>NC_137091.1:37427368-38055686 GCF_951640355.1 Cnephaeus nilssonii
AAGTGATTCGTTAATCAGGTAGCACTCCATCTAGCAACTAGAAGTGAGCATCAAGGAGTTGTACAAAGAGGAAGGTTTTAATAGGCAGAAAGAGGATGGAACTAAGAAAAGAGTGGATTTTTAAAAATCCTCACCTGAGGGTATTTTTTCCATTGATCTTTAGAGAGTGGAAAGGAGGGAGGATGGGGGGGGGGAGAGAGAGAGAGAGAGAGAGAGAGAGAGAGAGAGAGAGAGAGAAGAGAAGAGAAGAGAGGAGGGGAGGGGAGGGGAGGGGAGGGGAGGGGAGGGGAGGGGAGGGGAGGGGAGGGGAGGGGAGGGGAGGGGAGGGGAGGGGAGGGGAGGGGAGGAGAGGAGAGAAGAGAGATCATACCTCCCACATGTGCCTGACCGGAGCCAGGAATACCAATATTCCAACCACTGAGGCAAACCGGCCAGGGCAAGAGTGGATTTTTTCAAGCAAGACCACCTTCCCTTAGGGCACTGGTCAGCCAACTGCGGCTCTCGAGCCACATGCGGCTCTTTGGCCCCTTGAGTGTGGCTCTTCCACAAAATACCACGTGCGGGCGCACACGTACAGTGCGATTGAAACTTCGTGGCCCATGCGCAGAAGTCGGTTTTCGGCTCTCAAAAGAAACTTCAATCGTTGTACTGTTGATATTTGGCTTTGTTGACTAGTGAGTTTGCCGACCACTGCCTTAGGGGAAGGCATGGGTGTCTTATCAGGCAGATTATATCACTAGTGTTGATCAATAAATTCCTGACTGATTGGTTTAAAACTCCACTCCTGGGAGAGGCTGGAACTGCAATTAGGTTAATTATTAAGCTTTGGTTTGGTGACTGGTTTAGCAAAAGTGATTCCATTTTGCACTAGTCAGTTTGACTCAGAGTGTTGGCCCTCAGACTGAAGGGTTTGATTCTGGTCAAAGGCACATACCTCAGTTGCAGACTGGATCCCACACAATGTGTGGGAGGCAACCAATCGATGTGTCTCTATCACATCACATCGATGTTTCCTCTTTCTATCTCTCCCCCTCCCACCCACTCTCTGTAAAGGTCAATGGAAAGAGTGTCCCTGAGTGAGAATTAACAAACAAACAAAAAAGTGACTCCATTTTGGCTGTTTCTTTTTTTTTTTTTTTAACAATAGACATTTCATTAATTTCTTATTCGCCAACTCCATTTTTTCTTATCTGTTGTTTGTATTTTTAACTTTTGTTCATGTCCTTTGCCTATTTTTCTATTGTATGTTCACCTTTCATATTGATTTTTAAATGCTCTTTACATATGATGGAAGAAAGCTTTGCTTGCCATTCATATGTTGTCACTTCTCTTTTTTCTTGATGTATTGAAATGGATCATTTTTATTAATCCAAATGTACCTCACCCACCTTTCCTATTTCTATCCTTTGAGGGTCACCTCCTCACCACCACCTCCAGGAAGTCTTCTCTATAGGAGGCTCTTTAGAGCTGATATTTTTTCTCCCAGAACCCCCAAATAAGAGGCCCTGATAGCCCATCCTGAGTAAGCCCTTGGAGCAGGTCTGTCACCAGGCTTGTTCCAGGGGTCTGACAGATTCCCAACTAAGTTACAAGGGTGCTTCCTTAAAAATGAGTTCTAGAGCTTACGGCCTTGCAATTTGTGCAGGGCATTGAAGAGGCAAAGGCTGTACCTGGCTCTCCTCCTATCACTGTGACCCGAATAAAGTGCAGACATTTCAGTTACTAGCCTTGTATGTGTGGGTTTTTGTTCGTTTATTTATTTAAATAGGTTTTTATTGATTTCAGAGAGGAAGGGAAAGGGAGAGAGAGATAGAAATATCAATGATGAGAGAAAATCATTGATCGGCTGCCTCCTGCATGCCCCCCACTGGGGATCAAGCCTGCAAACTGGGCACGTGCCCTTGACTGGAATTGAACCCGGGACTCTTCTGTCCGCAGGCCAACGCTCTATCTCCACTGAGCCAAATGGCTAGTGCTTGTGTGTGTGTTTTTTAATGGAAACTCTGTAAGGATAAAGAGTTCAAAAGTGTGCAAAACCAAGAATGTTTAATGCTGGCGAGGATACTTTATTTAAAGGTCATATTTCCTCTGAATGCCGGTGGGAGTGTGAATTGGATCCCTGTAACACAATTTGGCAATGCGTGTCCCAGGCCGTGTGGAGGCAGCAGAGGGCAGTTAGCGAGTGCCTGGGAGTCAAAGCTGGGGATGAGTCCCAGCTCTGCCCCTTAGCTTGTGAGACTTTGAGCAAACAAAATTACTTCTGTAAGCCTCAGTTTCCTCCTCTGCGAAACAGGAGTAGTCATAGCTACTGCTGTTAAAATTACATGGCCTGGCACCATGCACAGAAATGCTAGAACATGGAAACTGCTACTATTATTAAATCTTAAAAATGTGCATTTCTTCTGACCCAGCAGTTCCATTTGTGATGATCTATTCAAAGGAAATAATGGTAATAATTATTATTATTTCAATCATTATTTATTGATTTGAGGGAGAGAGAAAGAGACTTGTTCCATTCATATTATGTATGTGCCCTGATGGGGGATTGAACCCACAATCTTGGCATATCAGGATGACACTCTAACCTACTGAGCTACCTGGCCAGGGCCAAAGGCAATAATTACTGATGTGCACAAATATTTGGCTGCTTTGATTTATTTGTGGGGAGAGATTATTTATAGTGGAAAAATATTTATCACAGCTCAGAAGGTCAACAAGAACAAGACTAATGGTCGCCCTGGCCCCATTGCTCAGTTGGTTGACGCATCCGCCCAAACACCAGAAGGCTGGTGTGCAGTTCCTGGTCAGGGCACATATCCAGGTTATGGTTAGGTCCTGGTTGGGCATGCACACAGGAGGCAGCCAATAGGTGTTTCTCTCTCACATTTTACATCAATGTTTCTCTCTGGGTGAGGATTTAAAAACACACACCCAAAAAGCTAAAACTAATGATCTTGAACAGGGGTCCTCAAACTTTTTAAACAGGGGGCCAGTTCACTGTCCCTCAGACCGTTGGAGGGCCGGACTATAGTTTTAAAAAAAACTAGGAACAAATTCCTATGCACACTGCTAAGTCGGCTGCTAAGCAGGTCAGGCAGCAGCGGTAAAAACACCCGGTGGGCCGGATAAATGTCCTCGGAGGGCCGCATGTGGCCCGCGGGCCGTAGTTTGAGGACCCCTGATCTTGAAGAATACTTAATGGCATGGGAAGATATTGGTGGTATTTATACTCTTGTTTAAAAATATGCAAAATTCTTTACTATTTTTTACATTTTTAAAAATTTTCAATGATAGTTGACATCCATTATTATATTAATCCAGATGTACATCATAGTGGTTAGACATTTATATAACTCACCAAGCGATCCCTTTCATACATAGTTATTACAATATGATTGACTATATTCCTTATGCTGTACGTTACATCTCCATGACTATTTTCTACCTACCAATATATGCTTCTTAATCCCTCACTTTTTTTACCCAGCCCCCCAACCCCACTCCCATCTGGCAACCATCAGTTTGTTCTCTGTAAAAAGATACAAAATTCCTTGTAAATGTGTGTTTCTGGTTCTATTTAAAAATGTAGTTAAAAATACAGGGGGGAAAAATGACTCATCATGCATTTATTCATTCATTGCTTCCGAAGACATTAATTAAATGCCTATTATGTGCTAGACACTGTGCTGGGGCAGGGGAGATGCATTAAACATTTAAGAGTATCTCTGAGGAGATGGAATTACAATTCATCCAACTATCCATTCAACAAATGTTTATTGAGCATCTAATCTACATGCCAATAATGCCAGGCACTGGGCATGCACAATGAACAAAACACAAAAATCCATGCTCTCATGGAGCTGACATTCCAGCAGGGGAGACAACTAAAAATCAACAACTATGAATAGCTAATTATCCAGTATGTTAAAAGGTGTTTTGAGCAACAGAAAATAAGAAAAAACAGGCAAGGTAAGGGATTTACTAGCATGTAAGAGGAATATTTGCTGCTGTTGTTAGGGTGGGAGGAACAGTCCCATTGACAAGGTGTCATTTGAGTAAAACCCTGAAGGAGCAGCCGGAAGGAGCCGAAAGAATACCTGGGGGAAGAGTGTATTTCAGATAGGGGGAACAGCCAATGCAAAGACCTTGAAGTGTAAGAGCACCTGATATTTTTCTGGAAGAGCAAAGGCCTGGAGACCAGTGAGTGAAATCATAGAACACGTTGTCCGAGTTTAGTTTATGATTTCTGGTGCGGTGTTTTGTATTTTCATATGTGCATATATCAAATTAATTACGATTAGAAGTTTATTTAAAAGGTTAAGATCAAATAGAGTCTTGGTTCCAGGTAAAGTTCCCGGACTCAGACAGACAGACCGTCGTCCAAAACTCATTATTTACTTCTTGTAATCCCAGACCCCTCTGAGCCTCAGTTTCTTTATCTGTAAAACGGTGATCAATAATACAACCGGGTTGTAGTGAGTATTCAGCAAAACAGTGCCTTGCTGGGTGTCTGGCAGATAGTAAATGCTTAAGAACTGTTTCTGGTCATTATTGTCCATTACTGCCTTCCTACCCCTAAACTTCTTTCCGGGGAAGGTGGAAATGACTATTACAAGCGAATAGTCATTTCCCCTTTAAGAACGAGAGTGGGCTGGGATCCAGCCTCCCCCGCACCTTTTCCAAATTTCCCAATCCCAGCTTGGCATTTTCCGCCCGAAGGTCTCCGATTGGACAATCTGCACCAATCAGAGGCTGGAGCGGGCGCTGCCAGCCGCTCAGCTCCGCCCCTAAGCGGGCCCTGCCCCCTACCCGGGCAGCCCTGTTGCTATAGGGACTGGTGGGCGGCGAAGGGGGAAAGCCCCGGATGTTCGTTGGGGATTCAACATGGCGGCGGCAGTGGCCGCGGTGGCGGCGGCGCATGAGACCTGAGGGCGACGCGAAGGCACGGAGTTCCGAGCCGAGCAGCTAGGCCGCGAGCGTCTACGGCGTCGAGCCGGTAGGATAAGCAGTCTGGCCAGGGTCATGGGGTGGTCGGGGCGATGGCGGTGGGAGAGGGTTAACGTAAAGAGGGGGCGGGGCCGCTGGGGTCAAAGTTCACTCGTGGAGGGAAGGGTCGTGCCTGGTGTCAGGGTCGAAGGTAGAGGAGGTCAAAGGTCAAACTTACGAAGGGGGTGTGGCCGGGAGTAGCGCAAAGTTCGAAATTTGAAGTGGGGGCGTGCTAGAGGGGGGTGGGGCGAGTGTCAAAAAAGGGGGTCGAAATAATAATTGGAGGAGAGGGTGCGCCTCCGATGGTCAAAGGTCACAATCTTAGGGGGATAAGGGGACAGGTGGAAGGTGATGGCAGCAACCAGTGGAGCAGATGAATGAGATTTAGGTTGGGGGGCATCTTTTATGGGATCAAAGGTGAGGCATGGACAAAGGGGAGAAATCATGTTTCCAAGGGTCAGAAGTTAAAACCCAAGTGGGACATATTGCCCGGGTGGGGTGGGGGACAGGACATCTAAGAGAGAGGTCAAAGGTGATTTTTGGTGGGGGAGAGGGGAGCCCCCTTCCACAAATAATGACAATAATAGCAGTCACAAAGCACTGTGTGTCAGACCCTGTTCTAAACGCCTTATGTATTGAATCCTGACTACACCCCTGTGGGGTTGGTGCCCTTCCTAAAGGCTGGCTTGCCCAGGGTCACCTAATGAGGAAGTTGTGCAGCTGGGATTCGACCTCTGAAGTTCTGGGCTGAGTTCTATGCCCTACTGCCTCTTAAGTAATCACAATATTGGTTAATATTTAATTTGGGTTAACACAGTGCTCAGTGCCCCGTGTGCCTGGTCTTATTATACCACAACCTTGTGAAGTGGGGACTAAATAGGCCCACTTTACAGACAGAAAAGTGAGGTTCAGAGAGCCTCTGCTAAGTCACAGGCAGAGTCCAGGCTGGGTCTGACTCCCAGAGCTCCTACCCCTGATCACTACATTGCAAATTGCTGAAGGTCTGTCTTTTTTTTTTTAAATATATATATATTTCAGAAAGGAAGGGAGAGAGAGAGAGAGAGAGAGAGAGAGAGAGAGAGAGAGAGAGAACCATCCGTGATAAGAGAGAATCATTGATTGGCTGCCTTCTTCTCCCTCCCTATTGGGGAACGAGCCCACAACCCGGGCATGTGCCCTTGATCAGAATCAAACCTGGGACCTTTCAGTCCATAGGCTGACGCTCTATACACTGAGCCAAACTGGCTAGGGCTGAAGGTCTGTTTTTGGAAGCAGAGACTGGGCAAGGCTGGGCCACTCCCTGAGCAGGAAAGGATTGTCTGTTTAGCCTCCATGGAAGGGTGTGATTGGGAAGAGAGGTTCCCCTGGGCTTATGGGGTGGGGTGTTTGTGGGTGGCCTGGAGTCCAAGTATGTCTAATGGGCTTCTGGCTGGGAGGGTGTCCTTGGGTGGTACCCTGTACAAAATTGGGTGTTTTCTGTAACTTAAAACCCTAAGCTCTCATCATGGTCTTCAATTGCTCCCACCTCATTTCCTACTGCTCTCCCCATTCCTCGCCTCACTCCAACCACATTGCCCTCTTTGCTGTTCTTCAACTCTGTAGACTTACACCTGCAGGCCTTTGACCTTCTTGTTCTCTGTGCCTGGATCCTTTCCCACCCTGCCCCTCTCATTTGTCACTCATTCACAGCCCTACCAGAACCACCCAGCTCTCCCTGCCCTCAGACACTCTTTTTTTTGTTTTGTTTTCTCCCCAGCCCTCACTCTGTCCTTACCTTGGTTGTCAGCCTCGCCCACTAAAATGTGAGCCCCTCATTGGGCAGAAATTGCTCCATGTTGCTCTTTCCCTGAATCCCCACCTGAAGCGCTGCCTGGCTTGCAGAGGACGCTCTGTTGGTGGGGGTTGAATGTTGGGTACTGTGCTGGGTGCGGGAACTGTAGCAGTGGACCAGACACATGGAGCCGCTGGGGCTCTGTGTCCCTTGGTCGGAGAAGACATAATCTGCGAGGACGTGTTCAGGAGCCAGGAGAGTGCCCGGACCCTGGGCCCCAACCTGGGCTGGGGACTGTGTCCTGGGAACATCCCCTGGGTAAGTTCTGAAGGATGAGTGGGATGAATGGGAAGTGGCAAACCAGGCAGAAGGAAAAGTTCTGTTTGTGAGTGGAGGTCAGGGAAGGGATACAGGGGGCTTGTAGGTCACAAGCAGCCTGTAGGCTTACACCTGCAGGCCTGTGTGAGACCACTAGGGTGCCCAGTCTGGGAGGGGGATGGAGCCGAGGTGGATGAATAGCTTCCTGTGTCTGTGAAGCTGTGAGGCAGTACTAGGGAGTAGTTCAGAAAGCAGACCCTGGAGCAGGGATGCCGGGTTCTCACCCCGCTCCATCACTCACAGACTGTGACCGTGGGCAGCTTAACTTTTCTGGGCCTCAGTTTCCTCTTCTGAAAAATGGACCTAATGATAGTGGCTACCTCACAGAATTGCTGTGAGGATGCACAGTGTACAGTGTGCCCAAGGCCTGGCACACAGTAGGTGCTGTGTATGCACTAATCTTGATGTTGCTGCTGCTCCTGCTACCTTAGAGATGATGGAGGGGCCTCTCTCTACCTGCCTCCTGGCTTTCTCTGGCAGCCACCCCATCCCTGGCTCTGGCGGTGTCACTGAGTGGGTGGACTCTCCAGGCAGCCTTGTGAGGCCAGCCCGGCCCTTGTGGTACAAGCTCACTCAGCATCTCAGGGCTCAGCACAGGCAAGGAGCGGTGGGGCTTGGCATTGAGGACCCAGGTTCTGGTCCCTGCCCTGTCACTTACCAGCCGTGGGACCTTGGGCAAGAGATTTCTTATGTGCCAGTTTTGTTCCTTATGATACATTGTAGACTATCAAAAAAAGTAGCCAGTTTTGTTCCTTATGATACATTTTAGACTATCAACAAAAACAGAGTTTTCAGTATACCAGAACACCGACATCTCCAGCATCCGGCCTGGGACAGAATACGTAGTGGATGCAGTTAAAAGCCCCACTCCTCTGCTCACCCCTCCCAAGTCCTCCCTGCCAGTGGCTGCTCCTGTCCTGGAATTCGGTGTATAGCGTTTCTCTGCAGGCTGTCACACTTTTGCTGTCCTTAATTATATTCACAAATTCTAGAGCAATAGCTCTCAACCGCGGCTGCACATTGCTACGTATTGTAGTCACCTGGAGAGCTTTCAAAACCCTGTTGCCCAGGCCCACCATCGATATTCTGGCATGGGTTCCTGGTCTGGGGCGGGGCCAGCAATAGTATGAGGTCCTCATGGCCCGCCAGGGTTGACCACCACCATTTTACAGGTCACGTAAATGGGTCACGATGAGCAGCCTGCTTCTTCTGTGCGGCATTAGGGCTGGGTATTGCTTTGTGGGGATGTGTGTAGGTCTAGGGCAGTCATTCGTTCTCCTTGCTGTCGAGTGTTTCTTTTTGTGATTTCTGCCCCACAGGAGTTCACTTTTCGGTGGCCATTTAAGTGGTTTCCCATTGGGACTGTAACAAACAGCACTGCAGTGAACCTTCTGGAAAGGGGTTCCTTTTATACTATCAATGGCCAGAGTCTCTCTTGGCACATGTCTTGCTTGCCTTCCAAATTGCTTTCCTAAATGTTTGTACCAGTGTGCTTCCCAGTAGGACTTGCGGGTTCCCTTTCCTCTGCGTCCTGCTTTGGTCACTTTTGTGGCTCTTGCTGAGATGATTTATTCAGTCATGAGATGGTAGGTTTTATGGCCTCCCAGGCTGGTGGGGCAAGTTGGGGAGATGGTTCATGTGATGGGCTTAGGTGGGGCCTGACAAGCACCGCTGAGCCCCAGAGGGCTTCGACCTTGCCTTCTAGGGCATCCAGGACAGTGACTGCAACTTGGACCCAGCTCTCCTTGGGGGCTTCTCCCAGGGCTGACACTTGGGGAAGGAAACTATACAGCCTTGAACCTCCTCAGGAGGGAGGCAGGGAAGGAGAAGGTGAAACTTGGAAGGGAAGGGCAAAGCCTTGCCACACTCATGTGTCTGACCATTGGTCCCAGTGGTGACCAACACAGCCATTGGCCCATCCCTCTTTCCATGGCCCATTGTATTATAGTACAACTAGAGGCCCAGTGCACGACATTCTTGCACGGGTGGGGTCCCTAGGCCTGGCCGGTGATCAGGGCCTATCAGGGCTGTCTCGCCCAGTCCTGATCAGGACGGGGCCTGCCGGATGGAGCGGGGGAGGGACCGGGGGAGGTTGGCTGTGGGAGCACACTGACCACCAGGGGGCAGCTCCTGCATGGAGTGTCTGCCCCCTGGTGGTCAGTGCGCATCATAGCGACTGGTCGACTCGTCCTTCCGGTCGTTCAGTTGTAACTGTCGCTTAGGCTTTTATATATATATAGATGAAAGAGACAGACTTGTCCTCAGGTAGTGACAGCGCAGAGTGGTCGGGGCTGGGATAGGGGAGGCACATGGACTGTAGGAATCCAGAGGAGGTGCCTGTCACAGCCTGGGGAGTCATTGAGAACTTTCTGGAGGAAACATCTGATCAGTAAGAGTGAGACAGGCCTACAAAGAATACAACAGTTAGTGAGTATGGAAAGTACAAAGGCCCTCAGGTCCAAATTAGTTTGGGATGGTCAAGTATCATCAAGGAGGCCAGTGTGGCAGTGGCGGCAATGAGATTGGGGAGGTGGGGAGGATGTGGAAGGTAGAGCAGGTGCTTTCAGATTGAGGGAAGGATGGATTTCATTTTGTGTTTAATGGGGAGTCATTGGAGGGCTTTAAGCAATGTCTGGTTTCCTTTCATAAAGATTTCTCAGGCTACCCTGTGGGGAACAGATCATGGAGGGCAGTGGCAGGGAGATCCGAGGGGAGGTACTGTGATAGTTAAATAGAAGAGGGGGCATAGGACGAGGGTGGCAGTGATGGAGGAGGGTTCTATGTGCTGGCCAAGATTTATACACATTAACTCATTTGATCTTCACAACAACCTACAAGGTAGGTACTGTTATCATCCCCATTTTAGAGATGAGTAAACTGAGATCCAGAGAGGAATGTGACTTGTCTGAGGTCACACAACAGGCAAGTGGCAGAGGTAGGACTTAAACTCCACACCTTTGGGCTCCAGAGTCGCTGCTTGTTGTGGTTACTTGCAATGATTTGGAAGTGTTTTTTGTTTTTGTTTTTAAATATGTTTTTATTGATTTGAGAGAGAGAGAGGAAGGGAGAGGGACAGAGAAATAGAAACATCGATGAGAAATGTCAATCGGCTGCCTCATGTACACCACCTACTGGTGATTGAGCCCGCTACCAAGGCATGTGCCCTGACTCGGAATCAAACAGTGGTCTCATGGTTCATAGGTTGACACTCAACCACTGAGCCACACCGGCTGGGCCCAGGCTGCTCTTTATATGGAAGCTCATTGGGAGCCTGTTCAACCTGCATAGTTTCTGGACTCTGGGTCCCTACCTCCCTCAGGGACCCCCACAACCCTCTTCCCTTTTTTGTCTATCACCTCACCCCTCCTTGTCCTGCTGGCTCACAGTGAGCCAGACTTCCTGGCCAGACGCGGCTTGGGGTGTCCCCAGCAGCTGTTTCTCCCATCAGCCGAGCCGGGTGGCCACAGATGCAGCCAGCAGGAAGCAGTCTCCTTCCAAGGCACAATTAGGGAAATGGGACCCTTCCCGCCCCAGCCACCCATCCGGGCTGGGGCTTATTGTCTGCCAGCTGCCTTGGCCCACAGGAAGGGTGGGGGGGGGGGGGCAAGGAGGGTCAGAAGGGGAGCTTTCCTAAGTCCCAGGGAGCCAACCATGGCAGATTCGGCAGAAGCCACTATTCACTATAGCCTGTCCCATGGGGCCCTCTGGTCCCACCCTGACCTTCCCCAGGGTGCGAGGTGATCTGCTGCCGCCCTCAGGGGCAGTAGCGACTTCTCTGCCAGGGCCACACAAGCCGCACACATCCTTCAGCCTGAGCCCACTTTCCCCAGCTGGGGCCCCTGAGGAAGAGACATTCGTAACCTGTTGGGAGGATTGGAGGAGGTAAGGCTATAAGGTGCTTAGCACATTGCCTGGCACATGGTAAGCAGGGGGGGGGGGGGGGGTAGGTGTCCTCCTCTGCTGCAGCCTCCTCCTCACCTGCTCCCAGCCTCTAGTGACACTGCACTAGCCCTAGCTCCCTGCTTACCAGGCGCTGGATCGTGCTTTATGGCCATCAGCACAGTGGCACCACCCGCAGACCCTGAGGAGGAGGTGTTATTAACCTCATTTCTCTTTTCCTGCACTTTAATTTAAGAAGACACATTTTTGCTCCATGTGCATGTGTTATCTATTCTCCTAAGTAATCACTGAAGCACTGAGCCCCGCACAGAAGGGCGTACAGTGACAAGGACACCTCTTTCCCATTCTGGCTGGCCGGCCCTTTCCCAGAGGCAGCCATTGCTCCCAGTTCTCTTTTTTGTGGTATTTGTTCCTACATATGTTCTCCCCCCTTGGTTTTTACTCCAGTGGAGCCAACTTCCCATGTTCGTATTCTGTCCTGCCCCCTTGCATTTTTCACTTTTGTTGTTGTTGTTGTTAAGTATATTTTTATTGATTTCAGAGAGGAAGGAAGAGAGGGAGAGAAAGATAGAAACATCAATGATGAGAGAGAATCATTGATCGGCTGCCTCCTGCACGCCCCCCACTGGGGATGGAGCCTGCAACCCAGGCATGTGGCCGTTACCAGAATTGAACCTGGGAGCTTTCCGTCTACAGGCCGACGCTCTATCCACTGAGCCAAACCAGCTAGGGCAGCATTTTTCACTCTTAAGTTCTGTGTCAGGACAGAGTGCTTCCTTGTGCTCGCGGTGGCTGCCATGTTCCGTGGCATGCAGATGGCCATTCAGGCCCTTCTGGGCTTTCCCTCCTCTGAACAGGGCTGCGCGTGCCTGTGAAACAGCTGTGGATTCTGGAGTTGGGCTGGGGTCCAGTAGCTTGCCAGCGGTGTTCTGGCCTTCCTCAGAGCATGTGCCCCTTTCTACCCCCCATCCCAGTGGCTGATGGCACCAAGGTTTCCTCACATGCTGGTCACGTGGACAGGGTGTTATCTGATGCTTCAAACTTTGCCTGTCAGATAGGTACCAAATGACTCTTGTTGTGGCTCTGATTTTAACATGAGTAAAGTCTTTGTGTTTACTGAAAGCCATCTGAGCTTCCTTTTCTGGGAGCTGTCTATTCATGATATTTTTACTTTACCTGAGAAGTGGAACTAAGGCATAGACTGGAAACCCCACAGCAAGTAAGCCTGACTCCAACTTGAACCCAGGCTTACCTGGCTCCAATTTGTAGCTCTTTTTTTCCCCCTTTCCTATTTGTAGCTCTTAACCTGTCTGACACAGTGGAGGGCATGGACTCTGGAGCCGGCTTTGCCACTACTGGCTGTGTGATCCCAGACAAGTCACTTCACCTCTCTGTGCCTCAGTGTCATCTGTAAAATGGGATGTTAATGGTATCTCTTCATAGGGTTGTCTTGAGGTTATAAATGCATAATCATCAGGCAGAATGCATAGCAAGTGCTCAAAGACAGTTATCTGCTAGCATTACTACTCAGTATTAGTCTATATTGTAGTGTTCACAGAAAGTACTATTCTTTCTGTGAACTAACCTATTGGATCTTCCCAGCACCCCCACGTTGTAGGTGTTACTATTCCCCTTTCATAGGGTAGGAAATTGAGAACCTGGGAGACTTGCCTGGGGTCACAGAGCCAGCAGGGCTGGGATTTGGCCCCAGGCTGCTGGCTGCCCAGTCTGGCTCCAACCACTATGGCACACCACCTGTGCTACCCCCTTAACGAAGCCCCCCTCCTGCCCCCTCTGTTGTGTCCTCAGTCCAGGCAGGCTGCAGCAGAACTATGAAGGGGAACACCTTGACAGGTGGGATCATCAGGCAGGGTCCCCACATAGGGCCTCCCTCTTGGGCCCTCCCTGCTTCCTCTCCAGGTGTCCCAGCCTGGAAACTCCTGATAAAGCAGCATTGTGCTATGGTTTCGGCTGGCTTTCCCAGCCTGGTTTCAGCCACTCCCACACCAGAGAAGTAGCCCGCTGTCCTGGGCCTCCCCCCACCTCTCCTCTCTCTCTGCCCTTCCCTCCTCAGTGCTGGGAATGGGGAGAAAGTAGGACATTGCAGGAGGGCAGGGCTCTTCTGTATATCAGCCCCCAGGTGAGGATTCCCCCAGGGAGTTCTGCCTCCTGTCTCCCTCGGGACCCCTCCTCTGCTGCCTGCGGGGGGCCTCCACAGCTCTCTTCCCCTTCCCCCACACTTCCACAGCATCCTGGCCCCAGGTTATTTGACTCTGAAATGCCTTGTATATATACACATAGAAAAGTGCCTAGTGCACATGTCAGTTTGATAGATAATGACAAGGTGAACAGACACTTCACCCACCGCAGCAAGGCAAAGACAGAGAGCTCAGCATCCTAGAAGCCCCATCACCTCTTGATCACAACTCCAGTAGTAATCACTCCCCTTATCTTGGGAGTCACCATGTCCCTGTTTTTCCAGGTAGCTTTTACCAGGTGTGCATCCCTGAATTCTAGAGTGCCACCTTGCCTGCTTTTGAACTTCACATAAATGGGATCCTTTGCATGTCCTGTTTGTGTCTACCTTCTTTCATCCTCTGTCCCCATGGTTGCATGTATTGTAAGTTCATTCACCCTCCTTGCTGTGTGATATTCTACGCTGTGAACAAACCATAACTTAGTTCTCTGTCTCCTGCTGTGCAGGTGTGAACATCCTCTTTGAATGTGCCCACTGGTGCGTGTGTGCACGCATCTCTCCAGGGAATAGGTGCAGGGTGTGTTGCTCCGGGCAGAGGGTAGGGTATCATCACCTTTAGTGGACACCGCCCTACAGATTTCCAGAGTGCTTGTACCTGTGTACACGCCCAATCCTCACCAACACTTGGTTTGTCAGACTTTTGAATTAATCTTGAAACATTTTATATTCTGTTCATCTGCAAAAGTAACATGTGCATGTTATCATTGAGATGAGTCCTTTGTGTCATTTTCTCCTCCCTGTGTTCCTGTCCATGCCAGCTCTTACCTGTCCTACCAACAGGAGTCAAGTGCTTATTCCTGGATAAGCCCTGTGCTGGGGCCACGGGACCCAGAGTTGAACACAACAGGCTCTCTCACTGAGCTCAGTCCTAGTAGGGGACACAGAGACAGGTAAAAAAGCCCCATCTTCCCTTAGTTGCCTTGTTTGGGTAACAGGCACCCCATCCATCCTCTTAATTGGGCCAAGAATCTGGTATCATCTGACTCATCTTGCCCTTTTCCTCCATATCCACGAGATCAGGAAAGCCTGTTGCTCTACCTTCAGAGTAGAACCTGGTGCCTTTCCCTCTTCTTTATTGTTACCCCCAATTCAACCCATCCTCATCTCCCCCCTGGACCATTCAGCAGTATCCTCCCTCCTCCCTTCCCCGCTGGCTCCATAGTCTGCCCTCACAGAAGCCAGAGGGAGCCTGAGTCAGATCATGACCCTTTCCTGCTGGGGACCCTCCCGTGGCTTCATTTCTCTTAGGAAACGCCTCCAAGTCCCCACAAGATTCTTGTCCAGTTTTTCTTTTCCCTTTTGTTAATCCTCACACAAGGATATTTTTTCCATTGATTTTTAGAGAGAGTGGAAGGGTCGGGAAAGAGAAAGGGGGGGGGGGGAGAGAGAGAGAGAGAGAGAGAGAGAGAGAGAGAGAAACATTGATGTGAGAGAGACACATTGATTGGTTGCCTCCCGCACGCACCTGACTGGGGCCAGGGGTTGAATCTGTAACCCAGGTACATGCCCTTGACCAGGAATGGAACCCGCGACCCTTTGGACCCCAGGCCAACGCTCTAACCACTGAGCCAAACCCACCAGGGCTGGCCCGGCTTTTCTGCTCACCACTGCTGTACCATTCCTAGAGCAATCTAGGCTAGGTCCTGTCTCAGGGCCTTTGTTCATGCTGCTCTTTCAGTAATTTATCTCTCTCTTGCCCCCCACCTTCCCCTGCTTGATTTTCTCTGTAGCACTCATCATTACTACTTACATTACATTATACTTTGTGGTTCTGTTGGCTTATTGTCCCCACTGTCCATAACTTAGCTTCATAACTTAGCTTACTGTGTCCCTTTGCTATATTCTCAGAGCTTGATGTCTAGTAGTCGCTCAGTAAACACTGGTGGACGAATGTGAATGAATGAATGAGCTATAATAAGTGGTGAGTGTCATTGCCAGAATGTAGGATGGGGGACCCGCCCTGGGTGAGGAGTACAGAGCAGGCTTCCTGAGGAGGGAGGGGCACTGGTGGCTGACGGAGCTGCCTGTGCAGGGGTCTAGGCGGGAGCACGCAGGGGCACTTGAGGACCTGAAGAAAGACTCACATCAGTGTCAGTTCTCCAGGTGGTCTGGATTCGAATGTTGACAGCCACTCAAGCCTCTCTGTGTCTCAATTTCTTTCTCTCTCTGGACCTGAGGTTACTCTGGTGTCTGGGCATCTCTGAAGTTCTGCTCCTAACAGAACTTCCCTAGGGCCTGGCATGAAAATGTGAATATGATTGTTTTCTTTTTCTTCCCACAAATTCTCTGGAGTGCCTGGCCTTAGTGGCTTCCAGGGACACAGTGGTAGATAAACAGACCCAGTTGCTACCCAATTTGGAACCTGTCTCTTGGACTCTCAGCCTTCTGAGGCACCCCTGTCTGGAGGCAGGAGAAGGCCTGAAATAATCTTGGGCCTGGGGAGTCTTTATTCCTTAGGCTGATTGATTATAAGGAAAACAAATTGAGGGTTTGCATGTGCCAGTGACCCACACAGCACTACCACACTTCTGCCTAATCTTTCCTGGCATCCCAGAAAGTGGCTACGACCATCGGACCTGTCTCACGGAAGAGCAGGGTGAGAGTGACACCAGTGGTGTGTGCTTGGCCCGCCCTGCAACCTGGTGCCGAGCAGATGTGGTGGCATCTCCTTGTGGTGCTAATTTGCACTCCCCTGGTGGCAGGTCAGGTGAAGGATCCACATGTTTTCGAACACCCCGAGAGCCTGTCCTGTGAAGTACCCCTTCATGTCGCGTGCCTGTTTTTTCCTTGGGCTGTCTGCGTGTTTATTTATCTCTTTGAGTTAAATCCTAGATTCTGGAGGAGAGCCTTTGTTTCTAAGATGTTACACTATCTTCTCCCAGCCTGCAGCTTGCGTTTTCACTTTTTAAAATTGTCTTGATGAACCAAAGTGCTTAATTTTAATGTCAAATGTGTCACTCATTTCCTTTGTAGTTTTATGGTCCTGCTTTTCTATTCGTTCTGGAATTGGTGTGTGTGTGTGGTAGGCATCCAGTTTTATATTTTCCACCTAGACCCCCATTTATTAAAAACAGACCACTTTTCTCCACCGCGGCCCTGATCATAAGTCATGTCTCTGTGTAAGTGGGCCTGTTTCTGGGGGCTCTCTTCCTTCCTCACTCTGTTTTTCTATCTTTATTCCCGTAACAATACCACACTGTCCGAATTTCCATAGTTATAATAAGCCTAGATCTGCGGAAACAAGCCCTTCCACTGTCTTGGCCATTCTTGGCTTTTTGTAATTTTGTTTAAGTATTAGATAAGCATCTGTCACATACACAGATATGGCATCACTTCTTTCATTCCATGAATGTGGTCTATATTTGTCTTTTCTGATGTCTCTCAGAGAAGTGTCATAGTTTTCCATCACAGTCCTTGATCACCTCTTGGATTATTTTTAAAATACATTTTTATTGATTTTAGAGAGGGAGAGGGAAGAGAGATAGAAATATTAATGATGAGAGAGGATCACTGATTAGCTGCCTGCTGCATGCCCTCTACTGGGGACCGAGCCCGCAACCCAGGCATGCTCCGTTGACCAGCATCGAACCTGGGACCCTTCAGTCCTCAGGCTGACACTCTATCCACTGAGCCAAACCAGTTAGGGCACCTCTTGTTGGATTCACTCCCAGGTACTTCATGCTGTGGCAGGGGGAGCCTGGGCCCTCTTCTCCAATGAGGCGCCTTGCTCACTAGGTTGGGCCTTGTTGGGTGAGGCTCTCCTAGCAGCGGCAGGGCCCACCTCCCCCATTCCCTGCTTCCTCCCTGGTACCATCCTGGGCCCTGGCAGAGGGCAGGCAGGGTGCCTGCAGAGGAGGTTGTAATTTTCCTGAATGACTTTAAGCCTAATGAAAGGTTTTGCTTGACTAATCAGTTTATGGTTTAATTATCTGGAACAGGCTCAGGAATACCGGGGGTGGCAAGACTGGTATACCCCAACACCCTTCAGTGGGCCAGTTGGGCTTCTCCATGCCTGTGAGAGAAGATGTGGAGGGCAGCAGGTGCGGTTGAGGTTAGAATGGGTCCCTTTCTGCTTAGAATCCTTCCACAGCTCTGTTGCCCAGGGAGGAGGCCAGGACCCAGTCCCTCCGCTGGTCCGTAAGGCCTGCTCCCTTCTGCTTGCTGGCTGCATTCATACCTGGCTGGCCTTTGTTTAGTGCTCTCACTTCATTTATTCTTTGGGTCTTGGCCTGAAGGTCACTACCTCTGGGAAGTCATGTCAGCTGCCCCACCAGCCAGAGCAGGTCCAGAGCAGGTGATAAGCTCCACCCTCCCCTTGCCTGCTGTCAGGGTTACTCATTACACCACTGATAAGTGCTTCTCAAAGGGGGTGCCTGGGCTGGGCCCTATGGCTTAGCACTTGAGTTGCAGGGGACCCAAGAGGAGAAGCGGTTCAGGACTGGTGCTCCTACGTGAGGGCTGGAGTGGGTGTTCAGGCCTGGAGGACTGTGTGCTGGCTGAGGTCTTCTTCAGGGAGATGCCTAGCTGGACTGGACTGGACTAAGGATGGGCTCCTGGGAGTTCGTTGAAGGGGGAGGGGACCTGGAGATGGCTGTGCCAGGCCTGGCTTCATTCCTTGCATTCCTTAGCAGGCCCCAGACTCTTGGTGTCCTAAGGTGGGGGAGGGTGGACAGGCAGAGAGGGGCCTCCTGGGCAATTGACCCTGTCCCTCCCCACCTCTCCCCTCCTTGTTCCTCCTTCTGCCTGCCTCATCAGTGTGTCCAGTCCCTCCTCAAGCCCCCTCATCCCACACTCACCCTTGGCTACACATTAGTCACCTGGTGGGGCCTCTGTACAGGGACCCAAGCACAGACTGTTTGAATCCAAATCTCTGGCTGTGGGTCCTAAGTGTTGGTTTTTTTCCTTAAAGCTCCCGGGTGACTCTAGTGTGATACTGAGCTGGGATAAGAGCCACTGGTCTACAGCAAACATGTATTCGCTTTTGTGATGTTCAGGACACTTCTCTAGGCGTCTCACATGGCGTCATTAGGTCATGTCCCCCTCACAGGCACACTATAGGAAGATATTACTCCCATGTTATGGATGAGGCCATGGGAGGCCCAGAGAAGGCTTCCTTCTGTCCCTGGCGGTGCAGCCTCTGCCACTGTCCTGTCTCCCCCCACCCCCATCCCTTGTCTGGACTGCATCTCTCTGTCTCCCCACCTTCTGTCTTTCTCCCTGTCTCTCTCCCTTCTTCCCACCCTCAATTTTCACTCCCCCACCCTCACCCCACCCCTATCCCCCAGCGGAAGCTTTCCCAGGCTTCCCGTTTAGAGCCAGGATCCCCCTGATGCTACAGAAGGGAGCTGGTTTCTGCAGGCCCAGGGCAAGGATGGGAAGGATGCAGATGTCATTGGGCGCCAGCCTCCCTCACTGCTTCTGGAGTGCGGGGAGTGGGGGAGGGCACCCATCCTGCTAAAGTTGGGGGTACTGGGGTTGGCTCTGCAACCTTGTCGGGCAGACCATCTAGGCTGGTGAACCCTGACAGATCCTGTGACCCTTACCCTTCCATGGGCCCCAAATTTGGTGTCATCTGTTCCCATTAACATTTCAGGATCCTATGGAGTGGCTGACGGTTTAATTTCAGCAAAGGTTTATGCTAAGATGTGAAGGCTCTGTATCTGGAGCCTTTATCATTTGATGGGAATGAGGGGGAATGAGAGCCCAGTGCTCCCATGCTTGGCAAGGACTGGGGCCCCCAGCTACCTCTGTGACCTTGGGTCAGGCCCTGAGCCCCAGATGTCTCTTCATTAATTCCCACATCTGGAGCAGGAGAAGGATTCTTGCTGCCTCCCAGTTTAGCTGGATGCATTAAGTGAGTCAGTGTGAGTGCGTGTGTGACGCTCAGCAGAGGGCTGCCATCATTATGTCATTATGCTTGCTGTTGCCTCAATTACTGTTAGTTATTAGAGGCAGGTACATGTTTGGATTAATAGTTAAGATTCACGGGGTGAGTGATCCATAATTCTTTGCTATTAAGACTAGGTCACATTTCCTGTTGTATAATGTTAAAAGTCTCATAAAGTATCATATACTTTAGCTATAAATATTCCAGATTTTCCTACTATAAGAGATAAGGAATCTTTAAAAAAAATAGCCACAATACCATTGTTACAGGAAAAAAAAGCAACAAAATAATTCCTTCATCTCCTCACATTTCCCCAATTGTCTATCACCTTTTTTTCAGTTTGTGTGTTTGAGTTGGAGTTGCAGATAAAAGTCAATGCTTTTGGATATGGTTGGTATGTGTTCTGTAGTCCATAAGATTTACTCCTTCAGTTCTTTTGTGTCCTTGCTGTTTGAGTCATTTATCTTTCAAAGACCCTGGCCTTTTGTCTACATCTGGCTGGTGCTTTTTGTGGTGTCATCTTACATGTTCCTCTATCCCCTGTGCTTTTTGTAAATTGGGGCTTAGGTTAGAGACTTGGTTATAATTAAGTTGTGTTTCTTTCATGAACAGTATGTGCCTGGATGATTTTAAAAATAAATTTAGTTAAGTTTATAAAAAGTGAATGGATTGAAAAAAAAAATCTTCAGTTGCTCCTAGTAAGGCTGGTACCCAGATACAGCAGAGTGGGATGGGGGAACTGAAGGACTGAGATTTGGGAATTCCTGAGAACAGAGGGCTCGGTATTAGCTCCCAGCCTGCAGTGAACCGCTGTCATAAATGCACAGCTTTGGGTCCCTGCTTTGCTAGGACGTAGGCCCCCAAATGAGAACTGTCCCTGACCCCTACCCCCTACAGCCTGGCCTGGTGGTTAAGCCTTAGAGACAGAGCTAGACTCTGCCCTTGGCCACACTGGGAACCTTTCTCATCCCTTGCCTGCTTCCTCCTGCATAACATGATGGGAGGGCTGTGGTCAGGACTCAGTGACCATGCGGAAAAGGGCATGGTGCCTGGCGTGTGCTCCGGAGCTGCTGTTCTGCATTTAGTGTAGATCTCCTCGACCTCAACTGCGTCACCCTCCCCTCCAATTCTCCCTTCCTGCCACGCCGGCCTCCACGCGCACATCTTGAAATGTATCGGGCGGGCTCTAAACCTTGGGCCTTTGCAGTGGCCGTTCCCCTCACCTTCAGTGCTCTCCTCATGGCTCCCCACATGGCTCCCTCACTTCAGGTCTTGCTCACATGCCACCCCCCCACCCCCCCCAGACCTCCCTGACTGTATTCTCTGGCCCCTCTCTCACTTGTTATATACATTTTTATTTACTTGTGTATTGTCTTATATCCAACACTGGAATTTCTGCTCCAAAAAAGAGGGACTGTCTTATTCACTGCTGTGTCCCCAGAGCCTAAAACAGTGCTTGACAATTGAGTGCATAATAAAGGATTGCTTAGTGTGTGAACTAATGAGAGAATGAACATGGTTAAGTGAATGGACTTTGGCACAGGTTAGACCTGCTGTGGAATCCTGACTCTGATATACACCGTGTGACCTTGGGCCGGCACCTCTCCTCCCTGAGCCTTTTCCCTCCTCTGCAACATGGGGGGTGTTAGCAGCACCTTACTCCCTTGTTTTGCACCAGCATGCTACCCACATATATGCTTTATAGCTGGCCTCACGGCTGTCCTGTGTCTCCAGCACAAGGCACAGATGAGCCAGCCAGGGCTGTCCCTGCCATGGGGACACTTTATCAAATCTTAAACAAGGCCTTCTAGTCTGTGTGACCAGCTGTGGTGCCCCAGAACAGTCCAAGGATATGGATAGGTGAGTCCCCGGGGCCAGGAAGGCTCCATGGGGAATGTGACTTACAAAGGACATGAGAGTGCCAGGATGTGGAGAGACCTGTGTGTTGTGGCCGAGTCTGAGGGCTTTGGGGCTGGCTACTTCCAGGCTGTTGTCTTCCTTGCAGGAAGCAAGCAAAGAGCTGCAAGGGGCCAAGGAGGACTGCTGCTCTGATTACAGTAGCAGTTCCAGGAGTGTGTGTGTGTGAGAGAGAGAGAGAGCGAGAGCACCAGCTCATCTGGCCAGAATAGCTCAGTGGTTGAGCATTGACCTATGAACCAGGAAGTCACGGTATGATTCCCAGTCAGGACATATACCCTAGTTGCAGGCTTGATCCCCAGTGTGGGGTATGCAGGAGGCAGCCAATCAATGATTCTCTTTCATCATTTATGTTTCTATCTCTCTCTCTCTCTCCCTTCCTCTCTGAAATCAATAAAGATCCTATATAATAATCCTATGTAATAAAAGCTTAATATGCAAATCGACCAAACGGTGGAATGACCAGTGGAATGATGGGTTGCTATGATGCACACTGACCACCAGGGGGCAGACGTTCAATGCAGGAGCTTCCCCCGGCCTGCAGGCCCCAGGCCAGCCACGGTGGGTGCCAGCGGGGGGCCCCCAATCGCCCCGCCGGTCACCCCACAGATAGGCCCTGATCGCCAGCCAGGCCTAGGAATCCTACCCATGACTGAATTTCGTGCATCAGGCCTCTAGTCCTATATAATAAAAGGCTAATATGCAAATCGACCAAACGGCAGAACAGTCGGTCCCTATGATGCGCACTGACCACCAGGGGGCAGATGCTCAATGCAGGAGCTGCCCCCTGGTGGTCAGTGTGCTCCCACAGGGGGAGCACTGCTCAGCCAGAAGCACTGAGCTGGACTCACAGCTGGTGAGCACAGTGGTGGTGGCGGGGACCTCTCCCGCCTCCATGGCAGCGCTAAGGATGTCTGACTGTGAGAGGGTGCAGGCTAGGCTGAGGGACCCCCCCGCCTGAGTGCACGAATTTCATGCACCGGCCTCTAGTATATTACAAAAAATAAGAGAGCCAGCGCACACATGCATGTGTAGATGGAGCTGCCAGCTGTCAGAATTGCTATCGCTGGTGTTTCCTGCATGGCAGTGTAAAATATGACATGTGCATAAAAGTATGCAGAACCTCCCTGTTCAGTTTAATGAATAATTATAAAGCAAACACCCATCTATTGACAACCTGATGAAGACAAGCATTGCCAGTGCCCTAAAAGCCCCCTCCTTCATGTGCTCTTTCTAGCATTATCAAATAAATGCAAGCATCTTTTCTTCTTTTAATTATTACCTCTTTTCGTGAATTATGAAAGATTTCAGATGTCCCAGGAAAATAGAGAATCACCTAATGAACCTCCTCAGGCCTGATGCACAGCAAGGAGAGAAAACACTCTTGCTATGATTAAAGTCCTCCAGATGCCTTCCCCCAGGTACCCAGAGCCTCACTGTGGTCCCTCCCTGGGCTTCCCTAAATAGTATACTGGATGGTTCTCCAGGTTTTAAAATGGTGTAAATGATCCCAGGCTGCCAGTACTTGGCTGCAGCTTGCTCTCAATATTTTGCTCTTGAGGTTTCTCTGGGTGGATAAATGAAGTTCTGTGCCAATAGGGATGCATCCAGCATGGGTCAGAGTCCCCCCACCCCAGACAGATAAAAGCAGCCTGCCCTGCTGGAGCTCAGGAGGGCACTTGGGGTCCTCTGCCCCAGGCCCGCAGCCCCCGCCCCAGCCTGGCATTGCTTCCAAGTGAAAGTGGGCATTTTGGAGGGTGGGGAGCACTGCTAGCTTTGCAGGTCACCAAATGGAATTCAGTTACAGGTCCTTGATGTGTAAGGGGCTTCCCCTGAGCACCTGTAAGGTAAGAATGGGTTATCACCTGGGATCTGTCCAGAGGAAGCTGAGACCCTCCCTCCATGTGGGAATAGATTGGGGGTTGAAGTGGGAGGGTCTCTTCTCTTTGGCTTCCCCTGAGGGCCCTGTTTAGTGATCTCATCTAGCAGTTCATGGAGAGACCCTCTGGGTTGGAGATTATTATCAAAGGCTCTGGATCTGGAAGCCTGGGTTTGCCACCTGGCTCTGCCATCTACTAGCTGGGTGACCTTGGGCATGTGGCACTCTTAACCCTTTGGCCTGTTCCCCATTTATAAAATCGGATTGTATAAAGGTTATTTCATCTTTGTAAAGCACTCAAAAGAGAGCTAGCACATAGAAACCTCTTAATAATCCTAGTTCTCAGTATTATTGTCATTATTGCCATTCACTCATTCATTTTGTAGATACTCACTGAGTTCATCCCTGGGCTGGCTGATGCCTGGGACAGGCTGGTGGCCTGATAGCCCAAAGTCCTACCTCATGGAACTTGAGGCAGTGATATTCTAGAGTCACCTTGGGGAAAGCACAGTCCAGAGTGTCCCAGCTCCAGCCTAGGAAATCAGGGAATGCTTCCTGGTATAGGAGACATCTGAGCTACTGGCTGGGAGAGGAACAGAAGTTAGTGTGTGGAAGGCTATTTTAAGGAGCATGAGCAGCATATTCAAAGGCTAAAAGATGGGAAAGGGGCTGGCATTTTTAATAAAATTATTTTTAATTAAAATTGTTGAGATAATTGATTCACATGCAGTTGTAAGAAATAATTCAGTAAGAGCCCTTGTACTCTTTATCCAGTTTCCCCAGTGGTAACATTTGGCAAGTCTAGAGTTAGTACAAGAACACAACCTGGATATTGATGTGGATAAGGTAAAAATACAGAACATTTTATCACAAGGATTCCTCCTGATGCCTTTTTATAGCTACATCCCCTCCCTGGCCCGTCCGTAACTCCTGGCAACCACTTATCTGTCTATTCCCCATTTTTATAATTCTGTCATTTCAAGAATCTATATAAATAAAACCCTAATATGCAAATAGACCGAACAGCGGAACAAATGGCCGCTATGACATATGCTGACCATCAGGAGGCACGCGCAGAACATGGTGGTCGTCAGCTGCGGCAGGATGGTGGAGCAGGTGAACGGGGATGCCAGAACAAGGTGGGGCACCGGTCGCTGTCATCCAGGCGAGCCTCTGGTGGTTACTGAAAATCCTTTGCTCCCGTGCATCGTGGCCCCATCTGGCACTCGCACCTTTTGCCAGTGCTGGCCCCACTTGCACCCGCTGTTGGTGCCCGGCACTGGCCCCGATCGCTCAGCGCGATCAGCGGCCCCACTCACACCCACTACTGGTGCCAGCCCAATCTCTCGCGCCATCAGTGCGTGGGAGCGGCAGTGGCGGGAGCGGGGCTGCCAGCAGACGGGATTGGGGGCTGGGCAGGGGCGCGGAGGATGGGCCAAGACCCGCCCAGTGCCCACTGCAGCCTCACAGCCCACAGTTCCTTTCAAGGTGCACGAATTCATGCACTGGGCCCCTAGTGTTATATAAATGGAATCATGCTATATGTAACCTTTTGGGGTTGACTTTTTTCCACTAAGTATATTCTCTAGAGATTCATCCAAGTTGTTGCCTGTATCAGTATTCATTCCCATGATATGAATGTACCACAGTTTGTTTAACCATTCACCCATTGAGGGACATCTGGGTTGTTTATAGTTTAGGGTGATGACAAATAAAGCTGCTATAAACAGCCACATACACAATTATGTGTGAATGTAAATTTTCATTTCTCTGGGACAAATACCCAGAAGTGCAGCTGCTGGGTAATATGGTAGCTGCATGTTTAAAGAAACTGCCACACTGTTTTCCAGCGTGGCTGCACCATCTTACATCCCCACCAGCAATGCAGGGGTGATCCAGTTTCTCTGCTTCCTCACCAGCATTTGTTGTTGTCACTATTTTTCACTTTAGCTGGCATAATAGGTGTGTAATGATAACTCACTGTAGCTTTAATTGGTATTTCTCTAATGGCTAATGATGTTGAACACCCTTTCAGGTGCTTATCTGCCATTTGTGCATCCTCTTTGGTGAATGTCTCTTCCTGTCTTCTGTCCATTTGCTAATTGGATTGTTGGGGATTTTTTGTGTGTTTTTTAAACTAAGTTTTGAGAGTTCTTTGTCTCTTCTAGATACTACTCCTTTGCCAGATAAGGAGTTTGTAAATGTTTTCTCCCAGTCTTTAGCTTTTTATCCTCTTCACGTGGGCTTTTGCAAAACAGACATTTTTAATTTTGATGAGGTATAATTGATTAAATTTTCCTTTTATGGATCTTGCTTTTGGTGTCATGTTTAAGAACTCTGCACCTAGCCCTAGATTCTGAAGATTTGCCTATTTGTTGTCTAAAAGTTTTATAGTTTTAACATTTTACATTTAGCTCTCTGCTCCATAATGAGTTAATAATATTTGTGCAAATTGTAAGGTTTGGATCAAGGTTCTTTTTTTTTTTGCATATGGATATCTAGTTATTCTAGCACCATTTGTTGAAAATGCTGTCTTTTCTCCATTGAATTGCTTATGCTTCTTTGTAAAAAAAAATAAGTTACCACAGTAAGATACCACTTTATACCTACCAGGATGGCTATTATTTAAAAAATAGGAAAATAACAAATATTGGTGAAGATGTAGGGAGATTGGAACCCTCATGCATTGCTGGTAGGAATATTAAATGGAGCAGCCACTGTGGAAGACAGTTCAGTTGTTTCTCAAAAGGTTAAATACAGAACTACCATAGCAATTCCAATCTTAGGTATATGTCCAAAAGAATTGGAGGCAAAGACTTGGACAGATATTTGTATACCAATGTTCATAGTTGCATTATTCACAGTAGCTAAAAGGTAAAAGGTTTAAGTATCTATTAACAGATAAATGAGTACACAGAAAAACCAAGATGGTGGCATAGGTAAATGCCTGTACTCGTTGCTTCTCACAACCACATTCAAATTACAACTAAAATACAGAACAACCATTGTTCAGAACCACCTGAAAGCTGGCTGAATGGAAGTCCTACAACTAGAGAAGTAAAGAAGAAGCTCATTGAGTCTGGTAGGAGGGGTGGAGGCACAGACCAGGCTGGACCAGCACCCATGTGTGCCGCTTTTTTTAATCAGGAGGGAGATCATCTCTGTGGAGGCCACGCATGAGGAACAAGGAGTCCCAGCCCCACACCAGAGCTCCAGCTCAGGGTTCCAGAGCTGGGAAGAGAAGTACCTGCAACTATGGGCTATAAAAACAGTAGTTTGTGGCTGAGTGACACCAAGGCTGCTGGAGACCCAAGTGTTCCATTTAAAGGGCCGGTGCACGAACATACTCAGACACCCAGCATGGGTGGCTTTGGGGAACACAAACACATATGGGGAGGAACTGGGTTGTCTGGCATTGGGGCAGGGAACTTGGGGTGGCTTTCTCCCAGATGGGTTTGCTCACAGGGGTCATTGTTCCTGTGCTGGAACCTCCTCTTTGCAGGGCTGACTGGCAGCCATATCTGAGTTTCCATCAGCCTGGAGCACACTGTTTGCTGTATCATGGGTATTCCCTGAGACCCTGCCCCATCCAATTTGCAGCCCCACCCAAGTTGTTTGCAGCAGCTTTTCCATATGAATGGCCTGTCCTGGCTCAGGCTTCAGCTTTTGCTAAAATCTCTCAAACAAGCTGCAGCAGGTGACAGCATGCCCCAAACCTATCAATAAAAGGCCCAACCCCAGCACTAGCACCAGCCTGCCTTGCTTCCAAGCTGGGCCTTGCCTGGGTACATCCAAGCCCAATAAAAATAGAAAATAGCAGCCATCTGAAGATCCCTCTATAGGTCCTGTCAGGTGGCCCCAGGCAGTGGCTGACTTTGCATCTCCCTGGAGGCCCTAGAGCCAGTGCACCTGGTGGGCAGCTTCAGACCATAGCAGATTACAACTCTACACATCCACAGGTGACACACTCAAGGGGCAGACTCAGTGAGCACCAAAGCCCCACTGAAGCAAATCCTGCTCCATTAGGGTGTTTCCTGAACAGCAGCTCTCCCACTGTAGCCACAGTTGGTCCTCACAGTTAATTGGCCTCCCAGTGATGCCAAAAGCAGTCAAGGCTTAAGTACAAGACTGTGCACACAGCCCACACAGGGGTGTACCTAGAGTGCCCAGCTCAGAAGACTGGGGAGGCTGAGCCAATGGGCCCTACAGGATACCTACTACACAAGGTCACTCTACCAATTCCAGGAGACATAGCAACTCTACCTAATACATAGAAACAAACACAGGGAAGCAGCCAAAATGTGGAGACAAAGAAACATGTCACAAATGAAAGAAATGTAAGCAAGCAAACTACTGGATACAGAATTCAAAACCATGGTTATAAGGTTGCTCAAGAATCTTCATGAGATTTTCAAGGATTTTAGTGAGAATGTCAAAGACACAAAAAAGGACCAGTCAGAAATTAAGCATAGACTAACTGAAATAAGGAATAACTTACTGGGATTCAACAGTAGACTAGAGGATTCCGAGAATCAAATCAAGGATTTGGAATATAAGGAAGCAAAAAACACCCAATCAGAACAACAACAACAACAACAAGAATCCAAAAATATGAAGATAGTGTAAGGAGCCTCTGGGACAACATCAAGTGTACCAACATTCGCATTATGGAGGTACCAGAAGGAGAAGAGAGAAAGCAAGATATTGAAAACCTATTTGAAGAAATAATGACAGAAAACTTTGCCTACCTGGTGAAAGAAATAGACTTACAAGTCCAAGAAGCACAGAGAATCCCCAAAAAAGAGGAATCCAAAGAGGCCTACACCAAGACACATAATTAAAATGTCAAGGGCTAAAGACAATTTTAAAAACAGCAAGAGAACAGCAGTTAGTTACCTACAAGGAAGCACCCATACGACTTGTCAGCTGATTTCTCAGCAGAAACTTTGCAGGCCAGAAGGGAGTGGCAAGAAATTTTCGAAGTGATGGATAGCAAGGACCTACAACCAAGATTACTCTACCCAGCAAAGCTATCATTTAGAGTTGGAAGGTCAGATAAAGAGCTTCATAGACAAGAAAAAGCTACAGGAGTTCATCACCACCAAACCAGTATTACATGAAATGTTAAAGGGTATTATTCTTTAAGAAGAGAAGGAGAAGAAGAGGAAGAGATACAAAATATGAACAATAAAATGGCAACAAATATATTTATCAACAATAGAATCTAAAAATCAAAATAAGTGAACAAATCTAATGAACAAAATAAACTGGTAAGCAAAATAGAGTCAGAGGAAGCATTGGACAGACTGACGAATCTCAGAGGAAAAGGGGAGGGGGAGAGTGGTAGGAGGAGATTAACCAAGTATCTTAACTATAGACACTGATAGTAGGGTGGGGAAGGGGCGGGGCAGGAATTGGGTGAAGGGAGGCAAAGGGGGGGAAATAAGGGGACATCTGTAATACTCTCAACAATAAAGATTTTAAAGAAATAAAATAAGTGGATACATAATTTGTGGTATACACACATAGTGGAATATTATTCAGTCATATAAAAGGAAGGAGCCCTGGCCGGTCTTGCTCAGTTAATTGGGCAACATCCTGTGCACCAGGAGGTTGCCTGTTCCATTTCTGGTCAGAGCACATGGCTGGGCTGGGTTTTCAGTCCCAAGTAGGGGGTGTACAGGAGGCATCCTATCAATGTTGCCTCACATTGATATTTCTTTCCAGAAACCAATAAAAATTATTCTTTAGCCTTGGCTGGTATGTTCAGTGGTTAGAACACTAACCTGGGCACTGCAGGGTTGCGGGTTCAATTCCCGGTCAAGGGCATGAACCTGAGATGCAGTTTGTTCTCTGCCTGGGTCGGGGCACATGCTAGATGCAACCAATCAATGTGTCTCTCTCACATCGGTGTTTCTCTCCCCCCCCCCCCTCCTTCTTTTCCACTCTCTCTAAAAGCAACAGAAAAATATCCCCAGGTGAAAAGTAATACAAAAACAAACAACCAAACAAAACTAGTCTTTAAAAAAAAAAAAAAAAAAAAAGGAAGGGAATTTTGATATATGCTACCAATATGAATGGACTTTGAAAACATTATACTAAGTGAATGAGCCAAACATGTGGCTCAGTGGTTGAGTGTCAACCCATGAACCAGGAAGTCATGGTTAGATTCCAGGTCAGGGACTATGCCTGGGTTGCGAGCTCAGTCCCCTGTAGAGGATGTGCAGGAAGGAGGCAGCCAATCAAATGATTCTCTCTCATCATTGATGTTTCTCTCTCTCCTTCTCCCTTCCTCTCTCTGTAGCCAATCCTATCTAATAATAGAGTAACATGTAAATTACCATCACTCCGCTAGCCCATGATTGGGCGGCGGGAGGCTGGGGGGCGGGACTCGGGGTGGCCTATCCGGCCATTGAGAGGCACAGATCCGCTGCCACTGAGAGGGGCTACCCTGCTGTTGAGAGGCGCAAGGGGCGGGACTCCCGCCCCCTGTGCCTCTCAACGGCCAGATCCGTGGCTGAGGGGGCCTGCCGTGGACACCCAGCTGCGCCTCTCAATGGCAGGGTAGCCAGGTGTCCGCGGCAGCCCCCCTCAGTCCCGCCCCCTGCGCCTCTCAACAGCAGGGTAGCCCCCTTCAGCGGCCGCGGACCATCAAAAGTGGGGGAGCTGGGTGCCTGTCTGCTCCGGCACCAGGCCTTTCAGAAGCCTCCGCCGCCGCGCCGGAGGCTTCTGAAAGGCCTGGTGCATCATCGGACAGGCACCAAGCTCCACCGCGAAAAGCGAAAGCGTGTAGGGGACCCTACACGTGCATGATTCAATCATGCACTGGGCCTCCAGTAAAAACATATTAAGGGGAAAAAAAGAAATGAGCCAACCATAGGAGAAATATTGTAAGATTCTATTTATATAATTTGCCTAGAATAGGCTAATTCATAGAGACTGAAAATGGAATAGAATTTACCAGGGGCTGAGGAGGAGAGAATAGGGGGCTATTGTTTAATGTATACAGGATTTGCATTGGGAATGATGAAAAAGTTTTGGGTAAAGACAGTGATGATTACACGACATTGTGAATGTATTTAATGCCATGGAATTATCCGTGTTACATACAGCTAAAGTGATAAGTATTAGGTATGTTTTAACACAGTGAAAAATATCAGTGTTTTAAAATGTTGGTATATTTGTGTGGATCTGTTTCTGAGTACTCTCTCTGGTTACTGATCTACGTGTTTATCCACACTCCTGATTAGTGTAGCTGTCTTTTAGGCCTTTATATTGGAGACAGTGAGTCCTCCCACTTTATTCATCTTCTTCAAAATGGAGCTGTTCTGGGGCCTGGCCCTGGCAGTTTTGGAGCTCTTCTCAGGTTCCCTTGTGTGGAAGATGGCACCATGGTTTACCCAGCTTCAGAGTCACCCGGGCACCTGCCTTGTCCTTAGTCCCCTCATCAACGAGCCTTGCTTTTTCTTGGCAGGCATAGCTCTGTCTGTCCTCCTCTCTTCATGTCCAACCATCCTGGCTACCTTCATCGTTGCTTGGAGCAGTGATGTACTCTTGTCACTTGTCCTCACGCCTACTCAGGCCCCCTTAGTTCCGTCCTCCACAGACACGGCAGCCCAGAGTTACGTCTTCTAAATGCAGGCCCTCTGGCTCACCTATGGCCTGGCTCCACCACTCCCCTGTCCCTCCAGCCTGTGAGTCTCAGCTGAATTTCACATTTAATTTGTGTGATTTTTTACTCTAAGCCCCACAGAGCAAGGACGATGCTGCACCCGCGCCCCAGCCTGTGCAGCACATGGTGGACATGCATTGGACTTCCATTGGTGGAATCCATGAATGTGGGAAGGAAGCTGCATGCTGCTGGAGCTGATGACTGGAGGAGGAGTGTGTTGGGAAATGAGACTGAGAGGTGGCGAGAGCCTGGGGAACCTGGGGAGGAGATAGCTTTAACTGTGCTGGCCCCAGTAAGTAAGGTGAGGGACATCAGGTTTACAAAGCTCTCCCTGACCATGCAGAGAAATGGGCAATGACTTAGAAGAGATACTCAGCAGAAAAGGAATTCTGACTCTTTTGTGAAAGGATGTGCATCCTGCTACGCAGAAAAAAGCAGATAACAACTAGGCCGAGGGGACAACTTCACCTATCTGACTGGCAAGGCGTTTGACAGTCCCCTGGGCTGTGAGGCCCTCACACTGGACAGCTTGGCAGTGCTGAGCTTTGCCTGCAGTTCCACTTCTAGACATTTGACCCACAGGCACACCTGTGAAATGACATCTGTACGTGGTTGCCATTGCTGCACTGTTTGTAAGAGCTCAAGGCTGGAAACCACCAATGTGGCCTCATGGTGATTGGTTCAAGGCACCTTGGCCCTTCCATGCAGAGCTGTGCTTTGTGGAGATCAAGGCATGGAAAGACTACTAAGATATATTATATATATTTTTCTATTAAGTTATAATAAGGTTTTTATTAATAAGCAAAATTAATAAAACATAAACAATGAACTATAAATAAATAACATAAGTAAATATAATAACATTTTAAAATAATATAAATTGTTAGTGTACATGCTGGAAAGTGAATAAAGCATAAAGATATAGCATAACCGATTATTATAAAGGGAAGACCTACATAGCCCCTCCTCCCCAGGCCCTCCCGCCCCAGGGCAGCCCCTTCCCTGACTTTCGAGGCAGTCACTGCCTTGCTTTTCTCTCTGGTTTTACCCCCTCTGTATACATCCCTAAACAGTGTATTTCATTTTGTCTGGTTTCAGACTTTTTCTGGACAAAATCCTAGGATGTGTTTTATGTTTCGCTTCTTTTGTTAACATCGTTTTGCTATTCGTGCACATGCAGCTGTGGTCATTCATTGTCACTGCTGTGTACTATTCCATGGAGCCAGTAGACCACACTTTATTATCCATTTCCTGTGGATGAGCGTTTGCATTGTTTCCAGTCTCTGGCAGATTCAGATTGTGCTTCTTGAACCTTCCCATACGTGTCCCTGGAGCCCAAGGGCTGGATTTTGCTTGGTAGGCTCCCAGGAAAGCGCTGGCCAGGTCCCAAGTGTGTGTCTTCACCTTTACTAGATGCTGCCAAACTCCTCCTGGTGCCAGCAGCACAGGAGAGCCAAGAAACGTTCTTGAAAAAAGCAGGTGCAGAATAGTCTATGTGGTATGCTGCCATCTAAAGAGTGTGTCAGTGTATGTGTGCACCCGCATACACATGTGCATTTGTAGGCTCTCAGAAAGGACAAAAACCTAGGAGAGGTGTTTCTGGGGCCAAGCTAGGACAGGGCAGGAGGCGTCCTGTCACTGCTTACCCTCTGGTGCCATTGGCTTTTGAACCACGTGTCTGCGTTATAAAGAGGCAGACACTGAGATGGAAAGAAAGGGCAGAGATGAAGCCCAAATGTGGCAGAATGTTAATAGTTGGAAATCTGAGTAGTAGATTTTATGGGTTCACTGTTTTAGTCTCTATTTTGAGGTATGTTTATTTAGTTTATAATAAAATCTGTTCCAGTGTGAGAGGATCTTGGACGACCTCTCCCTCTCCTGGCCCCTGAGGCCTATCACCAGGAGAACCTCTTATTTCCAATGAGAGGCTTGGTGCGCCCTCCTTCCTCCCTTCCCCTTCTCTCCTCTGTCCCTCCCCTTCCCCTTTGCTGGCCACTACTCGCTTCCCACACCAGAGCCCAAACCAGCCGATCCAGTCTGGGGAGGTTAGAGGAGCCGCCTCACTTGGCTCCTGTCTGGGTGGCTGCCTGACAGGTGCTCCACCCTGGTGGGGGAGGGAGCGGCCTGGGATCTGGGACTTCTGGGGTCCCCAACCTACCCTGCTGTGGCCCTGGGAGCCTCTGGCTTGCTGAACAGGTGATGGACAGGAGGGGGTTTGAGGGATTTCCAGGCCCTCCTGGTCTGAGTGATGGGAGTCCTGTGGGAGTCGGCCACCGTGGGGGAATGGGAATGACTCAGGTTTCTGTCCCCCTGTCTGCCTGGACTGCTCACTGTTCTCACTGGGCTCACCAGCACCTGGGCATCTGTCCTGGACCCAGCCACCTACTCAAACCCGGGCCCTGTCACTCACAGGACCCTTCAGTGAGGAAGCCCCAGGGCAGGGAGTTCTGTCTAGTTTGTTCATTACTGAGTTCTCAGGGCCTCCAACAGGCCTCCTGGTATGTGCTAGGAGCTCAGCAGATGTGTGAACCAGTGGGGGAGACAGACATTCAGAGACAGTGACAGCCGGGAGTGGTAGCACTGGGATAAGGTCCAGAGGGGGCACCTGACTCAGCCTAGTGTGTCAGGGAGGGCATCCTGCAGGAGCGCTTGTGGTAGGCTCCACAGGGTGAATAGGGATGAACCAAGCAGCCGACCCCTGCCCCCCAAGTCCTCTATCATGGGTGAGACAGACAGAAAGAAACAAACTTCACACCAGGAACTCTGGCCTGGGCCAGCGAAGGCTTTGCAGGGGAAGTGAGATCTAAGGGCAACGGGTGTGAGGTAGAGCCAACACGGCCCCTTCTTAATCCCCCTCTCTGAGTGTCTTTTTCTCCTGTTCTGGAGTGGGGGTTCTGAACAAGCTAGCCTGCTGCTCAGAAAAGCTGGTTTAGGGCACTGGCACTGGGACAGGTGGCAGGTGACCAACTTCCCTGCCTCAGTTTCCTCTGATGTAAATGGGCCAGATAAAGTACTTGTCCAATGAGGGCAGCAGTGAGTTAATGACAGTGTGTGCAGAGTAGAGCCACTTATTTTCAGAAGGGTTAGTCACATCCTGGAAGGCAGAGCCAGCATGGCACAGCCCTTTCTCTCTCCCCATTCCCACCATCCATATCTCCCAGCCCTCCACCTAGAGATGGCGATGTGGGGGCTTCACCAGGAACTGGATCTTCCCCTTCTGGTTAGGCTGCAAGTCTCAGGCTCGTCCTCATGCATGAGTGGGGCAGAGCTAGAGAGGCTACCTTCGTTGTGTTTTCTCGAAGCTCTTGCTGGACTCACAGCCTGGAAGTGGGGGGAGCAGAGAATACATCAAGCCCCAGATCTCCAGCCACCCCTCCATATCAGAGCCCCACCCCTCTGCCCTGCCCTCAGCCTGGATCATTGTTTCAAACCTAGCTGCCCGCCACTATGCAGCACTGCTTGCTTCCCTAACCCCTGGCATCTAGCCTACCATGGGGAGCGAGGTGGGGGTGTGGGGGTGCTAGTGGGGTTCTGGCCCTCTGAAGCAAGGGCTGTGGTTGGAGTCTCCTCTGCCTGTGTCCCTGCCTAGCCCTTCCCTCTGCTGGACATTGTGGTGATGGTGATGTGGCCCACGCTCTCCAGACTCAGCCCCGCCTCCCTCTGTCTGTCCCTCCCATTCTCCCCCTCCCTCCTCCCGTGGGCTGGAGCCACAGGGAGCTCAACTTCTCTGCCAGGGCAGGGCAGCGTCACCACCCACTGCCAGAGAGGCTGGGGCACAGAGCCCAGCCAGCTCTCCTTGGTGGGTGCGTGTGTCGGAGAGCCAGGGGAGCCCCCTTGAAACCTGCTCCCTGCTCTCCCAGCTGAAAGCCTCTGTCTGTGGCTCACCCCGCTGAGGTGGCCCAGGACCCAGGGAAGAAGATGGTGGAGGTGAGCTGGCCCTGGCCTCAGGCAGGAGGGGTAGATAAGGGAGGGCTGCACTGGGTGTGAGGAGGGTAGTCCTGCTGCCTGGTCACCTGAGCCAGTGTGAGCATGTGATCACGGGGCCACACCTTTACTGGGCCCAGGGGCAGGGTTCCCGTGGTGGTGGTGGCAGGTGTCTTTGCTGAGGCTTACCACATGTCTCAGTTCAGGTCCCTGAGCATCTCAGTGGGAGCGCCCTCCTGGGGTCTGGTTTGGATGGGGTGGTTCTGAGGGGCTGTGCCTCTCTAGGTGACTGACCCCGGAGTTGGCCGTGGTTGTGCCTGGGTCTGCCATGGGGACTTACTGCATAGTGTGTGTGGATCTAGGCTTGTGTGGGTCTGTGGTCTAACTCTGTCTTGGGGAATGTTCCTGATGTGTGTATGGGGTCCTGGGTCCGCCTTTCTAGGGAAGTCCAGCAGTTATGATGCATCTGTGGAATTGTGTGTGTATGCATGTGCCTGTGTTTCTGGCTGCTGGCCCAGGTCTGTATCGTGCATGCCATTGGCATGTGTCTGTGGGTCTCTTTCAGGAATGCCTGCACCTCTGGGATGTGTGTGGGTCTTCATAGTGGTTTTGGAGGGGTCCTGGTCCATGGGTGCTTCAGGGACCTGGCTGTGACTGTCCTATGTCTGACCCTTCCATGCTGAGAGCTTCCTCTGAGCCAGGCCCCACTTTAAGACTGCTTCCCTCACCTTCTCCCACTGATGCCTCACATTTCCCGTGGACTTGCTCTGTGGGTGCCCATATCCGAGAGGCAGGAGCTGAGGCTCAGGTGTGATGTCCCTTCCCATGCTCAGGCTCTACAACCGCTGCCTCTGTTGGGTTGGCATGGCTGCTGCTGGCTCTGGCTGCTCAGGGAGTTTCTTGTACGACCACGGCGTGTGTGCCTGTGAGTCTGTGGTTGTGTAGCTGGATGTTTATGCTGAGTCTGTGTCATGGTCTCTATGGATGATTGTGCTTCTGTGTCTAGGGTGTGTGTGTGTGGGGGGGGGGGGCAGACAGGGAGTTGCATGGCAGGGGAGGGCTTGAGTTCCGGGGGCCTGGGAGGGCTCCAGAGCCTCTTTTCTGCCTATACCCTCTCCCTCCTTCCTGCCCTGCCTTGGGGAAGAATGAATGAAGTCTAATCTGATTTCCCCCGTCCCTGCGGACTCACCCACACTCAGGTTTGCTGTGGCATTCATTCCCACCCTGGGCACCTCTGGGGGGTGAGGGATACCAACAGAGCCCTTTGTGTCTGTGCCCTGTTGTGCCTGGCCAGGAGGGCAGGGGTATTCGAGGCTGGGACTGTCAGAGGAGCCAACTGGCCTCCCTTGAACCTCTGAGCACCAGCCTGGGCCCAGCTGGGTAAAGGAAGTGGCATCTTTTCATTCAACCACACTCAGAGCTATCTCCCCCCCTGTCCCCCTTTGCTGGGCAGGGCTGGGCACACAGGGTGGCTGAGATGGTCCCAGGCCCTGTCCTCTTGGAGGCTCCCAGTCCAGCGGGAGAGGCAGATGTGTCCTCAGACAGTGGCAGCCCATTACACTCCCCCACTCCAGCCCTAGAGAAAGTAAGACTTAACAGAGAGAGTAAGACGGCACATTTGCTCTGGCCAGGAGAGGAACTTGCCCAGCATCCTCTTTTATTTATTTGTTCCTTGATTCATTCAGCAGCAGCAGCAACAACAATGGCAGTAATAATAACAGCAGCTAACATGTAGTGAGGACCCATGGGTGCCATGCACTCTTTTAAACGTCATCTCATTCTATTGTCTAGACATTCCCAGGAGTTAAGAGACTCGTTCCCCTCCGTTTGCAGATGAGGACATTGAGTCCCAGAGAGGTTGAGTCACTTGCTCAGAGGCACACAGCTTGGCAGCGGTGGAGCTGGTATCTGAGCCTGGGCAGTCTGCTCTTAGCCACCAGCTGCCTGCTGAGCCTTGTACTGGCACAATCTGTGTGAAGGCCTGGTCGGGGAGAATGGCACTGTGTCGGGCCAGAATTCAGAGAGCAGGGCTGCTTCTCACTCCCCAGACTGCTGACTCCAGGCCCTCCTTCCCAAGACCAGGGTGAACCCAGATAGATCTGCGTGCTGCTATGGGCTTTCACCCACGGGGGGAGACTCATGGATTTCTAGCAGCGTCCTCCGCTCTATGACTTGCCTCTTGTCTGTCGTCCAAATATGCTGCCCCTTCCTCAGATTTCCAGCCTGGGCCACATGGCTGGGGCGGGCCTCCCTGTGGTGGAGAGGACCTGGGATGGACTCCCAGTGGGTGCTTCTTGTGTTTGGGACACACACCTGGTTATTTACTAAATAGCCAGCTGCACTCTCGAAGGACTTGGGCCCCAGTTCCTTCTCAGGCATCAGGTCAGACTTTCAGACCGTGTGGGATGGGCCTTGGGGCTCCTGTCTGCCCCCTGCCCCAGCACCCTTCCCTGCCTCTCCTCGGGGTCTAGACTCATCACACTGGCAAGGGCATCACTCCTTTGTTCCACTGATGTTTACTGAGTGCCTACTGTGTGCTCAGGTCCTCCTCTGGATGGCAGGGACACAGCAAGAACAAGACAAAGGCCCCTGCTCTCTGGGAGCCGACATTGTACTGGGGAAGGGGTGATGCCAGGTAGTAATAACTGCCATGGAGAAATATAAAGCAGAGGTGCAGATTGTGTCAGGGGGTCGGGGAGGCCTCTCTGAGGCAGTTTTATTTACACTAAGACCTGAATGTCAAGAAAGGGTGAGCCATGCAGCTCTGGGCAGAGAAAATAGTAGGTGCAAAGGCCCTAAGGCTAGAACAAGATTCCTATGTCTAAAACGAAAGAAGAGACCACCCGTGTGGTTGGAGTGAAGTGAGGGGAGGAGACAAGGTCCTGAGGTTGGCAGGGCCCACTGGGCAGTGCCATGTTAAGTCACAGTTTGAGCAAAGGTGGAAGCCCTTGTCGAGTTTTGTTCGTTTAACATTTTTTTCAGATTCCCTCCTAACCATGGCAGCCTTTCTGATCCTGATTCTGGTTATCACTAGTGGAGTTGTCTCTGTCCTGGTTCTTGTCCCATAAACCTCTGGGGTCTATTGTCTGGAATGGAGGCCTTGGCTGGAGCCAGGGCCGCTGGGAAGCAGGAGGCTGAAGAGACGTCAACAAGACCTCTCTGGATCAGAGTGGGTGCTTCTGTGACCTGGTGCTGGGCAGCCCGGGCAGTGACTTCGCCTCTCTGGGCCTGTTTCCTGGTTTGGGAAACAGAAAGGAAGAGGACTCCATACCCACCCACCCAAGAACTATTTGGAAGGTTCAGCATGGCCCGGTCTGCATGCCTGGCATAGGCTCAGGCCAGAGTCAGCGTCCCCTCCATCCACCCAGCTGCCTCTAAGGGGTGACCTGTTCTAGGTGCTGAGATCCGGTCATGACCAACCAAAACGTGGTCCCCGCCTGTGTGGAGCCACAGGAGATAACAATAGACACACTCACAACGGTATAACAGGTTAGGTGATACTAAGGGCCAGCAGTGTGCCAGGTGTTTGGGGGATGTGTTGATGGGCAAGACCAGACCATGCCCCTGCCCCCGGTGAGCTCACACTCCAGCCATCACTAAAGTAGTATCAGTCCTCGGCAAGTCCTACCAACTCGACCTTTATAGCGAGCCCGGAACCTGCCCACTGCTTCCCCTTCCCGCTGGACTCGCACAGCCTCCTCTTCCCTGGATCCCTGCTTCTGTCCTGTCCCAACTCCAGGGTCTGAGCTCCTCGCACAGTGTCAGGCCATCTCTCCCCTGCCAGATCTTTCTGTGGCTCCATCTCACTCAGGAAAAAGCCAGTGTCCTCCCCGTGGTTCACAAGTTCCTACTGGATCTGCCCCCACTGCCTGCCTGCCCTCCTCTTTCTCACTTGCTTCCTCGCTGCCCAGGCCTCAGACACTTAGTCTGACTTCTCTTTGACGGCATCAGGCATGTTCCTACCTCAGGGCATTTGCCCTGGCTGTTCTTGCTGCCCAGTGCTCTTCCTCCAGGTACCCACATGGCTCCCCCTTCCCTCCCTATTCAGGTCCCTCCTCAAGTGTCACCTTCTCAGCAAGGCCCTCCCAGACCTCATTGAAAACTCTAACCTCCTCTTACCCTCCTGATCCCTGTTTCATTTTCTTCTCGTCCCTTATCTGACTTACTAGCTGTTTTTCGGATTTATCTAATCTGTTGACAATCTCCTTACCCCTAAAACGTGAGTTCTGTCAGGGCAGGGATGTTTCTGGCTGTTCAGGCCACTGCTGTCGGCCCTGCCTTGCCTGGTAGATATCAGCTGTCAGTAGACAGTGATGTTTGGATAGTGGGTTCCTGAGTGTCATGGGGTCATTGTGGGTAGAGTAGGTGTTTGGCAAGGAGGGGGGCATGTGTCAGTCCCAGGTATGTGAGGATTTCTTGGAGGAACTATGCTCATGGGGAGAAGCTTGAAGAGTGATTTGGATGGACAGCAAGAGCTGAGGAAGGGTGAAAGGTGGGAATGGCATGGGATGTTAAGAGGGGCAGTGAGGAGCTTGCTGTCTGCTGAGAAGGTACGCTGGATTTTCCCTCCATTGTCAGAGCACAGCCCAGAGAGGTAGGCAGTAAACTGAGGCAGGGAGAGGTTTCCTGGAGCTGGTAGGTAAAGATCACGGCAGAAGGGTGAGCAGGAGCCAGTGGTGGAAGCCCTGAGCGCAGCTGGGGACAGTGAGCGCTTCATAGTTCCCTTCAGTTTGGTGAAGATGAAAGGATAGCTGTGATCCCAATCACATCCCCTCTGCCCCTGGGCCCATGGGTTCCCGCTGGGTCAGCGCCCTTCACTACCAGGGGAGCAGCTCTATACAGCGCCTGCGGCGGGGAGGGATTAGGAGGTAAAAGTTTTACACATGCACACACTCCCAGACAGCTTTGTCACACACACCGTGGCTCTTGCTCTTCTGCCTGTTTCCTCTCATGAAAGGTCAGAGGGTAGAACAAGCCAGTGTGACTGGAAAATCTGAAGCTTTTGCTAGGACAGGTTGAAAACTGCCTGTTCCACATGAGAAGTGATTTAATTGAAAAGATTTTTTAAAATGGAAACAAACATTTTAGAGTAGGATGCAAAAATGTGTCTGCATTCTTGGGATCAGACACTGGACTTCAGAGGTGTCTGTGTCCTGGCTGGTGGCTGCGGGCTTCATGCTGTCCTCTTCCATTCTGTGTGCGCGCGCTGGTGCACGCTCTGCCAGTTTCTCAGTCTGCCTGTGCAGAAGCTGCGGCCTGAGAGCAGGAAGTAGTGTAGTGGGTACAGAGGAATCTGTGGGCCCAGCTGTGTTGCAGGCATTGGGGTACAGTGGGGAGCAATTGGCTCTAGGGCTCTCATGGAGCTGACATTCTAGTAGGTGAGACAGACACTGAAGAATTACACACACACACACACACACACACACACACACACACACACAATGTATGGAAATGCAATGAGGAAAAATAAAGCAGAGAAAGGGGGCATAGAGAGTGACTGGACAGCAACAGGGACATTTGAGCACAGATGCGGGTGGAAAGAAGGAGAGAGAGAGCCATGTGCGAATCAGTGAGAAGTAAGTTCCAGCAGGTAGCAACCACCAGTGCAAAGGCCCTGAGGTGGGGGCATTTCTAGGGTTTGAAGAATAGTGAGGAAGCCCATGTAGCTGGGGTAGAGTGAGCGAGGGGGCATGAGGAAGGAGAGAGGGGAGAAGTGATGGGCCTTGTGGGTTACAGGGAGGAGTCTTTGTGAGCCAAAGTAGCATTTAAGGATGTTGACTCTGGAGTGAATAGGACTGTCTTCCAAGCTCAGTTCTGCTGGATGCCCTTAGTGCAGGATTTCACTTTGTGAGCCTCAGTTTCCACATCTTCAAAATGGGCATGAGAATAACCACTTCACTGAGATTGTAGAGTCAGTGAGCTCAGCACCAGCATCTGTGCAGGGTTGTGAGGTCCTCTGGTGTTGATGGCAGTATAAATACTGGGGCTGAGCCTCAGCGAGCCACATTTGGTGGTAGGGACTGGCTTTCAGACACCTTTTCTGCTGTAGTCTGTCATGCCAAAGGCCTGCAGGAAAGGTGGATAAGGAATCACGGGGGAGGGGAGGAAGCTGTCCCACTTTGTGCTGCCTCTTGCTATCCCTGGGGGCCAGGGCCAGACAGGTCAGATAGGAAGTAGGGACCCTCCCCCCAGAAAGGTTCAGGGCAGGAGAGGAAGGACAAGATCTGGGTGGGGAGAGGGGAGGAGGCCAGGATCTACCTTGGAGATGATAACGATGATGATGACAATAGCATGGCTGCAGCCTGGCCGGTATACCTCAGTGCTTGAACGTTGACCCATGAACTAAGAGTTCACAGATTTGATTCCCAGTCAGGGCACGCCCGGTTGCAGGCTCAATCCCTAATAGGGGGTGTACAGGAGGCAGCTAGACGATATTTCTCTCTCATTGATGTTTCTATCTCTCTCTCCCTCTCCCTCTCCCTCTCTCTCTAAAAATCAATAAAAAACATGTAAAAAATTAATTTACAAAATAGCGTGGCTGTGATCCTTGGGGCAGAATAGGCAGCTAAGAGCTTGGACTTTGGTGTCCAACTCTCTGGGTTCAAAGCCTGGGTGCCCTGGACAAGGGGCTCATCTCTGAATCTTGGAGTCCCCATCTGTGAATTGGGGATGATAAGAGTGCCTCTCTCAGAGGTTATGATGAGGGAGTGGGATTAGACACAGAGAGCATCAAGCAGGGCCCAGCACATGAAAATCTCCCAAGAGGCAGCTGCTGCTAATTCCGAGAACTGGGTTGGACAGGCCTGGAATCTCATGTCCACGCTGCTACCAAGCTGTGTAACCTGGCCAAGGGGTGTGTCCTCATCCTCTCTATGCCTTGTGTTTTATCGTTTTTTGTTTTTTCGCCTGTAACCGGGGTCAGGTCTGTAGCCTGGGTCAGGTGTGCAGATTAAATGAGGGACTCTGGGCCGAGTGCTTAGAAGAGGGGCTAGAACCCAGCAGGTGCGTAGTAAGCGTGGGTTGCTCTCTAAGGGGACACCCTTCCTTCCTGTGCGCAGTTCTGGGGCCTGGCCATCAGTGCCTGTGCTCTCTGTGCCTCCTTATAAGACTCCAGGAGCTGTCCTAACCCACTTTTACAGGCGGCAACTGAGGCACAGAGTGGCTGAGCCGCCAGTGCAGGGCCACACTGAGCTCCCAAGGTGGGCTGGCTCATGCTGCTTCACGGGCACAGAAACTGAGGGGGCACAGTCTGTAGCAACAGCGCCCAGGTTTGGGCCCTGGGCTGTCTGACTCCTAAGTTCCAAGCTTGTCTAGGAACCCCAGCATCCCCATTCCTGGTGCAGGCCCCTGCCTTTAAGTAGCAGCTCCTCTCCTTTTCCTCCTGAGGCCCCCATAAGGTCAGGAGCTTGGGGACTTGGTGGGAAGAGGAGCGTGGTGAAGGAGCCAGCTGTGCTTGGAGCTGCCCCAGGGTGGGGCTCCCGCCTGATCATTATAAACACGGTCAGTTCCTCTGTTTGTCCTGCCCTCCGTGTGGTGCCAGAGGGAAGGGGTGGCCCCAGGCAAATATCCGGAGGTGTGCCCCTCTACCCCTGTCCCCTGTGGAGTCACTGCCTGCACTGTGCAGAGGTGGCTTGGGGGTTTATGGGTGGGTGTTGTGGGTTGGCTGCCCCATCTGCCAGGCTGCTTCCTGCCCACGCATCTGGATCCTGAGCTCCTCCCTCTCCTCGGTTAGTAAGGGGTCACGTGGCTAACCCTCTCCTGCGAGGCCTGGGCGGGAGGTGGAGGATGGGCAGAGCAAAGAGTGAGAAAGGCCAAGGGGAAAAGTGAGGCTAGGTCTGGGGCCAAAGGGAGGCACGGCGGGAAGACAGTGCAGCGGTGATAGTATATAGGGCAAAGATCTGGGGCGACAGAGCAGGGAAGATGGGAGAGGGTCGGGTGTAGGGTGCAGGGTGGGTCAGGGCCACCACTGGAAGTCTGGGAGGGAGGGCTGGACAGTGTTCAGAGGCCTGGAATCGGGGGGGACACTGAAGGGGCTCCTGGTTTGGCTGGGGCAGAGGCAGAAGCAGAGGCCCCCTCCCTGACCAGGGCTGTCCCACCCCATATCTAGACGGCTGGGGTCCCTGGAGCTTGGAGGACAGTGCCCTGGCTGGGGGAGCTCGGCCCAGACCTGATTCTGGCCACCTGGTGGCCAAGAGGCCCAGACCAGTTGAGACAGGTTAGCTGCTGATTCCTGCCCACCGCCCTCCACTGCCAAACCGGTTCTCCTGGAGGCTGCCCACTGATGGTCCTTCCTCTGAGCAAGGGGTGGCAGCCTGTTTGGCCTCACCTTACAGAGCTGCTCCCACAGGAAAGGAGCAGCTCTCTCATGGGAGGAGAGTCAGGGGCTGAAGAGGCCACATCCCAGACATGCTTCTGAGCATCCTCATAGGTCATAAGGCTCACTGAGCTGGTGGCTGACCCTGTGCCAGGCACTGGGAAGCTAGCCATGAACCAGACAAAATCCCCACCTGGGTGTTTCCTCTCGTCCTTAGATATAAGCTCACAAGCACCTCCTCTGGGAAGCCTCCCTTATTTCCACCCTGCCCTCCCTCCACTCTGGGTCTGGTGCTCCCTGACCCCAGTCCCTGCCACTCGGGGCTCTCAGAAGCTGTCTTTATCACCGCTGTGTCCCTAATACCAACCAGCACAGGCTGGGCACAAAGGAATGAGTTATTACTGAATGAGTGGGTGAATAAATGAATGGATGAGTAAATGAGACGTTTTGTTCCCATCTTACAGATGAGTAACCCGAAGCCCCAAGAGGAGATGGCACCTGCCCAAGGGCACTTCTAGCACAGCCAGTGTCAAACCAGGTCTGTGGACTCCGGGGCTCTTGTGGGACAGGGGAGCCAGACCTGAGTCCCCTCCTCCCTCAGACACTGCTGGAAGTAATCCTAACCATCAGAATAGTAAATAAGGACAGGCCCTCCTCCTGTGCCCAGCTCTGTTTGCATTAACTCATTTAATTCTCACAGCAGACCTATGGAGATTGATCCAAGCACAGAGAAGTGAAGTCACTTATCCAGGGTCACACAGAGTAAGTGGCAGAGAGATTTGCTCTCTGGTCATCTTGCTCCTTCCCATTATTTCTTTGGTCTCCCTGGGGACTCCACCATCAGGTGTCTCCCCTTTGGCCCCTTGGGTTTGTTTGTTTGTTAATCCTCACCCAAGGATATTTTTTCATTGATGTTTAGAGAGAGTAGAATGGAGGGGGAGAGAGAGAGAGAAATATCATGTGAGAGAGACAGGGAGACACATTGATTGGTTGCCTCCTGCATACACCCCAACCAGGGCTGGGGATCGAGCCCACAACCGAGGAATGTACCCTTGACCGGAATCAAACCTGGGACCCTTCAGTCCAGAAGCCTACCCTCTGTCCACTGAGCCAACTGGCGAGGGCTGTCCCCTTGGTTTGTTTGTTTTTAAATCTATATATATTTTATTGATTTCAGAGAGGAGAGGAGACGGGGAGGGAGATAGGAACATCAATGATGAGAGAGAATCATTGATCAGCTGCCTCCTGCATGTCCCCTACTGGGGACCGAGCCCACAACCTGGGCATGTGCCGTTGACTGGAATCAAACCCGGGACCGTTCAGTCTGCAGGCTGACGCTCTAGCCAATAAGCCAAACCAGCCAGGTTTTTTTTAATCAACTTTCATTTACACTGTGCTTGGTACTATTCTGAATACCTGACTGGAGACCCCAGACCCTAAAAACAGGGCCTGTGTTGTCTGTTAGTATCTGTTATGATGTGGGTCTTCCCAAATGTGTGATCTTGGTGAGGAGCTTCCCTCTGAGCCGCAGTCTCCTCCTCTGTGGAGTGGGAGTGTAGCAGTCAGGCTGCCTAGGCGCGGCGAGGCCCAGTGACCATTTGTTAAACAAGTAACCAAAGGGCTGTAGTGTTCCTGGCCCAGAGTCCAGGCTGGGAAAGCATGATGGCCGTGACCAGGCCGTTAGGAATGGGTCACTGAGCACACTGTGTGCCAGACACTGTGCTAGGCATGGGGGCGGGACTGGGCAGATGAGACCTGGCCTGCAGCACTGATATTCTAGTGATGCGGCTGTAGACGCTAAACGAGTAAACACAGGAATAAACAGCAGAATTTCCAGAAGTTAAACGTGTCATGAAGTGGGGCGTGGGGCGTGGGCCTCTTACTTGGGGTAGTCAGGAAAGGATTCACCAAGGACTCTGAGACCTGAAGGAGGGGAGGGAGGGAGCCATGTATGGATACTGGGGAAGAGCATCCCATGAAGGGTACAGCAGTGTGAAGGCCCTGAGGTTAGAAAGCCAGTGAGCGAGGGGGAGATACAAGTCGAGAGTAATGGGGCAGGTCATGTGGGTGGATCACAGGGACGACTGGCTTCTCCCCTGAGTGAGATGGAGCCATAGGGGGCGCTCAGCAGAAGAGAGATGTGATTTGACTCAGGTGCCCATGGGATCCCTCGGGCCATGAAGGACAGTTGACTGTGGAGGTGGTGGGAGGAGTGAGAGACCAGGTAGGGGACAAGAATGGACAGGACCAGGGCAGGGCCAGAGAAGCAGGGAGAAATGGGCAGGTTCTGGTGAGTGGCCCCCTCCTGCAGGCCTGCCGCAGGAGCCCACGTCTGCGCCCTCCTGGTACTAAGAGCTTGGCACCATGTTTGGGAAGAAGAAGAAGCGGGTAGAGATCTCAGCACCATCCAACTTCGAGCACCGCGTGCACACGGGCTTCGACCAGCATGAGCAGAAGTTCACGGGGCTGCCCCGCCAATGGCAGAGCCTGATCGAGGAGTCAGCTCGTCGGCCCAAGCCCCTCATTGACCCTGCCTGCATCACTTCCATCCAGCATGAGGCCCCCAAGGTATGCCCGCACCCCCGCCTCTCCTGACCCTCACCAATCCCCACCGAGGGACCCCAACCCTTTAACCCCACACTTGACCCTGTGGCCAACATCTCCTCGCTGACCCCCATCCCTTATGACCTCCAAATACATGCCCCAACCCTCCACACTCATCCTCACCCCCAATGCTTCCCTTTCATCCACCCCTTTACCCACTGACACCTTACCTAGCCTCCAGCCCTGAGAACCCCACACTTTCCTTGATCCCTCCAACAGTCCCTTCACACCAGCTCCTAAGTTGTGCTCTCCCAGAGCCTCACACCTAGAGCTCTGTGTTCCTGACCCCAGTGCCATAACTTGTCCTTGGGTCTTCACAGATCTCCCATGGCAGTGTGTGTGTGGGGGGGGGGGTGGGGGGGGCAGACCTATTCCCAGATGGTGACCCCCCTTAAGTGGTCAGGGCTGAGCTGAGGAAGCCCAGAGAAGAGGCCTGATCCAGGCCTGGGGTTCAGACCCACTTCTTAGAGGGGACACCTGAGCTAAGGACTGAGGAGGAGGAGTCCTGAGGCAGATGGGGAGCAGCAGGGCTTTTAGTGGAGGAAGAGGCCCACGTGAACCTTGGGATTTGGGTTTGGGATTGTGTTTGTTTTCTGCCAGCAAACGAGCAGAGCTGGGATTTGAACCAAGGTCTGTTTAAAGGCTCATGCTCTTAATCCCTTTCCTGCCTCCATGGTTCAGGTGCTCTGGCATGGCCTGCAGTGAGGCCGGCCTGGTGGCATGGACTTTATCCCAAGGGCAGTGGGAACAGGAAGGGCCTCGGGCCAGGGGAACGAATCAGGGTTGTTCCAGGGGTGGAGGTGGGTGGAGCAGGCTCAGCGCCCGGGACCAGGCTTGCAGATGACTCATCCTCTCCAGTTGCCCAACCCAGCCTGGCAGGAGGAGGCCCCAGGTCAGTGAGGTGGGTGTAGACACAAGTGCAGACACTCTCCCACCAGGTCTCAGTCTGGGGGCCCACTGCAGTGTCCCTGTGTCCCATGCAGGATGCTTCTGAATATTTTGAATTGTTTGTCACCTCTTATAAAGGGAGAGATTTCATGTCCAAACTTCTGTTTCTGGCTTCTCCTGGCTCATCAGCTGAGGCTGAGTGGCTGGGCACTGGCTCTGAGCCACAGCCCCCGCCTGGGCCACCAGGAAGAAGAGGCACCTTGTCTTCACACAAAGGTGCCACACAGGCCAGCACTGTCCTGGGGCCCCTGTGTGTGTGCTGCCCAGTCCTCCCAGGCCCTTCCTCCCTCCCCCAGGCACTTCTGACCCTAAGGCCTGACCAGCTGTTGCCAGGCTTCCGGGCTGGCAGCCAAGGCCCAGCAGAGGCAGGGGCAGGCCCCATAGGGGCACTGTGGCCAGTAGGTGGGTTTGTGGGATCAGTGTTTCTGCACAGTAGAGGCAATTCTGACTTGAGGCTGTCTGGAAGCCCTGGGCCCATGTCCCTGTGTGTCAGTGGTTGACAGCACAGAAGTGGGGGCCATATTCTCTGCTTCCCACAGCCTCCACTCAGCTCCCCTCACTCCCTCACAGTTCAGCAGATGTTTATTGTACCTTCTGCAGACCCACACTGCTCTGGGTGTTCAGATTTAGCAAGAGCAGAAGACCCAGTTGCTGCTCGTACACATATTGCACCTGGGGAGCTGTAGGTGTGTTCATATCCACTGATTTTATTTATTTGTTTATTTTTATAAATATATTTTATTGATTTCAGAGAGGAAGGGAGAGGGAGAGAGAGATAGAAACATCAGTGATGAGAGAGAATCATTGATCGGCTGCCTCCTACATGCCCCCTATGGAGATCGAGCTCACAACCTGGGCATGCGCCCTTACCCGGAATCGAACCTGGACCCTTCAGTCCGCAGGCAGATGCTCTATCCCCTGAGCCAAACAGCTAGGGCTCCACTGGTTTTAAGTGCTCTAAAGAAAAGGCAGGGAAGAGGGACAGGGAGTGTTAGGGGCTGGCATTTTAGATGGCTGGTTAGCAAAAGCCTCCCGCTGAGAAGCTGAGTTTCCAGCAAAGACCAGAGGAGAGGAGGGAGGGAGCCATGGCATATTGGGGGAAGATGTTCCAGGCGGAATGAACAGCCAGTGCAAAGGCCCTGAAGTAGGAGCTGCCTTTGTACTTGAGGAGCAGTGAGGCCCATGTGCCTGCAGCTAAGTGGGGGACAGGGAACCCTGAGATTGTTTCTCAGAGAGGTAGCCAAGACCTGGCTGAGGGTGGTGGGCATGGAGAGGGTGAGCACTGGGTGGATTTGGGACACACACTCCACCCAGCCCCCATCGGCATTCTCATTGCCATCCCCGCTCCTGGGGTACTCTTGCCCTCTATGTTGGGCCTAGTCCTGTCTGACTCTCCCTGTGCCCACCCGTTGGCTTCCAGCGGAACAGAGAATGTGTTTTGGGGTTAACAACACTGGCAGGCTGCAGGGGAGGAAGCGCCAAGCTGTGCCCTGGTCCCAGCACCCTGTAATTTCCAGCTTTCCAAGGTTGATTATGGAGTGGCCTGGCCTCTGCCCTCCCCCTTCACCCACAGGGTGGGAGCCTCCCCCGGCCAGGAGAGCAGGAGAGACAGGAGGGTGCTTCAGCTAGCTTCTGGCTGGGGCGTGGGGCGGGGCGGCCTGACTGAGGGGAGGTTACTCCTTCAGCCCCCCTCCTGCAACTGACTTCTCTGTGGGGGTGGGGGAGGGGGTGCTGCGGGGCCTCCCTGGTGCTGCCCCCGTCTGCCCAGCCCCATCATCACCCCATGGCATTTCTTCATTTGTCTCTGTCTTGTCTCTGTGTGTTGTATTGTCCTGTCCTGTGTGTTGGTTACACATCCTTTGTCCCCCTCCTACTTGCCCCGCCCCTCTCCCACCACTGCCCTGGATCCTGGACCCCAGACCATCGTGCGGGGCAGCAAAGGTGCCAAGGATGGGGCCCTCACGCTGCTACTGGATGAGTTTGAGAACATGTCAGTGACACGCTCCAATTCCCTGCGGAGAGACAGCCCGCCTCCACCACCCACTCGTGCCCGCCAGGAAAATGGGATGCCCTCGGAGCAGGCCGCCACACCCAGAGAGGGCCCAGAGAAGGCGGGCAGCCAAAGCCGGGTTGCTGGTCGCCGAGAGGGGAGTGGCAGCAGTGGTGACAAGCGGCGGGTGGGGCCGGAGAAGAAGCCCAAGTCTTCCAGGGAGGGCTCAGGGGGGCCCCAGGAATCCTCCCGGGACAAGCGACCCCTCTCTGGGCCTGACGTCAGCACCCCCCAGCCTGCTGGTGTGGCCAGTGGGGCGAAAGTGGCTGCTGGCCGGCCCTTTAACACGTACCCGCGGGCCGATACGGATCATCCATCCCGGGGCGCCCAGGTAACTGATCCCCCACCCCAGGATCCCGCATGTCTCCTTCCCCAAAGCTTTTCCTGTCCCCACCCACCTCCTCCAGCCTGTGCCCAGCCCACTGTGCATCTCCATCCTGACCACCATGTGTCTGTGCCACAGCCGGGCCCCTGTCCTCCTCAGGAGAGCAGAGCTGGCCCCTGGCCCCTCCACTGACAGCCTCCTCTCCTTTCCGTTTCAGGGGGAGCCTCACAACATGGCCCCCAATGGGCCATCTGTGGGGGCCCTGGCTGTCCCCCAGTCCTCTTCCTCCCGGCCTCCGGCCCGAGCTCGGGGCCCCCCCAGCCCTGGAGTGCTGGGCCCCCATGCCTCCGAGCCCCAGCTGGCCCCTCCAGCCCGAACCCACGCTGCCCCGACTGGCACCCCCGCCTCTGGGCCTCCTGGCCCCCGCTCTCCACAGCGGGAACCCCAGCGTGTGTCCCATGAGCAGTTCCGGGCTGCTCTGCAGTTGGTGGTGGACCCTGGTGACCCCCGCTCCTACCTGGACAACTTCATCAAGATCGGCGAGGGCTCCACGGGCGTTGTGTGCATCGCCACGGTGCGCAGCTCCGGGCGCCTGGTGGCCGTCAAGAAGATGGACCTGCGCAAGCAGCAGCGGCGTGAGCTGCTCTTCAATGAGGTGGGCCTCCCGGGCCTGCCCTCCCCTTCCTCCCAGTGCTCCTCCACCCGATGGTGCTGAGGCCCTGAGGAGGGGCCCCTCTGCCAGCAAGCTTGTCCCAAAAGCAGACACCTGCTCCTTGCAGAGGGGGCTCTGTGGGAGCAGCCGCTGGACTCTGAGGCAGGGTCATTCAGCACTGCGCCCCATAGCCCGGCCTCAGCCCCCCACGTTACTGTGAGCTTCGGTTGAATGTGGCCCTGTAAGCAGTGTGTTCCCACCTCCCCATCCCCATCCCACCTTTCATTCTACCTCGGCTCCTACCTACTTGTCCTGATCTCAGCCCTGTGCTCAGACGCTGTCCTCCCACTTCCTCTCCCCACACCCGCCTCGTCTTCAGGGCCACTCAGACCAGCTCAGGACTGGTTACAGATTGGGATCAGAAAAGTGTGTTTGCATGGAGAAGAGAACACCCTCAGAATACAGGCTTCAGACCTAAGCTGCGTTTGTGGTCTGTTGACTTTGGCAGCGGGGAAGGCAGTCCAGGGCGATCCCGATTAGCAAGAGTGACGGGTGGAACTGGGCCTGCAGTGTGGCAGAACCCAAACCCTGGCCCAAGAGTGAGGTAGGAGGGCGGCTGGCGGCTGGCGGCCCTCCCCCTACCACGCTGACCCAGCCTCCCTCGCCAGGTGGTGATCATGCGTGACTATCAGCACGAGAATGTGGTGGAGATGTACAACAGCTACCTGGTGGGCGATGAGCTCTGGGTGGTGATGGAGTTCCTGGAAGGCGGTGCCCTCACTGACATCGTCACCCACACCAGGTACTGCCAGGCAGCACAACCCTGGCCGGCACCCAGCCCGCTGTCTCCCCAGGCTCCCTCAGGTGGCGCTAGATTCCCCCCAGACCTCTCCTGTGACAGGCGAAGTCCCCTCCACACCCCTTGGGGTGGCGGGGCCAGCAGGGCTATGTCCCCCTCAGACACCCAGGCTGGACTGGATCCCCCTCAGACCCTGTTTGCCCCAGTTGCTTACTCCTCCCACACAGGATGAACGAGGAGCAGATTGCCTCAGTGTGCCTCGCCGTGCTGCAGGCCTTGTCTGTGCTCCACGCCCAGGGCGTGATCCACCGGGACATCAAGAGTGACTCCATCCTGCTGACCCACGACGGCAGGGTGAGGACTCGGGTGGCTTGGGCTTCCGCTGCCCCTCCCAGCTCCCCTCCGCCATCAGGGTAGGCTCTGGCCCCAGCGCAGCGTCTTGAGGAGCAGTCAGCTTGGGCCTTGTGCAGCAGTCCAGAGTCAGGTCACGGGGGCCCAGGCTGGCGGGGCTCCGCCATCAGCACGGGACGCTGCACCTGTACTCTTGCCCTGGGCTCAGAAAGGGGCGAACACATTTGGGGGGCTGCCACAGTTCGGCCATGTGCTTCTCCCACCCCTGAGACCGAGCACCTGAGTGGGCCGTGGACCCCAAGCTGCCTCCCGTCTTCTGGACTGAATGAGTTCTGAATCGGGTCTATGGACGAGCCACAGAGTGCCCAGAACCTGCATTTACACTCCAAGAGTGGACTTTCAGTGGGGGGCCCTTGACTATCACCCAATTCTTGGAGATTCGACCTCCCTCCCCCAGGAAAGTTAATCCAGACAACAGAAGTGGCAGTGTGGAGCTAATTTTCACTGGGAGTCTCAATCTAGGGTCTGTGGACCCCTAAAGACACATCTGTGTCTACAGAAGTGTTGTAGGGACATGTGTGAGCCCCCTAAACTTGCACACACTCTGGGCAGGCTTTCTGGGGTTGAGAGACACACAGACATCCTCAAGAGTCTGGAAGGGGCCTGCGGCTCCAAAAGAGGTGTGCATCCTTGGTTCTGCGGACCTGGTTGTCGCAGAGGCAGGTCAAGTGTGCTCACACTCCAGGGAAGCAGAGGCCCAGGGCGTGAGCTTTGGATCCAGCTCTGGTCTCAGCCCCGGCATCAGCCTGGGTACCCGTAGGACTCGGGCCACTTCCCCCAACAGCCGCAGGGCAGACCCTGTCTGGGAGTCAGATGGTGTGATGTGGAGGCAGTGACACACCTAAGGGCTTCCTGCCAGAGGTGAGATGCAGCATGTCGGAGGCCAAGGAATTAAACGGGGGGATGCCTCTGCTCCCCCTCCCCATGCCAGCACCTCTGACCTCGCTGCCTGCGCCCTGCCCCAGGTGAAGCTGTCAGACTTCGGGTTCTGCGCCCAGGTGAGCAAGGAGGTGCCACGGAGGAAGTCATTGGTTGGCACGCCCTATTGGATGGCCCCAGAGCTCATCTCCCGCCTTCCCTATGGGCCAGAGGTAAGCCAGAGGGGGCTAGTTGTTCAGCTGTCAGCACCAGTTCATGCTGTGAACAGCATCAGTGGTGGAGTTCAAAACAGCCAGAGTGATGGGGTGAAGTGGGTCTCAGTCTGGGGAATGGGTCTCCAGGGATGATTTTGGGAGAAGAGGTAGGCATTCATTCATTCATTCATTCATTCTTGATTGGGTACTATAGTTCTGAGCCAGACCCAGTGCTTGGCAGTGAGAACAGAATGCTGAGCAGAAGTGGTCACGGCTTTGATTGACAGCTGGTGCAGAGGCCACAAAGTGGCTGGCTCCTGGCTGGTTGGCCTGAAGATGCTTTTGCAAGCATTTAAAAAAGAGAAGTCTCTCATAGAAGTCTGAATTTCCATTCTCCATCAGAAAAGCGAGATGTTTGGTTACATGGAGGCCAAATTCCCACATGGCAACAGTTGGCAGCACGGCAGCTGCTCTGCCGTAAGAAGGGCGGCACCTGCGTCTCGGTCGCAGCCCCCGCCCGTTCCTGTTAGTACACTGACCTGTGTCACTGCCATCACCTGCCCGGCCCTGAGGCTGTGAATGCCCAAGGCCCTGAGGGTTCCTCCACAGTCAGGCAGCAAGGCCTGGCCAGTGCCTGGCCCTGGGACAGACATCCTGGGAAGCACATCTTGGGGGCCTCAGGCTGGAGTGGGGTCACACTGGGAGGGGAGGCTGGTGTGAGATTCTGAGGGAACATCTCAATCAGGACAGCCTGTGGGTGACAAACCCTGCTCAAATGGATTTCGCAAACCTGGAAGCTAAGGGTCCCCAAAATTGTGACAGGCTCCAGGCCTAGCCATCCACATGCTCCCTCCCTTCAGGCCCTGACTTTCTCTGCAGGGTTCACTCAGTCAGGCGCTCCCCTTGTGACAGCAGAGATGACCCCGACAACTGGGATATGTCTCCCTCCTATGGACACCATAGGATATTTGGCTTATAGTCTCAGGGTCGACTCTGATTGGTTCAGCTTGTGTCATGTGCCCATTCCTGACCCAGTTACTGTGTCCCAACCAACCTGATCATGCCCTTGCCTCCCCTTCCCCCCGCCTGCCCCTGGCTAAGTGTGAGGAAGGGTGGGGGTCCACCAGAGGAAACCAGTTGTGCTTAGCAAAAAGAAAGGGACAGGCTAGGTGGGCAGAACCCTTCCGGGGGTTCCCTGGGTGAAGAGTGCGTGCGTTTGGCAGGCTGCGTGTCAGAGCAGGGGTTCCGCGTCCGGGGCTCAGGTTGCTGAGAGGCAAAGTCCCTCCCTGGGCTTCCCCCAAGCCCTGGCCCACCCAGCACCAGCCCTGCCATCCCTTCCTCCGCTGCAGGTGGACATCTGGTCGCTGGGGGTGATGGTGATTGAGATGGTGGACGGGGAGCCCCCCTACTTCAATGAGCCACCCCTCAAAGCCATGAAGATGATTCGGGACAACCTGCCACCCCGACTGAAGAACCTGCACAAGGTGGGCCCTGCTGGCAGGCAGGTAGTAAGGGAGATACACAGCCTGTGGGGTGGCTGGTGTGGCCAGGACTGGGGCATTGATATCTCCTGGGATGGCATTTACTGGGTGCTGGGCTCATTGCCCTCCTCATCCCACAGAGGTGCTCACGCTGGCCTGGCTGAAGGCACACAGCACGGTCAGGCCCCCGATAGGGGCCTTCCAGGTAGAGCTATCAGGGGGAGGGGTGCTTCCAGGGCCCCGCTGCTGCCAGCTCCTGACCAAACTGAAAATAGGGAGGAGAGGAGTCCGTGGGGCCAAGCTCTAGACACAGGGCACCTCTTTCCTCCCGACCTGGGCAGTAGATGTCAGCCATTGAGAGAGGAGGCGGCGGAGGCCCCCACAGCGAGCGAGCAGTGGAGCTGGCGCTCAGACCCTGCCCTCCGCCCCCACAGGTATCGCCGTCCCTGAAGGGCTTCCTGGACCGCCTGCTGGTGCGTGACCCAGCACAGCGGGCCACGGCAGCTGAGCTGCTGAAGCACCCGTTCCTGGCCAAAGCGGGCCCGCCCGCCAGCATCGTGCCCCTCATGCGCCACAACCGCACCAGATGAGGCTCGGTGCCCTGTCCCTGAACCAAAGAGCCCCTTGGGTTACCCCGCCTTGCCGAAGGCCAGTAGGGGGCCGGCCCCTGCTCCCCCTGGCCTGGGAGACACTCCATGTGGCACTGCCTTCGTTACTGGGGCAGTGTGTGGGACCCTACTACTGAACTCCAGTTTTTATTTTGTGACTCAAAATATGGGATTTGTGGGAGCAAGTGAGGCTCCCAGATCCTCCACCCTACAGGACAGGCCCTCCCTGTGTTCCCCTGTCCCCAAGAAGGACAGGCAGCTTCCCATCACTGGAACTCTGAAGCGGGGGCTGCTAGCGGTGGAAAGAACACTACGAAAGAGGTGTGCGTGCGTGTGTGTGTGTGTGTGTGTGTGTGTGTGTACACATGGGTGTGCACACAGCAGAAGGTTCAGCTCCTCTGTCCTCCAGACTGCGAGTGGGTGTCTCTGACCTTGCCTCACATACAACCCCCTCTCCCCCTGAGCCATGGCGGGGGTCGATCATGAATGTCTGAAGAGTGGCCTTCTCCCTTAGCCCTGCATCTCCTGTCTGTGGTTGGATGGGGAGACAGTCAGGGCTTCCCCCACCCCCAGCCTCTGCAGAAATGACTACTGCACCTGGACAGCCTCTTCTTTTCTAGAAGTCTATTTATATTGTCATTTTATAACACTAGCCCCTGCTCCCAGCGGGGACAGATGGTCCCTGTCCTGTGGGGGCACCGGGGACAGAACCACTGCGTGAAGAATCAGGTTCCTGTCCCCTCGGCGCAGCCCCACCTTCCCTCCCTCAAGTTAGTTTTACAATTAAAACATTTTCTTGATTTGTGTGTGTGTTTGTGTGTGCGGAGTGTGTAGAGACCCCTGCCTGCCCACACTGTCCAGGCGGAGGGACTCGGGGTCAGGAGTGGGCGGGCCTGGCTAACCCAGGATTCCAGCCCAGCTTAGGGCAAGGGCTATGTCTGGGGGCGAGTGGGGAGTTCCAGGTCAAAGAGCAGCCGGTAAAGCTCCTGCTCACGGGGCAAATGGACACCGCCCACCCCCTTCGTCCAAGCCTGGAAGGAGTCAGTTTACAAGTCCATGTGCCGTGATGACCAGTGTACCAAATCTGCGATTCTGCCAACTTGTTTCAAAGGTTGTCTTGAGCATGTTCAGTGGGTAGGGATTAATCCGTGCTGAGTTGATGCTAGTACATTGCTCAATGGGCAGATGGGCTTTGGGGCTTGGCTAAGGCGGATGGACCAGGGCTGCCAGCTTCCCAGAGACTCCATCAGTCAAGCTCTTCCCTCCAGGCCGACTCGGGCCTGGGCCTAGGTCCCAACAAGGGGAGAAGGAGTCCAGCTGTTACCGAGTGACAGTGCAGCGTTCTGGACACTGAGCACCCCAGGGCTTTGTGTGTGTCCTCCCCAGCATGCTGCGAGGTGTTGGGCAGGAGCAGCTTCCTGGGGGCAGCTGGGAGCACGGGAGAGAGCCCCTCTTCATAGCCCTCCGGTGTCACTGGCACCAGCAACCCCAGCCTGGTTTGTGGGTGGAAGTGTGTGGTGAGGACAGAGAGATTCCAGCTTGGTCCACACTACCACGCTCCTCCACTGCCACGTGACTGTCCCCACAGCACCCCTCTCCACTGGCCCTGACCTCCCCCAAGAATTGGGGTGCTGTTTCTGTGACAGCCTGGCCGAGTCCATGCATGGTCTAGATAAATAATCAGATTTAAACAGCCCAGCACGAGCAGTAATTGCTGTATGTGAATGTGTCTGGAAAAAATATGCCAAAATTGGCATAAGGAGAAATAACCAAAAAGACCAAAATAACCCCTGACACGCTTTTTTTTTTTTTAATGCTTTGAGCTTGAATACCTGTGCAAATGAGCTGTGCCAGGGTTTGAAGGATCAGGTAATTCCTACCTTGTACACGTTGTTCCAGAAAACAGGAAAAGGGGATAGCTGTCTGAGGCTCTTTTAGGAGCCTGGAATACCCACAGTCCCCAACACAGACACGGGTGGTGAAGAATGAGCGTTGCAGCCGCACTGCGTGCCTGGAGGTGCCACTGAGACTCAGACATTTGCCCCTTAGGTTGTGGAGGAGGAGCCCACAGCCACTCTGCTCTTACTGTGTCTTCAGTTTTAAAGAATGGCTTTGGGGAGCCCCTCGTCCTGCCCCCCTTCCTCCCCAGCTGCCGATGCCCGCGCTGGAGGAGTTCCTGCAGTATCAGTAAGAAACTCCTCTCGTTTCAAACAGGATTTCATACAAGGGGTCGATTACCAAGGCACTGGGGAAGCTGGAGGAGCCACGGAGGGCCAGGGACCGTAGTCACTAAAGGCAGGAGCCTCCACTGGGGGGCTAGAGGGACGAAAGGGGTCAGTGGCCCTACTAAAGTCCACTTGTGTCCCTGCTGCACTGAGCAGAATAGCTGTCCAGCTTCCCACCCTCTGCTCCCACCGGAAGCCTCCTATTGGCAGGACCTTACTGATTCCAGCTGGCCAGGGGGTCGTACAAGACAGCTCGGCCTGCAGCCTCCGTGGACAAGGAGGCACTCGGAGGGCCAGTGGGGCGGAGCAGCAGCGTCGTCTGCTCCGCTGGGATGTGGCACAGGGTCTCACTCTGTTCAGATGTTCTGTGCAGACACGGCACTCCACAGGAGTGTTAGCCACAGCAAAGGTCCAGGAGAGGGAGTCAAGGACATGTGAAGGTCAGACCCGTGGTTCTCAAAGTGTGGTTCTGGACTGGCAGCATCCCCGGGAGCTTCATGGGAATGCAAGTTTCTGGGCCCCACTCGCCCCAGGCTCATCACACCGGGTGGGACCTGGCTCTGTACTACACGTAACAGACCTGCCAGGGCGTTCTGAGGGAGGCCTTCTCAAGTTTGAGAGCCGCTGAGACCTGTGATTGGCCAGGGAGTGTGAGACTCAGCCCTGCCCATTCAGCAGGACCCTAACCTCCTCCTACCTCACGCTCCTCCGCACTGGGACCGTGGCCTCTGCCCTGGTCCAAGCGCACTGCCACCACCAGAAGGGAGCCAGACCACCTGCCTTGAAGGAAGGACCCCTGTGGTTGCACCAGGGCCTCTGGCCAGAGCTTAGTCAGGTGACCACACTCAGAGCAATGAGGTTGGGAAATGCAGTCTATTGTGTCTAGCTAAAAATTCTATTACTATAAAATTGTGCTCCTTTACTCCTGCTGGTAGACTATAAAGTTGAATGAGGAAAATATTCAATGGCCTAGAGGCAGAGAAGGATTTAATTTATTATTTTTTTTTTTTTAGAGAGGGGAGAGGGAGAGAGAAAAACATTGATGTGAGAGAGAGACATCAATCAGTTGCCTGCCACTGTTGGTACCCCAACCAGGGATCGAACCCACAACCTGGGCATGTGCCATGACCAGGAAGTGCACAGGATGGCATCCAAGCAACTGAGTCACACCAGCCAGGACTTCTTCAATAAAACGTAAAAGGAACAAATTATGAAGAAAATGAATTTGGTTATATCAAAAATTTGTTCAAGGAAGGACATGAGCAAATATAATAGGTTCAGAATGGGGGGGAAATATTTGCAAAGTGTAACACCTGATAAGATTTTTTTAACAAGGAAAGAATAACCCTAGTCGAAAAATGGTCAAAGGATGTAAACAGGTAACTTAGGGAAGAAAAACCCCAAAAGGCCAACAAGAGTGCACAGGTGCTCACACTCATTAGTAATCATAGACGTTCAACTTCCATCACTGAGCTGACCCTTGAACAACACGGTTTGAACTGCATGGGTTCCCTTATATGTAGGCTTTTTCTCATAAATACCTCTACTGCTTTCGATCCCCCGTTGAGAGTCTGAGGATATGGAGAGCTAAGTCTTTTTACATAGGGAACTTGAGCATCTGTGGATTTTGGTATTTTCTGGGGGTCCTGGAACCAATTCCCTATATATACCAAGGGACAAGTTAAGTTTCAGGGAAGTCAAAAGTTATACATGGATTTTAAACTTAAGGAATAAGGGGGTTGACACCCCTAAGCCCCACATTGTTCAAGGGTTAACTGTGTTGCACATTAGTATTTTCCAGTAATTCAGCTCCTGACTGACTTACCAAAGAAATCTCGCTTGGGACCATGTAGGGGCGAGCCTGAGGATGTTCACTGCAGCAGGGTTGATGGGATGGGAGCTGGAGGCAGCCTGGGTGTCCACCCCAGTGAGTGAGTGATACACCAAGGGGTGCAGCCGGCAGGAGCCAGGGACCACGTATGCCCGTGGAGGGTGGGAGCCAAACCAGTTATGGAAAAGTAAAATAAAGAGCCACTGCTGGTGGGAATGCAGACTGGTGCAGCCACTGTGGAGAACAGTATGGAGTTTCCTCAAAAAACTAAAAATGGAACTCCCATTTGACCCAGTGATCCCACTTCTAGGATTATATCCCAAGAAACTAGAAACACGAATCAGAAAGGATATATGCACCCCTATGTTCATAGCAGCACAATTCACCATAGCTAAGATTTGGAAACAGCCTAAGTGCCCATCAGCAGATGAGTGGATTAGAAACTGTGGTACATCTACACAATGGAATACTATGCTGCGGTAAAAAAGAATGAATTCTTACCATTTGCAATAGCATGGATGGAACTGGAGAGCATTATGCTAAGTGAAATAAGCCAGGCAGAGAAAGATAAATATCACATGATCTCACTCATTTATGGAATATAATGAAGAACATAAACTGATGAACAAAAACAGATCCAGAGACAGAGAAACATCGATCAGAACATCAAACCTCAAGGAAGGTAGGGGATGGTGGGGGTAAGGGGGAGAGATCAACCAAAGGACTTGTATACAAGCATATAAGCCTAACCAATGGACACAGACAACAGGGGGGTAAGGGGATGAATGGGGGGCGGGGTTTGGGGGGTAATGGAATAAGGACACATATGTAATACCTTAATCAGTAAGGAAATTTAAAAAAAAAGAGCTATATTATCAGGCCAGGTGTATGAATTACAAATTGTGGACATAAAACAGTCATTTTGCAAGACCAAAAAAGAGACTCATTTACATATTATAATGGCTCCCAATGGGAAGCAAGGGAGGAGGATAAAGGTGAAGAATAAATAAACAAGAGATGGATCTTAGAGGCGGAAAGGCCTCAAAGGCCATGCTGAAGATCCGTTCTATAAGCAAGGACAACCCCGTTAGTGGGGACTGGGGACTGGGGACGGGTATTTAAAATGGAAATTACCCAGGTGATTCTAACATGCAGCCAGGATTCAGAATGAGAAGATGGCGATGTGTTACTGTTGACCTCAAACCTCATGCCTACGTCTTGCCAACACCTCACAACTGATTGAGAAGGGCCCAGGGAACATTTCACACTTTCCTCCATTTCACAGATGTGGAGACTGAGGTTCCCAAAGGGAAGGGCCTGCCCAGGTGACAGTGCTTAGGAGGGCCACACCTGACCTCATATATATAATTGATTTCAGAGAGGAAGGGAGAGGGAGAGAGAGAAACATCAATGATGAGAGAGAATCATTGATTGGCTGTCTCCTGCACGCCTCCCACTGGGGATCAAACCCACAACCCAGGCATATACCCTGACTGGGAATCAAACTGAGACCTTCTGGTTATAGGTCGATGCTCAACCACTGAGCCACACTGGCCGGACCAGGCCTGAACTCTTGCGTCCCTCATTGGCTTTCTGTGCCAGGCCTTGTGCTGGGTGGTGAGGCTGCCATCGAGAGCAGGATAGATGCGGTCCAGGAGGCTCGAGCTCTGATGCCCCGAGGGCCAGGCAGGGGAGAGCGAGCAGGGAAGTAGCCACACACAGGCCTTTTAGTTGTTGTTGTTTTATATTTTTATTGATTTCAGAGAAGAAGGGAGAGAGATAGAAACATCAGCGATGAGAGAGAATCATTGATCGGCTGCCTCCTGCACACCCCACAGGGGACTGAGTCTGCAACCCAGGCATGTGCCCTTGACCGGAATCGAACCTGCGACTCATCAGTCTCCAGGCTGACACTCTATCCACTGACCCAAATCGGCAAGGGCCACACATGCCTTGTTGAAAGGGTTGTCACTACTCAGGCCACTGTGGCCTTGTGAGAATTTGGCCCCACCATGCTAAAGGTTCTGATTTTTCTCCAGAAATCCTCATGTTCATGGAAAAGCTCTTGAATCTTAAAGATAGGCAACTCACTCAAAACATTTCACAATATTGTATGGACCAAGCAAAATCAAGCTGATAGCTAATATTCATCAATATCTTACTATGGCCCTGGCCGAGTTGCTTAGTTGGTTAGAGTGTCGCCCCCATCCCCCAAAGTTTTGGGTTTCCCTCAGGGCACATATGAGAAACAACCAATGAATCCATAAATAAGTGGAACAACAAATCAATGCTTCTCTCTCTCTAAAATCAATAACTAAAGCCCTGGCTGGCGTGGCTCGGTTGAGCGCCTTCCCATGCACCAAAAGGTTGCTGGTTCGATTCCCAGTCAGGGCACGTGCCCAGGGTGCAGGTTCCAGCCCCAGTAGGGGACCTGCAGGAAACAGCCAATGGATGTTTCTCTCATTGATGTTTCTTCCTCTCCCTCTCCCATCTTCTCTCTCTAAAGTTAATAAAGACGTATTTTTAAAAATGAAAAAATTTCTTATTGAGCTCCTAATTGTTTGACCTTACTTAACCTGTAGTGAGTTGAATGCCACTCCCCTGCCTCCATCCCACCCCCCACCTCCCATCCCACCACGGAAAGACATGTCCCTACAGAACCTATTAATGTGCCCTTATTTGGAAAAAGGGTCTTTGTAGATGCGATTCAGTTAAGGATCTTGAGATGAGATCGTTCTGGTTTGTCTGGGTGGGACCTAAATCCAGTGACATTTGACCCAGAGGAGAAGGCCGTGTGAAGAGCGGAGAGTGGAGAGATGAGGCCCGAGAGCCACCCCCCACACACCACCACCAGGCGTCCGGGTGAGCAAGGCCCTGCTGACACTGATTTCAGGCTCTGGCCTCCCGAACTGGACAGAATACGTTTTCTGCTGTTTTCGGCATCCAAGTTCGTGGTGATTTCTTACGCAGCCACGGGAAACTAGCAGAACCCTCCCAGCAGCCCTCAGAGGAAGCACCTCCCTCGCCCCACTTTACAGCCAGAAGACTGAGGACAGAGGCACGAAGCCACCAGCCAGGTCACACCGCAAGAAAGGGGTAGAGGCTGAGTTTGAACCCTGGCACTGAGCCTGGGAGTCTCTCCACGAGATCCTCACGCCACAGCCTCCCGAAGAATGGGGCAGGGACCCCCTCCACTTCCGGCCTGAGGGGCCACAGGTCAACCTCTGTCTTCCTGGGTGATCAGTCAACTCAACCAGGGCCAGACCCCAAAGAGGGGACTCTGGAATAAAGATGGTTGCTCCAGGAGAAAGCCCGGGGCGGAGAGCTGTTTGGGCTCGGGGATGAGATGAAGCAGCAAATAGAGTCCTGGCCGCCGGTTTGGGGGCGTGGGGACAGCTCAGAGCCTTTTCCTGGAGGACTAGAGGCATCCATAGAAGTCTGGGGCCTTCAGGGTTAAACAAAATTAACCTCCCTTTCTTCCTCCCTATCTTCCCAATTCCTTTATCTCTGACTTCCTCTCTCTCTCTCTCTCTCTCTCTCTCTCTCTCTCTCTCTCTCTCTCTCTCTCTCGTTGTTATTTAGCATTTGAACAGGTAACCTTAGCACGTGGCACAAAATTCCAAGGGGTAAGTTGCAAAGTCCACCTCCTTCCCTATTGCAGCCTCCCCACCCCTCCCCAGAGGCAGCCGCCGGTACACGCTTCTGGTATCTCCTTCCAGAAAAGCATGCGCGTACCAGGACACACCCACAGGCATATACAGACACGCGTCCCACTGTACACAGCTCAGCAGGACGCCTTGTGTGCCTGGCTTTTTCCTACCTAACATTGTATCTTGGTGGCTGGTCCCGGCTGTTCCATAAGAAGCGACCTGTTAATGGAGCATATGAAACATGATCTATTAATATCACGATTTACTGAATGTCCCTGTTGATGGCCATTCAGGAAGTTAGCAGTGCTCCACTGTTCCCACCAATGCCACTGCAGAGACCTGCACGGACTTCATCTGTGACACGGGGGCATACTTCTCCGTGTGCCACGCCTTGCCTCCTCCCCTGCCGCTACAGGACTCCCCCCTGCCCCCTGTCCCAGGGAATGCTTCCTGGGTATTTCTGACCTCCGGATCCTTCCCTGGCTCAGGTCAACCCCACCCCAAGGACTGTAAGTCTCTCTTTCTGTCTCTATGCTTCCGCCTCTCTAGATCTCTCTACCTCTTCTCTCTTTTTATCTTTGTCTCTCTCCCTCCCACCCTCCTTCTCTCCCTTTCTCTCTGTCCCTTCCTATTCCTTCCTTCTACCCCCCCCTCATCCCTGCCTCTCTGCTGCCCCCTGCAGGGTGAAGCTGGCTCCCAGCACAGCTGCTCCCCACCCCTGTGGTTTATATTGAAGGAGGCACACCCAACCCAGCCCACATTTCCCCCACCCTCAAGCCCCCTCCTGACCTGGCTGGGCTTTCCCATCCCCCACCGTCCCGGCTTCTGTAAGCCCCCATGCCTGCTCTCCAGGAAACCCTCCCCCCATTCTCTCTATTAGGGGGATGAGGCCGTGGGACAAACTGACACTCCCAGGAGGGACACTGGCTTTGAAGCAGGAATGGTGAGAGCTAGACTTGGGTGCGATGGATGTGGTTCCTTGGCTGGACAGAGCCTTGGACTCCTGCCGGGGGCCGGGCCTGCTTGCACTCCCTGTCAGCAGAGAGAGCAGTCAGTCTGTGTCATCTCTGAGCTGAAGACAAATAATAAACAAACCCACCCAGGCCCTACCCTGGTGAGTCTGGCATTCTCATGGGGTGACAGTTCATGACCAAGTGAGCATAATCATATACTTAAGATATTTACAAATCATGCCAAGTTCATGAAAGAAAGAGCAGGGTGTGGCCATAGGGAAGAACAGGGGAAGGCCCAGATTGCTGTTGACAAACCAACAGGGAGCAATTACCAAGATACATTGTTAGGTAGGAAAAAAGCCAGAAGGATGTGTGTGTGGTGAAGAGGTGACGTTTCAATGGAGTTGAAAGCAGCCGTGAAAGCATGGCCTGTGAAGCCTGGGAGGCAGATGCGGCAGCGTGTGCAAAGGCCCTGAGGTGGAAGGAATTTGTAGGTCAAGGACCAGCAAAATGACGGGATACCGTGAGTGAGGGGGAGAGCGGCACTGTTTTATAGCTGAGAAACTGAGGCTTGGAAAAGGAAGTCCTTTGCCCAAGGACACTCAAGGTTTGAAATGGAACTCGCAGTATCTCTGAGGTATGCCTGTATTGCTTCGATTACCTCATTCAGCTCCACATTTTTGTCTCAGCCCTGACCCTGTCTCACCTCCAGCCTCGAACATCAGCCACCCCTGGTACCACCCTTTGGATGCCCAGGACCTAACACATGTGCAATGGAATGCTCGATTTCCTGCACCGCCCCATCTGTGCTGGCCTCCGTCTCCCCCTCTCTGCAAATGGTGCCACCTTTTGCCTATTGCTCAAACCTTCAAGGCCGGTCAAGCCTTTCCTCTGTCTTCAGACAAGATCCTGAATCTGTCCTCTGCCAGCCACTCTCTGGTCCCACCAGGGTCCTGCCCACCCACATCTCCCTCCGTGCTGTCTCCCTGCCCTCACTCAGCCAGAGATAGGCTATATCTACTCATTTCCCAGCTGCGCCTCCCCCATAGTTCCCTTAGAAATTATTACCCTTAGAAAAATCCTCGGGTGAGGATTAACAACAACAAAAGACTGAACATTTCATCACCCCAGGAAGTCCACTCCCTATGTCTTTGCAGTTCATCCCCAGCTCAGGCTACCCTCGACCTGCTCTTTTTTATTCCAGACTAGAGGTCCGGGGCACAAAATTCGTGCATGGGTAGGGCGGGGCCTTCCGGCCAGGGCCTTCCTTTGTTCCACACCAGCCCCTGGTGGTCAGCGTATGTCATAGCGAGCGATCGAACTCCCGGTCTCACAGTCGAACTCCTGAGGGGACAATTTGCATATTAGGCTTTGATATATGCAGATTACTGTTGTCTTTTCCAGAATTAGATATAAATGGAATTACACCGGCCGTGCTCATTTTTTTTGCCTGGCCTTTGTCACTCTTCGTGATGATTTTAGTTTCGCCCATGTGGTTGCATGTTTTGATAGCTCAGGCTTTTTTCTCACTTAGAGTAGTCCATGGTATGGATGGAGGTCGCCTACATTATCCATTCACCTGTTGATGGACACATACTGCTCTGATTTGAAGCTATAGTTGACTCTTGAATAACGTGGGGGTGAGGGGTGTGCCCTCCCCCTGCACAGTAAAGATCCACATATAACCTTTTTTTGTTGTTGTTAATCCTCACCCAAAGATATTTTTCCCATTGATTTTTAAAGACAGTGGAAGGGAGCGGGGGGGAGAGAGAGAGAGAAAATCATTGATGAGAGAGAGACACATTGATTGGTTGCCTCCTGCACGTGCCCCAATGGGAGCGGGGAATCGAGCCTGCAGCTGAGGTAGGTGCCCTTGGCCAGAATCAAACTTGCCACCCTTCAGTCCTTGGGCCAACGCTCTAACCACTGAGCTAGGGCTCCACATATAACCTTTGACTCCCCCAAAACTGAACTGCTTATAACCTACTGTTGATCAGATAACCTACGGTATTACTGATAACATAAGTAGTAAATTAACACATATTTTGTATGTAATATGTATTATCCTATATAATAAAAGCATAATATGCTAAGTGACCAATTGGTCGACCATTCAGTTGACCGCTCAACCAGTCGCTATGACGTGCACTGACCACCATAGGGCAGATGCTATGACCGGTAGGTTAGCTTGCTGCTGGGGTCCGGCCGATAGGGACTGGGCGAGAGAGACGGACACATCCTAGAGCCCTCCCACAGCCCCTCCCCAGCCTGCCGGCCCCCATCGGCCCCATCGGGACTGGGTGAGATGGCTGCTGATCAGCCCCGATCGCTGGCCAGGCTGAGGGACCCCACCTGTGCACGAAATAGTGCACCAGGCCTCTAGTGTACTATATTTTTACACTAAAGTAAGCTAGAGAAAAGACAATGTTATGAAGAAAATTATAAGGAAGAACAAATACATTTCCAGTATTGGTTGAAAAAAAACTGCCCATGTTCAAGGGTCAACTGTATTTTTAGAAAGTGTTGGGTGCAGGTCTTTGTGGGGACATGGCCTTTCATTTGAGGCTAAATCCTAGGAGTGGGATTGCCTGGTTATAGGGTGGGAGGATAATCAGTTTTAAAAGAAATTGTAAAATTGTTTCCCAAGTGGCCGCACCATCACTCACGTTTTTTAATGTTTCCTAACACATGAAGGGTGGCTTTGGGGGAAGGGTGTCATCTGGTCAGCAGGCCTGTTTGAAAGGAGACCTTTGAGATGTGATGCTGAAAGCCACTGGGCTTTGCAGGGTTCTGGTTGTGCTCCTGGACCCCTCAGAATTCGGTAGAAATGTTCCTCAGAGTAGGAATGTGGGATGTGAGCTTCTTAACTTTGAGATTCTGGGGTCAGAGGGACTGAGTGGGACTCCCGGGAGGAGGGCTTGAAAATGCACATTTTAAAAAAGCTCCCTGGGTGACTCTGAGGCGCCTTAATGCTTGAGAACCTCTAAGTGTGGGGATGTGGGGAGGAGGCGGGGCATTCCAGGTGGGAAGAACTTCACCAGCAAAATCCCTGAGATGAGAGAGAACAAGACCGCAGAGGCGGGGCCCAGGGATCCGGGGTCTCGGATGCCTGCCAGAAACCTGGGACTTGCTGAGGACACTGGGGAGCCATGGCAGGCGTAAGTGGGGGAGTGAGTGGTTGGTTTTGGGCTTTCGCAGGGCCCCCTGCCTGCCATGGGGTGTGTGTGTGTGTGTGTGTGTGTGTGTGTGTGTGTGTGTGTGTGTGTCAGCTCTCAGGGAAGGGGTGATGTGGAAACCATGGCAGACAGGGGGCAGGCAGAGGAGGGGCGTTGATTTCCACTTTGCAGGCTCTCCCTTGCCCTTATTTTTAGGTGTCTGGCTCCCGGCCACTCCCTGTCCTGCCTCAGATTCTAACCTGGAGACAGCTCTGACTCTACTGGCCACACTCTTCTTTCTCCCCCTCTCCCTCCTCCTCCCCCTCCTCCCCCTCCTCCTCCTCCTCCCCCTCTTCCCCCTCCTCCTCCTCCTTCTCCTCCTCCCCCTCCTCCTCCTCCTCCTCCTCCTCCTTCTCCCCCCCCCCCTCCTCCTCCTCCAATGAGGACAGGTGGGCAAGCCACCAGACAGGGTGGGGTTTGTGATGCCCGGGGAGCGTCTCTGGTTGTTGGGTTGTCCCGGCCGGCCGCTCTGCGTGCTTGTCTGGAAATCTCCTGGGAACCTCCAGGTGCAGCGGGGCCAGGCGCCAGTATGTATTAGCTGGTTTGTCCCCTCCCGTGGGTCCTGTCTGCCTTCCAGGACCCTAAATTGGCTAATTCCCAACTTTCCCAGGACAGGTTCTTCACCTCTCTGCCTCTGATCTGTGAATGGAGGTACTGTGATCAGTTTCTGCTTCCCGGGGTGGTTGAGAAGTTGAGTGAGTTGAAGACAGACACTAAATAGGACCATTATTATCTCCTGTCTGCTTCTGTGTGGGCCAGTGCTTCTCCTTGGGTGCCATGTGAGTCTGCGTCCCTGTGTGTCTTCTCTAAAGTTCTGTGTATCCAGCACGCCACATGGCAGCTGTGCAATCTTGGGTGAGTGACCAGACCTTACTGCGTCTCAGTTTCCTCATCTGCAAAAGGAGTTTAGCCCTAGTGTCTACTTCCTAGGGAGGACGTGGGGATTGCATTAATCACCCCACCGGAAGAGCTTGGAACAGTCCCTGGCACAGAGCGTCACCATTGGGGTGTGAACTCAGCTCCCAGCGTCTGCAGCCTGTCTCCCCTCCAATCTGGGGCAGGAAGCTCCCAGGCCTGTGAGTGGCCTCCGTTTCCTCATCTGTGAAACGGGCAGCATCAGCACCCACGTAGGGCTGGTGGGCATGTGAGCTGGCACCGGAGCGGCGGAGCGCAGACAGCTTCACAACAAGCTTGCTGTTTCCTTTCCTTTTAATAGCAGCGCCCCCCCCCCCCCCCCATGGCCTTAGAGGGTGAAATGAGCGTGTGCGCACTAGACCGGCACCCAGCAGGCAGAAAGCACCGGCTGGTGCCGGTAACCTGTGTGGAACTCTGTGCGCCTGTGCTCACCTGGTGTGGGCTGTGACGTGGGCAGGATGTGGCCGTGGGCATCTGGCCCTACAGGTTTCTCCGCCATCCCACTTCCTCCACACCCCCACCTCCTGCCCCACCATCGTCCCATCCCTCACTCCAAACTCCTCCTCTGAGGAGTCTGGGTTGCCTGCCCGAGCACCAGGAAGGGGTGCAGGCACCCCAAAAACCCAGATAGTGTTGCTGTTTTCCCTCTCCGCTGCTATCTCAGTGTCTCACCAGGGACCCCCATCTGGGTGACTCCCTATCTCTGGCTATAGGTCTCTTTCTGCCCCGCACCCCACACCTTGGTTTCCAGAGCAGGAAATGTCAGGGTCCCAAGGGCGTGTCCCAGGTGGGGACAGAGCAGGACCGCCCCCCTGCAGGCACCCCCTCTGCTGGGTGGGGAGGCCAACAGAAGGGGTCTTCCTTAACTAACCTCCTGCCAAGCTGGATCTTTTTGTTTTTTGAAAGATATTTTTATTGATTTCAGAGAGGAAGGGAGAGGGAGAGAGAGATAGAAACATCAATGATGAGAGAGAATCATTGATTGGCTGCCTCCTGCACCCCCCTACTGGGGACTGAGCCCGAAACCCAGGCATGTGCCCTGACTGGAATAGAATCTGGGACCTTTCAGTCCGCAGGCCGAGGCTCTAGCGCCAGGGGTCCTCAAACTTTTTAAACAGGGGGCCAGTTCACTGTCCCTCAGACCGTTGGAGGGCCGGACTATAGTTTTTTTTAAAAAAAGATGAACAAATTCCTATGCACACTGCACATATCTTATTTTGAAGTAAAACAACAAAACGGCAAACACACCCGCATGTGGCCCGCGGGCCGTAGTTTGAGGACGCCTGCTAGCCACAAGACCAAACCAGCTGGGGCCATTCTGGATCTTAATGAGGTGGGTGGGCGTCCTGAGCGAGCATTAGCTCCCTTGTCACCCCCGGTCCCAGGGCCAGCGCTCTGGGGAGTGGGAGCAGGAGGCTTGGGACACGGAGGGGCTGAGACCTGGCCTCCTGGTCTGAGACAAGGAGGGGGCTGGGGGCCTGAACTCCTGGCTCTGCGGGAGGAGGGGCCGGGGGCGCAGGTCCTGCCCCCTCCACGCCCCTCTCTTAAGTTTCAGCTGGGGAGCCCCGCCCCTCCTGACCCAGTTACCCCGAGCCCTGCGGGGGAGCCCGGGCAGTCGCCGGGATGGAGGAGGTGCAGGAGGAACGCGAGCTCGGCGGCGGGATGGACACCGAGGAGCCCGCGAGCCCCCCGAGCCCCGGGGCGCCGCCCTCGCCGCCGTCGCCGCCGCCACAGCAGTCGCCGCCGCCGCCCGCTGCCCCCGAGAGCCCCGGCGCGTCCCCGGCCGAGCGGCCGTCGGAGGCCCACGCGCGGCAGGTGCTGCTGCAGGAGTGGGGGCCGCCGGGCGGGAGCCTGGAGCTGCCGCCGGGCCTCACCTGGACGCTGCTCCTCCTGCGGCGGCCGCTCTACCGCAACCTGCTGCGCTCGCCCAACCCCGAAGGTGCCCGCCGCCAGCTCCCGCTTCTTCCCCAGCGTCGCTTACCCAGCCCGTCCGTCCCTTCTCGCCGTTGGTCCCTGGTCCCCTCTCCGTGTCTCTGTGTCTGTGTCTCTGTTATTGTACCTGTCTGTCTCCTTGAGGCTCTCTGTCCGCCTGTGTCCTGGCCTGTCTCCCTCTGTGCATGTGTCTCCATCTCTCCCTGTGTCTCTGTCACCCCGGCTCGCTCCTTCCTCTGCGCCCGCCCCGCTCCCCCATCTACCTGTAGTCCAAGTGCCTTTTTCTGGGTGCCTCCCTGTCCCCCGGTCTCTGCCTCACCAGAACGCACCTGGTCCCTCTCCCCCAGGACATGCTCAGGGCTCTCCCTGGGCCCTGGCTCACTCACCCCTGCCAGGCTGGTCTGGCCTGGTGGGCGGCCCAGCTCCCTGCCCTTCCAGAGGGGCCCTGGGGGCAGGGTGCGGCAGGGGCAGCCCAGCAGACCTGAGGGTGTGCATCACCTGCCCATTTCAGGCATCAACATTTATGAGCCAGCACCCCCTACCGGCCCCACTCGGCAGCCCCTGGAGACGCTGGGTGAGTGCTTGGGGGCTGGGCCCCAGGGGAGGGCGCCCCACACACTGCACTTTCTAACCCTTTGCTCCTCTGCTGGGCAGGCAACTTCCGTGGGTGGTACATCAGGACTGAGCAGCTAGAGCACAACTGCAGGTGAGTGGCCGGACCCGGCCTGCGAGGGAGTCCCTCCTCCGGCCTTCCTTGCTGTGGGGCCTGGAGAAAAGGACTTTGCCTCTCTGGGCCTCGGTTTCTTGCTCTGTGAACACAGTCAGTCACCTGCCACACACAGCACAGGCTTTGGCCAGGTCTGGCTTACACATAGTAGGTGTTCACAGTTACCAGCTATTATTGTTCCTCTGCTGAGCCTCTTCCCCTGGGAGGAGGCGAGTCCCCAGACCCCGAGAATCCGAGCCCCGCTTCTGGGCAGTGGGTGACATGGTGTAAGTCAGGGACTCAGAGTCACAGACGCTCGGGGTTGGGACCCTGGCTCTGGAGCCTCTTTGCTGCTTGAGGTTGGGCAAGGCACTTCCCTTCTTGAGCCTCGGTTTCCCCACTGCAACACAGGGTTCAGAACGCATCACCTGCCCTGGCTGGTGTGGCTCAGTGGATAGAGCATCGGCCTGCGGACTGAAGGGTCCCAGGTTCGATTCCGGTCAAGGGCCCATGCGGGGGTTGCGGGCTTGATCCCCAGTAGGGGGTGTGCAAGAGGCAGCCGATCAACGATTCTCATCATTGATGTTTCTATCTCGCTCTCCCTCTCCCTCCCTCTCTGAAATCCATAAAAATATATTTTTTTAAAAAGAAAGAATGCATCACCTGCTGAGAGGGTGATGGGAAGCGAGGCTATAAGGTGCCCAGTGAGGGCCCGGCGCCCCTATCTGCGTACCCGGGATAGGAGGGTGCTGTGATCAGGGTTCCTGCTCCCGGGGGCCCGGCTGACCTGGGAGAGGCCCAAGCATGCCAGCAGCCCCAGAGCCGCCTCCCCTGTGCCCTCCCCGCAGCTGGACGGTGAAGCATCAGTGTGTGGATCTGCTGGCCGAGGGCCTGTGGGAGGAGCTTCTGGATGACGAGCAGCCAGACATTACTGTCATGGACTGGTAGGTGCCTGCACCCCGCCAGGGTGCACACGGGGGCTCCCCAAAGCACAGGCCCCGCCCACCCCGCCCTCCCCTTTGGTCTGAGCCTCCGACCAGGACCCTCCCAGCCCTGCCCATCTCTGCGGCCCCTTTTCTCTGACGCTTTCAGGTGTGAAATGTGCCAGGCCCACGGCCGTTCTTGCCTCTTCAGATGCTTGTCTTTCTCAGGACGATTCGTCCTTGTCCTTCAGGAGTCAGTTACACTGGCTCCACCTGGAAGCCTTCCCTGACCAGCCCCCGTCCTGGTCCTGACTATTCCTGTTGGGCACTGCCCCCCACTCCACTGGACTGTGAATCCCAACAGGGCAGGGCACGGGGCTGTCTGGGTCTGTGTGTTGCCAGCACCACCCAGCCCAGGTGCACGGCGGAGGGGAGGGGGGCAGTGAGTGGAGCTAAATGGTGATTGGGGCAAGAAGTTGGGGTCGGGATGTTGGGGCTGAGGAGGCAGCTGAAGGCTTGCCCCCACCCCCAGGTTTGAGGACAGCCGGCTGGACGTGTGTGTCTATGAGTTGCACGTCTGGCTGCTGGCAGCTGACCGACACACCACCATCGCTCAGCACCATGTGGCCCCCCGGACCTCGGGGAGGGGCCCTCCTGGCCGCTGGGTCCAGGTGAGACTCCCTGCCCCAGCTGCCAGCCCAGACCCGCCCCAGCCCTCCCCGGGGAGGAGGGGGAGCGGGGCTCACGGGCCCCCGATAAGGACTTCTCTCTGGCCCGCTGCTGCCGCAGGTGTCCCACGTGTTCCGCCAGTACGGCCCCGGCGTGCGCTTTGTCCACTTCCTGCACAAGACGAAGAACCGCGTGGAGCCGGGGGGGCTGCGGCGCACGAGGGTGACGGACTCCTCCGTGTCCGTGCAGTTCAGGGAGTGACCGGCTGCGGTGACCCCTGGTCTCGTCCCGAATGTCGGACTCCACACGCCCCGAACGTCCGACGCCTTGGCATTTCCCCTGCTCGCTCGGGCCTCCAGGAGGGCAGGGACCGCGTCTCCCCGAGGCCGTGCTGGACGGGCAGGAGGTGCTCAATAAACCCCTGCTGACTAAGCCAGCCAGCACCTGGGCCCAAGCACGCTGAGCGTTTTGCCATCTCTGCTCCTTCACTGAGTTCCCAGCCCCCTCCACACCCTCTACCCTGTGACCCTCCAGCACCTCACACCTCCTCCACCTCCCACGCCTCCCTTGACCTCTGATCCCTTCACATACCCCCAACTTATGGTCTCTTAGCATCTCCACCTACTCTTTCCCCCACATTTCTTAGCTCTCAAAATCTCCCCGAATTCTCCTCCTCCATCCAACCCCAACTTGTCCTTTCTCCTGAGCTGTCCTCATACCTTTCCTTCCCCCAAGACCCTCCATTCTCTTCTTTAGCTTCTCCTAAGAGCCCCCAAACCCAGGTATCCATCAAGGGCCCCATCCCTGGGGGTGGGGGTGGGGATAGGTTGCAAATTCACATTTGCAGAAATATGCAAATTTGCACTGAAGTGTCTTCCATGTGTAGGGAGGGGAGGGTTGAAGTATTGAACAACCCGTAAGTCCTCGGCTCTGGCCAGGTCTCACCACAGACCCTGGCCTAGCCTGGGCTGGCCCTTGAAGGCCTCCTGCTGTCTCATGCATGAATCCGGAGTCTGGGGGTCCCTGGCAGGCCAGAGCAGCTGGCGGTCACTCAGGGAAGGGCTATGTCCCAAAGGGTCTGGGAAGCATCAGCGGCGGTACCATTGCATGCCACACATGCTTCCTGTGGGGGGGTGTTTTTGTGCACCCCCAAATCCATGTCGGAATCCATGGGTGTGTCCCCAGTCACAGCACTGCCCCAGGTAGGGCTGGTCCTGGCATGACCACCTGCTGTCTCCCCATCCCACCCCCATCCTGTGTGGACTTGGGTCCCAGGCACAAGCAGATGGCAGACAGGGGCGACTTCATAAGGACTGTATTGCAGGGAGGCAGGGTGGGAAGGAAGGGAGCAGGCAGGAAGCTCTCTCCGTTTGGGACTTGGGGCCTTCAGCAGGCCCCGGGGACAAGGCCGGGTGAGGGGCTCCTCATTCTGTAGGGGCTGGAGATGAGGGACCTCTAAGGCATCAGTTGCACCTGCAACAGAATAAAAACTTATCACCAGGAAGTGCCAGGGGACGGGATGCGGGTGAGAAGGGGGACCTCCAGAACCGGGTCGAGGGATTCCCAATTTGGGTCAGGGACTCAGGGGTCTGGGCAAACTGGAGCTGGGGGTGGTGGGGGCTGGGTTCTGTGCTCTGGAAGGGGATGTGCACTGGCGGGGAAGTGGGAAGGGGCGGCAGGAGGGCACCTGCAGTAGATGGAGGCGATGGCGTTGGACCAGTGGCCAAAGATGCCCCTGCGGTACTCTTCAAGGCGCGGGTAGGTGCCTGTCTTGAACTTGCGAGTTTTGCCGCCCTTGCCTCTGCGGGACCACACGGTGAGCTCACAGCGCGGGGCCACCACGAGTGAGGAGATGACGTTCCTCCACTCCGAGGGCAGGAAGGGCAGGTCGGTGTCTGCCTCTACAGTTAGCTCGGCGCCTTGGCAGCAGTTCTCATAATATGGGTCGCTCTTGTCATAGAACTTGGCGCACGTCCGTGTCCCATCGGGCTTCTTGAGGTCAGCGGGTGCCGGGCAGGCGCCTCGGACACCCGGGATGGCCACCAGGGCCAGGGCCAGCAGCAGTGGGCACAGCGGGGACATGGCGACGCTGCGGGGCCGCGCCCCTGCTCGCTTTTATGCTCCTGACCGTGGGAAGGGACAAGCTGCGAGATTAGGACTCTGCGAGTGAGGGGGAGGGGGAGCAGGGAGACCTTCCTAGTCCAGGTCGCAAACCCACAAGGAGAAATACAAGATGGACATGTTCGCATGAAACGGAGCCGCTGAGGAGTCTGTGTGGCAAGCCAAGTTACCCAGGAAGTCAATGCACAGGACTTGGGAGTCGGTCACTTGCAGCACAGAGGGGAGCAGGGTTAATAGGTTAGGCAGGAGGAGCTCAGAAACACTGACCAGGAATGAAGCACCCCACCCCACCCCACCTCCTTCAACAGGAGAGGCTGAGGGGGGGGGGGGGGGGGCTCGTCCCTGAGGCGGGGCAGGTCCCAAGACCTTGGGAAAGTAGAAGCTGGAGATTGGGAGAGGGGGGTGGAGTGGGGTGAGGAGGAGGGACAGGGAAGAGCCCCTTCACTCAGGAGTGGGAGATCTTGCTGACCAAGTTCAGAAACCAGAATCTGTGAAGTATGAGACAGGCCTGTTGTGTAACACTTAAAGCCATTGCAGCCCGGCCAGTGTGACTCAGTGGCTGAGCGTGGGCCTGTGAACCAGGAGGTCACAGTTGGATTCCAGGTCAGGGCGCATGCCCGGGTGCAGGCTGGAGGGCCTGCAGAAGGCAGCCGATCAATGAATGATTCACTCTCACCATTGATGTTTCTATCTTCTCTCCCCCTTCCTGTCTGAAATCAATAGAGATATCTATTTTTAAAAGCAAAAAAATGAACACTATTGCAAGGCCGCCTGGCGGGTGTGGCTCAGTTGGTTGGGGCTGGTCCAGTGCAGGGAAAGGAGCTGGTTCCATTCTCTGACAGGGCACACCTGGGGGAGGGGGGAGGAAACTGTGGGGTTGTAGGTTCAATCCCCTGTAGGGGGGCATGCAGGAGGCAGCCAATCTATGTTTGCTCTCACATCTATGTTTCTCTTTCTCTCTCCCTTTTCCTTCTTCTCTCTCTAGAAAATCAATTTTAAAAACATACCACACAGCACATTGCAAGGCAATGTGCAAAGGCTCGGGAAAAATAGCTAGAAAGGTAAAGAGCCCTAGCTGGTTTGGCTCGGTGGATAGAGCATGGGCCTGCGGACTGAAGGGTCCCAGGTTCAATTCCGGTCAAGGGCACATGCCTGGGTTGTGGGCTCAATCCCCAGTGTGGGGCGTGCAGAGGGCAGCCAATCAATGATTCTCTCTCAACATTGGTGTTTCTATCTCTCTCTCCCTCTCCCTTTCTCTCTGAAATCAATAAAAATATATTTTTTACAAAAGGTAAAGAGTGCTTACAAATTGACAAGATATCAAACAGCCCCCTTAACCCAAGAAGGATACGCCTGGGAGGGGACGGGAGGGCAGAGAGTTGGATTTCCCACGAGGTTGAAGACCTTGATCTATAACATAAATAGGATCTATCCAATTGTATAAAAATCTTAAACTTGTATAACAACAAACAAGCAAAAACAAAAGTGTAATGCAACAGAAGAGACAATTCTTGTAATACACAATGAGTGCTTACCAGTCAGCACATTTTGCTGAAAATAGTTCCCTCGCCTTTTGTGTAGACAGGGGAGTTTTTGCCAGGAAGGATGGTCCCATCATACTTCTGGCACCAGCGCATGGCCTCCTCTTTGCTGGCTCGTGTTTGGCCCCAGTGTAGCCTGTCCTTGTTTCTTGCCTGCGATGCTGAAACCTGGCCTGCTCAGCACCATATAAGCCAAAGGAAAAGGTAGGGAGCAAGACAGGAAGGGGAGGGAGCCTGGGATCTCAGGCTGGGACAGGGCCCCGGGCCCTGGGAGCCTGGCCCAGGCCCTTCAGAGGCTCTCTGACATTCCTGGTCTCCTGCCAGAGAAGAGCAGGGTCAAGGATGGGTGAGCTGCTCAGACAATAGTTCAAACCTGTGGTTCTGTGGGTGAGTGCAAGTCTGGGCCTCAGTTTCCTCATCTGTAAAATGGTAATCATTCTTCCTACGCTATAGGACTGTTGTGAAGACTTTAAGGGATAATGGGACGTTCAAGAGTGAAAGGAGCAGCCTGGCACCAAATCCCAGCTCCTTCACGAGCTTCCGCACATGCTTCCACCTCGGGGCCCCGTGGAGGCAATGGTGGTACCCACCTCAGAGCGCTGGTGTAAGGAGTCAGGGGACCAATCCACATAACAGCACTTACCGTCGGGCCCACCAAGTGCCAAAGGAGCATGTGGCGTCATCATTGTCATGAAAGCCTGGCGCACACTAAGGTCACGATAAATGTAAACCAGCACCACACGACCCTGAAGGTGATTAGCTATCATCCAGCCACTCAGCTAAGACTCCCTACCCACTGGCTGCCTCAGATGCTGTCGGCCACCTTGGCCAGGGTAATGCAGTGATTAAAAGCCAAAGGCTGGAACACAGAAGTGGGCTCAAGTTTTGACTCTGTCACCTTGCTGAGTAGCATTGCTTGCTGAGTGACACTGTGAACTCACCTCTCTGAGCTTCAGTTTCCTCCTACCTTCAATAGGGTAATAGAAAATGATACTAGAAATAGAATATGACCATATAAAATCACTTTCTATTAAAGTAATTTATAACTAATATAGTAAAATATTCATAAACATGAATAATCTGCATAATTGTTATTTATAAATGTAACATTAAAAAGTACTTAGTAGCCCTGACTGGTTTGGCTCAGTGGATAGAGCGTCGGCTGCAGACTGAAGGGTCCCAGGTTTGATTCCAGTCAGGGGCATGTACCTTGGTTGTGGGCACATCTCCAATGGGGGGTGTGCAGGAGGCAGCTGATCGTTTCTAACTCTCTATTCCTCTCCCTTCCTCTCTGTAAAAAATCAATAAAATATACTTTTTAAAGAAAGTATTTAATATGTAATATTGAATAAGATAACAGCATAAATCCTATATAATAAAAGTCTAATATGCTAAGTGTCCAGTTGTCCTGTTGGCCATTCAACCAATCAAAGTGTAATATGCTAATGATATGCCAAGGCCACTCAACCACTCACTATAACATGCACTGACCACTAGGGGGTAAACAGGCAACTAGTTGACCAGTCGCTATGAGGTGCACTGACCACCAGGGGACAGACACTCCGATCTGTAGGTTAGCTTGCTGCTGGGTTCCAGCCAATTGGGACTGAGCGAGAGGGGCTGCACATGCCCTGGAGCCCTCCCACAGTCCTCCCTGGCTGGCCAACTTCCCACGTCCCTCCCTGGCCTCGATCATGCGCCCAGTGGGGTCCCTCAGCCTGGCATGTGCCCTCTCACAATCCTGGCTGAGGGACCCCCTCATCAGTGCATGAATTCCATGTACTAGGCCTCTAGTATAAATATATAAAGCATGAAATATAGTGCCCAGCACATGGTAGTTGCTTAATAAATAGGAGCTATTGTCCTAGCCAGTTATGCTCAGTGGATAGAGCATTGGCCTGTGAACTGAAGAGTTAGATTTCGTTCAGGGCACATCCCTGAGTTTCAGGTTCAATTCCTAGTAGGGGGTGTGCAGGAGGCAGCTGATCAATGATTCTCTCTCATCATCGATGTTTCTATCTCTCTCCCTCTCCCTTCTTCTCTGAAATCAATAAAAATATATTTAATATACAAATAAATAGGAGCTATTATGAGTATTCTTATAATGATTTTGAGACCCTGGACCTGCCCCAGACCAAATCTGGATCCTTCTCCCTCTTTTCCTTCCAGGACCCTGTGAAATCTAATCTCCAGCTGCTAACTTCCCAGGGTCCTTGACCTCAAGGACACAGAAGCCCCACCCTCCCAGCTCTGCAAGGGCCCAGTCTCAGGGATGGAGACGTAGTAAGTGCAGCTCACTTGGACCTTGGACGCAGTTACCTGGAGCTCCACCTGCCCAGGAGGACCATGGGCTTCAGACAGATGGCGACGTGGGTTAGCCAGGAGACCCGGAGAGGGAGGCAGACCCAGGGACAGGAACACAGGACCCATTGGGCCACAGCAGATCACAGCATCCCCAATCCAGGCACACACACATGGACACTCCTTCACAGTCAGAGACTGATGGCCACCGAATCTCATTAGTGACTACGCATTGAGTGTAGACACATGCTCAATACACAGTCCCAGAGAAACACAGTCCCAGACCATGTCCCCCCATAGAAACACACAGCCACCATCCCCCACAAGCCCCAGCCCCAACCACTCCCACCCTACACCCCATGAAACCTCAAACTCGAGAACACACTGGCATGTCCATGTGAGTTCTTCCCAAAGCAATTTCCTCGCTGCTTATTAACACAAATGGGACAAATCGTAGAAAAATAAATAACTCCAGTTTATACATTTTTTTCTTCAACTGGAAGAATGCCTGCCCTTGACCAACCCATGAGCCCTTGAGAAAGGCAGATGGTAAATCAATACATTTGAACACAATACAAACAGAGGTATAACAGAGGTATTGCAAAGGACACTGGGAATGCAGTGGGAAGAATACCTGGGTTTGGGTTTTGTTTTTATCCCCTGATACATTTTGATTCATATAATTAGAAAAAAAAATCCTTGATTTGACATTTTTCACCAGACCATAAAAAGGGAGGTTGGTGTCTATGTGAAATTGCCACTAGAAGAAAAAAGAAAGTAGTAGTCTCAATCAGGGTAGTACCTGAGTATAAGCATTATAGGTGGCACACAATTTAAAGGAAAATGCTGTGTGCTGCATAAATATAGGAAAATATTCAGATCAATGCTTAAGTTCCTGCTGGCTCGTCAGCACTCAGTAATCACACTTCTGCAATAATGTCACTGCATGGGGTTATTTCAGTGGGATTAGCAATAACAACTGATGAAATCGAAACAGTCATTTGGAAACTTCTAGCAAACAAAAGTCCTGGACCGGATAGATTTACAGGTGAATTTTACCAAAAAAACGACAACTGACATAATATTCATTGGGCAAAAACTAAAAGCATTTCCCTTAAGAACGGAACAAGACAAGATTGTTCTCTTTCACCACTTTTATTCAACATAACCACAGTGATCAGACAACAAACAGAAATAAAAGGCATCCAAATTGAAAAGGAGGAAGTAAAACTGTCATTATTCGCAGATAACATGATATTGTACATAGAAAACCCTAAAGACACCACAAAAAAACTATTAGATTTAATAAATGAATTTGGTAATGTAGCAGGATACAAAATTAACACCCAGAAATCGATGGCATTTTTATACACCAATAATGAATTCTCAGAAAGAGAATTCCGGTCAAGGGCATGTACCTTGGTTGCGGGCACATCCCCAGTAGGGGGTGTGCAAGAGGCAGCTGATCAATGTTTCTAACTCTCTATTCCTCCCCCTTCCTCTCTGTAAAAAAACAATAATATATATATATATAAAGAAAGCACAGAATCTTGTTAACTAGCCTGCAATCCGATCCCTGCCTTGCTTTCTCCCACTTTCAGGTAATCTTCCTGGAGTTTACTCCTTAGTTACAAATGCACAAGAGAAACTGCAAAACTGGCATTCTTCTGAGCATTTGAGATCTTGTTCCCTGGCATATGTGGCCAGTTTGGCTCAAATAAACTCGTTAAAATCCTCTACAGGTTCGGATGTTTCTCACATGAACATCTACCTGGTGCCGTCAACAGGGTTTTGAAGCAGCACACCCTGTGGACCCGGACCCCGAGTTAGACATCAGCAAGGGCCCATGGTGCCCCACTGGCTCCCTGCTTCGCGCTGGGTGAACTTGGGGGAGTTTCTCTCGGAACTGTGGGCCCCCCGGCTTTAAGTAGCAGGCCATGGCTTTACTCGAGCTGTTCTTAGAAAATCCTCGAGGTGGATAAGGGTTGCGATGAAAAAGTAAATAAAAGATTGAAAATAGCAAGTGCTCAAGTTTAAGAGCAACTGTACTGGGAACTCTGAGGGCAGGACCGGGGCTCTCTTGGTTACACTGTGTCCCACTGCCATGCAGTTCAGGGCCTGGCACAGAGTAGGTACCCGGTAGATGTTCATTAAATAAATAAGTGAAGTACTTTCAGAGGACGTTTCTTGATGATGACTGGGGTCCCCTGTTTACCCTGGATGTTGTTGGTCTTTCATCCCTAGAATTTCTGACTCAGTAGGACTGGATGTTGTTGGTCTTTCATCCCTAGAATTTCTGACTCAGTAGGACTGACTCAGTAGGACTGGATGCATTTCTAAGGAGTCCCCAGGGGGTGCTGATGCTGCTGGTTCGGGGACCACACTTTGAGGACCACTGTTTCCAAGCCACACAGTTATGGCTGCCCTGGAGGATCATGCTAATCAGTTGTTATTGGTCTGCTCAGGTTTTCTGATTCTTCCTGGTTGAGTTTTGGAAGATTGTATGTTTCTAGGAATTTATCCATTTCATCCAGGTTGTCCAGTTTGTTGGCATATAGTTATTACAGTATTTGCTTACAATCCTTTGTATTTCTGTGGTGTCCATTGTTGTATCACCTCTTTCATTTCTGATTTTATTTATTTAGGTCCTCTCTGTTTCTTGATGAGTCTGGCTAGAGGTTCATCAATCATGTTTATCTTTTAAAAGAACCAGCTCTTGGATTTATTGGTTCTTTTTGTACTGTTTTCTTACTCTCTATGTAATTTATCTCCACTCTGATCTTTATTATTTCCTTTCTTCTACTTCCTCTGGGATTTTCTTGCTGTCATATATATATTTCAGAGAAGAAGGGAGAGGGAGAGAGGGATAAAAACATCAATGATGAGAGAGAATCATTGATTGGCTGCCTCCTGCATGCCCCACACTGGGGATCAAGCCTGCAATATATAAAATTTTACATATGTATAAATTATATATATATATGTATTTTCCCTTTATATACATACTAGAGGCCCGATGCACGAAATTCATGCAAGGAGCTTGGCCCTTGAAACCCCAGCCAGCTCTCACAGCCCCGGCCGGCCCTCATAGCCCTGGCTTTGTCCAGAAGGTTGTCCAGACAATCATTCTGCTGTTCTGTCTAATTAGCATATTAGCTCTTTATCATATAGGATTATACACTGAGTGGCCAGATTATTATGACTACCTGACGTTTGTAGGCAAATTAGCCATACACTGCATCGTATGGGATATGGAAGCCGAAGGCATGTTCGAACACCTTTGCTGTCTGCAGTTGCCAAGATAAAACGTCTCCAATTCACACAGGAACACAAGGATTGGACAGTCGAGCACTGGAAAAAAGTCATGTGGTCCAATAAATCACGTTTCTGCAGATGGCAGAGTGAGAATTTCGTGGAAACAGCATGAAAGCATGCACCCCACATGCATGAAAACAACCCTTTAAGCTGGTGGGGGCAGTGTTATGGTTTGGGGCATGTCTTCCTTGCACGATTTGGGTCCCTTAATTCGTGTGGAACAACATCTGAATAGCACAACATACCTAAGTATTATTGCTGATCAAGTTCATCCTATCATGTTGTTGGTGTATCCCAATGGAGATGGCTTCTTCCAACAAGACAACGTGCCATGCCACGGTGCTCGTATTGTGCAGGAGTGGTTTCAAGAACATGAGGGAGACTTTACCTTGCTTAGGTGGCCCCCACAATCACCAGATCTTAATCCAATTGAGCATTTGTGGGACGAAGTTAAAAGAGCCATCAGGCAGCTGGTTCCACAACCATCATATTTCACAGAACTGGACAGTGCTATTCATCAGGCATGGTGTGAGATTCCTCGCATCACCTTTCAACATCTCGTGGAGTCAATGCCAAGAAGAATCGCCGCAGTATTGAAGGCAAAAGGTGGCCCAACGAAGTACTGATGGGGTGGTCATAATAATCTGGCCACTCAGTGTATATATCCTTTACATATGTACATTTAGTTTGAAAACTATAAAATGCTAAATGTTTTGATACCATGTCTAGATATCTTTTTATGTCACCTTCAATTTTAAATGATAGCATTGCTGGATATAGTAGTCTTGGACTTAGGCCCTTGCTTTTCATTACTTTCAGTACTTCATGCCACTCCCTTCTGGGTGAAGTGCTTCTATTGAGAAGTCAGCTGGCATTCTAATGGGAACTCCTTTGTAGGTTATTTTCTGTCTCTCTTTTGCTGCCTTTAAGATTGTTTCTTTGTCTTTAACATTTGCCATTTTATTTTATTTTATTTTTTAATATATATATTTTATTGATTTTTTACAGAGAGTAAGGGAGAGGGATAGAGAGTCAGAAACATCGATGAGAGAGAGACATCGATCAGCTGCCTCCTGCACACCTCCCACTGGGGATGTGCCCGCAACCAAGGTACATGCCCTTGACAGGAACTGAACCTGGGACCCTTCAGTCCGCAGGCCGACGCTCTATCCACTGAGCCAAACCGGTTTCGGCAACATTTGCCATTTTAATTATGATGTGTTTAGGTGTGAGTCTCTTTGGGTTCATCTTGACTGGGAATCTCTGTGCCTCCTGAACTTGTGTGACATTTTCCTTCACCAGGTTGGGGAAGTTTTCTGTAATTATTTCTTTACATAGGTTCTCTGTTCCTTGCTTACGCTCTTCCCCTTCTGGTATTCCTATAATGTGGGTGTTACATTTCATGTCCCTGACATCCCTTAAGCAATCTTCCTGCTTTTTAATTCTTTTTTATATTTGCTGTTCTAATTGAGTATTTATTTCTACCTTGTATTCCAAATCACTGATTCAGTCCTCTACTTCATCCAATCTACTTTTAATACCTTCCAGTGTGTTCTTGATGCCAAATATATCATTTTAATTTCTGTCTGGTTCTTGTTCATGGCCTCTATTTCCCTTTTCATGCTATTGTGATTTGTACTAAGTTCCTTAACCTTTTGCACTCGGATGTTGAGTGTGACTCAACACGGTTAGCATTAGAATAAAGGAATCGAGAAAAAAGCAAGCAAGTGCAAAGGGTTAAGCATCTTTATAACCATTGCTTTGAACTCTATGTCTGATAAGTTGCTTGCCTCCATTACATTTAGTTCTTTTTCTGGAGATGTCTTCTTTTCTCTCATTTGGGCCCTTTAATTCGTGTGGAACAATGTCTGAATAGCATATTGTCTCTTTGTCTCCGCAGGACCAGCTCCATGGGGTATTTTAGCTGTCTCTTTGTCTTTGCTTCTATGTATTAGATAGAACTGTTATGCCTCCCAGTCTTTGTGGGATGGCCTTATGTAGAAAGTGTCTTTTTTTTATTTTTTATTTTAATGAATCTTTATTGTTCAGATTACAATTGTTTCTCCTTTTTCCCCCCATATCTCCCCACCTCCCAGTTCCCACCCCCCCTCTGCCCTTACCTCCCCCCCACTGTCCTTATCCATAGGTGTATGATTTTTGTCCAGTCTCTTCCCATACTCCCCACACAGACACCCCTTTCCCCCTGAGAATTATCAATCCACTCCCATTCTATGCCTCTGATTCTATTAAGTTCACCAGTTTATTCTGTTCCTCAGATTTTTAATTCACTTGACTTTTAGATTCACTTGTTGATAGATATGTATTTGTTGTTCATAATTTTTATCTTTCTTCTTCTTTTTCCTCTTTTTAAAGAATACCTTTCAGCATTTCATATAATACTGGTTTGGTGGTGATGAACTCCTTTAGCTTTTTCTTATCTGTGAAGCTCTTTATCTGACCTTCAATTCTGAATGATAACTTTGCTGGGTAGAGTAGTCTTGGTTGTAGGTTCCTGCTATTCATCACTTTGAATATTTCTTGCCACTCCCGTCTGGCCTGCATGGTTTCTGTTGAGAAATTAGCTGATAATCGTATGGGAGCTCCCTTGTAGGTAACTAACTGTTTTTCTCTTGCTGCTTGTAAGATTCTCTCTTTGTCTTTTGCCCTTGGCATTTTAATTATGATGTGTCTTGGTGTGGTCCTCTTTGGATTCCTTTTGTTTGGGGTTCTGTGCGCTTCCTGGACTTGTAAGTCTATTTCTTTCATCAGGTGGGGGAAGTTTTCGTTCATTATTTCTTCAAATAGGTTTTCAGCATCTTGCTTTCTCTCTTCTTGTCTCCCTTTGGGTTGAAGAAAAGCCGCGCACCCAGTCGCCCGCCGCCAGCCCGATTCACGCGCCTCCGTACCTCAGCTTTTCAGCGTTTGTGCTCCTTTCTCTCCTTAGTTGTAAATCTACCACTCAGCCAGCTTTCCTGTGGTTCTGGGTGGTAGACGTTTTGTCTTTTAGTTGTATTTTTGAAATTGTTGTGTGAGGCAGCAGATTAGTTGTTTAACTATGCCGCCATCTTGGTTCCTCCCTGGGGAGTCTAGAAAGTGTCTTGAGGGATATAGGGGGCAGTCTCTTTATTCACCTGAGCTGGATGCTCTAGGAATGTCCCTTTGTGCATTATTTGGGCTATCCTGTTGTAATTGGGACGTGGTTGTTGAAGTCCCATTCGTGGGAGGGATTTCCCCTCCAACTTGCTGCCAGTGAGGTTCAACCCCAATGTCATTGTGCCAGCTCTTATATAGGTGTTTTGGGTCTGCTATTTGTGGGGCTCGCTGAATTTTGCTCTGATGTTGTTGAATCTGATCCCTTCGTGTATCTCTATCCTGGGCCTCCTGGGAGCTTCTCTAGTGCACATGAATGTGAGTCACTGTTCCTTACTTGCCCTGGGCAATCTTATTGAGGTCCAAGAGGTTGAAGCCCCTAGTAATTCAATGGTTGGGGACTCCTTAGGTCAGAGGCTGAGTCTGCTTTGAGTCTCATACCTTGATTGTCTTTTTTCTGAGCTGCACTCACTTACCCCATAGAGCTGGTCCTGCAGGTGTGAGCTGCAGATGCTTAGGGTCCTGCTGGTGTTTGCCTCGCTGCACAGTCTGGGGTGGTGTCTGCAGTGGGGAACCAAACACTGTTTCTGACTAATTAGATCAGGCAAAGACTCAAAGCCTCCAGACCTCCCGCTGCCTGCAAACAGATTGAATTCAGTTTGAGTAGCCTCAGGCAATTGTCCACAGGTGGGGTAAGAGGTTTTCCAATAGGATGGGGCAATTGTTTCTGCCTGGAGGCTAATTGTTATGCTCAGTCTCTTAATGGGCCTCTAGCAATTTAATAACCAACTATGGGCACCAGAGAGAGTTTGTAAAAAACCTAGATGAGGAAATACCAGTGAGAACAGAAGGGGGTAATCATGCTGACAAAGAAAGATAGAAAACAGAAAGAGACAGGCAGAAATGTAATGAGAGAGAGAGACTGGAAACCCCATACCAACTCCAGGCGGATCCTTGTATGGTCACCTCTGCCAAGGTACCTTGGAAGATAAGGAAATGGTGTATTTAGGGTTCATTCCTAGAGTGCAAAAGAAAAACCAACACAGGCGGAAAAGACAAACAGATGTCCAGAAAGAAGAAACAAGCAGTTGCTACTTAGGGCAGAGCCATTGCTGGCACCAGGGACAGGCAGGCAAAGTCCTCAGGCCTAAGCCAGCATCCCACTGGGCCAGCGTCCAGCGCTGATGTTCCGAAAACTTACCCTGAACGGGGAAGCCCAGCCGCTCACCATTCCTCAGCCAGGCGCATAAAAGCGGCCATGGAGGGGCAGACACCGCTGTCAAAGGTGGACAACACTCTGGTCAGCTGGCAGGGACAGTGGAAGGCAAGCCCAGCTCCAGCACGGAGGCCACGTTGCAGGTGAGCAGTGAGGGGAGAGAGGCTGAGGGCAGGAGGGCGCTCAGGGCCCGCAGCCTCTCTCTCTCCCGCTGCGGGTGCGCCCAGCCAGCCCCCTGCCATCCGTCCCCCTGCCAGTGTAACAGGAGGCAGGGGCCGGGCCCGGGCCTTCCCCTCCGACTCCCCGACGTCCCTGGCTTGTGCAGGAGCAGAGATGAGGCCCAGTGGTGCAGCCGCGGTGTCCGTGGGGCTGTGGGTCTTGGTGACAGTGAACGTGGTGGCGGACCCCGCTGGGACTGGACCCAGGCGCTGCTCCCTCTCTCACTACCGCTGGTTGGACCCCAGGGCGCTGGAGGCGGTCAAGGCGCTGAGGGACCACTACGTGAGTGATGCCCAGACCCCAGTCCAGGGGACGCCGGTCCTGCCGGGGTCGGGATCCTGGTCCCCATCCCGAGGGGCCCGGCATCCTGGCATCACGCAGGCGCATCTGGGATCTCAGGGTCTGAATTCTGGCCAGAGGCACCCTAAGCGCAGAGAGCACCTTCTTGCCATTCACAAAAGGGCGCCCCCAGGCGGACCCGGCTCACGTCGGGGTGCGGCGCTCCGCAAGGGGCGCGTTTCATTCCCCTTTCCCGTCCTCGGCGAGCTCCGTGGTTCCGTGCACAACACGCACGACCGTCCTGGACCACACAGTGGGTTCCGGGCAGGAATCCCCGAGCTCCCCGCGCCTCAGGGCACAGGCGAGGGGCGCAGCCTCAGCCCCACCATTGTCCCGCCAGGAGGAAGAGACGCTGAGCTGGAGGCCGCGGAACTGCTCCCTCCGCCCCCGGAGGGGTCCCCCGCTGCCCTGGGTGAGGCCCGCGGGGCGGCGTGGGGGCGGGAGGGCAGGGCCGCGGTCGCGCCGTCGCTAATCCGCCGGGTCCCCGCAGTCGTGCGCAGGGCTCCGCCTGGTGGCCCGGGGCCTCTCGGACGCCCAGGCCGTGCTGAGCAGCCTGCCCAGCCCCGAGCTGTTTCCCGGCGTCGCCCCAACCCTGGAGCTGCTGGCGTCCGCGACGAGGGACGTGGTGGCCTGCGTGAGTGTCCCCGGCGCCCGGCCCCTCCACCCCCGCCGGCCTGCTCTGCGCTCTCCCGCCCCACAGCTGGGTCCCCGCTGCTCCGTCTCTCGCGGAGCCCCAACCCGTCCAGACACAATTCGCGTCCCGCTGGTGTCCGCGGGGCTGGGCTGGGAGGCTCGTGGGCTGGGGTGGTGGGAGATGGGTCCCTTCGCCTCCTCCGTTTACCTCCTGTGCCCCCTCCAGCTCGAGCTGGCGCGGCCAGGCTCCTCGAGGAAGGCCCTGCGGGCACCCAGGAGGCGCCCCCAAAGGCGGAGAGCTGTGAGTGGCGCGGGCGCGGAGCGGGTAGACGGCAGGGCTGGGGCGGGGTGGGGTGGGGGGTTGGGGGGGGTCGCGTGTGGTGGAGCGGCCAGGACCGAGGAAATCGCTGCCTCAACCCCGCTTCGCTTCCTCCCCGGGTTCCAGGACTCGCCTGGGTGCCATGAAGCCACCATCATCTTCAACCTCGTGCGCCTGCTCACGTGGGACCTGAAGCTGGCGGCGCGCTCGGGGCCTTGCCTCTGAGCCCGGCTGCGCGGCGGGACCGCGGCCCTGCAGGCGGCGGCTTAGGTCGGGGCTCCGTGCTGCCCTTTGGTCCAGGCAGGTCTGCAGCCCGTGGGCTGGAGCTCAGGAGACTCTGCGGCCGCCCGCCGGCCTCACCTCGATGGCCTGCGCTGAGTGCGCCAAGGAGCGCGGGGACCTCTCCGGAGCGGACAGCGCGTCCCCTGGCAGCGGGGACGGTTCTGTGGAGGGCGGTGCCCTGAGGTCCTCCAGGGCCTGTGTGCCACGTTTCCCTTCAGCCTCCAGCTGGAGAAAGTGCTCTGCTTTTAAGGACTCGGCGTTTAGACGGGGCTCACGGATCATCCAGGACAACCTCTCTCTTTTAACATCTATAAAGCTCAGTCACCTCTGCGAGGTCCTTTTGCCAGGTCACATAAAAGAGTCACAGTTCCAGGGATTCGGCCGGGCGTTTGGGGCCACTGTTTTCCCACCACAGTACGTGCGTGATGGGTGCGTGTGTGATTTCTTTGAAGGCATGTGAGTGCATTTTGGAATGAACTCCATTTGGACATGGTGTATACTTCTTTTGATTTATTGCTGAATTCTATGTGTTAATATTTTGTTAAGGATCTTTGTGTCTGTGTTCGTTGCTTATTCTTGTGGAGATAATAAGTTTACCTCACATTTAAGCTAGTGGAGTTAGGACTTTCTGTTATTTGCAGCCAAAAACATTACTAGTGATACACCTGGAAATGAAAGGCAACTTTCCCTTGAAGTTGAAGAATTCTGGCTGCATGGGCTGTTCTGCCTCGACCATTACCTGGGGCTGTCATTGGTGTCCACATAGTCAGAATCCATAGGGGGGCGGGATGAGAAGATGGATAATCCGGGGCTGCATCTCAGGGAACCAGGCACTTCCACCGAACCTCATCTCTGTGACATCACTATTTCTCCAAACCTCTGTGTGTGGGTTTTTTTTTAAAGTTTCACTACAGGTCTTTCAAATTTGCTCTGCCTCCTCATATCCACTTCACCACCACATCCTCTCTGTCTCCAGAGAAATTACTTTGTCCTCTCCCTCACACAAGCTGCCAGGCAGAGATTCCTCACCATCGACGCTGCTCTCCTACCTGTACCCACCCTGCACCTGCTCCCCTGTCACCGTGGGTGAGCTGCCTCTCTTCCTAACTAGGGCCAGTGCCTGATCATGGTCCCTATTATGTCATTCCTCCATCAATTACCCCTCTCTTACTCTCTATTTTTCAAAACTTGCTTTCTACAAGTAGCAGTCTCCCCCTTTATACCATCCCGTTCTTCATCCATACTCTTTTCTCCTGCTACTGTTTCTCCATCTCTCCTTTCCGCTGGCCCCGTTTCCTCACCCACTCCAGTCTTCACAGCCCTGGCAGCTGGTTTCTGCCCCCAGAGCTCCACTCAACACCAACAGTCTCTTCAAAGCTAACCCCTGTGACTGCTTCTCCAGTTCTTATCCCAGAAGACCTCTCAGCAGCATCTAACCCATTCCTCATCAACTCCTTCTTGTAGCTGTCTCTCACGTGGATTTATGTGATATCACACTCTTCTTGTCTTTCTTTAACTTCTAGCTGCTGCTTCTCGGTCACATTTTCTGGTTCTTTCTTCTTTCTGCTTCTTAAGTACTGGAGCTTCTCAGGGTTCTGTCCTGAACTCTTGTTTCTCTCCCCTGTTTACTTCTCTCTGGGGTCATCTCAGACTCCCTGGGCATAACCTGGAGCTGGAGACCAGCCACCTTCTCGATGATTACCCTTGTATCAGTCCACTTAGACTGGATTATGCTATAGTAACAAATGGCCCTTAAATTTCAGTGGCTTATAACAACAAAGGGCTATTGCTCAATCATGCAATGACCATCTTGGGTAGGCCGAGTATCAGCTCCTCATGAGATCCAAGATGAAGGTGCAGCTCTTGGATATTTCTGGTCTTAGAGTATAAATAAGAGCACACAGTGGACTGTGCACTGGCCCTTACTCTGCTAAGAAATGATATGCAGCCAAAACCGGTTTGGCTCAGTGGATAGAGCGTCGGCCTGCGGACTGAAAGGTCCCAGGTTCGATTCCGGTCAAGGGCATGTACCTTGGTTGAGGGCACATCCCCAGTAGGGGGTGTGCAGGAGGCAGCTGATCGATGTTTCTCTCTCATCGATGTTTCTAGCTTTCTATCCCTCTCCCGTCCTCTCTGTAAAAAATCAATAAAATATATTTTAAAAAAGAAAAAAAGAAATGATATGCACCGCTTGATCTCCCACACCTATTTCATTGGCCCAAGCAAGTGACATAACCAAGCCTGAGGTCAACAGAGCAAAGATTTGGATTCTTCACTTCTGAAGGAAACAAGATATCTAGAATGATAAGTAGTTGAGCACATCCTAAATTCATATCTTCAACTCTGATTTTAAAGACAAGGACAAATTAGCTTCATTATTGTGCATAGAAACCAACTCAAGTTCAGATCCAAACTGGACCACCTTAAAGGTTTCTTTGCCATCCTCTGAATAAAGGGACTAGCTAGTGGAAACCCCCATGAAAAGGGCCAGTCTACTGGGCAGAGAAGGCAGCACCAATGGGATGCTCTCCATGGTTCTGAACACCACTGTCTGCTAGACTAGAGCAGGGTGGTTTCTTCCATCCCTGGGACTTTGGTGGATGCCAGCTAATTCCAACACTTGTAGATTTTTTAAAAATGAAATGTTGTCACATCACACATGGTTTTAAAACAAATAGAACTATCCTAGTGTGTGTAAAATATGTTTATCAGGGATTTTTTTCCTTAAACAATGGAAAATACCAACTCAACTTGATTAAACCAGGAATTTATCATCTCAACAAGAAGCCTAAGGGTGAGGTAGATCAGAAGTTGGCTAATTTAGGAAATCACATTAGTGCTATCAATAATCCAGATTCTTCCCATCTTTCAACCTGGCCATTCTCAGCATTTCAGCGTCCTCCTCAAGTTAGATCTCCTCATGGTCACAAGGTGGCTACAGGAGTTCCAGACATTATATCCTCTTGGCAAAGTCCAGAGGAAGAAAAGAGACAGCATCTTACCATGTGTCTTTTTTTTCACTGAGGGAAATACTCCCCAGAAGACCCATAGAAAACTTAGCCCATACTAATATCTCATTAAAAATTGCAACCCCCTGGATGTCCTCATATCCCTTACTCTGCTCTACTTTCCCCCCATCCGGACAGAGATTCTTGTCTGTCACCTCTATGTTCCCAGCACCCAAAACAGTGCCTGGCACATGGTAGGTGCTCAGTCGATATTTATTGAAAGAATGAATGGCCATCACATAACATAAATAAAAATATATTTTAAAAATAAAATAAAATAATTTTATTGATTTCAGAGAAGAAGGGAGAGAGAGACACAGAAACATCAATGATGAGAGAATCATTGATCAGCTGCCTCCTACACACCTCACACTGGGGATCGAGCCTCCAACCCAGGCATATGACCTGACAGGGAATTGAACTATGACCTCCTGGTTCATAGGTTGATGCTAAACCACTGAGCCATGCCGGGTGGGCAGACATTCTCCTTTCTAAGTTCAACTCCTCTACTTGGACCCTGGATCCCACCCCTTCCTCACTCAACAGCACTCTTTAAAATTTATCCCCCTTAACCGGCATCATCAGTGTTCCTCTGTGTATTTTTATAATTTCTGTTAAAGAGCTGGGAGGGTGGGGCTTCTGTGTCCTTGAGGTCAAGGACCCTGGGAAGTTAGCAGCTGGAGATTAGATTTCACAGGGTTCTGGAAGGAAAAGAGGGAGAAGGATCCAGATTTGGTCTGGGGCAGGTCCAGGGTCTCAAAATCATTATAAGAATACTCATAATAGCTCCTATTTATTTGTTTATTAAATATATTTTTATTGATTTCAGAGAAGAAGGGAGAGGGAGAGAGATAGAAACATCAATGATGAGAGAGAATCATTGATCGGCTGCCTCCTGCACACCCCCTACTAGGGATCGAGCCTGAAACTCAGGCATGTGCCCTGAACGAAATCCAACTCTTCAGTCTGCAGGCCAACGCTCTATCCACTGAGCAAAACTGGCTAGGGCAATAGCTCCTATTTATTAAGCAACTACCATGTGCTGGGCACTATATTTCATGCTTTATATATTTATACTAGAGGCCTAGTGCATGAAATTCATGCACTGGGTGGGAGGTCCCTCAGCCAGGATTGTGAGAGGCCGCATGTCAGGCTGAGGGACCCCACTGGGTGAACGATTGGGGCTAGAGAGGGACGTGGGAAGTTGGTCAGCCAGGGAGGGCTCCAGGGCATGTCCAGCCCCTCTTGCTCAGTCCCAATTGACTGGAACCCAGCAGCAAGCTAACCTACAGATCGGAGCATCTGTCCCCTGGTGGTCAGTGCACCTCATAGCGACTGGTCAACTAGTTGCCTGTTTGCCCCCTAGTGGTCAGTGCATGTTATAGTGAGCAGTTGAGCAGCCTTAACATATCATTAGCATATTATACTTTGACTAGAAGCCCGGTGCACAAAATTCGTGCACGGCGGGGGGTTGTCCCTCAGCCCAGTTGTCCCTCAGCTCTCCAATCTGGGACTCCTGGAGGGATGTCCGACTGCCCTCTCACAATCCAGGACTGCTGGCTCCCAACTGCTTGCCTGCCTGCCTTCCTGATTACCCCTAACCGCTTCTGCCTGCCAGCCTGATCACCCCCTAACCACTCCGCTGCCAGCCTGGTTGATGCTTAACTGCTCCCCTGCCAGCCTGTTTGCCCCCAGCTTCCCTCCTCTGCCACCCTGGTCACCCCTAACTGCCCTCTCCTGCAGGGTTGATCACCTGCAACTGCACTCCCTTGCAAGCCTGGTCCCTCTCAACTGCCCTCCCTTGCAGGCCTGGTCCCTCACAACTGCCCTCCCTTGCAGGCCGGGTGCCTCCCAACTGCCCTCTCCTGCTGGCCATCTTATGGTGGCCATCTTGTGTCCACATGGGGGCAGGATCTTTGACCACATGGGGGCAGCTATATTGTGTGTTGCAGTGATGATCAATCTGTATATTACTCTTTTATTAGATAGGATAGAAGCCTGGTACAGGGGTGGGGGCCAGCTGGTTTGCCCTGAAGGGTGTCCTGGATCAGGGTGGGGTTCCCTTGAGGTGTAGGGCGGCCTGAGCGAGGGGCCTGAGGTGGTTTGCAGGCTGGCCACGCCCCCTGGCAACCCAAGCAGAGGCCCTGGTATCTGGAATTTATTTTCCTTCTACAATTGAAACTTTGTAGCCTGGGGCGGCAGCCATTTCTGGGGCGGCAGCCATTTCTGTGGCAGTTAATTCACCTTCTACAATTGAAACTTTGTTGCCTTAAGCGGGTGGGCCCGGCCAGGGTGTGCAGAAAGCTTTGCTTCCCCTGTTGCCGCCGGCAACCCTGGCCTGCTCTCTCAAGCTCCATTCTGCCGCCATTTGTTTGAATTTGTTTACCTTCTATAATTGAAACTTTGTAGCTTGAGTGGAGGCTTAGGCCTGCAACGGCTATGTAAAGCTTGGCTTCCTCTGTTACCTGGGAAACCTTGCTCTCTGTGGCTGTAGCCATCTTGGATTGTGGTTAATTTGCATACTCGCCCTGATTGGCTGGTGGGTGTGGCTTGGCTGGTGGGCGTGGTTTATGTAGCGGAGTGATGGTTAATTTGCATCTTGCCATTTTATTAGAGAGGATTGGTTGAAAGCCCAACTGGACCAGCAGACACTTAGCATTTTAGGCCAGTGGTCGGCAGAGTGGTTTGCCGCTCTGTTGACTAATGAGTTTGCCAACCACTGTTTTAGGCTTTTATTATATAGGATTTATGCTGTTATCTTATTCAATATTAGATATTAAGTATTTTTTAATGTTACATTTATAAATAACAATTATTCAGATTATTCATGTTTATGAATATTTTACTATATTAGTTATAAACTACTTTAATAGAAAGTGATTTTATATGATCATATTCTATTTCTAGTATCATTTTCTATTACCCTATTGAAGGTAGGAGGAAACTGAAGCTCAGAGAGGTGAGTTCACAATGTCACTCAGCAAGCAATGCTACTCAACAAGGTGATAGAGTCAAAATTTGAACCCACTTCTATGTTCCAGCTTTTGGCTTTTAATCACTGCATTACCCTGGCCAAGGTGGAGGACAGCATCTGAGGCGGCCAGTGGGGAGGGAGTCTTAGCTGAGTGGCTGGATGATAGCTAATCACCATCGGGGTCGTGTGGTGCTGGTTTACATTTATTGCGACCTTATTGTGCGCCAGGCTTTCATGACAATGATGACGCCACATGCTCCTATGGCACTTGGTGGGCCCGACGGTAAGTGCTGTTATGTGGATTGGTCCCCTGACTCCTTACACCAGCGCTCTGAGGTGGGTACCACCATTGCCTCCACGGGGCCCCGAGGTGGAAGCATGTGCGGAGGCTCGTGAAGGAGCTGGGATTTGGTGTCAGGCTGCTCCTTTCACTCTTGAACTTCCCATTATCCCTTAAAGTCTTCACAACAGTCCTATAGCGTAGGAAGAACGATTACCATTTTACAGATGAGGAAACTGAGGCCCAGACTTGCACTCACCCACAGAACCACAGACTTGAACTATTGTCTGAGCAGCTCACCCACCCTTGACCCTGCTCTTCTCTGGCAGGAGACCAGGAATGTCAGAGAGCCTCTGAAGGGCCTGGGCCAGGCTCCCAGGGCCCGGGGCCCTGTCCCAGCCTGAGATCCCAGGCTCCCTCCCCTTCCTGTCCTGCTCCCTACCTTTTCCTTTGGCTTATATGGTGCTGAGCAGGCCAGGTTTCAGCATCGCAGGCAAGAAACAAGGACAGGCTACACTGGGGCCCAACACGAGCCAGCAAAGAGGAGGCCATGCGCTGGTGCCAGAAGTATGATGGGACCATCCTTCCTGGCAAAAACTCCCCTGTCTACACAAAAGGCGAGGGAACTATTTTCAGCAAAATGTGCTGACTGATAAGCACTCATTGTGTATTACAAGAACTGTCTCTTCTCTTGCATTACACTTTTGTTTTTGTTTGTTTGTTGTTATACAAGTTTAAGATTTTTATACAATTGGATAGATCCTATTTATGTTATAGATCAAGATTTCCAACCTCGTGGGAAATCGAACTCTCTGCCCTCCCGTCCCCTCCCAGGCGTATCCTTCTTGGGTTAAGGGGGCTGTTTGATACCTTGTCAATTTGTAAGCACTCTTTACCTTTTTAAAAAAATATATTTTTATTGATTTCAGAGAGAAAGGGAAAGGGAGAAAGAAAGAGAAACATAGATGTGAGAGCAAACATAGATTGGCTGCCTCCTGCATGCCCCGCTACAGGGGATTGAACCTACAACCCCACAGTTTCCTCCCCCCTCCCCCACGTGTGCCCTGTCAGAGAATGGAACCAGCACCTTTCCCTGCACTGGACCAGCCCCAACCAACTGAGCCACACCCGCCAGGCGGCCTTGCAATAGTGTTCATTTTTTGCTTTTAAAAATAGATATCTCTATTGATTTCAGACAGGAAGGGGGAGAGAAGATAGAAACATCAATGGTGAGAGTGAATCATTCATTGATCGGCTGCCTTCTGCAGGCCCTCCAGCCTGCACCCGGGCATGCGCCCTGACCTGGAATCCAACTGTGACCTCCTGGTTCAGAGGCCCACGCTCAGCCACTGGGTCACACTGGCCGGGCTGCAATGGCTTTAAGTGTTACACAACAGGCCTGTCTCATACTCCACAGATTCTGGTTTCTGAACTTGGTCAGCAAGATCTCCCACTCCTTTTTTTTTTTTTTTTTTTTTTTTAAATATATTTTATTGATTTTTTTACAGAGAGGAAGGGAGAGGGATAGAGAGTTAGAAACATCGATGAGAGAGAAACATCGATCAGCTGCCTCCTGCACACACCCTACTGGGGATGTGCCCGCAACCAAGGTACATGCCCTTGACCGGAATCGAACCTGGGACCTTTCAGTCCGCAGGCCGACGCTCTATCCACTGAGCCAAACCGGTTTCGGCAAGATCTCCCACTCCTGAGTGAAGGGGCTCTTCCCTGTCCCTCCTCCTCACCCCCCTCCACCCCCCTCTCCCAATCTCCAGCTTCTACTTTCCCAAGGTCTTGGGACCTGCCCCTCCTCAGGGCCGAGCCACCCCCTCCTCCTCCCTCAGCCTCTCCTGTTGAAGGAGGTGGGGTGGGGTGGGGTGCTTCATTCCTGGTCAGTGTTTCCGAGCTCCTCCTGCCTAACCTATTAACCCTGCTCCCCTCTGAGCTGCAAGTGACCGACCCCCAAGTCCTGTGCATTGACTTCCTGGGTAACTTGGCTTGCCACACAGACTCCTAAGCGGCTCCGTTTCATGCGAACATGTCCATCTTGTATTTCTCCTTGTGGGTTTGCGACCTGGACGAGGAAGGTCTCCCTGCTCCCCCTCCCTCGCAGAGTCCTAATCTCGCAGCTTGTCCCTTCCCACGGTCAGGAGCATAAAAGGGTGCAGGGGCGCGGCCCTGAAGCGTCGCCATGTCCCCGCTGTGCCCACTGCTGCTGGCCCTGGCCCTGGTGGCCATCCCGGGTGTCCGAGGCGCCTGCCCGGCACCCGCTGACCTCAAGAGGCCCGATGGGACACGGACGTGCGCCAAGGTCTATGACAAGAGCGACCCATACTATGAGAACTGCTGCCGAGGCGCTGAGCTGGCCATAGAGCCGGGCACCGACCTGCCCTTCCTGCCCTCGGACTGGAGGAACGTCATCTCCTCACTCGTGGTGGCCCCGCGCTGTGAGCTCACCGTGTGGTCCCGTGGCGGCAAGGACGGCAAAACTCACAAGTTCACCGCTGGCGTCTACCCGCGCCTTGAAGAGTACCGCCGGGGCGTCTTTGGCCACTGGTCCAACGCCATCTCCTCCATCTACTGCAGGTGCCCTCCTGCCCCCCCACCCTCCCCACCCCTGCCACTGAGCACATCTGCTTCCAGAGCACAGAACCCAGCCCCCCACCACCCCCAGCTCCAGTTTGCCCAGACCCCTGAGTCCCTGACCCAAATTGGGAATCCCTAGACCCGGTTCTGGAGGTCCCCCTTTTCACCCGCATCCCCTCCCCTAAGCCCATGCCCCTTGGATCTCTCAGACCAGTTCTGGGATTCTCAGGCTCAGAAGTGACCCAACACCTTCTCCATTTAGGGAGCACCCCCCACCTTCCTGAGCCCCCACCTGCCTACCCACAGCTGCACTGTCCAGGGAGGGCCACAAACTCCTGAGCTGCCCAGCCTAGCTTGGGGATGGGGAGCCACCCACCCCCTCACCTTGGAGTCCCCAGAACCAGAGCCAGTCCTTCCCTCTCCCCAAATCATCAGATCTCAGAGCTGCCTCGGGCCTCCCAGACTCTACATCTGACCCAGACCTCACGACCCCAGACCCAATCCTGGGGACACCCTGTCTGGCCCTTATGCTCCCTAACCACCCACACCCTCTGGGACAGCCTCAACACCAGGACCCAGTCCCAGGCGCCCTGGTAAGGCTCTGAGCATTTGGAGGCCCTGAGCCCACCCTGCGCTCATGGACTTGGGACCCTAAATGTAGCCACGGTAGCCTCCGAACCACCACACCTGCCCACCCCACAAGAGCTCCAAGAGTCCCTGCTCCGGAAGTGGGGGCCCAGCCCAGCCCACACCTTATCTCAGGCCCTAGAGCTCCCCAAGCCCTGGACCTCTGAGCCCCTGGCACTTCCTGGTGATACGTTTTTATTCTGTTGCAGGTGCTACTGATGCCTCCTTAGAGGTCCCTCATGTCCAGCCCCTACAGAATGAGGAGCCCCTCTCCCGGCCTTGTCCCCGGGGCCTGCTGAAGGCCCCAAGTCCCAAACGGAGAGAGCTTCCTGCCTGCTCCCTTCCTTCCCACCCTGCCTCCCTGCAATACAGTCCTTATGAAGTCGCCCCTGTCTGCCATCTGCTTGTGCCTGGGACCCAAGTCCACACAGGATGGGGGTGGGATGGGGAGACAGCAGGGGGTCATGCCAGGACCAGCCCTACCTGGGGCAGTGCTGTGACTGGGGACACACCCAGGGATTCCGACATGGATTTGGGGGTGCACAAAAACACCCCCCCACAGGAAGCATGTGTGGCATGCAATGGTACCGCTGCTGATGCTTCCAGACCCTTTGGGACATAGCCCTTCCCTGAGTGACCCCCAGCTGCTCTGGCCTGCCAGGGACCCCCAGACTCCGGATTCATGCATGAGACAGCAGGAGGCCTTCAAGGGCCAGCCCAGGCTAGGCCAGGGTCTGTGGTGAGACCTGGCCAGAGCCGAGGACTTACGGGTTGTTCAATACTTCAACCCTCCCCTCCCTACACATGGAAGACACTTTAGTGCAAATTTGCATATTTCTGCAAATGTGAATTTGCAACCTATCCCCACCCCCACCCCCAGGGCTGGGGCCCTTGATGGATACCTGGGTTTGGGGGCCCTTAGGAGAAGCTAAAGAAGAGAATGGAGGGTCTTGGGGGGAAGGAAAGGTATGAGGACAGCTCAGGGGAAAGGACAACTTGGGGTTGGAGGGAGGAGGAGAATTCGGGGAGATTTTGAGAGCTAAGAAATGTGGGGGAAAGAGTAGGTGGAGATGGTAAGAGACCATAAGTTGGGGGTATGTGAAGGGATCAGAGGTCAAGGGAGGGTGGGAGGTGGAGGAGGTGTGAGGTGCTGGAGGGTCACAGGGTAGAGGGTGTGGAGGGGGCTGGGAACACAGTGAAGGAGCAGAGATGGCAAAACGCTCAGAGTGCTTGGGCCCAGGAGCTGGCTGGCTTAGTCAGCAGGGGTTTATTGAGCACCCCCTGCCCGCCAAGCACGGCCTCGGGAAGACGTGGTCCCTGCCCTCCTGGAGGCCCGAGCGAGCAGGGGAAATGCCAAGGCGTCGGACGTTCGGGGCGTGTGGAGTCCGACATTCGGGACGAGACCAGGGGTCACCGCAGCTGGTCACTCCCTGAACTGCACGGACATGGAGGAGTCCGTCACCCTCGTGCGCCGCAGCCCCCCAGGCTCCACGCGGTTCTTCGTCTTGTGCAGGAAGTGGACAAAGCGCACGCCGGGGCCGTACTGGCGGAACACGTGGGACACCTGCGGCAGCAGCGGGCCAGAGAGAAGTCCTTATCGGGGGCCCGTGAGCCCTGCTCCCCCTCCTCCCCGGGGAGGGCTGGGACGGGTCTGGGCTGGCAGCTGGGGCAGGGAGTCTCACCTGGACCCAGCGGCCAGGAGGGCCCCTCCCCGAGGTCCGGGGCGCCACATGGTGCTGGGCGATGGCGGTGTGTCGGTCAGCTGCCAGCAGCCAGACGTGCAACTCATAGACACACACGTCCAGCCGGCTGTCCTCAAACCTGGGGGTGGGGGCAAGCCTTCAGCTGCCTCCTCAGCCCCAACATCCCGACCCCAACTTCTTGCCCCAGTCACCATTTAGCACCACTCACTGCCCCCCCCCCACCGCCTGCAACACAGCAGACCCAGACAGCCCCGTGCCCTGCCCTGTTGGGATTCACAGTCCAGTGGAGTGGGGGGCAGTGCCCAGCAGGAATAGTCAGGACCAGGACGGGGGCTGGTCAGGGAAGGCTTCCCGGTGGAGCCAGTGTAACTGACTCCTGAAGGACAAGGACGAATCGTCCTGAGAAAGACAAGCATCTGAAGAGGCAAGAACGGCCATGGGCCTGGCACGTTTCACACCTGAAAGCGTCAGAGAGAAGGGGCCGCAGGGGTGGGCAGGGCTGGGAGGGTCCTGGTGGGAGGCTCAGACCAAAGGGGAGGGCGGGGTGGGGTGGGGTCCAAATTCAATGTCCTGAAAGGAAAAAGAAAGCTCTCAGCACAGGATTCTATAGCCACTGAACATGTCCCAGCAGACTGAAGGCACAGTGAGCTGGCTGCTGTCATTCCTGTCATTCAGCAAGAAAGGAGAAAGGTGACAGGGAGGGCATGGCCCTGCCCTTTAAAGGAGCAGCTCATAAGGGGCTCAGATCACTTCCACGCGTATGTGTCGCCAGAGCTTCGGGCCACAGGTGCAGGGATGGTTGAAGAGTGTTGTTTTAGTGGAACACTCTTGAGTCCACTTACAAGTCAGGGGTTCTCCAAGGAAAGGAGGAAGAGGAGAATAAACAGACAGACAGCTGGCTGGAGTCTCTGCCACTCCAGCTCTGTGGACGGTCGTCTGATTGTGTGATGCCTGGAGCTGTGGCGTCCATACTTTGGTCATGAGGGGAGACAGTACGAATACACTGAGGATGGAGCATCAGCCAGAGATAAAGAGCCTGGATCCACTATGACATCCTGTCCTCTAAGGCAGCACTGTTCAAATCTAAATATTATGTGAGCCACACGTGGCATTTAACATTTTCCAGGAGCCACATTTAATAGAAGTAAGTAAAAAGAAATGTGTGAAATTATTTTACTTATACTTTATTTGACCCAATATATCCAAAATATTACTGTTTCCACATGTAATCAACATGAAACTTATTATTAATGAGATTTTACTGTGGATAAAAATTCTGTACATCCATCCACCTATTTCCTAGCTTTGTCCATTGAGAGGGGGCAGAAGCAACAATATTCCTGTAGCAATCAGCCCACCTAGCACCCACATCGCGATTTTTTAATACTGTCTCCACGAAGAGGAGCCAGAGGTCCTTGAAGAAAAGGCTGGTTACAGAGCTGAGGCAGGGGAAGTACAAGGGGAGCCTGGAACGTCTTATTCCAGAAAGCAAGGAGGTGCTCAGAGGATGAGGGGACCCATGGAAAGGGCTTAGGAGCCATCTTGAAAGGGTTCCCATTGGCCTAATCGAGGGCAGTTCCAGCATCAACTGAAATTATAGCAAAGAATTACAATGCACTGAATGAAATAAGAATTCAGTAGTCCATGTCGTTATCAATCAATTGGCAAATACATGCATGACGGAGGGGAGCAAAGCTCTTCCTAAGAGTAGAATGCCAATGAATAATGTAAAAAGAGGGTGAAGTTATTGGATAACTGACATAACATTAACATTCAGGCTGTGGCCTCTGACCACCCGAATGTCCCCCTCTGTCCGAGACCCTTTGGACACCATCAGTGGATGCTAAACTGAATGGGTTGAAGTTTGAGAAGTAACAGGTATTTGCATAGTCTCAATGTCCCTCCACATATTTAGTATAAAGAGAAAAATAGTAATTCTACCGTGGAGAAGCTTGGCGGGCACCATCTAAATATTTTTTTTAAATAAAATCTATTAAAAAATAATAAAAATAAAATCTATTCCAATTGCAGAGTCTATTTTATACGTAGAGCCCAGCTCAACCTTCACTAGCTACATTTCAAGTGCTGAGCTACATGTGGCGTGTGGAGCATGTGAAACAACGTAGCTCTACATGGACCCTGCTGTCTAGACTTCTCATCACGTGCAATGATCAATGTTGTTATTAAGGCACGTTTATTTCATGTGATTTACATACAACAGAATGCATCTCAGTGATCCACACACGCACTCATCACACACGTACTGTGGTGGGAGAATAGTGGCCCCAAACGCCCGGCCGAATCCCTGGAACTGTGAATCCCTTATGTGACCTGGCAAAAGGACCTCGCAGAGGTGACTGAGCTTTATAGATGTGAAAAGAGAGAGGTTGTCCTGGATGGTCCGTGAGCCCTGTCTAAATGCCGAGTCCTTAAAAGCAGAGCACTTTCTCCAGCTGGAGGCAGAAGGGAAACGTGGCGGAAGGAGCAGGCAGAGGGATGCCAGGCGCGAGAAGCATGTGACCCGTGGCTGCGGGCTCTGAGATGAAGGTCCACGTGCCAGGACCTGCGAGAGGCGGGCAGGAGCTGCGGCCGGACGCTCTCTGCAGCGGGAACGGGAACCTCAGGGCCACCGCTGCAGGGAGCGGGGAGAACTCTGCCAGCAGCCTGACTGAGCTTGGAGGGGGCCCTCCCTGCCAAGGCCTCCCTAGGAGAGTCCCACCAGCCACACGTGGGCTTCAGCCTGCGAGACCCCTGGCGGGGAAAGAGGCTGAGCCACCCAGCGCTCCACTGTGGAACTGTGAGACACTGAGCTTGCTGGTGGGCAGATGCTAAGTCTGGGATGCCTTGTGATGGCGGCGAGAGAAAACTAATCCGCACGGTCATACACGCAGTCCCTCAGCACAGGAAACATCTTTTTCTTACCATTTATTTGAACAACTCTTACAAAAAGTAGAAAAATAAATATTTTGTCGGGTCTGAGTTTGACAATTCACACACATAAATACATAAATACTGGTTGGGTGGCAATAACTTAAGGAAAGTGGGGGATGCATAAATAAAAGCCAGGATGCCGGGACAGGTGGCAGGCGGGCCTCAGGGTCACACACACAGGTCTCCATCAGCGACACATTTCAGGTCGCGGGCGAGGAGGCGGAAGAGGTTGGATGTGACAGAGGCTTCCAGGCAGCCGCGGGATTCCTGTGGAGAGGAAAGGACGGGTCAGCGGCTGCTCCTCATCTGGGCCCCAAGTTGTCCCCAGACACTGGTCCCTCCCCAGGCGCTCACCTTCCTCTCAGCCTCCTGGAGGCGGTGCAGCCACTGGCGGAGGGGGCCCCGGGGCCTGGGGCCTGCTGCGGACTCAGCGGGGACCTGGGGGCACAGGAGGGTGGTGAGTGACCGGGGTCTCAGGCACAGGGGGACATACAGGTGGTCAGAGCCCACAGACACGGCCTGGGGGCCCAGAGCACTCACACAGGCCTGAAGCGTGGAGTGGATGTGGCGCAGCGTGCGAAGGGGCTGGTCCAGGATGGCCCCCAGGGTCGCGTTCGCCACGGTGCCCAGGACCTTCAGGGTCAGGGCCAGCTCAGCCTCCAAGGCCACAGGGCGCTCCCGCACCTGAGCAGGGGAGACAGACAGGTGAGGGCTGCATGTGAGAGAGAACAGGTGAGGAGGGCTGAGGGGGGACCAGGGGAAGGGCAGGAGAGAGCAGAGAGGGAAGGTCAATGTGAGCAGGTGAGGAGAAGAGGTCAGGGGACTGCTGGGGAGGCAAAGACACAGGGAAAAGGGAGAAGGGGAAGGTGAAGGGGCCACCTAAGAAGCCAGAGGAGCGGGGCCAGGGGAGGGCAGGGCTGGGCCTGAGTCTCCCAACTCACTTGCAGCTGCCTCAGGTCCTGGGTCCTGGGGAGTGGGCGGGAGCTGCAGCTCCAGTTCCTCAGCAGGAGGGACTCTTCCTGGAGAGCAAGGGCAGAGGTCAGCCCACAGCTGGAGGGCTGGAGGTTGACACCTGCAGTGGGTGGAGGATGGCTAGCACCAGGAGCAGGGGGCTAAGGTCCCAAAGGATGCTAGAGGCATCTCCAGTGCAGAAGAACAAGAGTCAGCCCACAGCAGCAAGGGCAGGGGGTAGGCCACTGTGCGAAGGGTGGAGGTTAGCCCGGGGAAGGAAGGGTACAGCCCACCTTGAGCCAAATGGGCCTGTGACCCACAGAGGGAAGGGTGGAGGTTTGCCCACAGCGGGGGGTGGGGGGAGCCGAGATGGGGGGGAGACTCACCAAGGCGTCCCTGGCCCTCCTGAAGGCCTTCATCTCTTGTGGGGACAGAGACTTGAACTGGGCCACGTGGCAGCCCCTTGCGCCCAGGAGGGTCCCCAGGGGCGTGGGGACGGGAACTGCTCCTGTGCTGGTCAGCACCGTGGCCATCAGCATCAGCACCAGCGGGCCACACCCAGCCACGGCTGTGTTAGGGAAGGATGGGCAGATGAGGGGACAGAGTGTCAGGGCGGAGGGTGAGGGCTGTGGGGAGTGAGGGTCATGGGCAATGACATGGAGGCTCACCCAGCTTCATCCTGGTCTCTGGTCTCTGGTCTCTGGTCTCTGCCCCAGGTGGGGATCCAAGTGTCCTCTCAGAGGCTGTCACCTGGGTCTCACTCAGCCTTGTCTGGTGTCTCTGGCCTCGGTCTCCTCTTCCAGGTCTCAGCTGGCTGCTCGGTCTGTGTCCCTGAACTTCCAGCTCGGCTGCGATGCAATTCCTCCCTGAGCTCCATGGTGCAGCTTTTGACCTGCACAGGCGGGCAATCCCAGCTGATGTAGGAAAAGTGAAAACACACCTGCCACTAGGGGAGGCCCCAGGCTGGGGAAGCCCATGCAGGGCGGGGCCTTGAGCAGGTGAGCAGCTGGAGCGAAACAGAAAGTGACACACACTCAGGTTCACCTACAGGAGGTGAGGTCCCAACCGGATCTCAGCATAAGGGCAGCCTCAGCCCCACAAAGAGGGGTTGCCTTTCCGCAGGACACCCCCTGCAGGGAGAGGAGGAAGGCACCTCCAGGGCTGTTGCCACCAAGAACCTGGAACTTCCAAGAAGGAGGCTGTCAGGGGAGGGAGAAGATGAAGAGAGAAGGCTGCTGAGGGGGGTGGGGAGGGGGTGAGGAGAGAGTCAGCAGGACAAAGCAGCCCAGAATTAAGAGAGGAGACCAGCTCTTCCCTCCCTCCCCGACCAGGTACCGAGAAAGAAGGGGAGGAAGGGAGCTGACAAACATCTTTAATTGTCCAGGTCGGAGGCACCCAGGGATAGGAGTCTCTGCTAGGGAACCGGGGTGTAGCCCAGGGCTTCAAGGGATCCTGCTCAGTTGTGACAAATGCCTCCATTCACTCACCAAGGATTACTCAGCCCCCACCATGTTTCGGGCAGTGCTCAAGGTGCCGGGAACAGAGCATTGAAAAAGCAACAACCCATCAAACAAAACTTGTTGGAGCTTTTTTATAAAAAACAAACAACTTTACTGTATTGATCTTTAGAGAGGGAGAGGGATAGAGAAGGAGAGGGGAGGGGAGCATTAATGTGAGAGTGAAACATGTATGTGAAAGGGAAACATTGATCGGTGGCCTCCCGCACATGGGACAGAACCCCAAACCTGGGCATGTCCTCTGACCAGGAATTGAACCGGCGACCTTTCACAGGGGAGGGCGCTCCAACCCCTGAGTCATACCCCCCAGGGCTCATGAACCTTTTTACTAGAGGTAAGTGGGGGTGGGGGTAAGCACTCAGTGTATTTTACATCAGGTAACAGAAAATGAAAGCACAAAGGTGAGGTGACAGCAGAGTGTAGGAGGGGACTGCACTGAATGAGGCCAGAAAAATCACATTTGAGCAAAAACTTAAAGTGAGGAGTGAGGGAGTGAGCCATGTGAAGATGTGAAAGGAAAAAAAGACACTCCCCCCCCCTACCCCCGGATCTGGGGAGTACTTTATGCCTCACCCCATCACGGAGGCTTTGCCACAATGTAGTATTGAACCCATGATGACATCTGGGGCACACTGTAGTTTGCCTACATTTTAAATATGAGTAACATTGGTAAAGTGAGCAAGAAGCTTAGTGCTGTGATGTGTTTTAAAAATAAAGTTTCCCGCCCTAGCTGGTTTTGCACAGTGGATAGAGCGTCAGCCTGTGGACTGAAAGGTCTTAGGTTCGATTCCAGTCAAGGGCACATGCCTGGGTTCCGGGCTTGATCCCCAGTAGGGGGTGTGCAGGAGGCAGCCGATCAATGATTCTCTCTCATCATTGATGTTTCTATCTCTCTCTCCCTCTCCCTTCCTCTCTGAAATCAATAAAAAAAAATGTTTATTAAAAAAATAAATAAGTAAAATAAAAATAAGGTCTCCTGCTTGGGCAGTGTGGCTCAATGATTGAGCATCAACCTATGAACCAGGTCAGTGTTGGATCCCCGGTCAGGCACATGCCCAGAGTGTGTGCTTAGTCCCCAGTAGGGGCCATGCAGGAGGCAGCAGGTCAATGATTCTCTCACCATTGATGTTTCTAGCTCTCTCCCTCTACTTTCCTCTCTTGCTCAAATCAATAAAAAACAAAATTTTTAATTATATCTATTTTTAAAATATATTTTTATTGATTTCAGAGAGGAAGGGAGAGGGAGGGAGATAAAAACATCAATGATGAGAGAGAATCATTGATTGGCTGCCTCCTGCATTGACCCCCCCGGGGATGGAGCTCACAGCCCCGAGAATGTGCCCTTGACAAAATCAATCCAGGACCCCCCCATTCCACAGGCTGACAATCTACCCACTGAGCAAAACTATCTAGGGCTGAAGATATATATATATATTTAAAGAGCATGCACCATGGAGCTAAAGGGTCTGGGATTCAAACCTGGCTCTGCCCTCACTGGCTGTGTGACCTTGACAAGGGCCCTGCAGTTGGCAGCAAAGACCTCTAGCCCACAGGCTGGGGCAAATAAAGAAGTGCACTCGATTGTGTGTGGAGGGGTGTGTGGTTATTTAACAGAGACCATTAAGTGAGACCACCCTAAGCCTCCACTGGAAGCTTTAGAGATGCTACTTCAACGTACACGACTCATCCCCAAAGGAAGGATGATGATGCCATTGTAGAGATGAGGAAACTGAGGCCACAGAGAGGTAATTTGCCCAGTCACACCATGATTAAGTGGCAGGGTCAGAGTTGAACTCAAGTCACCTGATGGCCCTGGCTAGGCGTTTTTAACCGAAAAGTGCCGCTCAGAGTGATCACGGGGGAACAGCCAGTGTAGATGCAAGAATATTTAATAATGAAAGACAGAGGAGCCAATTACTCAGGGATTTCACAAATACAAAAGACGCACGGGTAACAGAATCCAAAACACTGCAGTACCTAAGGACTTCAGGCCCTTTCCCTGCCAAATCCCTCAGGGATGGGCCTCTCCGGTGGAGAGATGCAGCGTCACAGATTCATGGAATCTCAGAGGAGACACTGAGGGCTCAACCAGGGCGTGGGAACGGCCATGGAGACTCGTTCTGGGCTTCTGGTGCCCAGAGAAGTAGAGCCTCGTCCATGGTGCGTGGTCAGCGCCCCCCGTGGACTCAGGACTCAAGTCTCTCAAGTCTCTTCCTGCCACACAGACCTGGAGGACCTCAGGGCACCGCCCTCCGCAGAACCGTCCCCGCTGCCAGGGGACGCGCTGTCCACTCCGGAGAGGTCCCCGCGCTCCTTGGCGCACTCAGCGCAGGCCATCGAGGTGAGGCCGGCGGGCGGCCGAGAGTCTCCTGAGCTCCAGCCCACGGGCTGCAGACCTGCCTGGACCAAAGGGCAGCACGGAGCCCCGACCTAAGCCGCCGCCTGCAGGGCCCGGGGCTCAGAGGCAAGGCCCCGAGCGCGCCGCCAGCTTCAGGTCCCACGTGAGCAGGCGCACGAGGTTGAAGATGATGGTGGCTTCATGGCACCCAGGCGAGTCCTGGAACCCGGGGAGGAAGCGAAGCGGGGCTGAGGCAGCGATTTCCTCGGTCCTGGCCGCTCCACCACACGCGACCCCACCCCGCCCCACCCCACCCCACCCCACCCCGCCCCACCCGGCCCCGGCCCTGCCGTCTACCCGCCCCGCGCCCGCGCCACTCACAGCTCTCCGCCTTTGGGGGCGCCTCCTGGGTGCCCGCAGGGCCTTCCTCGAGGAGCCTGGCCGCGCCAGCTCGAGCTGGAGGGGGCACAGGAGGTAAACGGAGGAGGCGAAGGGACCCATCTCCCACCCACCCAGCCCACGAGCCTCCCAGCCCAGCCCCGCGGACACCAGCGGGACGCGAATTGTGTCTGGACGGGTTGGGGCTCCGCGAGAGACGGAGAAGCGGGGACCCAGCTGTGGGGCGGGAGAGCGCAGAGCAGGCCGGCGGGGGTGGAGGGGCCGGGCGCCGGGGTCACTCACGCAGGCCACCACGTCCCTCGTCGCGGACGCCAGCAGCTCCAGGGTTGGGGTGACGCCGGGAAACAGCTCGGGGCTGGGCAGGCTGCTCAGCACGGCCTGGGCGTCCGAGAGGCCCCGGGCCACCAGGCGGAGCCCTGCGCACGACTGCGGGGACCCGGCGGATTAGCGACGGCGCGACCGCGGCCCTGCCCTCCCGCCCCCAGGCCGCCCCGCGGGCCTCACCCAGGGCAGCGGGGGACCCCTCCGGGGGCGGAGGGAGCAGTTCCGCGGCCTCCAGCTCAGCGTCTCTTCCTCCTGGCGGGACAATGGTGGGGCTGAGGCTGCGCCCCTCGCCTGCGCCCTGAGGCGCGGGGAGCTCGGGGATTCCTGCCCGGAACCGACTGTGTGGTCCAGGATGGTCGTGCGTGTTGTGCACGGAACCGCAGAGCTCGCCGAGGACGGGAAAGGGGAATGAAACGCACCCCTTGCGGAGCGCCGCACCCCGACGTGAGCCGGGTCCGCCTGGGGGCGCCCTTTTGTGAATGGCAGGAAGGTGCTTTCTGCGCTTAGGGTGCCTCTGGTCAGAATTCAGACCCTGAGATCCCAGATGCGCCTGCGTGACGCCAGGATGCCGGGCCCCTCGGGATGGGGACCAGGATCCCGACCCGGCAGGACCGGCGTCCCCTGGCCTGGGGTCTGGGCATCACTCACGTAGTGGTCCCTCAGCGCCTTGACCGCCTCCAGCGCCCTGGGGTCCAACCAGCGGTAGTGAGAGAGGGAGCAGCGCCTGGGTCCAGTCCCAGCGGGGTCCGCCACCACGTTCACTGTCACCAAGACCCACAGCCCCACGGACACCGCGGCTGCACCACTGGGCCTCATCTCTGCTCCTGCACAAGCCAGGGACGTCGGGGAGTCCGAGGGGAAGGCCCGGGCCCGGCCCCTGCCTCCTGTTACACTGGCAGGGGGACGGATGGCAGGGGGCTGGCTGGGCGCACCCGCAGCGGGAGAGAGAGAGGCTGCGGGCCCTGAGCGCCCTCCTGCCCTCAGCCTCTCTCCCCTCACTGCTCACCTGCAACGTGGCCTCCGTGCTGGAGCTGGGCTTGCCTTCCACTGTCCCTGCCAGCTGACCAGAGTGTTGTCCACTTTGACAGCGGTGTCTGCCCCTCCATGGCCGCTTTTATGCGCCTGGCTGAGGAATGGTGAGCGGCTGGGCTTCCCCGTTCAGGGTAAGTTTTCGGAACATCAGCGCTGGCCGCTGGCCCAGTGGGATGCTGGCTGAGGCCTGAGGACTTTGCCTCCCTGTCCCCGGTGCCAGCAATGGCTCCGGCCCCACTCTCTGTCACCAGTTCTCCTTTCACCCTCTCTGTAGCCTCTCTTTTCATCAACTTCCTTGTCCTTTTCTCTGTTTAATATAATAATGAGTCCTTATTAGTGCTTACTGTGCAGTGGGTGCTGTTCTAAGTAATTGATACAGACATCTCATTTAATTATCAAAAAGGGACTCCCCCGATGATGTCCTGGGATTACTTCTGTTTTATGAAGAGGAGAGCTGAAGCGCCCTGAATGGTTACTTTCCCGGTTACAGTGAGTGTCAGGGGGAGCATGTGCACCCACATACTGCCCAGCTTCAGAGCTTCTTACCTTTGCTGTATTTGCTCCTAAATATGTGACTCAGCTTTCCTCTATATGTGTCTTCATCGCATTCCATCTCTCTGTCTTCCCTCTGTGTGTGCCTCCTGTTTAGTCTTGTCTCTTTCCCACCCTGTCTCCTCTTTGTCTACTCCATCTCTCTCATTCCTCTTTCAAGAGATAACCAGGCCAGGGTCTCTATGTCTCTCTCTGTGTATCTGTCTGGATCAATCTCCTGTGTTAGTTTAAAAATAAAATCTACTATTTCTTTTTCTGACAAAATTAACAATGCAGGCTTATGACTAAAGCCTGAAAAATACAGAAGTGCATAAAGGAGAAAAATACCCACCTATAACTTCACGCAATTCTCTCCCTTCATCCTACATCTGGAATAATTTTTCCAATGTGTAGAAATTTTACATATATTTATTTGTGCCAAAGCAGCTCATTCATTGCAAAGATTCAGTCCGTACAAAAAGATACAACTTGGAGAATTAAAGTTCCGGTTATTGTGCACGGAACCACAGAGCTCCTGTGTCTGCCCCCTGGACAATACGTCCTCAATAAACCTTCTTGGAGGTCATTCTTTTTAACAATTAGTAGCTATTACTCCTCTTCCCCCCGCCCCCTTATGAGCAATTTCTGCCAAAATGGAACCAGGCTGTCGAGTGTGGTTGCCTGCTTTTCGTGTCTCCTTTGCATTCACCAGATCTTTATTATGCTGTATCAGGCAGGATCCCCAGCAGAAAACCGATGGCCCGATCCATTTAGGAAAATTTGAGGTGGGTTTAATACCAGGAGTATTTACAAAGGGATTGGATAATGAAGGGAAAGGACAGGGGGTAGTGCAAGGCCTTGGGGCTTTCCTGGGAGGGGGTCTGTCATCTCTAGGCCTGAAGGAAGGGGAGAGGGGTGGGAGTGGTTACCTGAGCTGAGGAGAGAGTCCTGTGCACAGGTCAAGGAAACAGACAAGTTGTGGTGGCCCCGAAGGGAAGAAGCCTGACGTCTCAAAGAATAAATGGTCTCCTTCCCCTCTTCCCAGTCCTAGCGCTAGGCTCCCAATTGGCTGCACCTGATGAAGGTCAAAGGACAGCCTCCTGGGGCCCAGAGCAGAGTAAAAGAGTGGGAAGACTGGGCCTGGAGGGGCAATGGAAGACATCCCACATATACCGCTATTAAGGCCCTCATTCTGCAGGTCGTTTAATAACCAGTCCCCTTTCGGTGAGCATTGATGTCACCTTGAGTATTTTGTTAAAGCCATGGTTATCAAGGCCGGGGAGAGAGAGGGAGCAATATTTTTATTCTCTTAACAGTGTCCTTCATAGAACTGAATATTTACATTTGAAGGAAGTCATACTCATAAATTTCTTCCTTTCATGGATTATGCTTTCGGTGTATCTAAAGTCATCGCCACGCAAGCCCAAGGTGCCCTCATTTTTCCCTCTGCTGTATTCTAGTTTTACAGTTTTGCACTTTACATTTAGGCCCATGATACATTTTGAGTTAATTTTCATGAAACGTGTAAGGTCTGTATCCAGATTCACGTTCTGTGCAGGTGAATGTCCTGTTGTTTCAATACCATTTGTTGAGAAGACTATTCTTTCTCCAGTGAATTGCCTTTGCTTTTTTCTCAAAGATCAGTCAATTATATTTGTGTGGGTCTACTCCAGGACTCTCCATTCTGTTCCATTGATTTATCTCTCCTTTCTCCAATACCGCACTGTCTTGATTACTGTAGCTTTAGAGTAAGTTTTGACATCAGATAATATTAGCCCTCCACCTTTGGTCTTATCCTTTAATGTTGTGTTAGTTTTTCTGGGTTATTTGAATTTCTGTGTAAACTTTCAGTTTGTCAATATCCACAAAATAACTTGCGAGGCTTTTGATTGGATAGCATTGAATATATAGATTAAATTGGGAAGAAATGACATCTTGACAATATTGAGTCTTCCTATCCATATACTTGGATGGAATATCTCTATTTTTAGATCTTTGATTATTTTCACAGAATTTTGTAGTTGTTCTCATCTAGAGTTTGTTCATATTTTGTTAGATTTGTATCTAGGTATTTCACCTTGAGAGGGCAAATGTAAATGGTGTTTGTTATTTCAAATTCAAGTTGTTCATTGCTGTTATACAAACAAGCAATTATCTTTTGTACATTAACATTGTATCCTGCAACTTTGCTATAATCACTTATTGGTTCAGACATGTTCTTAAATGCATAATATTAAATACACAGGACAATGAAAGAGATAATTGCTTAATTAGACCTGCTTTGTGATTTAGCTAAACTTTTTCCAGCCCAGTGAAGCACCCCAACTTCTCTTTCAGCTAACTGTCAACAACACAGCAGTAAATATCAACATGAAGCAGATTATTATTGTAGATCATGCAGGGAGAACAAAGTGTGAAATATTTAACTGTAGCTGTGTTTGACTATATTCTGCGCAGTGAGAAAACATGAAGTCATTTTCAAGGTCCACCATTTCTTACTTCTTTTCAGTCAGGTCAAGTTTCTAAACTTTCTAAATCTCCGTTTTCCGGCTAATGAAAAGAAAATAGGATTCTATCGAGTCCCCTATCTACCTACTCCAGGACTTCTGTGAGGATCAAATGAGATGAGGCATGGGAAAATGCTTCATAGACATTTGGTTAAAGTGTAAAATGTTTCCACCTGGCTATAAAGCAAGTCGTGTTCCTGGGCTGAAGAAACTCCAAGGAGGCTAGTCTCTAGGGAGAGGAAGATCTTTGATTATTTTCACAGAGTTTTGTAGTTGTTCTCATCTAGAGTTTGTTCATATTTTGTTAGATTTGTATCTAGGTATTTCACAGGTAATGATGTCACTGCATTGCTACAGTGACATCATTACCTGTCATTACCCAGTGCCCACAACCACCATTTCTGGGCTGGGCTGGGCTGTAGGCTGCATTTTGTGCCATGGGGTCTCGGCAGCGCTGGCTGTGATTTGGTAGGGTGTCTCCCTGCGGTGGTGATGGGGCCTGTGTCCCACTTGGGGGAAGCCAAGTGTTGCTTTGTGCATGCCAGGTTCATGGTGCGGTTTCTCTGTAAATGCCAGTGTGAGTCTGCCCCCTGGTGGTCAATGTGTGTCACAGTGACTGGTTAGACGGTTGGACACTTAGCATATTAGCATTTTATGTATATAGATTGTTGTATATTGCTATTATTGGTTACATTCATAAAGGAAAGAAAGGTGAAGCTTCAGTTAGAGGTTAGTGAAGATAAAAATCATCTTTTCCCCATGCAAGTTCACTCTTCCCTGAAATTGCAGAGGTCGTTCATGAACCCCAAGTTCAACTAGACCTACAGCAGTTACATAGGATGAAGTAGATCTATATGTATGGACATGGGAAAATCTTTAAGGCATTTTACAGAGTGAAAAAAGTAAGTTGCTGAACAATACACTTGGTGTGACATTACATGTGTTTAGAAAGATTCACACATGAAAAAGCAACTCAGTGGAGAAGAGTAGTCTTTTCAACAAATGGTGCTGGAGCAGTGGGACAGCCATAATCCAAAAAATGAACCTGGACTCAAAACCCACACCTAAACTAAAAATGACCTCCAAATGGATTATGGACTTAGATGTAAAATATAAAGCTATAACACTTTTATTAAAATTGTGAGAACATTTTCAGGATCTAGGGTTAGGAAAAGGGTTTTCAGACTTGATGCAAAGTGTTCGATCCATAAACTGAATTTGAACCAAAACTTTGGCTCTGTGAAAGACCATGTTAAGAGGGTGGATAGATGAGCTAAAGACTGTGAGAAAATATTTGCAAACCACCTACCTGACAAAGGACTGGTATCTAGAATAAATTAGAAACTCAGCAGTAAAAAATTAAACAATCCAATTGGAAGATGGACAAAATACATGAAGACACATTTTACCAAAGAAGTTTCACAGATGGGAAATAGCACATGAAAAGGTGCTCAATACTATTAGCCATTAGAGGAATGCAAATTAAAACCACAATGAGGTATCATTACACACCCAGCAATATGGCTAAAATAAAACATAGTGACATCATCCAATATTGGTGAGGATGCAGAGAAACTGGATCATTCATACACGATTGAGTGAATATCCCTGGATGTTCATTTAGGTTGTTTTGTATATCAATTGTTCATTCCTATTTCATGGTATAGAAGCATCAGAGTTTGTTGAACCATTCCCTTTCTAAAGGACATTTCTAGATTTTGGACAATTACTAATAATGCCACTATAAACACAGCATTCAGATTATTAAGTAGTCATAAGTTTTTATTTCTCTGCAATAAATGTCCAGGATTGCAACTGTTGGGTTGACTAGCAGTTGCCTGTTTAGTTTTATAAGAAACAGCCAAGCTGGTTTTCAGAGTGGCTGTACCCTTTTCACATTCCTACCAGTAACGCAGGAGTGATCCAGTTCCTAGAGCGTGTTTGAGTTGTACTCATAAGAAAGTTATCCAGAGCTTTTGTTGTTGTTAAATTCTTTTAAAAAAAATATTTATTGTTGAAAGTATTACATATTCCTCCCTTCCCCCAGCTCCTTTGACACCTTTTAGCCCGCCCTCCTCCATTGCCCCAAGACTTCACCACCCTAATGTCTGTGTCCATGGATTAGTCATATATGCATACAAGTTCTTTGGTTGATCTCTTCCCACCTTTGCCCTCCCATCCTCACCGTCCCTCTGAGATTCCATAGTCTGTTTGTTGAAGCAGTTTTTGTAATAGAATAGGCATCTCTAACAGCGGGTCACAGGAAATCTTTCTATATGGACAGTATTTGTCTCTTACCGGTTGGGCTGCTATAACAAAACACCACAGGCTGGGTGGCTTATTTCTCAGTTCTGGAGGCCGAGAAGTCCAAGATCAGGGCGCCAGCATGGTCAGGGGAGGCCCTCTTACAAGAGGCCAAGTTCTCCTCACATGGTGGAAGGTGCTAGGGAGCTCTGTGGTTTCCCTTTTAAAAGAGAACTAATCCCATTCTTGAAGGCTCCACCTCCAGAGTTATCACCTCCTAATAATCCCTCCTACCAACACCATCATCTTTGCCTGTGAAGACATCAACATATCAATGGGACAAACACACTGACCACAGCAGTACAAAAGTCATGAATGACCCAGCTCCTCTTCCAAGGTGCCCTCCTGAATTGCTATGCTGGCAAAATGGAAAAGTATGTTTGGAGAATAACAGACCTTTCAAGACTTTGCTTACCATTTGAAAGTGCTCCCAGACATCCTCCTTTTATTGGTGATTTCATCCCAATATCAAGTAGTGTTTCTCCCTCCAAATGTCACCTCGTTGGTCCAGGCAACAGATCAAGGACTTATAGTAGCTCTTAAGGACCTTTGCCCACGCTATTGCTGCAACCGAGGAAGACACTGATACAACATCTGTGACTGTATCAAGAACTTTGCTCAAGGAGTGTATGGCTGGCATCTGGAAGAAGACACTCAAGAGGTTAGTCCATGACTTCAAAGGATTTGCCAAGAATGACGAGGTTGCAAAAATCCACAAGGCTGCAATTAAGATGTCAAATAATCTTAACCTGGGTTGGGGGAGGTTGACATTGAGAGTGATATTGAGGTGGTTCCTAGGAACTGATTAATGAGGACTTGTTGGAACTGAAACAGGAACTCATGGCTGAGGAAGAGAAAAGGGAACTGCAGGAGAAGAAAATGAAGATGAACCCCCAAAATTCACAGTGAAGATTTTAACAAGCTTTTGCAGAGCCCAACAAGCCCCTTAGCAGGTTTAAAAACATGGACCCGTACTCCGTATTGTTTTCATAGAGAGGAATGATCATGATGCATTATCTGCTTACAAGCAAATCTATGATAAAAAAAAAAAAAAGAAACAAACAAACAAACCAAGCAAGGCATCATGGGCATATTTTTGAAATGACTGGCACCTCAAGAAGAGCCTCAGGCAGGTCCTTCAGGAGGTTATTCCAGAAGAAGTCATTGCTATCAGCCCCATGTGTGTTATTGACCCGGAAGACCTTCCAGTGGGATGAGGTGTGGAGGTGGTAGAAAGTGATATTGATGACCCTGACTGTAGACGAGGGGTGGGGAACATCGCGCTCAAGGGCGGAAGAAGGCCCACGAAATCATTTGGTCTGGCCCTGCCAAGGCATTAGGAGTGAGTTCATTAAATGTTAGACCAAATATAGCAGGCAATTTTTAAGTTGATTATTTTGTATGGCCCGAGAATGATGTTATAAATATCCAAATGGCTGTTGGCAGAAAAAAGGCTCCCCACCCCTAATGTAGATCTAGGGTAATGTGTGTGTTTCTGTCTTAGTTTTTAACAAGAAAATTTAAAAAGCAAAGAAAACAAATAAACAGAAAAAAAAACTTACAGAATAAAGGTATAAAAAAGAACATATTTTTGTACAGCTGTACAATGTGTGTTTTAAGCTAAGTGTTGTTAAAAAGACTAGAAAAGTTAAAGTTCTTTTTAAAAGTTTATAAAGTAAAAGTTACAGTAGACTAAGGTTAATTTAGTACTGAGGAAAAATGAACTCAGTGTAACCTGAGTATGCAGTACGTGTGAAGTCTACAGTAGCGGACAGCAATGTCCCAGGCCTTCATTCGCTCACCACTCACTCACTGACCCCCCCCCAGGGCAACTTCCAGTCCTGCAAGTTCCATTCATGGTAAGTCCCCTATACAGGTGAGCCAATTTTATCGTTTTGTACCATATTCTTACTGTACCTTTCCTAGGTTTAGAAATCATAAAAAACCATTGTGTTACAATATTCAATACAGAAATATGCTATACAGGTGTGTAGCCAAGGAGCAATGGGCTACAGGTGTGTAGCCTAGGTGTGTAGCACAGGCTGCATCATCTCAGTGTCTGTGAGGCACTCTATGATGCCCACACAGGATGGAACCACCTAACGCTGTGTCCCTGTGGTTAAGAAATTAATTGGCAAAGGAAGAAATATAATTTAATAACAAACTATGGACACCAGAGAGACTTTGTCAAAAACCTAGATGAGAAAATACCAGCGAGAACAGAAGGGGGTAATCATGCTGACAAAGAAAGATAGAAAACAGAAAGACAGGCAGAAATGTAATGAGAGAGAGAGGCTGGAAACCCCCGTACCAACTCCAGGCGGATCCTTGTACGGTCACCTCTGCCAAGATACCTTGGAAGATAAGGAAACGGTGTATTTTTGGTTCGTTCCTAGAGTGCAAAAGAAAAACCAACACAGGCGGAAAAGACAAACAGATGTCCAGAAAAAAGAAATTGCATTAGGCTGGTTAGGGCAGAGCCATTGCTGGCACCGGGGACAGGCAGGCAAAGTCCTCAGGCCTCAGCCAGCATCCCACTGGGCCAGCGTCCAGCGCTGATGTTCCGAAAACTTACCCTGAACGGGGAAGCCCAGCCGCTCACCATTCCTCAGCCAGGCGCATAAAAGCGGCCATGGAGGGGCAGACACCGCTGTCAAAGTGGACAGCACTCTGGTCAGCTGGCAGGGACAGTGGAAGGCAAGCCCAGCTCCAGCACGGAGGCCACGTTGCAGGTGAGCAGTGAGGGGAGAGAGGCTGAGGGCAGGAGGGCGCTCAGGGCCCGCAGCCTCTCTCTCTCCCGCTGCGGGTGCGCCCAGCCAGCCCCCTGCCATCCGTCCCCCTGCCAGTGGGACAGGAGGCAGTGGCCGGGACCGGGGCCTTCCCCTCGGACTCCCCGACGTCCCTGGCTTGTGCAGGAGCAGAGATGAGGCCCAGTGGTGCAGCCGCGGTGTCCGTGGGGCTGTGGGTCTTGGTGACAGTGAACGTGGTGGCGGACCCCGCTGGGACTGGACCCAGGCGCTGCTCCCTCTCTCACTACCGCTGGTTGGACCCCAGGGCGCTGGAGGCGGTCAAGGCGCTGAGGGACCACTACGTGAGTGATGCCCAGACCCCAGTCCAGGGGACGCCGGTCCTGCCGGGGTCGGGATCCTGGTCCCCATCCCGAGGGGCCCTGGCATCCGGATCTCAGGGTCTGAATTCTGGCCAGAGGCACCCTAAGCGCAGAAAGCACCTTCCTGCCATTCACAAAAGGGCGCCCCCAGGCGGACCCGGCTCACGTCGGGGTGCGGCGCTCCGCAAGGGGTGCGTTTCATTCCCCTTTGCCGTCCTCGGCGAGCTCCGCGGTTCCGTGCACAACACGCACGACCATCCTGGACCACACAGTGGGTTCCGGGCAGGAATCCCCGAGCTCCCCGCGCCTCAGGGCGCAGGCGAGGGGCGCAGCCTCAGCCCCACCATTGTCCCGCCAGGAGGAAGAGACGCTGAGCTGGAGGCCGCGGAACTGCTCCCTCCGCCCCCGGAGGGGTCCCCCGCTGCCCTGGGTGAGGCCCGCGGGGCGGCCTGGGGGCGGGAGGGCAGGGCCGCGGTCGCGCCGTCGCTAATCCGCCGGGTCCCCGCAGTCGTGCGCAGGGCTCCGCCTGGTGGCCCGGGGCCTCTCGGACGCCCAGGCCGTGCTGAGCAGCCTGCCCAGCCCCGAGCTGTTTCCCGGCGTCGCCCCCACCCTGGAGCTGCTGGCGTCCGCGACGAGGGACGTGGTGGCCTGCGTGAGTGTCCCCGGCGCCCGGCCCCTCCACCCCCGCCGGCCTGCTCTGCGTTCTCCCGCCCCACAGCTGGGTCCCCGCTTCTCCGTCTCTCGCGGAGCCCCAACCCGTCCAGACACAATTCGCGTCCCGCTGGTGTCCGCGGGGCTGGGCTGGGAGGCTCGTGGGCTGGGGTGGTGGGAGATGGGTCCCTTCGCCTCCTCCGTTTACCTCCTGTGCCCCCTCCAGCTCGAGCTGGCGCGGCCAGGCTCCTCGAGGAAGGCCCTGCGGGCACCCAGGAGGCGCCCCCAAAGGCGGAGAGCTGTGAGTGGCGCGGGCGCGGGGCGGGTAGACGGCAGGGCCGGGGCCGGGTGGGGTGGGGTCGCGTGTGGTGGAGCGGCCAGGACCGAGGAAATAGCTGCCTCAGCCCCGCTTCGCTTCCTTCCCGGGTTCCAGGACTCGCCTGGGTGCTATGAAGCCACCATCATCTTCAACCTCGTGCGCCTGCTCACGTGGGACCTGAAGCTGGCGGCGCACTCGGGGCCTTGCCTCTGAGCCCCGGGCCCTGCAGGCGGCGGCTTAGGTCGGGGCTCCGTGCTGCCCTTTGGTCCAGGCCGGTCTGCAGCCCGTGGGCTGGAGCTCAGGAGACTCTGCGGCCGCCCGCCGGCCTCACCTCGATGGCCGGCGCTGAGTGCGCCATGGAGCGCGGGGACCTCTCCGGAGCGGACAGCGCGTCCCCTGGCAGCGGGGACGGTTCTGCGGAGGGCGGTGCCCTGAGGTCCTCCAGGGTCTGTGTGGCAGGAAGAGACTTGAGAGACTTGAGTCCTGAGTCCACGGGGGGCGCTGACCACGCACCATGGACGAGGCTCTACTTCTCTGGGCACCAGAAGCCCAGAACGAGTCTCCATGGCCGGTCCCACGCCCTGGTTGAGCCCTCAGCGTCTCCTCTGAGATTCCATGAATCTGTGACGCTGCATCTCTCCACCGGAGAGGCCCATCCCTGAGGGATTTGGCAGGGAAAGGGCCTGGAGTCCTTAGGTACTGCAGTGTTTTGGATTCTGTTACCCGTGTGTCTTTTGTATTTGTGAAACCCCTGAGTAATGGGCTCCTTTGTCTTTCATTATTAAATAATCTTGCATCTACACTGGTTGTTCCCCCGTGATCACTCTGAGCGGCACTTTTCGGTTAAAAACGCCTAGCCAGGGCCATCAGGTGACTTGAGTTCAACTCTGACCCTGCCACTTAATCATGGTGTGACTGGGCCAATTACCTCTCTGTGGCCTCAGTTTCCTCATCTCTACAATGGCATCATCATCCTTCCTTTGGGGATGAGTCGTGTACGTTGAAGTAGCATCTATAAAGCTTCCAGTGGAGGCTTAGGGTGGTCTCACTTAATGGTCTCTGTTAAATAACCACACACCCCTCCACACACAATTGAGTGCACTTCTTTATTTGCCCCAGCCTGTGGGCTAGAGGTCTTTGCTGCCAACTGCAGGGCTCTTGTCAAGGTCACACAGCCAGTGAGGGCAGAGCCAGGTTTGAATCCCAGACCCTTTAGCTCCATGGTGCATGCTCTTTAAATATATATATATATATATATATATATATATATATATATATATATATATATATATATATATATATATATATATATATATCTTCAGCCCTAGCCAGTTTTGCTCAGTGGGTAGATTGTCAGCCTGTGGAATGGGGGGTCCTGGATTGATTTTTGTCAAGGGCACATTCTCGGGGTTGTGAGCTCCATCCCCGGGGGGGTCAATGCAGGAGGCAGCCAATCAATGATTCTCTCTCATCATTGATGTTTTTATCTCCCTCCCTCTCCCTTCCTCTCTGAAATCAATAAAAATATATTTTAAAAATAGATATAATTTAAAATTTTGTTTTTTATTGATTTGAGCAAGAAAGGAAAGTAGAGGGAGAGAGATAGAAACATCAATGATGAGAGAGAATCATTGATCGGCTGCCTCCTGCACACCCCCTACTGGGGATCAAGCCCGGAACCCAGGCATGTGCCCTTGACTGGAATCGAACCTAAGACCTTTCAGTCCACAGGCTGACGCTCTATCCACTGAGCAAAACCAGCTAGGGCGGGAGACTTTATTTTTAAAACACATCACAGCACTAAGCTTCTTGCTCACTTTACCAATGTTACTCATATTTAAAATGTAGGCAAACTACAGTGTGCCCCTGATGTCATCATGCCTTCAATACTACATTGTGGCAAAGCCTCCGTGATGGGGGGAGGCATAAAGTACTCCCCAGATCCGGGGGTGGGGTGTATGTGTCTTTTTTTCCTTTCAGATCTTCACATGGCTCACTCCCTCACTCCTCACTTTAAGTTTTTGCTCAAATGTGATTTTTCTGGCCTCATTCAGTGCAGTCCCCTCCTACACTCTGCTGTCACCTCACCTTTGTGCTTTCATTTTCTGTTACCTGATGTAATATACACTGAGTGCTTACCCACCCCCCGCCCCATACTCCCTCTAGTAAAAAGGCCCATGAGCCCTGGCTGGTGTGACTCAGGGGTTGGAGCGCCCTCCCCTGTGAAAGGTCGCCGGTTCAATTCCTGGTCAGAGGACATGCCCAGGTTTGGGGTTCTGTCCCATGTGCGGGAGGCCACCGATCAATGTTTCCCTTTCACATACATGTTTCACTCTCACATTAATGCCCCCCCCCTCCTTCTCTATCCCTCTCCCTCTCTAAAGATCAATACAGTAAAGTTGTTTGTTTTTTATAAAAAAGCTCCAACAAGTTTTGTTTGATGGGTTGTTGCTTTTTCAATGCTCTGTTCCCGGCACCTTGAGCACTGCCCGAAACATGGTGGGGGCTGAGTAATCCTTGGTGAGTGAATGGAGGCATTTGTCACAACTGAGCAGGATCCCTTGAAGCCCTGGGCTACACCCCGGTTCCCTAGCAGAGACTCCTATCCCTGGGTGCCTCCGACCTGGACAATTAAAGATGTTTGTCAGCTCCCTTCCTCCCCTTCTTTCTCGGTACCTGGTCGGGGAGGGAGGGAAGAGCTGGTCTCCTCTCTTAATTCTGGGCTGCTTTGTCCTGCTGACTCTCTCCTCACCCCCTCCCCACCCCCCTCAGCAGCCTTCTCCCTTCATCTTCTCCCCTCCCCTGACAGCCTCCTTCTTGGAAGTTCCAGGTTCTTGGTGGCAACAGCCCTGGAGGTGCCTTCCTCCTCTCCCTGCAGGGGGTGTCCTGCGGAAAGGCAACCCCTCTTTGTGGGGCTGAGGCTGCCCTTATGCTGAGATCCGGTTGGGGCCTCACCTCCTGTAGGTGAACCTGAGTGTGTGTCACTTTCTGTTTCGCTCCAGCTGCTCACCTGCTCAAGGCCCCGCCCTGCATGGGCTTCCCCAGCCTGGGGCCTCCCCTAGTGGCAGGTGTGTTTTCACTTTTCCTACATCAGCTGGGATTGCCCGCCTGTGCAGGCCAAAAGCTGCACCATGGAGCTCAGGGAGGAATTGCATCGCAGCCGAGCTGGAAGTTCAAGAACACAGATCGAGCAGCCGGCTGAGACCTGGAAGAGGAGACCGAGGCCAGAGACACCAGACAAGGCTGAGTGAGACCCAGGTGACAGCCTCTGAGAGGACACTTGGATCCCCACCTGGACAGAGACCAGAGACCAGAGACCAGAGACCAGAGACCAGGATGAAGCTGGGTGAGCCTCCATGTCATTGCCCATGACCCTCACTCCCCACACCCCTACCCTCCACCCCTGACACTCTGTCCCCTCATCTGCCCATCCTTCCCTAACACAGCCGTGGCTGGGTGTGGCCCGCTGGTGCTGATGCTGATGACCACGGTGCTGACCAGCACAGGAGCAGTTCCCGTCCCCACGCCCCTGGGGACCCTCCTGGGCACAAGAGGCTGCCACGTGGCCCAGTTCAAGTCTCTGTCCCCACAAGAGATGAAGGTCTTCAGGAGGGCCAGGAACGCCTTGGTGAGTCTCCCCCGCATCTCGGCTCCCCCTACCCCCCGCTGTGGGCGAGCCTCCACCCTTCCCTCTGTGGGTCACAGGCCCATTTGGCTCAAGGTGGGCCTGTACCCTTCCTTCCCCGGGCTAACCTCCACCCTTCGCACAGTGGCCTACCCCCTGCCCTTGCTGCTGTGGGCTGACTCTTGTTCTTCTGCCCTGGAGATGCCTCTAGCATCCTTTGGGACCTTAGCCCCCTGCTCCTGGTGCTAGCCATCCTCCACCCACTGCAGGGGTCACCCTCCAGCCCTCCAGCTGTGGGCTGACCTCTGCCCTTGCTCTCCAGGAAGAGTCCCTCCTGCTGAGGAACTGGAGCTGCAGCTCCCGCCCACTCCCCAGGACCCGGGACCTGAGGCAGCTGCAGGTGAGTTGGGAGACTCGGGCCCAGCCCTGCCCTCCCCTGGCCCCGCTCCTCTGGCTTCTTAGGTGGCCCCTTCACCTTCTCCTTCTCCCTTTTCCCTGTGTCTTTGCCTCCCCAGCAGTCCCCTGACCTCTTCTCCTCACCTGCTCACATTGACCTTCCCTCTCTGCTCTCTCCTGCCCTTCCCCTGGTCCCCCCTCAGCCCTCCTCACCTGTTCTCTCTCACATGCAGCCCTCACCTGTCTGTCTCCCCTGCTCAGGTGCGGGAGCGCCCTGTGGCCTTGGAGGCTGAGCTGGCCCTGACCCTGAAGGTCCTGGGCACCGTGGCGAACTCGACCCTGGGGGCCATCCTGGACCAGCCCCTTCGCACGCTGCGCCACATCCACTCCACGCTTCAGGCCTGTGTGAGTGCTCTGGGCCCCCAGGCCGTGTCTGTGGGCTCTGACCACCTGTATGTCCCCCTGTGCCTGAGACCCCGGTCACTCACCACCCTCCTGTGCCCACAGGTCCCCGCTGAGTCCGCAGCAGGCCCCAGGCCCCGGGGCCCCCTCCGCCAGTGGCTGCACCGCCTCCAGGAGGCTGAGAGGAAGGTGAGCGCCTGGGGAGGGACCAGTGTCTGGGGACAACTCGGGGCCCAGATGAGGAGCAGCCGCTGACCCGTCCTTTCCTCTCCACAGGAATCCCGCGGCTGCCTGGAAGCCTCTGTCACATCCAACCTCTTCCGCCTCCTCGCCCGCGACCTGAAATGTGTCGCTGATGGAGACCTGTGTGTGTGACCCTGAGGCCCGCCTGCCACCTGTCCCGGCATCCTGGCTTTTATTTATGCATCCCCCACTTTCCTTAAGTTATTGCCACCCAACCAGTATTTATGTATTTATGTGTGTGAATTGTCAAACTCAGACCCGACAAAATATTTATTTTTCTACTTTTTGTAAGAGTTGTTCAAATAAATGGTAAGAAAAAGATGTTTCCTGTGCTGTGGGACTGCGTGTATGATCGTGCGGATTAGTTTTCTCTCGCCGCCATCACAAGGCATCCCAGACTTAGCATCTGCCCACCAGCAAGCTCAGTGTCTCACAGTTCCATAGAGGAGACAGTATTAAAAAATCGCGATGTGGGTGCTAGGTGGGCTGATTGCTACAGGAATATTGTTGCTTCTGCCCCCTCTCATTGGACAAAGCTAGGAAATGGATGGATGTACAGAATTTTTATCCACAGTAAAATCTCATTAATAATAAGTTTCATGTTGATTACATGTTGAAACAGTAATATTTTGGATATATTGGGTCAAATAAAGTATATGTAAAATAATTTCACACATTTCTTTTTACTTACTTCTATTAAATGTGGCTCCTGGAAAATGTTAAATGCCACGTGTGGCTCACATAATATTTAGATTTGAACAGTGCTGCCTTAGAGGACAGGATGTCATAGTGGATCCAGGCTCTTTATCTCTGGCTGATGCTCCATCCTCAGTGTATTCGTACTGTCTCCCCTCATGACCAAAATATGGACGCCACAGCTCCAGCCATCACACAATCAGATGACCGTCCACAGAGCTGGAGTGGCAGAGACTCCAGCCAGCTGTCTCTGTTTATTCTCCTCTTCCTCCTTTCCTTGGAGAACCCCTGACTTGTAAGTGGATTCAAGAGTGTTCCACTAAAACAACACTCTTCAACCATCCCTGCACCTGTGGCCCGAAGCTCTGGCGACACATACGAGTGGAAGTGATCTGAGCCCCTTATGAGCTGCTCCTTTAAAGGGCAGGGCCATGCCCTCCTCGTCACCTTTCTCCTTTCTTGCTGAATGACAGGAATGACAGCAGCCAGCTCACTGTGCCTTCAGTATGCTGGGACATGTTCAGTGCCTATAGAATCCTGTGCTGAGAGCTTTCTTTTTCCTTTCAGGACATTGACTTCGGTCTTCCCCTCTGGGCTCCCTCCATGATGGGCTCTCTCCTCTTGATTTCCTACTGCTCTCGAAGCCCCAAACTCTGGTGTCTGATACCCAGAGTCAACTGTGGAGTTAGGAGCTCTAAGAAAGGTTTTGTGTTTATTCCTGTGCCGGGCTGTAAACTGCTCTCCAAAAGATAGCCACGACCTCATCCACAGAACATGTAAATGTGACCTTATTTGCAAAAAAAAAGGTCTTTTTAACATGATTACATTAAGGATTTTGGTGTGAGATTATCCTGGATTATCAGGGTTGGCCCTAAATACTATTTCCAGTGTCCTAAGTATAAAAGAGAGATAGAGGGAGCTCACTTACAAAGAAGAGGAGGAGCAAAGACTGGAGTGATGCGGCCATAAGCCAAGGAGTTCCAAGAGCCACCAGAATATGGAAGTGACAAGGAACAGGTTCCCCCAGAGCCTCCATAGCGAGCATGGTCCTGCTGAGACCTTGATTTTAACCCACTGATACAGTGGGTTGCAGACTTCTGGTCTCCAGACTGAGAGAATAAATTTCTGCTGTTTTAGCAACAGTTTGTGGTAATTTGTTACATTAACCATGACAAATTTACACAGTTCATTACAGAGACCAGGACCCATTCTAGCTCATTTTTGCAGAAAGGCATTTATTATACGGTGTTATGTGACTTATAGAAGTGTCAGAAAGGTTGAACAAATAGACTCTGTGTGGACCATTTAGGTACCACTTCAGAGCCAGACCATAAACCTGGGATTTTCAATGGCCCACTTCCTTTCTAGTAATTGGAACTTTAAGAAAATATACTCAGGCCCAGCCAGTGTAGCTCAGTGGTTGAGGGGTTTGATTCCCAGTCAGGGCACATGCCTGAGTTGTGGGCTCCATCCCCAGTAGGGGGCATGCAGGAGGCAGCTGATCAATGATTCTTTCTCATCATTGATGTTTCTCTCTCTCTCTCCCGTTTTCCCTCCCTCTGTGAAATCAATAAAAATCAATTAAAAGAAAATATACTCAGTCAAGAGGGTCCGTGGGAGGAGCTGGGGCTTATGGAAGTTCTCACGCTCTATGCAATCATGAGAACCCTACATGGGAGAACCCTACATGAAGAACTCTATGTTTATAATAAAGCTCTGTGGTTCTGACTCCCACTCCCCTTAACTTCCTCTTCCCTTCTATAAATACCCCTCCATCTTGGCACGCAGGCCAGTGTGTGCATGTGGCTTGTGTGTGTGCACTGGGTTGCAACCCTTTTTCCATTCCTGAATAAATCATTTTTGGTGACAAAACACTTAGTCAATACTATTTTTCAGTCGATTCTATGATCAGGATTTTGACTGCTTAATTAGGAATTGGCTCCCACTGCCATGATCAGGAAGGCAGCACAACCAGGAATTTGTCACGATGATGGGACGACAGCCATCAGGAAACTGCTCTAATCAAAAAGATCACCATGGAGCTGAAACCGGTTTGGCTCAGTGGATAGAGCGTCGGCCTTCGGACTGAAAGGTCCCAGGTTCGATTCCGGTCAAGGGCATGTACCTCGGTTGTAGGCTCCTTCCCGGCCCAGGCCTTGGTCAGGGCTCATGCAGGAGGCAGCCAATCAATGTGTTTCTCTCACATCGATATTTCTCTCTGTCTTTCCCTCTCTCTTCCACTCTCTCTAAAAATCAATGGGAAAATATCTTTGGGTGAGGATTTTAAAAAAATAAATATTATAGATATTTTGTAACCACCAATGAAATCATTGATTCAGATAAGGATCATCACTGGATGCTAAAACTTTTAGCTGAAATCTTGTTGAGAAACAGGATAGTCTCAGAGTCTCCAGTATCATCCCACCGGTGACTTAGAAGGAATGAAGGAAACTTTACAATGGAGAAATCTGGCAGGCTCCACCTTAATCCAGTTCAAAAAGGAAACAAACTCACATCATGTTCTCATGAACATGGTGCACTGAGGACACAATATCATCTAAATCTTGTAAAAAATGTTTAAGATGAATTTAAATCATGAAAAAAGAATCCGATAAATCCAAGCATATTCTACAAAATATATTCTACAGAACAGCTAGCTTGGACTCTTTTAAAATGTCAATGTCATCCTATCTAATAAAAGGGTAATATGCAAATTAACTGTCGCTCTGTCACAAAGATGGCAGTGCCCATAGCCACAAGATGGCGGCACCCAGTCATCTCAGCCCTGCTGGAGTCCCCCCAGTCCCGGAGGGGGGCGGCTGCTGAGAGGGGGCAGCATGAGCGGCCTGGCGGAATGCTTGCTTTTGTCACTGCAGCGACGAGGCAAGTGTTCCCCACCGGGCCGTGGATGGGCCTCTGGGCAGCAGGTGCAGAGTGGCCAGGCCCCGCAGAGAGCTACTGGCACGTGGATTCATGCACAGGGCTACTAGTAAAAGAATAAAACAAAGCAAAACCTGTGGAACTCCTCCAGGTCAAAGGGCAGAAGGAGTTATGACATTCACATCTAAACGCCATGCACAGTCCTTGATTGCATTGGGTCCTAGATTGAAAAAAAGAAATATTTTTAAAGAACAAGGCTATTATTGATATTATTAGAAAAATTCGAATGTGGACTACAATGTTGGGTAATATAATGTTGATAATGTTAAAATTTTGGAGTATTGTGATTCTCTCTAGGAGATTCATAGGAATTATTTAGGTCTGAGGTAGGGTGATGCCTGAAACCTACTTTCAAGTGGGAGAGAGAGATAAAGAGAGGCAAAATGTTAACACCGATGAATCTAGGTGAAGGGGATATGAGTGCTCGTATTAACTTTTCTGTAAGAGTGAAAATTTTTGAAATAAAAAATTGGGAGTAAATCAATAAGTATTTCTTTTCAAACATTCTACCATGTTCCAAAAGTTACATTATGTTCTGTTTCTTGGAGTATTAGTCAGGAGTACATTCAATAATTCATTCAGCACTTGTTGAGTGTCTATTGTGTGCTAGGCACTGGGTAAGAAAACAGTGGTGAACAAAACACACAAAAACTTTGTTCTCAGAGGTTCCAGTCAAGATGGTGGCATAGGTAAATGAGGGACATGCCGCCTCCTACAACCACACCAAAATTATAACTAAAATACAGAACAACCATCATTCAGAGCCATCTGAAATCTAGCTGAATAGAAGTCCTAAAACTAGGGAATTAAAGAAAAAGCACATAGAGACTGTGGGGCAGATAGGAGGGGCAGAGACTTGGGGCGGAATGGAGGAACTAAGTGGTCCCACACCCAAATGTGGCAGTTTAAAATAAGGAGGGATATCATAGCTGTGGAGGTTTCTCTAAGGAGGGAGGGGTCTCAATCCCACATCAGGGTTCCAGTACTGAAAATAGAAATACCTGCAACTTCTGGCTGTAAAAACCAGCAAGGATTGTGGCTGAGAGACACAGAGGATGCTGGAGTCCCAGGCAGTTCCTCTGAAAGGTCTGGGGGTGCACAGATTGATTCGGACTCACTCCCTCGGAGCTCCAGCGCTGGGGCAGCAGCTTGAAAGGAACCTGGGACATTCAGGGAGGAACTAACTTGTCTGGAATCAGGGCAAGAGCTGGAGGGACAGCTTTCTCCCAAACAGAAGTGCTGGCAGAGGCCAGTGTTGCTTTGCTGAGCCCTCCCCGCCACAGAGCCAGCAGGTGGACACAATATCTGAATCTCCATCAACCTGGCTCACAGTTTTCACCCTGCTCTGCTGATTCCCTGAGACCCCACCCCTCCCTACTTGCAGGCTCATCCAAGTCATTCCCAGTGGCTTTTCTATACAACTGGCCTCTCTTGCCTCATGCTTTGGACTTTCCTAAAACATCTCAAACAAGCATCATTGGCATCAGCATGCCCCATACCTCTCAATAAGTGGCCCCAGACCCAGCACTAGCCACAGCCCACCTTGGTTCATAGCTTGGTGTTTCCTGGGCACCTCCAAGCCCAACACAAGTGGCGGCCATGTGCAGAATTCTTTGTAGCTAATGCTGGGTGGCCCTGGGCAAGGTATAGGCAGTGGCTGACTTTGCACCTCCCGGGAGGCTCCAGAGCCAGTGTTCCCGGTGGTCAGTTTCAACCGCACTGGATTACAACCCTACCACCTCCACAATTGACACATTCAAGGGGTGGACTCAGTAAGCACCAAAGCCCCACTGAAGCAAGTCTTGCTCTATAGGGTTGGCTCCTGCACAGCAGCTCTTCCACTGTAGTTGTAGCTAATTCTCAAAACCAGTTGGCCTGCAGGTCAATCCCTTCCAGTGATGCCAACAGCAATGAAGGCTCAACCAGCACAAGACAGCACACACAGTCCACACACGGGCACACCTGGAGCACCTAGCTCAGGTGACTGGGGAGGCTGAGCCACTGGGCCTGTAGTACACCTACTACACAAGGCCCCTCTATCAAGTTTGGGAGACATAGCAGATCTACCCAATACATAGAACAAGCACATGGAAACAGCCAAAATGCAGAGACAAAGAAGCATGTCACAGCCCAGCCAGCATGGCTCAGTGGTTGAGTGTTGACCTGTGAACCAGAGGTTGTGGTCAAATCCAGGTTGGGACACTGTACCCAGTGTGGGGCATGCAGGAGGCAGCCAATCGATGACTCTCTCTCATCACTGATGTTCTTGTCTCTCTCTCCCTCTCCTTTCCTCTCTGAAGTCAATAAAAAATGTATATTTTTTAAGAGAAGAGACAGATATCAAGCTATATTACAAAGCCACAGTTCTCAAAACTGCCTGGTACTGGCACAAGACCAGACATATAGACCAATGGAACAGAGCAGAGAACCCAGAAATAGAGCCAAGCCATTATGCTCAATTAACATTTGACAAAGGAGGCAATAGCATACAATGGAGTCAAGACAGTTTCTTCAATAAACGGTGCTTGGAAAATTGGTCAGATACATTCAAAAAAATGAAACTAGATCACCAACATACACGATACACAAAAATAAACTCAAAATGATTAAAGGACTTAAATGTAAGATGGGAAACCATAAAAATCTTAGAAGACTCCATAGGCAGCAAAATATCAGACATTTGTCATAGCAATATCTTTACCTATACAGCTCCTAGAGCAATGGAAACTAAGGAGAAAATAAACAAATGGGACTACATCAAAATAAAAGGCTTCTGCACAGCAAAAGAAACCATCAACAAAACAACAAGAAAGCCCACTGCATGGGAGAACATATTTACCAATGCTACCTCAGATAAGGATTTAATCTCCAAAGTTTACAGGGAATTCATACAACTTAACAAAAGGAAGATAAACAATCCAATCAAAAAATGAGCAAAGGACCTAAATAGACACTTCTTGAAAGAGGACATACAGACGGCCAAGAGACATATGAAAACATGCTCAAAGTCACTAATCATCCGAGAGATGCAAATCAAAACAACAATGAGGCACCACCTCACACCTGTCAGAATGGCTATCATCAACAAATCAACAAAGGACAAGTGCTGGCGAGGATGCAGAGAAAAAAGAACCCTTGTGCACTGCTGGTGAAAATGCAGACTGGTGCAGCCACTGTGGAGAACAGTATGGAGTTTCCTCAAAAAGTTAAAAATGGAACTCCCATTTGACCCAGTGATCCTCTTCTAGGCATATATCCAAAGAAACCAGAAACACCAATCAGAAAGGACATATGCACCCCTATGTTCATAGCAGCACAATTTACAATAGCTAAGATCTGGAAACAGCCCAAGTGCCCATCAGCAGATGAGTTGATTAAAAAACTGTGGTACATCTACACAATGGAATACTACACTGCCATAAAAAATAAGTAATTCTTACCATTTGCAACAGCATGGATGGAACTAGAGAGCATTATGCTAAGCGACATAAGCCAGTCAGAGAAAAATAAATAGCACATGATCTCACTCATATGTGGGATATAATGATCAACATAAACTGATGAACAAAAATAGATCCAGAGACAAGGTAACACTGAACAGACCGTCCAACCTCAGAGAGAAGGCAGGGGAGGGGGGGTGTTAGAGATCAACCAAAGGACTTGGATGCGTGCATATTAGCATTACCAATGAACACAGACACTGGGGCAGTGGGGCCTTGTCCTGGGGGCCGGGAGTGATGGGGAGGGGGGGGTCAATCGAGGAAAAAGGAGACATATGTAATAGTTTAAACAATAACAAAAAAGGAGAGAGAGAAGAGACCATTAAATTCCTTAACTTTTTATTGAAGCCTCATGTCCCATAGGTCCCAGGGGAAGCTGGGCAGGGAGAAGAAGGACATTAGACTACCCGAGGAGTCAGACAGTCTCTGTCCTTTAGGAGCTGACATTCTCTGTTCTCGGAAGATTCCTCTACCGATCAGATGCATCCACATCATCCTGTGTCCAAAGTGAGCCACTTGTCCCGTGGTGACCATGACCCCACAACACACGCTGCTCGCCAAGGATCTCCATCCTTCTCCAGAAGAGGAGAGAAAACACACGAAGAAGCACCTGGGGCAGAGCCCAGTTCCAACTTCATGGATGTGAAATGCCAAGATGCTATAACATCACAACTGTCTTTAGCCAGAGAGTGATTTCGTGCATGGGCTGCTCCACTGTGCTGTCGGCCTCCAGGAGGAAAATCCGGGCTGACAGATGAGGGGCTTCAGAAGGAAGCAGCACTAAAAGCACCCGAATCCAGATGAGTGGGGCCAGAACCGGTTTGGCTCAGTGGATAGAGCGTCAGTCTGCGGACTGAGAGGTCCCAGGTTCGATTCCGGTCAAGGGCATGTACCTTGGTTGCGGGCACATCCCCAGTGGGGGGTGTGCAGGAAGCAGCTGATCAATGTTTCTCTCTCATCGATGTTTCTAACTTTCTATCCCTCTCCCTTCCTCTCTGTAAAAAATCAATAAAATATATTTAAAAAAAGAAAAAGAAAATGGGGGAAGCAGTCAGCAAACAGGTAAAAGACATAGGGGATTTTTAAAAAATAAAATAAAATAAAACTTTAAAAAATAAAATAAAAGATGAGTGGGGAAACTATTCCGATAAACACATTTTAGATTTTTTTTAAAAGTGGGCCACGATCCCCAAGAGAAATAAAAACATATATCCACATAAAAACTAGTATACAAATGGTCATCACAGCATTATCCATAACAGCCAACGAATGGAAACAACTTCAAAGTCCACTAACTAATGAATGGACAAACAAAATGTGTTATAGCCATGCAATAGAATACTATCCGCCATAAAAGGGAATGAAGTACTGGCACGTGCTACAACATGGATGAAGCTTAAAACGTTAAACTAAGTGAAAGAAGCCAGACATAAAAGACCACATACATATAATTTAGTTTTCATGAAATGTCTAGAAGAGTCAAATCCATAGAGAAAGTAAAGTAATGGTTGCCTTGGGCTGGGTTCAGGGAAGGGGTGTGGAGAAATGAGGGGTGACTGCTAAAGCATATAGGATTTCTTTTGGGGGTGATGAAAATACTCTAAAATTGATTGTGGTGGTGGATTCACAACTCTGTGACTCTATTAAAATCCATTGAATTATACATTTTAAATGAGTGAGTTATATGGTATGTGAATTATATCTCGATAAAGCTATTACCAAAAAAATATATAATACAATGTCAGGTAGGAATAAGACGTATCAAATACATGAGGCAGACTTGAGTATGAGGCTGGGCTTTCCCACTTACAAACTGTTTGACCTTGAGTAGGTTATGTCACTTTGCTGATCCTCAGCTTTCTCATCTATAAAATTGGGGTAAAAATAATACCTACTTCATGGAGTGATTGTGAGAATTAAATGAAGCAAATAATAGTAGCTCAGAGATAATAGTGCTCAATAAATGTTGGTTTTTGTTGTTAAAAAAAAAAAGTGAGCCACAAGAGGAAATGGCCACAAAAACGGAGAGCAGTCGGCTGGTGGCCTCTGCAATAGAAGCCTCTGGTTCTTTTCTTTTTTTTTTCTTTTTTTTTTAATATATTTTATTGATTTTTTTTTTTTTACAGAGAGGAAGGGAGAGGGACAGAGAGTCAGAAACATCAATGAGAGAGAAACACCGATCAGCCACCTCCTGCACGCCCCCACTGGGGATGTGCCCACAACCAAGGTACGTGCCCTTGACCGGAATCGAACCCGGGACCCTTGAGTCCGCAGGCCGACGCTCTATCCACTGAGCCAAACCAGTTAGGGCGAAGCCTCTGGTTCTTTGAGGGAGATTGTGAAGGAGCTTCCTGGAATCTGGTCCTGACCATCAGAGGTTCTAAGCAGCCAATACAGCCCTCCCCCCCGCCCCCCCCCCCCCCCGCCCCCAAGAGGCCCTTGTGGTGTGTTTGGGTATTATTCCAGGTTATTAGCTTTCTAATCTAACTCTCTAATAATCTATTAGCTTCCCAATGTCTCTAGCTGGATGTCTCTACTGCTCAAACTAGTTATTGTGGATTCTGTTCCTGACAATTAAGAGCCCTGATGGATACAGCCAGGAAGGGGTTTTGTTCAGGAGACAGCAATGAGGCCATGTGGCAGCAAAGGGGGAAGGAAGAGGGAAACGAAGTTAGAAGGCCTGGAGGGGCCACATCTTAAAGGGCTGTGTAAGCCATGGCAGGGAGTTTGACTTTTACTGAGTGAACGGGGAGCTATGAGAGGAATTTAAATAGAGAGGAGACATAATCTTTGACTCTATGTGGAAAACATGCTAAGCAGGGAGCGACCAGGGTGGAAGCTGCTACGATCATCCAGGAGGAGGTAACCATAGACAGGGCCAGGATGGGTGTGTGGAGAGAATGAGAAGTGGGTGAATTTGGAAACACTTTGAAAGTATAACCAGCAGGTTTTGCTGATGAATTGTCTGTGTGTGTTGTGTGTTGTGTGTGTGTGTGTGTGTGTGTGTGTGTCTGTGTGTGTGAGAGAGAGAGAGAAAGAGAGAGAGAGAGAGAGAGAGAGAGAGAGAGAGAGAGAGAGAGAATGATGTTGGTCAAGGATCACTTGATGTTTATAATGAAGCCTCAAGTGCATCAACAGGAAAAAGAGAACACTACTAACTGCCTGGTGTCATCATAAGGAGTCTATATAATCATGGGTACAAAGCACTTACACATTTATGTACCACTGACATTATTTCTTATAGGGTGTTTGAGACAACTCATTCAAACCCATCTTCTTTGTTCTGGCACCTCCAAAACCCTACATGTCTCTGTGTCTCCTAAGATTCCAAGAAAGGCCTCTACTATGCCCCCAATTTCTTTAAAACCATCTGCCCTTTACAAGAAAAATAGAGGTGACTAAGGGGAACTTCCTCCCCTCCCGCCACTCTGAGGGTGCTAAGGATTTGCCAGTCCACAGGTCTCTTTCCAGAAATCCAGGCTCCCTCCTGTAGCCTCCTTTCTGTTTCTCTTTCAAATTCAGTCTCCCATCTGTCATCTCCTGGCCACCACCCACCTGAATTTCCCCAGTCCTGCCAAAACCTGTGGCAAGTTCCAAATTCAGGTGGTGTATTTGCTTTACTTAAATAAACTGAAATTGTCCCTCTGGCCAACTCAGTGGCTCATGGCCTTCCCTGTTCTAATCACCAGGGGAACTCTAAAGATAACACAGTCTGGGCTGCTATCCCAGAGATGTGACTGGTCTCATTGCGTTCTATCCGTGGTTCTCAAATCTTAAGGTGTATCTGAATCAGCTTGAGATCTTGCTAAAACATAGGTTGCTAGACCCCACATCCAGAATTTCTGACTCGATAACTCAGAGAATGTATATTCTAACAAGTTCCCAGGTGAAGCTGATACTGCTGGTCCAGGGCCCACACTTTGAGAAATGCTGCTCTGTGCCAAGAGACAGTAACATGTCATGAATCAAACTCTTGCTCCTCAGTGTGATCCGCAGACCCTTGGCATCACCTTGGGAAAGTATTAGGAATGTAGAATCTGAGATCCTACCTCCAACTTACTGAATCAGAAATCTGCATTTTAACCAAAACCCCAGGCCATTTGTACACTTGTTGAAGTTTAAGGAGCATAGGGTTCAATCCCAGTTCTGCTAATTATTAACTGTGAGGTTTGTAAGCAGGTTCTTGAGATCTCGGTTTCCTCATCTGTAGAGTGAGGGTAATATGTAAGGTGGTAGTATGGATTAAACGAGTTCACATAAATATAGCTATGCCTGGTATAGGATAAGCACTGTTGACATAAGAAAGTCCAAACCTGAAGAGAATTTTTATGAGTTTATTTGGGCTAAACTGATGACACATGCCAGGGAGCAAGGTCTCAAATGCTCCAGAGAACAACAGTTTTGCAGTTTCTTTTATGCATTTGAAATTAAGGAAGGGATGTGAGGAAGATTACATGAGGGTGGGAGAAAGCAAGTTGGGAACTGGATTGCAAGTTAGTTAACAAGATTATGTGATCTCTTAAGGGTGGTTATACTTCCCAGAGGTCTAAAAAAAAAAGAGGCATTTCCATGCATATGAGCAAACCAACAGACACAGACAGTAGGGGTGTGAGGGCATGTGCTGGGGGTGGGAGTGGCCAGGCAGAGGTCAATGGGGGGGGGAAAGAAGATTTATGTAATACTTTAAACAATAAAGAATTTAAATTTAATAATAATAATAATAATAATAATAATAATAATAATAATAAACTGCTACCACACATTTAAAAAAAATAAAATTAGCTTCCCACGTGGGCGGTCCTGGTGAGCGCAGCCTCCTCTCCTACGCGGCCCAACCAACGGATGATGGGGACGCTGAGTGCTCGGCGCGGCCTGGAGTGGCTGCTGGGGCTCTACTTGCTCTCCCACATCCCCATCACCCTGCTCTTCGACCTGCCACGCGAACTCTACCCCATCGAGTTGAGAAACCTGCTGAAGTGGTACGCTAAAGAATTCAAAGACCCTCTGCTCCAGGACGCCCCAATGCGGTTTAAACCCTTCCTGTTTTGCGGGCTTGTGTTTCAGCTGCCTTTCTTTCCCATTGCAACAGACGCCTTCTTCAAAGGAGGCTGCAGGTCGATTCGCACCACTGCCATGGTCTACTCGGCCCACACCATGACAACCCGAATTCCAATTCTCTCCACGCTTCTATCTGAGGATTTCTCTAAAGCCAGTGGTTTCAAAGGACAAGGACCGAAGACTTGACGTGAACGCTTAACCCTCGTATCTGTCTATGCCCCTTACTTTCTCATCCCTCTTAGGCTTCTGCTTTTCATGTTGCGGAGCCCCTACTATAAATATGAGGAGAAAAGAAAGTGAAAATGAGATAACTACACAAGGAAAACTGCTCAGAACCCCTGTCTTCAGCCGCATTTGAAACACACCAGCAGCCATGAACTGGCACCTTCCAAGGGACCCATCACCTGAGGACGGGCCAAGTCCACCACGTGCCCAGGTCCCATTGCAGAATTACTAAAAACAGGACCAGACCAGAAACGGGTAAACTTCTAAGAAACATATCCTGCTTGGCATCTTCATGAGTTATTTGATCTACAATATACATGTGACTAACCCCTTGACTCATGACTCTCTACAGCAAATCACTATTCAGCAAAATGAGTAGTTAGGATGTTCAGGCCATTTTTAAGTTTGAAATTATGCCTCTTCAATGCTCATTAAAAACTATATTGTTTTCTTGCCTGCACCCCTGGTGGGGAGAGGAGAGAGAAAATAGTCTGCAAGAGGTTTAAGGTTCAGCCCTGGCTTAACTTGCAGTCAGATATGGGTTAAATCAGAAGGTGCTTTGTTTCTGTTTTAAACAGCTCATCCCAGAAGGAGAGATTTTTTTTAAAAGTCTCCTTGTTTATCTTCTTTCCAAACCTTAGTCCTGTCTTTTTACAGACCACCGGACAGAAGTCACTCTACTCTGAGGTCTGGTGTCTCAAACCTGATCTGGAAGTGTGCTGCCTTCTGGATAACTACATTCTTCCTAATAGTTTAATCATTCCTTCCCGTGTTGGTCTGAGTCAAAATGGGGGAACAGCTGGGCAAAACATGTCCACTGTGCATGTAGGGTCTCTTCACATTAGTACCTGGTGTTCCACTAGCTTTCTCTAAGTTCATACTCAAAGCTAACTTAAAAAAAAAAAGGCTTATGAACACACATGGACAACAGAAGAAATTGGTTCCAGTCAATTCCCTCTTTGCCTGTTCTGCTCATAAGCCATATTACTCTATTGGGAGTATCCTCTGACTCATGTATCCAGTCCAAATAAAGGTAGCTGCTGACCATTAAAAAAAATAATAATTAATTAATTAATTAATTTAATTAAAATTAAATAAGAGGCATTTCAAAGGTGTGTTAACCTAGATGCCTAGAAACAATGGACAGGGCTTGCTTAAGGCAAAGATAAATTTTTTACTATAAAGGTTATATGTCTGGGATGTGACTACCCACCATGACCTGCCCAGTTAGTAATTTATGATCAGATCACCCAGTGAGGTTACTTTCCATAGAACCTCTTTTTTCATCTACAACATCAAAGAAATATTTGCTATTTCTGTTATTATTATCAGCTTCCCAGGTGTCTGTAATGTTCAGTCAAGGCTAAAACACTAAGCAAGGCTGAAACCTAGGGTCCCAAGAGCCGTGGAGATGTCAATATAAGTGTGAACTAGAGATGCAGACCAAGATAGCGGCCAGAGCCTGAAAACAGACAGCAGCAAAGAGCCAGAGACTGAGACCCAAGAAATCAAAAGTTGAGCCCACCTTCACCTAATAGGAAAGACAGAGATTCCAAGAGAAATGCACCAGCATAGAAGAAGTACCAATCCTTTCCACAGCCGGAAGTTAGAGACAAAGATAGGTGAGGCCAACCTTTCTCCCCTGATCAATCTCTGCCCATCTCTCTCTTCATCCATCCATCCATCAATCCTCCCCAACCCATGGCTCATCTGTGATCCCCTCTCCCCACCATGACCTTATCCCTTCAGTCTGTCCATCCAACAGGTAAGACCATAGGTCCAATCTGGTCCTGGTTGCAACCTCAAGGTGCTTGGGAGAGACTGCTGCATTGTGAGGTCCCAGGCACCAGACATCCAAGGGAACAGAGGCCACCACCTTTGTGAGTCTCCCGGCTTTGTGAGAAAGAAGGCTCGCTTTAGAGTCAAGTTGACATAGATTTGCATCTGACTCTACCACCTACCAGCTGTTTGACCTGAGACAGATTACTGTATTTCTTTGTGCCTTAGTTTTCTTGCCTTGAAAATGGGAAATATAAATAATATATCAAACTTCCTGAGACATTTCTGAGGATCTAGGGCAGTGGTCGGCAAACCACAGCTCGCGAGCCACATGCGGCTCTTCGGCCCCTTGAGTGTTCTAATGCCACTTCTTCAAAATAGACTCGCCCAGGCCGAAAACCGACTGCTGTGCATGGGCCACGAAGTTTCAATCGCATTGTACGTGCGCGCCTGCACGTGGTAGTTTGTGGAAGAGCCACACTCAAGGGGCCAAAGAGCCGCATGTGGCTCGCGAGCTGCGGTTTGCCGACCACTGATTCTAGGGTGATAACACAGGTGATATATTTAGAACTGTGCCTCAATCGGGTAAGCATTCAAATGCAGTTGCCATGGTTTAGGATTCCCCACTTGTCCTGCAGAAAGATCACCACCCTGCTCCCCTTCCAGGCTTATCCCTCTCTAGTTCTCTGTAGACTCAGACTCTCCCTCACTGGGAGATAGTAGTAACTCTTACTATTGACGTCTACCCTCCAGCCCTCCCACTGTGGGCTGAGACCCGCTCCTGCCCTGCCCACTGTCCTCAGACTCCCTCTCCCCTGAAGGACCCGGGCAGTAAACACTTGGTTGTCCCAGGAACACAATAGAGACTCATTAATATTTGATGAGAGAATTCTTAGAAACTCTGTGTCAGGGCTCTGCCCCTCCACAGGATCTAAAACCTGGGGTCTGCTACAGCAAGGGAGGAGTTGGGGGCTTAAAGAAGGGGTACATGTGTGGGGCTAAGGTGAGCAGGGCGGTGGGGATCAGACAAAAGGAAACAAGTGATTAGTGAGAAGGAGACTGACAGGTGAGGTTGAAGAGAGACATGTAAGCAGACATACTTGAATGGCCCAGGTGGCAGACACAGGAAGGGTGAGAGAAGGAGGAGAATCCAATGGGAGTCTTAATTCCCCAGCCTCACCTGGCCCTTTCATCTGGTTCTCCTCCTCAGTCTCTCTAACCTGTCTCTCATCACCTCTCTCCCTCCCCTAACTTCCCCTGGACTCCCTCCCTCACCTGTCCCAACACACACCCCCCTCCACTTAACTTTCTGAACTGTTCTTATCCAGTAGTCCTCCCCTTACCTGCCTTTCCTACCCATCTCCTCCCAAGTCACTCCTCACAGATCTTCCCCTTCACCTTTAACCCTCCTCCTCTGTCTTTCTCATTTGTCCCCCTTCACTTATTCTTCTCTTAACCCCTCTTCCATATCCTTTTTGCCAGCATGGCTTTCTATTCCTGCCCAGAACCCCTCAATGGCCCTTAGGGCTTCTGGGAACCCTGAGGAGAGAGTTGGGGCTGTGGACATCAGGCTAAAAAGGGACATGGGTATCAGGGCATCTCAGACCTGCAGGGGAGGGACAGGCCAGAGGTGGAGAGTAATGTGCAGAGAAAGCTTGAAGGAGATGGGTGGAGGTCCTGGGGTTGGGATCTGATTATGGGATGCGAGGTTCTGCAGGGCAAGTTGGTGGAGCTGATCCACCTCCTCTCCCTCCAGCTGAATCTCAGTGCCCCATTCTGCCCATCTTCCACCCTCTTCCCTTGAGAATGAACCCCTGTGTTAGCCCCAGTGCCCTCCACCCTACAGAAAGACTGGCCAGAGAATTCAGTGTATGGTGGCGCCATTGGGCAATGGAAGGGGTCCAAGTCACCAGTCAGGGTCCCCTGACACAGCCCCCTCACTCCCATATAGAAACCTATGCCCTGTATTGCTTCCCTATCACCTCGCTGAACCACCCAGGACAAGTTCAGCCTTTTCTAGGAGCACTGCAAAACAAGAAAAGCAAATTGCATAAAAATGGATTCCGTATGACTGATGCCACTCTCATACAACTGAAACAGGTAGAATAAAATGTTCCCCAAAATTTCTCCATCAAGTCAAGCCCTGTCAGAACAAATTGCTCCATCAAGTCAAGCCGTATCAGAACAAATTGCTCCATCAAGTTAAGCCCTGCCAGAACTATAGGTAGTTATAAAACAATGATCCAGAGAAATTAAAAAATGGTGGTGGAATAAGTGGATGCTACACAGAAATGTTCCCAGGACCAAACTGGAATTACAACTAAAATACAAAGAAACCATCCTAAATAATCAACTGAAGACTAGCTGGAGAGAACCCTGATAATCAAGGATGGAAAGTGGAGATCACATAGAAACTGGTAGGAAGGGCAGAGGCATGAAAGGCCCGGCCAGGCTCCCACAGACACCAGCTGAAGTTCCAGAGAGATATCTCAGAAGTAGGTGGGCTGCCACTGAGAACTCTGGGGTATAAATCCCAAGATGGGCCAGCCAGCAGAGAGCACCAGAACTGAGAAAGGTGCCCAAATAAAATCTGGCTATGAAAAGCAGCAGGGTTGGTATCTGCCAGGGAGAGGCAGTTGGAAATGCAGTCATCCTCTTAAAGGACCAAAGCACAAAATTTTGGGTGCAGCCACTCACCTTGGGCTCTGGCAAAGGGAGGGCAAGGTGAACTGGAGCTTTGTGAGGAGAGTCCAGGATTGGGGGCTCTGGGGTTAGAACTCGGAGGGAAGATACCCCGGTTTCCTGTGCTGAGTCATTCCCTCATGCTGCGGAGGACATCTTTCTCAGGCGGACCTTTGATATCCAGGCAGTTTTTGCTGGGAGGGGGGGGGGGGGAGAGACAGTTACCCCACCCTATAGGAAAACCCCTTACCCCACCCTGTGGAGTTTCTGAGGCCCATTAAGAGACTGAGAATAGCCGAAACCGGTTTGGCTCAGTGGATAGAGTGTCGGTCTTCGGACTGAAAGGTCCCAGGTTCGATTCCGGTCAAGGGCATGTACATTGGTTGCGGGCACATCCCCCGTGGGGGGTGTGCAGGAGGCAGCTGGTTGATGTTTCTCTCTCATCGATGTTTCTAGCTCTCTATTCCTCTCCCTTCCTCTCTGTAAAAAATCAATAAAATATATTTTAAAAAAAAAAAGAGACTGAGAATAACAATTAGTCTCCAGGCAGAAGTGATTGCCCCACCCTGTTGAAAAACCTTTCACCCCACCTGTGGATGATTGTCTTAGGCTACTCAAGACTGAATCTAATCAGTTGGCAGACAGAAGTGGGTCTCTGGAGGCTATGCATCTTTGCCTTATCTAATTAGTCAGAAACATCATTAGACACAATCCTGTGCTAGATATTGGGAGGCATAGCAGATCTACCTAATACATAGTCAAAAACTCAAACAGGCAGCCAAAATGGAAAGACAAATAAACAACCCCAAAATAAGTACAAGAGAATTCTCCAGAAGAAGAGCTAAATGAAATGGAGATAATAAATTTATCAGACATAGAGTTCAGAATAATGATGGCAAAGTTGCTCAATAGAACGAGAAAAGATATAGTAACTATGAAGAATGACAGCACTCATAAAGAACACCATGGAAAGCATACACAGCAGATTAGAGGAAGCTGAGAATCAGATCAGTGAATTAGAAGACACGATAGAAAAAATCACGAAGAGAACCAAAAAGAAAAGAAAAAGACAGAAGAACAGTTTAAGGGAGCTGTGAGACAACATGAAATGTAACAATATTCACATAATAGGTGCTCCAGAAGGTGAAGGAAGTGAGCAAGGGGAAGAGAACATGTTTGAAGAAATAATGGCAGAAAACTTACCTAACCTGGTGAAGGAAAAAGTCACACAAGTCCAGGAGGCACAGAGTCCAAAGCAAGAAGAACCCAAACAGGCCCATGCCAGATACATCATAATTAAAATGACAAAAGTTAAAGACAAAGAGAAAATCTTAAAGGCAGCAAGAGAAAAGCAATTTGTTACCTACAAAGGAGCTCTCATAAGTCTGTCAGCTGATTTCTCATCAGAAACTCTACAGGCCAGAAGGGAATGGCATGAAGTATTCAAGATAATGAAAAGCAAGGATCTGAAACCAAGATTACTAGATCCAGCAAGGCTATCATTCAAAATAAATGGTGAAATGAAGAGCTTCACATAAAAAAAAAAAGGACTAATGGAATTTATCACCACCAAACCAGCACTATAAAAAATGCTAAAGGGACTGCTGTAATGAGAAGAAATATATAGAGAAAAACATAGGAATACAGAATTAAAATGGCAATAAATAACACAGCTGGCATGGCTCAGTGGTTGAGCATTGATCTATGAACCAGGAAGTCATGGTTCAATTCCAGGTCAGGGGATATGCTCAGGTGATGGGCTCAATCCCCAGTAGGGGCTGTGCAGGAGGCAGTCAGTCAATGATTCTCTCTCATCATTGATGTTTCACTCTCTCTCTCCCTCTTCCTTCTGCTCTGAAATAAATTATAGATAGATAGATAGATAGATAGATAGATAGATAGATAGATAGATAGATGATAGATAGATAGATAGATAGATATAGGGATGTATAAATTTAAAAAATAAAACCCAATTATATGCTGTCTACAAGAGCCCCACCTCAGAACAAAAGACTCACATAGGATGAGAGTGAAGGGATGGGAAATTTTTTTCCATGAAAATGGAAACAAAAACCAAAAAACTAGAGTAGCAATATTCATATCTGGCAAAATAGACTTCACAATGAAGGCCATGAGAAGAGACAACAAAGGTCACTACATAATACTAAAGGGATGGATCCAACAAGAGGATATAACCCTGGTAAACACATATGCACCCAATATAGGAGCATAAAATATTTTTTAAAAATTCTAGAGGACTTTAAGGAAGAGAGCAACAACAATACAGTCAATACAGGGAAGACTTTAACACCCTGCTAACTTCACCAGATAGATCTTCCAGACAAAAAATTAACAAGGAAACAATCCTATATAATAAAAGCATAGTATGCAAATTGTCCCCTCGACCAGAGTCCTTCCGGGAGTTCGACCAGGGGGCAGGCTCTTGCCACCCCGCCCCGACACTGCGTGCGCAACCTCCTCCTGTCCGGTCGACCTGTTATGGTGTCCCAGTTAATTAGCATATTTCTCTATTTTATATAGATAGATAGATAGATAGATAGATAGATAGATAGATAGAGATAGATAGAGATATATATAGATCCTTACCTGAGCACATGCTTAGAGAAAGGAAAGGGGAGATAAAGAGGGGGCGAGAGAGAGAGAGAGAGAGAGAGAGAGAGAGAGAGAGAGGAGAGGAAACATAGATGTGAGAGACAAACATCAATCAGTTGGTTGCCTTCTGTACCTGCTTCACCCGGGGATCAAACCCGCAATCCAGGCATGTGCCCTGACCAGGAATCAAACCAGCAACCTTTCAGTGCATAGGACAACACTCAACCAACTGAGCCACTCCAGCTGGGCTCAACTATTTATTTTATTTTATTTTATTTTATTTTATTTTATTTTACATGCTTTAAATTAAATGTATTGGGGTGACATTAGTTAATGTGAACATACAGGTTTCAGGTGTGGGTTTCTATGTTACAAAATCTATATATTGCACTGTGTGCCCACCACATTGTTTATTGATGGTATAAAGAAATATAATTGGCCAAAGCCGGTTTGGCTCAGTGGATAGAGCGTCGGCCTGCGGACTGAAAGGTCCCGGGTTCGATTCTGGTCAAGGGCATGTACCTTGGTTGCGGGCACATCCCCAGTAGGGGGTGTGCAGGAGGCAGCTAATCGATGTTTCTCTCTCATCAATGTTTCTAACTCTCTATCTCTCTCCCTTCCTCTCTGTAAAAACTCAATGAAATATATTTTTTTAAAAAGAAATAGAACTGATTTTGTGTGTTTACATTATATATTGTGACCCTGTTAAACTCACTTATAAGTTCTAGGAGTCTGTCGTTTCCTGGTGGCTTTATACATAAACATCCATTCCATCTACAAATAGGGAGCTTTCTTTTTGCCCTTTCAATTTTCATGCCATTTGTTTATTTGTTTGTTTATTCTTTTGTACTATCTAGGACATCCAGTACTCTGTGAAGTAGGAGTTATGAGACTTCACACACACTACAATGGCTACTATTAAACACAAACATACAGAGAGAGAGAGAGGGACAGCAAGAATATTAGAGAAATTAGAATCTTTGGGCACTGTTGGTGGGAATGTAAAATGGTGCAGTCACTATGGAAAACAGCATAGCAGTTCCTCAAAAACTTAAAAATACTATGTGGGATTCAACAATTCCACTTCTGTGTGTATAACCAAAAGAATTGAAAGCAGGTATTTGTATGCACATGTTCAGAATAGCATTATTTGCAATAGCCAAAAGATGGAAACAACCCAAGTGTACATTTGGATAAGCAAAATGTGATAGATATAGGGTGTCCCAAAACAATATATGCACACACTTTGAATAATTATAAAGACAGTACTTATTAAAATACATTTCATTTTCAAAATTGAGCTGTTAAAGTGTGTATATTTTGGGGACACCCTGTACATACAATGGAATATTATTCAGCCTTAGGAAAGAAGGAAATTCTGACACATTCTACAACATGGATGAAACTTAAGGACATTAGACAACGTGAAATAAACAAAATGACAAAATTGTATGATTCCGCTTATATGAGGTACCCAGAGTAGTCAAATTCATAGAGACAAAACAAAGTGGTGATTTCCAGGGTCTAGGGGGAGAGGAGGAATGGGAAGTTATTGTTTATTAAGTACAGAGTTTCAGTTTTGCAAGATGAAAAGAGTTTTGTGGATAATTGGTGGTGATGTTAAATAGATTCACAACACTGTGAATCTATTTAACATCACTACATTGTACAATTAAAAATGGTTAAGATGGTAAGTTTTATGTTATGTGTATTTTTCCACAGTAAAAATAACAAGTTTGCCTTGTCTTAGTGGCTCAGTTGGTTAGAGCATCGCCCCATGCACCAAAAGGTTGTGGGTTCAATTCCCAATCAAAGCACATACCTAGGTTGGGGGTTTGATACCCAGTCGGGGCACATATAGAAGGCAACTGATCAATGTTTCTCTCTCACATTGATGTTTCTCTCTATATCTATCAATCTCATCTTCCTCTTCTCTCTAAAAAAAATCAATAAACATATCATATCCTCAGGTGAGTATTAAAAATATAATAATAACAAGAATGACGAGAGTGGTCATCCTTGCCTTCTTCCTGATTTTAGGGTGATTTAGTATTTCACCATTATAAGGTTAGCTGAAAATTTTTCATAGATTCTCATTATCAAGTTGAGGAAGTTTCTTCTATTTCTAGTTTGCTGAGAATTTTTAATTAGAAATGGATATGAGATTTCACCTGGTCGGTGTGGCTAAGTGGTTGAGCATTGACCTATGAACCAGGAGGTCACGCTCTGATTCCCAATCAGGGTACATGCCCAGGTAGCAGGCTCGATCCCCAATAGGGGGGATGCAGGAGGCAGCTGATTAGTGATTCTTATCATTGATGTTTCTATCACTCGCTCCCTCTCTGAAATCAATAAAAATAAAAATAATTTTTTAAAAAAATGGATGTGAGATTTTGTCAAAGGCCTTTTCTGCATTGATCAATGTGATCACATGCTTTTTCTTCTTTAGCCTATTAATATGGTGGATTCCACTAATGGGTTTTCAAGTATTGAGTCAGCATTCCACTCATGAAGTGTAACTTGGTCATGGATTATGACTTTTTTTTAAATATATATAAAATATATTTCTTTGCTTTGGACTACCATACTTTCAGTAAGGTAGTTTTTCCCCTTAATTATGGTAAAATATATATAACATAAAGTTTGCCATTTTAACCATTTTTAAGTGTACAATTCAATGGCACTAAGGGCATTCACGATATTGTACAACCATTACCACTATCTGTTTCCAAAACTTTTTTTTAAAATATATTTTATTGATTTTTTACAGAGAGGAAGAGAGAGGGATAGAGAGCTAGAAACATCGATGAGAGAGAATCATCGACCAGCTGCCTCCTGCACACCCCCTACCAGGGATGTGCCCGCAGCCAATGTACATGCCCTTGACCAGAATCGAACCCAGGACCCTTCAGTCCGCAGGCCGACGCTCTATCCAATGAGCCAAACCAGTTTCGGCTCCAAAACTTTTCAATATCCCAAATAAAAACTATGTATACATTAAGCAATAACTCTCCCTTCTCTCATCCTCCCAGCTCTGGGTAACTGCTATTCTACTTCCTGTCTCTATGAACTTGCCTATCCTATATATTTCTTATAAGTGGAACCATACAATGTTTGTCCTTTGTGTCTGGCTTATTTCATGCAGAATGTTTTCAAGGTTCATCCATGTTGTAGAATGTATCAGAATTTCATTCCTTTTCATGGTTAAACTAGTGGCCCGGTGCACATATTTGTGTACATTGAAAGGAAATTAATTAGAAGAAATATTTTAATATTGCTATTCACCCTTTCTCTATAATAGAAGTGTCAATCAAATTCATGATCGACAATGACAGATCGAAATGCACGCGTGCGATTGGTGCCAGCGAGAGTTTTATATGTATTGTGCATGCACAAGTCAACTTAGCTTTTTATATATATACTAGAGGCCCAGCGCACAATTAAATTGTGCGCGTGTAGGGTCCCCTAGGCCATGCCAGCAGGGCCATGTGACACTCCTCAGATGCTGCCAGAGCCCCACGATGTTCCAGAAGTCCCCACTGCGGCCGCCGCAGGACCCATCAATGCACCTTCTGGTGAATCCAGTAGTTGGTCATGATGCTATGACAGCATCTCGACCACAGGCCTTTTATGATATAGGTCAGTGATGGGCAACCTTTTGAGCTTGGTGTGTCAAACTTCGCCAAAAAACTGAGCATAACTCGGGTAGTGTGTCACTTTGAGGAAAAAACTAACTCCAAGACTCTAGTCGCAAATGTTTCATCCTCAGAAGCAGCAAATGTTTCATCCTCGGCATGCGGCCGCGTGTCATCAGAAATGGCTACGCGTGTCAGTGCTGACACACGTGTCATAGGTTCACAATCACTGATATAGGTAGAACTAGAAGCCCAGTGCATGGATGCATGCACTGGTGGGGTCCCTCAGCCTAGCCTGCGCCCTCGTGCAATCCAGGACCCCTCAGGGGATGTTGGAGAACCAGTTTCAGCCAGATCCCCACAGGCCAGGCCGAGGGACCCCACCGGTGCACAAATCTGTGCACCAGGCCTCTAATATGCACATAGATCTTTGGTTAATCTCTTCCCACCCTCTCCTCTCCACCCTTCCTTCTGAGATTCATCAGTCTGTTCCATGTTTCCATGCCTGTGGTTTCATTCCTGCATTGAGCGTCTGCCCCCTGGTGGTCAGTGTGCATCATAGCTACCAGCTGGTCACTTAGGCTTTTATATCCTACTATATAAAAAGCCAGACATCAGCAGCGGGTGCAAGGGGGGCCAGTGCCAGCAGTAGGTGTGAGCGCCAGATGGGACCACTGCACGCACGGGAGCAAAGAATTTTCAGTAACCACCAGAGGCTCGCCCCGATGACAGCGACCAGCATCCTGCCTTGGTCTGGCGCCCCCGCTCACCTGCTCCACCATCCCGCCATGGCCGACACCCGCCATGTTCCGCATGTGCCCCCTGGTAGTCAGCGCATGTCAGCAACCGGTTGTTCGGTTGTTTGGTTGTTCCACCATTCGGTCTATTTGCATATTAGGGTTTTATATAGAGAGATATTTACGTTTTTAACTTTATTTTTTTTTTTATCTGGTTAATCCTCACCTGAGGATATTTTCCCCACTGATTTCTTTAGAGAGAGTGGAAGGGAGGAAGGGAGAGAGAGAAACATGGATGTAAGAGAGACAATTTGATTGGATGCCTCCCACATGGACCCTGACTAGGGCTGGAGATGGAACCTGCAACACAGGTATGTGCCCATGACCAGGAATTGAACCCGCATCCCTGCCAAGGCAATAAAAATATTTATTTTAAAACTTGAAAGGAGGATTGTTTATTATATTTACCTACAGATTTATTCATCCCATAAGCCTTTCTTCATTTCTAATGTTCTGAGTTTTCTTTGGCTTCTATTTTCTTTCTGTTTGAAGAACTTGAGCAAGTCTTATAATACAGTTCTGCTGGTAACAAATTCTCTTAGTTTTCTTTATTTTAAAATGTCTTTTTCTTTCTTACTTCTTTTCTTTTTTAAAAAACATTTTATTGATTTCAGAGAGAAGAAGGGAGAGGGAGAGATAGAAACAATGATGAGAGAGAAACATCCATCGGCTGCCTCCTGCACACTCACACCGGGCATGTGTCCTCACCTGGAATTGAACAGGTGACCACCTGGTGCATGGGTCGAAGCTCAACCACTGAGCCACACTGGCCAGGCTAAAATGTCTATTTCACCTTCTTTCCTGAAGAATATTTTCACTGGATAAGGAAGTCTGGGTTGGTCGTTCTTTTCCTTCAGCACTTGAAAAATGTGCCACTTTCTCCTGTCAAATTATTGCCCCCCTATAAAATGTAATGTCATTACTGTCTGGTTTCTTTCAAGATTCTTTCTTTGTCTTTAGTTTTCAGAAGTGTGGCCACATACTACACCGGACAAGTTCAGAGGAGACCAACATGACAGACCCAATAAACTCGGAGACCAAAAGTAACCACTTATGATGGTCTGAACATAAAAACTCCTAACTAAAAGCAGGTCACAGCAGGTAGTCACATCCTAGGCTTGTGGAGTCCTTGACAAAGGTCAATCTTTACCTTAAACGAGCCTGTCTATTGTCTTATTGCTTCGAAGATATCATACCTTTGAAAGGTCTGAGAGATCTCCTTTCCAAGACCCCTCAGGGCACACCACTGCACTCCTCATTGTTATCTTGTTCCTCAAATACCATCTCTTATGTGCTGTAAATGTTGATTTTTTTTTAATCCTCACCCAGGGATATTTTTTCATTGATTTCTAGGGAGAGTGGAAGAGAGAGGGAAAGACAGAGAGAAATATAACACATTGGACCAGGGGGGGAGCCTGCAACCCAAGGAATCGAACCCGGGACCCTTCAGTTCACAGGCCAATGCTCTATCCACTGAGCCAAACCGGCTAGGGCTTTCACAGTTTTTAGAAGCAAAGAAAATCTTCCAGGGAAACTCCCTGTTGGATGTACATGCTTGCTTCATTGGCTAAAATTTAGTCATATGCCCAGGTCTAACCCAATCACTGGCAAGGCAGATATAATTACAAAGATGGTGTTAGACTAATCAACACCCACCTCTGAGGCTAGGGAAAATGTGTCCCAGGGAGAGTGAATACCTAAAACAAATTCAGAGCTCTTCCAGAAGGGAAAAGGTGGGAGACAGAACTAGGGAGCAGCCTAAAATGCCACATGGAGGTTCCAAGGTTGTGAATCGCTTGCGGGACTGATATCCAGCGCCTCCCCCCCCCCCCCCCCCCCCCCCCCCCCGCAACAGGAGCACAGTTTCTGTTGTTAAAATGCTGGGACACTTTCATACCAGTTGGAAAATAGCTATTTCCCCAAGATCCCCCTAAGCAGGTCATCTCACCCATGCAATCCCAGCCATCGCCCTGGAATCCCTATACCTCCCCACAATTCAGCAATCAAAAAATTAGCGTCTGATACGGGGGTGGGAGAGGTGTTCCATGATCTGCTCCAATGCGTGGCTGGTGTGCGCTCCGATTCTAACAACAATGTAGTTGTTAAATAGCATGCTGGCATCTGCAGCTCGCGCACAACGTGTGTTGTGGTTTTTGAAAAGTGACCACCAATCCTTGGACATTTCTCCCTTCGAGAGGTGGAGTCAATGTGTTCCTCTCACTGAACCCGTATTTGTGACTTCTTCACCCAACAGAATGTTGGAAGTCAAGGCGCATGGCTTCCCACAGCTGTCCCACCTACCTCTCTCGGGACACACATCTCAAACTGTCCCTCTTGGAACCCGACTGCCAGGCTGCGAGAAACCCAAGCACACGGAGAGGCCACGTGAACATCCTCTGGGTGACAATCCCAGCTGAACTCAGCTTTGCAGTCATCCCAGCTCAGTAGCCAGACACGTGAGTAAACAAGTGTTCAGATATTTCCGGCTCCCAACTGGGGCAGAGACAAGCCTTTCCTGCTCCGCCATGATCAAGTTCCTGAGCCACAGAATCTTGGAGCATAATAAAATAACTTTTGTTTTATGCCACTAAGTTGTGTGTGTGTGTGTGTGTGTGTGTGTGTGTGTGTATGTGTGTGTGTTTAATGAGGCAATACACCACGATCCACTGAAGTTTCTGAATGGTTGAGTTTTGGTCACATTACAGGGGTTTCAGAATCATCCCCATAATTCTATAACTCTCACACCTTTGCATTCTCATGTTTTCTCAGTTAGGAGATAAAGGCGGGAATACAGCCATGCACTAGAAACTACATACAATCCCACAGCCACTCTACTGCCTTATATGGTTTGTAAGTGGCAGAACCCCAGTTTGGATGAGGGCAGCAAGGTGCCCATCCCAGGGCATAAATTTCTTCCCCCTTCCTCAACACCTGCTTCCCCAGACTCCCTTGCAGTTTGGAATGGTCATCAGACTAAAGGGCTACTTTTCTTTTTTTTTTTTTTTTTTAATCCTCACCCGAGATTATTTTTTCCATTGATTTTTTTTTTTTTTTTTTTTTTTTTTTTTTTTTTAGAGAGAGTGGAAGGGAGGAAGGAAGGGGAGAGAAAGAGAGAGAGGGAGGAACATTGACATGAGAGAAACACAACGTTTGGTTGCCTCCCCCGCACGCCCTGACCAGGGCCGGGGATCAAACCTGCAATCCAGGTACACACTCTTGACCTGGAATTGAACCTGTGACACTCCGGTCCATGGGCCAATGCTCTAACCACTGAGAAAACTAGCCAAGGCAAGGGCTTCTTAAATGAGTTACTTTATACAATGAATTTAAAACAATTTTGATACATATGTTTATTGCTGTTACTCCTATTATTATAGAATTTTTTCTCCCTTGACACACAAAAAAATTTCCATTTGTTCCCTTCCTTCCTACTTCGTTCCTTGGTATGAGGATGTGAGACCTGGATCTCTGATGGCCATTGAATATGAATCTATCCTTCTCAGGAAGGTAAAACAGAGGGTAGGAAATGGGTCCTTGTTGATATCAATAAGCCATTGCACCAAACCTCCAAACCCTCTAACTCCAGAATTCCTCTTCAGTAAGATAACTGAATGTCTTTAGTTGTGTTACTTGGGTTTTCTGTTTGCAGCCTAGTGAATCCTCACAAATCCATCTCTGCATGCCCAGCACAGAACTCAGAGAAGGTGGTCACTTAATATTTGATAATAAAAATTTGAATCCTGTAGGACATCTGAGTTCAGGCATACGGCCCTCTTCAATCTGAATGCTATAATAAAAATAAGGTTACAAATCCACTTGGAGAAGCACAGGCCTAAAAAGAAATTCTGAACTGGATATATTTAGGTTTTACCTGCTCAGCATCCATTTCTCCTGCTAAAGCTCACTTTCCCAATCCTTCATGTGGTTGGACACAAGACTCAGGTTTGCTCAATCAGATTACCCCATCTACAGGTCACAGTGACAAGCCTTCTCTGGTCTTCCTAATGACGGCCTTTGTAGAAGCTGTTTCCTCTGCTTGAAATATGCCCTACTACTCTCCCACCACCACCATGTCTTTACCTGGCTAATTTCCCTATGTCTGTTAATATCACCTCCTCTTCCAAATACCCTTCAGAATGGTCCACTGGGATTTATATTACTTTTATAGGCCCAAAAGCTTTCCCATCTGGTAAGAATTTGGGATCAACCATATGAAATTGCCAATATTCTACCGTTTCCAACCTACAAAACTGGCAATTTCGTCTGATTCAACCTAAAAAACAATTTCTTTAGCTACTCCCCTCTCCCAGGCCACCCAACCTGGACACCTGAATACTGAGGGCTAAACTACCCCCTACCTGGCCAACCGAAGCATTCCATTCCCTTGGAAGCCATAACCAGTGCAAGGGTGGCATGTGACCCCAATCAGTCCAATCGGAGCCCTTGCCTGGGATGTTGTTGTGGTTTCATGTATACTGGAGAGTTTGCCGTTTTCCCACTGGGCTATGGCACTGGAAGGATTGGGTTTGTGTCTGCAGATAAATGGCCACTTTCCCAGCACATGCAGCTGAAGGGAATGACTGTGAGCTGAGACAAACAGAGAAATGCGTAGGAGAGTGTCTTGACGGAGTTGAGTCTGGGGTCCAGTCTCCTTGTGGGTCTACCCTAAATTGTTTCCTTCCTAGTTACATGAGCCAATAAATCCCTGCTTTTTATGTCTCTTCTGTTAAGCTGTGTTCCTGTGACTTGCTACCAAATGACTTTGATTAATATATGTCCCTGAACCCGTAGGTGGGGTAAGGCTCCCACAGTTTCCTTTTCTTCTCCCATCACCGCCCTATTGCCATCTGTCTGTCCAGGAGGGCAGGGATTATATCTATCTTGGTCACTGCTGGGTCTACAGTGCCCAGCACAGGGCCAGGCACAGAGCAGATGTTCATACACTCCCCCTTGGAAAATCCAATGCCCTCTCTCATTGCTGTTCCCGTTCCTTGGTTTTAAAGCTCTCAGTTTTGAAGAGAATATCATTGGCATTAATTCGCTACTAAACAAAGGGCTTAGGGTTACAGGAGAAAGAAGGTGGTGGATGTCCTAAACCAGGGACCATGTGGGCCCCAAACATGTTGATGGATGGATGCCAGGTTCTGAGATGACAGTTCCCGATTTTGTTTTGAAGGCAGGCACACCCCACAGCTGGGGTCTCCACAGAAATCAGACCATCCACCACCCCTGCTCACAACCTTCCTTTGGCTTCCCACAGCTCTGAGAATAAAATCTTGACTCTTGACCACAAACCACAAGCTTCTGCAGAATCTGCTCCCTGCTTGCCTCTCCCACCTGCTCTCCTCCCACTCCAGTCCAGACACAATGCCTCCGACACACCAAGCACCATCCTTTCTCGGGGCCTTTGCACATGCTATTTCCATTGCCAGGAACGCTCTTCCCACAATGGATCTCTTCAGAATGGATTTCTTCAGCTCCAATATCACCTTTCTTGATACTCTCCCCCTCCCCCGCCCCCATCTAAAGTACACCTGCCAGTCATTCTCGGTCCCAACACCCTGTTTTCATTCATTTCATGACATTTCTTTACCACCAGACACTCATTACATATTTACTTGCTTGTTTACTGCCTCCCCCCAAGGCACAGGGGTTTCTTTATTATGTATATATAATGTCTTTATTGATCTCAGGGAGAGGGATAGAACATCAATGAGAACCATTGATCAGCTACCCCCTGCATGCTCCCTAGTGGGGATCAAACTCACAACCCAGGCATGTGCCCTGACCAGGAATTGAACCGTAACCTCCTGGTTCATAGGTCGACACTCAACCACTGAGCCACACTGACCAGGCCACAGGGATTTCTTATTTGTCTATTTTGTTCCCTGCTCTATCTCCTGCACAGGGCCACATATATAGTACATGCTCAATAAAGTTTTATTGGGTGACTCAGACAATATAGTCAGATGATCAGGTGTGCAGGATTTTGAGGCAGTAAACTTTCCAATCACAACTCTGCTGTTTACTGGCTGTATGATCTTGGGCAAGCTCCTTAACCTCTAAACTATTTCTTCTTCTAGAAACATAGGTGCACACACTACACGTCAGCTGCAGAGTATAAATGTGATCATGCTTACTATGAAAGTAACTTCATTTTTGAGTGTTTGTGCCTGGTGCTGGGTTGCATGCTCTTCTTTCAATCTTTATTGTTGAGAGTAATACAGATGTCCCCTCCCCCCCCCCCTTGCCCATGCACCAGGGAGGGTTTGTGAGCTCAGTGCCTAGCACGTGGGAAGCCCTCAGTACCCAGGAGCCATGATGACCGAGATAGATAAGTGTGGCTGGGTCACTGGGTGAGGGAGCCTCCTGGCCTGTGGTTCTCTGGTGCCTTTGTCCTTGATGCCTCCCACCCTGTCTGCCCAGATCTTCCCCCTCCCTCCTGCTGTTTCTATTTCTGTCTTTCTCTCCTCCTCCCCAGGCCTCAGGGGGGCCCTGGCTAGCATGAAGTCTCTTCCTTCTCCAGGATCAGGAAGTTTTCACTGCAGCACCCCTCAAGGATTAGGGTAGCCCCCAACCAACTTTCCTTCCCCAGCCTCAATCCTCAGCCTTAACTGAAACTCCCCTCGCCATACCATCGTCTGTGCCCCCGAGCAGACCCCTTCTCCACTTTCAATCCCTCATATATTCCAGACAGTAACCAATGAGCTCTTTCCCTCCTTCCTCCCTCACCAGGCTGGCTTGGGATTCTTGTGCTCAGCTATCATTGGGGTCATTCCCCAGCCTCCAGATGCAACAGTGTAGTGGTAAGGAACAGATAAGACCCTGGGATCAAACTGCCAGTTCCACCATTTTCTCACTGGGATCTTTGGGCACGTGACTTCAATTCTCCCTGGTTCAGATTCCTGTCTATAAAATGGAACCAAAGATACCTACCTTGGACAGTTGCCCAACCTCAGAAAGAGGAGCTGTGCTTAGCACAATGCCTCTATGTGGAATGAGCATTCACTGACTGCTCAGCAGAATTCTGTGGTTAAGAGGACAGATTCAGAAGTCAGGCTGCCTGCCTTTTCAAGCCCCAACTTTGCCACCTTCTGGTTATATGATCTTGAGACGTTTCTGGGCATCAATTTTCTCATCTGCAAAATGGGATAATATGTTCTAGGGTTGTTGTGAGGATTAAATTACTTAAGTGCTTGGCACACAGTAAGCACTCACTAAATGTTAGCTATTATCATTTTATTATTATTTCCCACCTTTAAGTCTCTCAGAGGATAGGAAATTGTCTGCAAGTCTCCCTGGTCCCAGTTAGCCATCCTTCCTTCAGTCTCACTTAATCCTTATGCTGTAATCTAGGTCACACACACACACACACACACACACACACACACACGACACAGGGGCACACACAGAGGTCAGTAGAGCGCCCTCGGACACAGAAAAAAATTTAATTCTGCTGCGGCGGGGGTCCTGGCTCCGTAGGGAGGACTTTGTTTTGGATTTTATTCATGTGGGGATTTACTTGAGGAAAAAGGAAGGAATAGGGAGAGTCTGGTCCTTCCAGTGGGACCTGCCCGGGAGAATGTGTAGTGGGGGGAGGTAATCCCGGAGAGACAGAGAGACTGGACAAAATATGGGAGGGCAGGAGAAGAGACGACGGGACAGAGAAAAAAGAGACAAATAGAGAAGAGCAGAGACATAAGACAGAGAAGACAAGAGAGCAGGATAGACACAAAAGAGGGGAACAGAGAAAAGGGGACCCCAAGCCAGACCCTACGGGATCAGAGAGGTGACTGGGCTGGGGGGTGGGGCTTTGGAGGCCGCCGCGGGACAGAATAGGATCTAGTCCAGCCAGATACAAGAAATGGGCCCCTCGTCCCTGCCCCTGGTCCCGGGCAGGGGGAGGAGGCTCGTGTCTCAGTGCTGCAGTGTGGGGGGGCCCTGCCCCTCCCCGCGCTTCGCTGTGTAAGGCACCAGCTCCGGCGAGGTCCGCGAGCGCGCTGGGGGAGGGACAAGAGGGGGCGAGGAGTTCTCACGGGAGGAGAGCCCGGCGGCGGCCTGCTCCCTAACTCCCCAGGACACGGTGCATGGCCTTGAGCCTTAGCCGGAGGCGCAGCGCCCCCTCGGGAGAAGGGCCTACCTCCCCTCCAGTCAGAGGTCTCGGCGCTGTGCTTTTTCCCTCCAGTCCTGCCCCAGGGCCTGGGCAGCTGGCTCAGCGTTTGTCCTGTCCGTGGCACCAGCAGTCCCCGGTGCCCGCCGCCCGCCGCTCACACGGTACTCTCCAGCATCCACTCGGTGCTGGTGAAGGCCAGGCGCGCGCGGACAGAGCCCAGCCCCAGCTCTCCGTCCTCCCCGGCCACGCCCCCTCCGGCCACGTCCAGGTGCGGCGTGGAGCGGTGGCGCTTTGTCCGCCGGGCGCGGCGCGGGTAACTGTGGCTCTGGAAGAGCACCCCATAGTCCCCGTCAAACGAATAGCGCTGCTGCGGCCGAGGCCGTGCCGCCCCAGGAACCAGGGCTAGCGTGGAGGGCGCGGCAGCTGGCGGCTTCAAGGCCCCTGAGCGGCTCCTCCGAGGGCCCACGGCGGCGGCTCGAGACTCCTCCCCAGAGGCTTCCTCCGATGGCAGGAGACACAGCGAGGTGGCCGAGCCGCCCAGGGAGCGTCCAAAGGCGGCCTCTGGGTCTGCGGAAGCTGCCGGCTCCACCACCGTGGTCTTGGCTTCCACCTCCACGGCCGCTGCCGCCGGGGACGCCTCCTCGCGGAGCGCCACGTAGCACTCCTGCGCTGGCGGCGGGGCCGGCGGCGCGCCTGCACCTGCACCTGCACCGTTGGTTTGCGAGCACACGTGGCTGACACGCGGGGGCGACCTGGAGGCGCCCTTGACGCGGCGGCCATCTCCGTCGCCATAGACCTTGTAGCGGATCATGAGCAGAACGATGAAGACGAGGACCGAGGCAACGATGACGCCACCGATGGCAATGATCATGGTGCCGCCCAAGAAGTGGGCCCGCAGCGGGCGGCAGGGCGCTGGATCCCCAGCCGTGGTAAACTGCACGCAGCCCACCACGCGCGTGGCGGGCAGCGCTGTGGCACCGTCATCGTAGACTGCCAGCACGCACAAATCGTAGGCGCGGCCTGCCGCCAGGTCATTCACCAGGAAGGTCTGGCTGGTGGAGGGGATCATCCTGTGGGAAGGGGCAGGATCAGCATGGGGTTAGCTCCACTCTGAACCAAGCCATTTCACTTGTATGTCCCACCTACGGTGACCAGTGGGAACCAAGCCATGCGTTCCTACCAGTGTCTCACCCTTTACCAGGACAGCAGCCATGCAGGCAACAAATTTCTAACTTCTCAGGACCACTGCTACAGGCCACGCCTTTCATCTGCATGCCCTGCCCTCAGACCAACCCCCTGTCTTACTGCCTAGTTAGAACACTATCTGTCAATCATACTCCCTCATCTACATATCCTAGTTCTTGAATGAGAGGAGTGCTATAGCTTTTATGCCCTACCCTAAAGGGAAACACCCTCTAGCAGTGTCTCACCATATTAGGGTAGCAACAACTGCCATTCAAGGTCTCTTATGTACATATTTTCATCCTTGAAGGGGCCCCATTACTACAAGCCCCACCCCCTACCAGATGCCCCACCCTCACAAGTGGTCAACTCACACCCCCTGTCTTTATGACTTTAGAGAGAAAGGAAGGGAGAGAAGAAGAGGGAGAGATAGAGGGGCAGGAGAGAGAGAAAAGCAGTGCTTTTTGTTGTTTCACTTATTTCTGAATTCCTCGCTTGATTATTGTATGTGCCCTGACTGGGGATTGAACCTGCAACCTTGACTATCCAACCAACTGAGCCTCTAGTTCCTCTTTATAAAAAGAAAATATATATATCTACAATAATAAAAGAGCAACATGCTAATTGACCGTACCTTTGCAACGCCCACCAGCCAATCAGGCGTGCGTATGCAAATTAACCCAACAAAGATGGCAGGTTAGTTTGCATATACAGGCGCCGAGCAGCTGGGGGCGGGGCGGGGTGGGAAGTAGGCATCCTGCACCACCCCAGCCGCTCTGGGCCTCTGGGCAGCGTGGGAAGGCAGAAAAGTGGCTCCGGCCAGAGCAAAGGCAGTGCCAGGAGCCAGGGGAAGGAAGGCCCATTCTTACATGAATCTTTGTACATTGGGCCTCTAGAATGTGTGTGTGTGTGTGTGTGTGTGTGTGTGTATAATTATTGATTTCAGAGAGGAAGGGAGAGGGAGAGAGAGATAGAAACATCAATGATGAGAGAGAATCATTGATTGGCTGCCTCCTGCACACCCCCTATTGGGGATCAAGCCGGCAACCTGGGCATGTGCCCTTGACCAGAATCGAACCTGGGACCTTTCAGTCCACAGGCTGACACTCTATCCACTGAACCAAACCAGCCAGGGCCCTCTAGTTCCTCTTATATCCCTACCCTTTCAGGGAAACGATTTGTGTACAGGCCACTCCCTTTATCTGCATGTCACATCTTTGGGTAAATTCATCTCCTAGCTGCATATATCTTCTGAGACAATTTCCAAGCCCCTCAACTACATATTCCTGCACCACACCCCACAATAGCCCACTGGGGATGATTCCCCTACTGTGCTAAGGCCGTGTCCACTCTTTGCATGTCCTGAAACCTCTCTGTGTGTGCCCTACCCTATACTGCCACAAGTCACCAACTCACACCCCCAGGTAAGTCTCATCTATAATTATTGGGTCAAATGTAGCCAAGCAAATATGACCCCTTCTTGCTCTAGGCCCCTGCCCTCAAATGAGGGGCAGTGCAGAGAAGTGGTTAAACTGACAATTCTGGGAGCCAGACTGCCTGGGTTTGAGTCTCTCTTCTGCCACTTGCTAGCTGTGACCTTATACAAGTTTCTTTCTTTCTTTCTTTCTTTTTTCCTAAATCCTCACCGGAGGATATTTTTTCCATTGATTTTTAGAGAGTTCGAAGAGAGAGGGAAAGACAGAGAGAAACATCAGTGTGAGAGAAACACATAGATTGGTTGTCTCCTGCACGCACCCTGACCAGGGCTGGGGCCTGAGTGGAGCCTGCAACTGAGGTACATGCCCTTGACCGGAATTGAACCCGGGACCCTTCAGTCCACAGGCTGATGCTCTATCCACTGAGCTAAACCAGCTAGGGCCTTACAAAAGTTTCTTTCTTTCTTTTTTTATTTCATAGAGGAAGGGAGAGGGAGAGATAGAAACATCAACGATGAGAGAGAACCATTGGTTGGCTGCCTCCTGCACGCCCCTTACTGGGGATTGAGCCTGCAACCCAGGCAGGTGCCCTTGACTAGAATTGAACCCGGGACCTTTCAGTCTGCAGGCCAATGCCCTATCCACTGAGTCAAACTAGCTAGGGCAGTGGTTCTCAACCTTTCTAATGCCGCGACCCTTTAATACAGTTCCTCATGTTGTGGTGACCCCCAACCATAAAAATTATTTTCATTGCTACTTCATAACTGTAATTTTGCTACTGTTATGAATCGTAATGTAAATATCTGTGTTTTCCAATGGTCTTAGGTGACCCTGCTAGCGGTTCTCAATGGGGATATATTAAGAATTAGTACATCATAGAGACGATGTAAGTATGAATTAGTTAACATACCCAAAGCCTGGCACTTAAAAATTTCATCATTATTAGCTTCCATCCCACTCTATGTTGGCCAGTACCCTTGCTGTGGCTCACACTCTGCTGCCAGCTGCACCCTCCCTCATCTATGAGACCATTCCCACGAGGCCTTGCTCCTTCTGTTGGGCACACCCTTTCCACACTGTCGGCCAAGTCCAGCTTTGGCTAACCTGGGACTGCCACATGCCCATCCCTCAACCTCACAAGCTCTCCTCTCCTACAAAGGTCTTAGTGGGTCACCAGAGACAAGGACCACATCTTCATCTGCACGGGACCACGAAACAGGAGCTCCACCTCCTCTAAGAGGTCAGTGCCCCCCACTTACCTCTCGGATGCTTCACCTTCCCTCCAGCCAGGCCACCTTCTGGTCCTGAAGCTTACGGCCGGCCGTTGTCCCACTTCCCGAAGCTTCCCCACCACCAAAAGCCACCCTCCAACCAAAAGGCTTCAAGTGAGGGCCCTATCCCCTCTAAAAGACCCACCCACTTCTCCAACTCTCCCCTTGCCTGCAGTTTTACAGCCCACTCCTCCCCCTCCACCTCATACCTCCCAACCTTGAGCCCCAGGCTGTAAGTCTTCCTTTTCTTTCCATCTCCCCTCTCAGAGAGACTAGGATTCCTCTTGCTCCTTTCCCTAAAAAAAAAACAGTTGCTAGGGGCTCCCCCCTTTCAAGGACAGAGGCTGGCTCCTTAAGAAAGCTTGAGCCCACATGTCTCTAATTGGCTGAAAGACCCAAGCAAGCAGCAAAGCAGGCTTCTGATTGGATGTCACCTCCACCCATGGCAGAAGTGAGGAAATTAACCCCTACTGCACCACAGTGCAGGCATCTGCAGTGGGAGATGGTGGACTGGAACTGTGGCCCTCAGGGGAAGGGAAGAGCCCCCAGATCTGTTGCTTAGCTAGGGACAGAAGGGAATCAACATCTGAATACATGCTGGGTCTGGGTCCTGAAAACCTCCCTGCATCCCACTAAGTAGTGGCCACAGGTTAGAGAGAAAAGGAAGGAAAGAGAGAAGTGGAGAGTCACAAACCAAGAGTTTTTTACAGAAATGTATTACCCAGCTCCACTAACCCCTGCTTGGCAAACAGTGGGTACACAATAAGTGTGTGTTCAACATAAAAAGGTCAGGACTAGGAGTTAGAAGGGTAAGAACTGGAATCCTGGTTCTGCCACTTTCTGTGTAACCTTGAGCAAGTGACTTCCCTCCACGGGCCTCAGTTTCCCTATCTGTAAAACGGGAAGGGGATCATCACTGCTTCACATCAGGGTTGGAAAGATCAAATGAAGTAGCATCCTTGGCAGTGCCTTATAAAGGTTTTTGTTTTGTTCATTTGTTTGCCCTCAGGTTTGTAAAACTGGGCCAGTGTCTGATCTGTCTCGGTGGCCCCAGGGCCCAGCATGGAATCTGACATGCAATAGGCATCTATTCAGTGTTTGATAACCAGATTCTAAAAGAAAAGAAAAATGAGGATGACAGAGACAAAGTTTTCAAAGGCATTTACTCGTTCAGCCAACAATGGGAAAGCACCTACTGTGTACCAAGACTGTGGTCAAGAGAATCCTGGGGAAGAAAGATGACGATGGAGGCCAAGAGGCAGGCTTTTTGGGGTAGGTCTGAGCACACCAAAAAATGGGGCTCCCAAAAATGGCTTTACAACCTCTGGCATTACCAAGTGAAGTCAAACACAGGATTAAGCATACAGCAGATGCTCTCCAGTATACATGAAGGAGACAGAGCCAGGAAGAAGGAGAGCCATTCACAAAGCCCTCAACCACTTATCAAGTGCCCACTGTGTGCCAGGTCTACGGCTATGAGTCATACTTAAAAAGCTACCGAGATGAAGGACACTGCAAGGCCAAGGCTACAGTAATTCAGCGAATACGAGCTGCCTCCTTCCTCTGGACCATAAGGTCCCTGAGGGTGGGGACTGGTCTTTTGGTCTCCCAGGGTCCCCAGCACTCTCAGGGCCTAGCACAGAGCAGGGCCTCAGTGCCTAGCAAGGGCAGGAGGGAGAGATGGGACAGACAGAGGCAGATGTGAAATTAAGAAAATAAGAGAGCTGACGGGAGAAAGTAGCTCTTTAATGTCTGTCCATACCAGGGCAATGGCTTCTAACCCAGTGAATAATGAAAATAACTTACATTTGTATATTTTGGTTTTCTGTTCTATAATGTTCCCAATGTGTGGATACAGAAGCACTGGCATATAATTTATAAATATAAATGTAACTGTTAGATGTGTGTGTAATGTATGTGTGCGTGTGTGTTTCATGCTCCAAAATGTTTAACTGACAAGGTACACAAGCAACACCTTTGTTGAGCAGGACTATGGACCATAAGCTCCATGGGAGTGGGGATAGGCGGGGTACACTCACTGTTATAACTCCAGTGCCCCAACCTGACTCCTGTGGGTGCTCCACAACGATTTGCAAAATGCATGGAAAACAGAGAGAGACCGTGAGACAGAAGGAGACAGAGCAACTCTGTACGGCCATATAGAACCCCAGCGGAGCAAGAAGGCCTAAGGAAGTGGACAGAAGGGAGGGGGGACCCTCGAGGTGGGAGGAGGCTCTGGGACTGAAGCACCCACCTGTAGACGAGGGAGTCATCAGCGGAGCTGTTGTACTGGACTTGGTACATGCGGATGCCGGGCACCGGCCTCTGCGCCGGCCAGCGGATGAGCACAGAGCTGGAGGTGAGATCCGCCGCCACCAGCCGGCGCTCAGCAGCGGACTCATTGGCGCCAGGTCGGCTAGGCGTGGCGATGTCCGAGGAGCCGGGCTCCGTGAGAGGCGGCGGGGCAGCCGGCGGGGGCGCCATCAGGGGCAGAGGCACCACGCACACCTCCACGGGCGCCGTGGCTTCTCCAGCGGCGTTGGAGGCGATGCAAGTGAAGGTCCCGCTGTCCCGCAAGGTGGTGATGGTTACATCCAGCGTCCCATCCCCCCGGACCCGGGTCCGGCTGGAGTTCCCCAGCAACCGCCCATCAGGCGCCACCCAATGCACCACCGGCTCGGGGTCACCCACGGCACGGCAGCGCAGGCTGACTGCCTGGCCCTCCACCACGAGGGCCCGGCCCCCCGCCTGCCGTGTGATCAGCGGGGGTTCGCACAGGAACTCCTCCTCGGGGATGGACCAGAAGTAACGGTCAGTGAGGTGCTCGGGGGTGGCGCACGTTTCCAAGTCATCCTCCCTGGTCAGCCGCCGCAGCCAGAGCAGCTCGCAGTTGCAATGCAGGGGGTTGCCACCAAAGCTTACCGTGAGTGGCGTGGGCGGCTTGGGCCCGGGGCCCTGGGACCTCAGGAAGAGCCCGTCAGGGGGCAGTTTATGGAGGCGGTTGGAGGTCATGTCCAGGCGGACCAGTTTGTGAAGTTGCACGAAGGTGCCTTCCGCAATGTGGTCGATGAGGTTGTGGTCCAGCGTGAGGGTGTTCAGGTTCACCATCTGGCCCACGGCCTCCCAGGGCAGGGCCTCGAGGTTGTTGTAGGACAGATCCAGGTCCTCCACCGTGGACAAGAAGGCATCGAAGGCAGCCGACTCCACCCGGCGGATCTGGTTGTTTCCGAGAATCAGGTGGCGGAGGTTGCCCAAGCCACGGAGCTGGTCGCCGCGCACCTCGGCCAGGCGGTTGCTGTCAAGGTGCAGAGCCCGGAGGGCACGGAGGTCAGCAAAGGCGCCCGCGGCCACTTGGCCGATGGTGTTACGGGAGAGGGTGAGGTGCACCAGGCTGGTCATGTTGGCGAAGTCTCGGCGGCGGACGGCCGCAATGAAGTTGTCCGTGAGCCTCAGTTCCACCACACGCCGGTCAATGGCTGGCGGCACAAAGAGCAAGCCGGTCTTGGCGCACAGCATGGTCAGCGTGGGCGCCACATTCTGGCAGATGCAGCGGCCAGGACAGGGCTGGCCATGAGATGCCCCTGCCCAGAGGAGCAGCAGAAAGGACAGGGCTGCAGGTGGTGGCAAGAGCAGCGCAGAGGAGAAAGGGCCGGGAGCCATGGTGCAGTGGGAAGGTGGGAGGAGTGGACAGTGAGACCTGAAGGAGAAGGAGACACGTCACCCAGGCACAGAGCTTGCTTGCCAGCCTGGTTGCCCTGGGATGTTCTGCTCGGAGTCTAACCCAGATCCTTCCCTTCCTGACAACCAGGTTCTGTAGGACAGTGACAGCACTGACCCTCACTTGGCATGCATTTGTGAATAGATAATATATTAATGCTGGTTGATAAATTACCACTGTCCCCCCCGAATGCCCTGTCCCCACCTCTGCCCCTCCCCTAGGGGTTCCCAGACCTCTCATAATCTCCTAACCAGAGGGGTGACACCTGGCCCTGACTGGGCCTTCTAGTACCCACTGAACATTTTGAAAAATCACTGCTAACTAGGGTTTAAGTTCATGGATTTCAAAGCCATATTCCCCGGGTTTCAAAGTCCAGCTCTGACACTTACTAGCTGTGTGACCTCGGGCAAGTGTCTGAACCTCTCTGAATTTCGGTTTCTTCATCTGTAAAAAGGAGATAAAAAAGAAAGAAAGAAAGAAACAGGCCTTACCTCTGTGAGGGTTAAATGGATTATTGAGAATGGTGTACTACTTATGAACAATGCCTGGCACATAAAATGTATTCAATACATGTTAAGTATTATCATCATCGAGTGCCCATTATGTGCCAGGTATAGAAGTATGCACTATTATTAAAGGAAAGTGCTTTGGCCCTAGCTGGTTTGGCTCAGTGGATAGAGCGCCGGCCTGCAGACTGAAGGATCCCAGGTTCAATTCCGGTCAAGGGCACATGCCCAGGTCAAAGGCTCCATCCCCAGTAGGGAGTGTGCAGGAGGCAGCTGATCAATGATTCTCTCTCACCATAGATGTTTCTATCTCTCTCTCCCTCTCCCTTTTTTTCTGAAATCAATAGCGACACACACACACACATATGTATATATATATGTATGTATATATATATGTGTGTGTGTATATATATATATATATATATATATATATATATATATATATTAGTATATATATATGAAAGTGCTTTGAAATCAGACAGATTCAGGTTCAAGTCTTGGTTCTACCCACTTGCTAGCTCTGTGACCCCAAACCAATGATTTCCCCTAACTAGGCCATACTTGCTCTTCTGAGCTCCCAAGCAGGGGGCAGACTTCTGTGCTCACATCTGCGGACACATAAAGACCCCATACATGCCTACACAGACACACAGACACTCACTCACACACTCATGCCATTCCTCTGCTCCAGGCAAAACCTTCCAGCAGGGATTCCCCCGTGGCAGCTGCAGCCCACGACATGTCAGTTCCCATCACAACATGGGGTTGGTGGGGGGTGAAGAGGAGAGGATGCAAAGGGGGCATCCCTGAAACTGTTTTCACCCCATCCTGCACCCCAGTCCCTGCTGGCCCGCCTCCCGGGAATCTGCAGTCTGGGGCTGTGACCTGGTGTGGCCCTGATCCTTCATCCCCGTGGGGAGAGGGAATATAGATGTGGAGAGGAGGGACCAAGAGACTCAGAGAGAGAGGTGAAGAGACAGCGAGAGACAAGGGGGAGGAAGAGATAGACGGAGAGGGAGAGGGAGAGGGAGAGGGAGAGGGAGAGAGAGAGAGAGAGAGAGAGAGAGAGAGAGAGGAAAATCTTAAAGAAAGGTGAAGAGACAAGGATTGAGAGACAGAAAAACTGAGTAGAGGAGACAAAAAATAGAGACTGAGACATAAAGATGGAGAGAGGAAGTGAAAGAGGGAGAGAAAGGAAGGGAGAATCGGATTGTATAGAGAGACAAAGAGTGAGACAGAAACTGAAGGGGACAGTAACTGGGCTGAAGAGAGAAAAAGAGGCCGGGTCAGGGGGTCCCACCATTTCCGAGGCCCCCAACTTCCTTGTCTTGCACTCCCTCTGGGAGACTGGATTGGACAGGAAGCCCTGGCCTGGAAGATGGAACTCCTGAGTTAGGAGGCTCCGCTCTACACCTGTCTGGCTGTGGGTCTCTAGGGCTCAGAACCCCGCTCTATGCCAGTGACAGCACTGGGGTGAGACTCAAGTTGAAGGAACTACAACAGCAATGAAAATAGCTAACATTTAGCCCTGACCAGTTTGGCTCAGTGGATAGAGCGTCGGCCTGTGGACTCAAGGGTCCCAGGTTCGATTCCGGTCAAGGGGCATGTACCTTGGTTGCGGGCACATACTCAGTGGGGAGTGTGCAGGAGGTAGATGATTGATGTTTCTCTCTCATCCATGTTTCTAGCTCTCTATCCCTCTCCCTTCCTCTCTGTAAAAAATCAACAAAATATATATTTTTTAAGTGAAAAAAGAAAATAGCTAACATTTATTGAGAGGCAGTGCAGTATTGCGAGACAGAAACCGAACCCAACTGCCCAGGTTCACACCCCAATTCCCCGCTGTGTGACCCTAGTCAAGTGACTTACCTTCTCTGTGCCTTAGCATGCTCCTCTGTAAAATGGGGCTAATAAGAGTACCTACCTCATCAGGTTATTGTAAGGATTATGTGAGATAATGCAGTGTAACATGATTAGCATACCTCCTGGCAGAGTAAACACTACATGAACGTCTACTGCTATTGCTGGTGTTATTTCCCTCTGGCTCTCTCAGCCACCAGCAGGCTGGACTCCCAGGAGATCTTCCCACATGCACACACAAATGGTAGACCACATTCATGTCACTCTCCCAAAGCAGGGGTCAGCTCATGTCATGAACGCTCTTATACCCTTTACTGCCATCATGAGGAAACCCCTCTTTCTTAACTACCTTACCCATCCAGAGAGGGGATGCCTCCAAGCCTGAGACCCCCATCACTACCCATGCCCTGGTTCTATGAGCCCTTACCCAAACATGATGCTCCTGACCTTGTCACCACCCCATCCCTAGCCTGGCCCCTCAGGACACTGCCATGCCCTGCACTGAAATCCTTATGAGGCAGGGCTCCAGGCCTCCAGAGGGGCTCAGAACAAGACCAGCCACTCCCCATCTCCCCAGCAGGAGGGACCCCACTCACCTCTCTTCAGGGGGTCAGGGCCTGGGCCAGTACCTACAAAGAAACAAAATGACCCTGTTAGCATCCTTCTGGTTCCTCACTGGAGATGTGCCTCAGAGACCATCTCAGCCAAGGAAGTCCCTGGTGTGATCACACTCTCAGCCCTCTTGCTGCAGGCTCTGCTTAATTGCAGATGGACCCAGAAAGTAATCTCTAGAAATCAAGGAGTCTTGGCCTCAGAATTGTTTACTCTCCAAAATTCAGGAGTCCAGGACATTAGCCTTTGTCCTCTGGGGTCTCAAGAAGCCAGTGACACCAGCTCCCTTCTCCCTAGATCCTAGAGTCTGGAACCCCACCCTTTTCCTCCCTCAGACTCAAGAGCCCAGGTCCCAGTCCCTTCCATTCTCAAGACCCAAGAATTGAGCCCATCTTCCTTCTCCTTTAGATCCAGGATCCCAGCCTCCTCCTTCCAGAGTTCACCTCCCAGTCCCCCAACTTCAAAGATCTAGGTGGTACCAGGAGCTGGGGAGGGATCAGAGGTCCCCATGCTCACCATCAAATCATTGTCACACCAACATGTGTAGACATACCAAAACTCACATGGGCCCACAACTCAAGTCTCTACACTTGTATTTCCATAGGTACACCAGCATGATCTCTGTGCCCCCACCCCCCACTGGCTCTTGGCCTGAGATGTGGACACACTTGTGTCCATGAGCCCCAGGCTGGACCCCAACATACCACAGATCACACCACATGAACCCCAATCCCACTGGGTCCAGAAGCAGGGTCAGCCTTGTGCCAGGGACATAGGCATGTGTGTGCATACAATCCTGCACATATATGTTTGAACACACACAAACTCACTCTTGAGAGACCAACACTGATGCATAAATGAACTCACAACATAGACAGACACATACCCTCAAGGTTGACACACCCGCATACAACCACACATGTACAACATTGATTCTTTCTTGCACATTCACATACAAGAATGCACACACACACAGATGCGCATGCGCGCGCACACACACAAACATGTACCTACCCTTGCAGACAACCAGATATATGCACCTATAACAGATAATACCCTTGCACACTCACCAACACACGGGCACACACATATAACATATACTAACTTGCACAATCAAAGATACACAGGTAAACACTCTTAAATGCCCAAACATGCTCAGACAACTTCACATATCCCCATGATGTACAGTCACAAAGCTGATATGTTCCTACACCAACAGATGCAAAAATGTACACACTAGCTGATATACACCTCACACACATACACAGAACCGCGAGTATACATAGACACTTACAAGGCTGATACACACTCAAACAAGCACAAGGTACAAAAAGATCTACCTTTTGCACAGACACTCTGAGATGTTAACTCATAAAGAAATGCTCACACACAGCCCTGTAAGGGATTTACACACTTACAAATGCACACAAAATATTGAACCACAGTGACATAGTCAACAGATAGGCACAGATTCACACTCACACACATACATGGACACACATCTCTCCCAGTCCTGAGGCGTTCTTGCCCACTTACTTTGCAGGCCAAAGAAATCCTAACATCCCTCCTTCCCACCATACCTGCCCCCACCACCACAGCAAAAGCCAGGGCCAGAGGTCAGAGTTCAGCAGGTCGAATCTCAGAGGGTGGGGGAGCTGAGTCCTACAGCACTAGTCTAAGGCGATCCCCCTCCGCCCCCCCCCCCCCCCCCAGCAGCCCAAAGGTCTCCCAGCCTGGCCATCTGGATGCAGGCAACTCTGGCCCCATCTGCGGAGATCTGTCGGGTGTGGGGATTGGGGTGGGGTGGGTGGGGAAGGGCCAGGTCTGCGTGCCTCCCCTCGGGCCCATCTGTCCACCCCTCGGCCTCTCATCCCTCCATCTGTCCACCTACCAACCGCCCATCCCCCCACCCACCCAGCCACCGGGAAGGGGAAGATATGGCCGTCTCCCCCAAGGACCGCCGAGGACCCCCTCCCCCCGCCCCACACCAGTTGACCTGGACCGAGGGAGCGGCAAACTCCCCTCCCCCAAACCACACCGAGGCCTGGACCCACCAGGCGCTGAGCCCCAGCCCCGGCCCGGAGCCTGACGTGGACGCACAGATACACACCCTCGGAGACACACAACCCGCAGACCACACACATACACACACAATATGAGCACCAGAGCGGGCACACCCGCCTCGCAGACCCTCGGATGGGCATCCAACCCGGGCACAAACCCCCGAGGCTGCTAGCTGAGCGCACAGCCCGGCTGAGGGGGCTCCCACCTGGACACACAGCCCACGCGCGCACACCTGCACACACAGCCCCTCCGAGGGGCGCGCGGCGGCCCCAGAGGCAGCGCCGGAGGGGCAGCCGCTCGGAGACACGCGCACGCACGGCCGGTCGCAGCACCCCGGCTCGACACCCAGCACACGCCCGGGTGGCCACACGAGCGGGCGCCGCTCACGCCGGCGCCGGGCACACACAGGGCCGCGCGAGCGCACGCCGGGCCGCCGCAGCACCGCGGACACACACTCACACGCTCGCGCTCACACCCGCGTTCACACCGGCGCCCCCGCCCGCCACCTCCCGGGCCGCTGCGGGCCGCGCTCACCCAGCCCGGGGGGGGGCCCGGGCCCAGCCCCGCCGCCGCCGCCTCGCTCCGCGCCATGGTGGGGGGAGGGCCGGGGGAGGGGGCGCGGTGCTGCGGGGCCGCCTCCCGCCCGCCTCCCGCCCTCCCTCCCTGGACGCCGACGAGCTCCGCCCTCCGCGCCGCCCGCCACCCGAGCCCCGCCGCCACCAGCGCCGCAAGGGGGGAGGGGGCGCCGGCCGGAGGGGGCGGGCGGGACGGCGGGACGGCGGGACACCCGGACCCCCGCCCAAGCCCGGGGCCGCCGCAGACCCCTCTCCACTGCAGCGCCGCCGGCCCGCCCCCAGCCTCTTCCCGGCCCCACCTCCAGCCCCGCCGGCTTCCCCAGAGACCCCCCAGACCACGCCCCGACTGGCCTGGGATCCCGGATTTCTAAACAGAGACCTCGGATCAGGTCCCAATGGCCAGGGGGACCTCGGGCCATGCCTTACCTCCTTTGAGGACCCAGAACATGTTCTACAGCCACCCGGGACCACAAACCACGTCCGACTCCCCTTGGTGACCTCAGACTGTCCTCACACCCCATCAAAGACCCCAGCCCATATGTTCCAGAATCCCAGGGATCCAAACCACCCCCATTAAGGACACCAAATCGTACCCCAACATTCAGGTGGGTCCACACCCTAGCCCTCAGAGGCCCCAGGCCATAGGTCTAAATCCAGGGAAACCCCAGATCATGCCTTACTCTCTTTGGGGACCCAGCCCATGTTCTACAGCCCCCCACGACCACAAACCATCTCCCATTCCTTGGGGACCCCCAGCCATGTCCTCCACTCTCTAGGACCTCAAACCATCCCCTCACCTCCAATAGGGATTCCCAACTATGTCTACGTTCTAGAGGGCTCAAATATGTCACTTGTCCCCATGGGAGACCCTAAGCTTTCCCCATTACCCCCATTAGACCCAGACCATCCTCCCCCCCAATAGGCTCCTTGGTTTCCAGAACCCCTGATTTGCCCCTGATTCTTTCCCATCCTTCCCACCAGTTCTATCCTCGTGAGGACCCTGCCCCCTCCCTGCTCCTGTTCTCTCCCTTGGACCCAGCAGAGCCTTCCCCTTCTCTGTGACGTCAGTGTAGTCCAGGATTTCCTGCTCCTTCCGTGTTCAGACCCCGTAGTCCAGGGGTCCTCAAACTTTTTAAACAGGGGGCCAGTTCACTGTCCCTCAGACCATTGGAGGGCCGGACTACAGTCTAAAAAAAACTATGAACAAATTCCTCTGCACACTGCACATATCTTATTTTGAAGTAAAAAAACAAAACGGCAAAAACACCCGCATGTGGCCCGCGGGCCGTAGTTTGAGGACGCCTGCTAGTAGTCCAACGCTACCCAATGACCATCGGCCCCTCCCCCAAACCCCACTGAGTATGTCAGGCCACGCTTCACCTCTTTCTGAGATATTCACTGTGCCCCCAAAGGCCTCACCTCAAAGTCTGTCTTATTGCCGCCCCACCCCACCCCGCCCCCCAGATCCCTGGAGGCCCGAGCACTTCTTTTTGGATCCCACTGTATCAAGGTCCTACCCCAAACCCCCTTCCCTAAATTCTTCCTTTCCAGGTCATCACAGGACGCCTGCCTTGCTCCTCAGATCACGGGCAGCTCTGCAGAGCCTATCTCTGGTGGGCCTTGAGCCCACTCACACCCAATCCCGCACACACCAAGCTCTAGATTCCACCTCCCACCCTGGTTCCTGGTGCTACCGGCCAGGGCTGGGCAAACAGAAGCGGGAGCGTTATCACCACAGCAAACGTGGACACACGTCCAGGACTGCTCACGCCAGGAATGGTCCTAATGCTCCATTCACTCTCACCGCAGCCAGATGAGGAGGTTTCATCCCTACCTCCATGTTACAGAAGAGGAAAATGGAGCCTTAGAGAGGTTTAGTCATTTGCCTAAGTTCTCACATACACAGTAAGTGGCAGGACAGGATGGAGGTGAAGGGGAAAGAGGGTGAGAGCAGACCTGGGATGGAAAGGAGAGGGTAAGAAGAAAGATAAGCCGAAACCGGTTTGGCTCAGTGGATAGAGTGTCGGTCTGCGGACTGGAAGGTCCCAGGTTCGATTCCGGTCAAGGGCATGTACATTGGTTGCGGGCACATCCCCTGGTGGGGGGTGTGCAGGAGGCAGCTGGTCGATGTCTCTCTCTCATCGATGTTTCTAGCTCTCTATCCCTCTCCCTTCCTCTCTGTGAAAAATCAATAAAATATATTAAAAAAGAAGAAAGATAATAAGGGAGACAGATACCCAGAGATGAGAAACCAAGGCAGGGCAACCTCACTCACAAAGCGTATCTGGCCCTGTGAGCTCTTATCCTCATGTCCGACCATTCTTGTTTTCGGCCTCAGTGATGACTTTTCGGTCTTTGGATCCACGGCTGATTCTTTTTTTTCATACAAGTCTTAATTCAAATGTAATCTCTTCGGAGAGGCTCTCCTTCCCCACCCCCACCCCCACCAATGGTCCTGATATCTGAAAATTACTTTGAAATATATATAAAATAGGTTGATGGATGGATAGATGAATGGATACATGACAAAGCAAGTGCAGTAAGATAGTAATGGTGGAATCCAGGTGGTGGGTATGTGGGTATTCACTGTGAAACTATTTTGACTTTGCTGCATGTTTGAAATGTTTCAAAATAATGTTAGGAGGGGGACAAAAGCAGGAGGACTCTTTTGGAGACTAAAGAGGCAACAAAAAACAGCCCCAACAGGTCCCACCACTTCTATCACATCACCTCATTAGGTTTCCCTCAGAGCACTTATTACTCTTGGTAATGATCTTGTTTGCTTGTGTGTTTACCTATTTCCTGCTTACTTATTTGTTTATTGCTTACTGTCTAGTCATTGAAATGTAAGACTTCTGCGGGAAGTGGCATGGGCACCCATTTTTTCCAGTGTTTAAACGACCATTGATCCCCATGGGTGCTCAGTAAACAGGTGTTCTTGAATGCCTCTTGGGAGAGGATCTGGGAACTAGGCCCATTACCGACTCACCGACTCACCGTAGAGACCACACTCAGGAACAAACATGTTCTCCTAGCCTGCGGTCACTAGAAGGGAAGGGGTATAAGCCAGTGGCTAGGGTGTGCCCCTTACGGTCAGGGGGTATGAGTTGGCCTGAAAAAGAGGGCAACAGGTAGAAGTAGATAGTGTGACGATTCCCCTGGGGCCCTAATTCCTGCCCTAGACTAATCTAATTCTTCCACAATTTATCACCCCTACCCCCACTCCCCATGCCCGTCTCTAAGGCTCCACTCCAAAGCAAAAACCCCAGCCTTATCTAAGCAAAGCACCTCAATTCTAGGTCCCACACCCGAAGTCTAAGCCTCACACCTTAGACACCACCCTAAAGTGTATAGTATGTATTAAGACTTCTTTTTAAAAAATATATATATATTTTTTATTGATTTCAGAGAGAGAAAGGGAGAGGAAGAGAAACATCAATGATGAAAATCATTGATCAGCTGTCTCCTGCACAACCCCTACTGGGGATGGAGTCCACAACCGGGGCATGTGCCCTGACTGGGAATTGAACCCTGACCTCCTGGTACTAGCCGGGCCAGACTTCTTTAGCTGTGTCCCTGCAACAAGTCTAAGCCCCACTCCACAGCCAAAGCCCTACTTCTCCGTCTTAGGCTCCACCCCATAAGCAGCTAGTTGTTAGCCTGGACACTGGTCCCTCAGACCTAGTCTAGGTCCTCCATTCTCAGCTCTACCTAAAATCCAGTCCCACCTCTCCAACCTAAGCCCTGCTTATATTCTACGTTAGCTAGAAGTGCCTAGCAAAGCCTAGGGCCAGGATTCAAAAGTTAGGGAGCCTGTCTGGCCAGTGTAGCTCCGTGGTTGAGCATCGACCCATGAACCAGTAGGTCACGGTTGGATTCCCAGTCAGGGCACATGCCTGGGTTGCAGGCTGGATCCCCAGTACAGGGGTGGGGAGGGGTGCAGGAGGCAGTAAAAACATTTTTTAAAAATTGAAGAAACACCCTAAAAAGGGATATGCTAGAGAGAGAGAGAGAGAGAGAGAGAGAGAGAGAGAGAGAGAGAACTAGGGAGCCTAGAGGGGAGGTTAGTGGAAAGAGGGCAGTCCCTGATTTGTACCGCCCTGGAAGGAGGAGCCCCAAACCCGAAGCACCACCTCTGTGCTGAGTATTGGATAGTGTATGCTCTTCTGGCTTCTCTGATTGGTCCTTCCATAATCCTTCCAGCCAAACCTACTCTGCATTGGGCTGCTCCTCAGAATCACTCTCTGATTGGTGCCTGTTTTCCAAACTCCCTGCTTCTGATTGGGTAATTCCTTGTACATGCCTCTTTCTGACTAGATTGTTTGCAATCATAAGCTTGGACACAGACATACGTTTAACTATTGGGGAGGAGGAGGGAGAGTGGGAGGGAAGGGAGGAGGAGAAGGAGGGGGAGATGGCCCGCCTAAGAAAGGGCGTGGCCAGTTGGCCACAGAATAGCCTTGGGTTCAAGTTCTAACGACATAATCCTAGCTGTGGAACTTCAGGCAACCATTTTTAGTTTCTGTGCCTATTTCTTCATCTGTAAATTGGGGATAATGTACCTTCTTCATGGGACGGTGTAAGCATTAAATGAGTTAATAATACCTATAAAGTGCTTATAGAAGTACCTAGCACATAGGAAGCCCTCCGTCAGAGGGTTAGCTGTTGTTATTAATTTGATCATGTAAGTGCACAAGCTGGAACTACCCCTTTTGCCTCTCTGACCTCTGCAGGCCAGGGAATTGCTTGACCTCTTAATTGAATGACTTCTCCTATACCCCGCCCTCCTCCTCTCCCATCTCCAGCCATCAGGGACTCGGGCTGTGATCAGAGGGAGGGGTCGAGACGCGCCTGGCAGAGAGATGAGGTAGGGCACCAGGACAAGTGTCAGAGGAAAGGAGCTCATCACACCCGGACCTTCCTCTCACCACCTGCCCCGCAGGAAATTGAGGGCAGGGGATTTCTTTATGTGGAGTGCTTCTATCCTGAATCCCTCGAGCAAGGCCGTGTCCTGCTTGGGAATAAGGGGGCGAGGGTTGGGGCAAAGTGAGGTGGTGAGGGGATGGTGTGTCCTGGCTGGGAAGAATGGGGAAGGGTTGGAGCTGGAGAGGGGCAGCCCAGGCCCTAGGTCACAATGCCACTGTTACCATGGCAACAGCTACCTCTATAGGGAACCTGGAAAGGAGTGGAGGAGGGAGCCGGGTCCCCTGAATCTGGGGACATAGAGAGCTGAGACGTTAAGGAGAAGCAATGAGACTGAAAGAGTGATTTATAACTATGGAGATCTGCCTGTCTTGGAGTTTTCAGAGCCTAGTACACTGTTGGTTCTCAATAATGTCCCTCCGAGACAGAAACAAAGAGCCTGAGGGAGTCAAATGCCCAGGGATGCCAGAAGAAAGAAGCATCTCCAGACAAGGGCGAACAGGATGTCCCTTTCCTGGCCCCCTCAACATCATACCCATTAGTGGTCCACTAAGGGTCCTGGATCTTCTTTGCCTTTCCCAGCACTGGAACCTCTAGGTCTACCCAACCACACAAACAACCCACCCCAACAACTCCCAAGCCCCTGAGCAACTATGTTTGATCTTTCAACAACTTTCTGCATTTAAATTCTTCCTGCCTGAGGCCTCACTGAGAAAAGTAGCATTCCGTGTAAGCTAATGCCTGCTGACCCCTAGAGCTGAGAAGGGAAGGGAGGAGGGGAAACGGACACTCTCTCCTTTACTCTCAGGGACCCAGGTATCCTTAATCCCCTCCGGAGTGGCTCCTTCATGGATTCGAATATTCCCCCAATTCCTGCCGGAGACCGGGCCTCCCCCATACTTCCTAGGAAACCCCACAGGCTTCTTTCAAAGAAGCAGGTATCCTCCTTTCCTCCCGGAATCCAGCGGACATCCTCTTGGTCTGCCTGCCCTCTGCTAGCCTGAGGCTGGTACTGCAGGGACTGTCAGCTGGCGCCCACAAGGAGAAACAGAAACTGAGCCAGAATGGGAGGATCTCTGAGTTCTTGCATTTTAATTTCTTCGGGGTCTGGGATGTTCAGGTCCTAGGGGTCTGAGTCCCCCATTCCTTTGGGGACTCAGACATCAGGAATTCAGATCCCCAACCCAGAGGTCAGCGAAAGAAAGACAACTTCTCTTGGAGCCAGGCTTCGGTGAGGTCATCAGTGGTGCGGATTTCAAACACCTGGGCAGGGAGAGTTATCAATATTATGATCCATTCAGGCACTGAGAGGGGGAGGACTCCAGCCCCCTCCTCCCTCAGACCCAGGAGACCAGACTCCCTGACCCCTCCTCCCTAACACTCTGGGAGCCTCGGCCCCAGGCCCAGACCTTTGTGAGCTCGGCAGTCTGCACCAGTCTGTTTTTACTCCCTGCATACATCATCTGTTGTTCGGGCTTGCAGCCTGCATGGAAAAGGGGAGAAGGAAACATAACTGGGGGATCCTAGGGTATTCTCTAAGGGGCCAGGAATGTCCTGCAGGCCCTGGAGTTTTCTAAGCGTCCTAGGAGCTGTTCTAAGGAGTCCCAGTTTTCAGATTTGTCTAGGAGTTTGAAGTTATTCTGAGGGTCCTTGCAGGTGGGACCCTCAGAATAACTCCCAGATAGGAGTTTCTAGGTTAAAAAAAAAAAAAGTAGGATTACTTAACACATCTCGGGACTGAGGAGGATGGGTTGGGCTCATGAGAAATCTAAGCCCCCAACTTCCATGCATTGCCCTCCCAGTACTTACCAAGTCTCACACACACACACACACACACACACACACACACACACCTGCACTCTCAAACACTACCTTACACACCCCACCCAGAATCCAAGACCCTATTCTCAGGATGGGTAGAGCTGAGTCTCACCCACAGGGCTGGAGAAGATGAAACACAAGGGGTAGGACACTCGGCCATCTTCGTGCACATACTTGTAGCTGTAAACCACGAACCTACACCGGCGAAAAGGAAGTCAAATTCAGGACTTCAGCCTGGAGCCCAGAACCAATGCCGATAACCTAAGTCTACAACCTTGAAATCTTGCATGAGTCTGAGAACCTAGGGTTAATAACTGAGACTGAAGGTTCTGGCCTCAAACACGATAAATGATTAAAAATAACAATAATAGTAAATGCTAAATAGAAGTACCATATGATCCAGCAATTCCACTTCTGAGTATTTACGCAAAGAAAATGAAACACAAATTCGAAAAGATACATGCACTGCACGTCCATCACAGCATTATTTACAATAGCCAAAATACGGAAACAAACTAAATGTCCATGGATGAATGAATGGATAAAGGAGGTGTGGTTTATACATAGAATGGAATACTATTATTCAGCCATTAAAAAGAAAGGAAACCCTGCCATTTGTGACAACATGGATGAAACATTGAGACATTATGCTAAGTAAAATAAGTCTGACAAAGAAAGACAAATACTGTTATGATCTCACATTTGGAATTTAAAAAAAAAGAAACAAACAGAAAACCAAGTTCATAGATACAGAGAACAGATTGGTGGTTGCCAGAGGGAGGGGGTTGGTGGTGGGCAAAAATGGGTGAGGGGGTCAGAAGGTACAAACTTCCAGTTATAAAATAAATAAGTCATGGGGATTTAATGTACAACATGGTGACTATCTATCTATATATATATATACTAGTAAAAGGCTAATATGCAAAGTGTCCCCTAGGTCAGTGGTCGGCAAACTCATTAGTCAACAGAGCCAAATATCAACAGTACAACGATCGAAATTTCTTTTGAGAGCCAAATTTTTTAAACTTAAACTTCTAACGCCACTTCTTCAAAATAGACTCGCCCAGGCCGAAAACCGACTTCTGCGCATGGGCCACGAAGTTTCAATCGCACTGTACGTGCGCGCCCGCACGTGGTGTTTTGTGGAAGAGCAGTGGTCGGCAAACCGCGGCTCACGAGCCACATGCGGCTCTTTGGCCCCTTGAGTGTGGCTCTTCCACAAAATACCACGTGCGGGCGCGCACGTACAGTGCGATTGAAACTTCGTGGCCCATGCGCAGAAGTCGGTTTTCGGCCTGGGCGAGTCTATTTTGAAGAAGTGGTGTTAGGGATGTGAGGGCGATCTGGCTGCGACATCTGTCACCCCATTGATCGCCAGGGTTGAAGAAGTGGTGTTAGAACACTCAAGGGGCCAAAGAGCCGCATGTGGCTCGCTGGTTTGCCGACCACTGCCCTAGGGAGTTTGACTGGGAGTTCAATGGCTCGCTATGACTGCGCTGGCCACCAGGGGGCGGCACAGAACAAAGAAAGGCCCAAGTTGGCAGCTGGCAGCTGGGAAAAGGAGGCCCTGGCCAGCAGCTGGAAGGCCCCGATGGGCCCTGATCATCAGCCAGACCTAGGGACGCTACCCATGCACAGTTTCGTGCACCAGGCCTCTAGTAATTAATAATACTGTATTGCATATTTGAAAGTTGCTGAAAGAGTAAATCTTAAAAGTCCTCATCACAAGAAAAAAAATGATTTTGTAACTATGTGTGGTGACGGATGTTAACTAGATTTATTGTGCTGATCATTTCACTATATATACAAATATCAAATCACGTTGTACACCTAAAAGAGTAATGACATATACAGTAATGACATATGTCAAATAGACCTCAATAAAAACATGTTAAACAGAAAAACGTGCCCTAACCAGTTTGGCTCAGTAGATAAAGTGTCGGCCTGTGGACTGAAGGGTCCCAGGTTCGATTACAATCAGGGGCGTGTACCTTGGTTGAGGGCACATCCCGAGTGGGAGGTGTGCAGGAAGCAGCTGATCAATGTTTCTCTCTCATCGATGTTTCTAACTCTCTATCCCTCTCCCTCCCTCTCTGTAAAAAATCAATAAAATATTTTTTTTAAAAGAAAAAGAAAAACGTAATGGCTTAAAAAATTAGTCAGTGCTGCCCTGGCCAGTGTTGCTAAGTAGTTAGACCACTGGCCCATACACCGAAGGTTCGTGAGTTCAATTCCTGGCCAGGTGCACATAATTGGGTTTCAAATTCAATCTGGGCCCCAGTTCAGGCACTTGCAGAAGGCAACTAAATCAATGTGTCTCTCTCACTTTGATGTTTCTCACTCTCTCTCTCTCTCTCTCAGTCTCTTTCTCTCTCTCACCTTCCCTCCCTCCCTTCCACTCTCTCTAAAAGTCAATGGAAAAATATCCTTAGGTGAGAATTAACAAAACAAAAAGTCAGTGCTTATTTAACTCACAACAACCTTATGATGAAGGCGCTATTTTATCCCCATACTACAGATGGGATAATTGAGGCCCAGAGAGGTGAAGTCACTTGCCCAAAGTTCTTTTGGTACATTTGAACCTAGACTGTGAGTGCTCAACTACTATGTGATACTGTCCAGCTGGGGCTGAGACCAGGCCTGCCTACACAATTTGCCAAGCTCGGTGCTAACTGAAAATTTGGGGCCCCTTGTTCAAAAGACAGGAGAAAAACTTCTTCCTTTCTTCTGTAAGCTTTGCTGACTTGGACATGGGAACACTTGAAAGGGGAGTGCAGATGCCACAGGCACACTCTGAAACTTTCTTTTTTTCTTTTTTTAAAATATATCTTATTGATTTTTTTTTTTTTTACAGAGAGGAAGGGAGAGGGATAGAGAGTTAGAAACATTGATGAGAGAGAAACATTAATCAGCTGCCTCCTGCACATACTGGGGATGTGCCCGCAACCAAAGTACATGCCCTTGACTGGAATCAAACCTGGGACCCTTCAGTCCATAGGCTGACGCTCTATCCACTGAGCCAAACCAGTTAGGGCTGGAGCTTTCATTCAGGAGCAGGAGGAGTCTGACCCTAACCCTCCTGGAATCTGCACTCAGGCCCCCTGCCAGGGCATCACTGGGTGGTGCAGGGAGTGGACAGAGAACCCATCCAGGGCTGGAGGTGGCACTGCCCCAAGCCCTAGCACATGCTCTATTGTCTCAGAAGACTTCACAAAAAACACCAATTCAAAGATAAAACTATAAAGAATTTCTAGACAGCAGGCAGCCTCAGAGCATTGCCTCCCACATTCGAGGCTGCCTTCCAGATATGGGGCCCTATGGGACTACACTTGTCAGACACCCAGGAGCTGGTTCTGGCTAGGATGGAGGCTCAAAATCCTCAGGCACCCAAAATTCACCTCAGAGATGGAAAATCTAAACAGACCAGTTACCACAGAAGTGTCAAAGTGTTCTTCCATACACAAAAAGCGCCAGACTTATATGGCTTCACACAAGATTTTCCCCAATTGTTAAATGTCAAATAATTTATTTGTTACCAGAAATATTCTGTAGCATTAAAAAAAAGAAGGAAATTTTCTTTCTTTTTATTTACTGAAGCAAGAACAATGTTAAGGCTGAAACCTGACAAAGTTTGTATTTTTTAAAAAGTAAGCTCTAATTTCACATATGATCATCAGTGTAAAATTCTGCAACAAAATATTAGTATACTGTACACAAAGTGCTAGGATAAGAACTCTTGGCCTCAAACACAGAGATCCCAAGCTGGTGAATAGGACTGGACCCCAAGCAGTCCCCTCAGTCTCCACCCCCATCATCACCCTTCTCCCCATGGCCTGACCCTCCTGTTCCTTCCCCCAGTATATACCTTGGCTGTCTTTCTGGCAACTCCATTTTTAGTTCCTCTGGAGAAATGTTCTGGGGGAAGAGGGAAAAAGCAGGAGAGAAGAAAATATTGCCATTAAACAAGCATTTACTATGTGCCAAGATACTGGTCTAAGTAACACACATGGACTAACTCATTGAGCTCTTCCATAACTCTGTGGGGTAGGTCCTAGTATTATCCCTACTTGACAGGTGAGCAAGCTGAGGCCCCGAGGTGTTAAGACACTTGCCCTAGATTGCACAGCAACTCTGAGCAGAGGAGTTCAAATATGAATCTGGGTTTAAATCATAACCACTTTACTATACCTCCTTTCAGAAGACCAGAGGGAGCCCAACTCCTAGCCAATCCCCCTCCCCTGTCAAACAGCCCAGCCTCAGTCTCCATAGCCACCCCCCTAAATCCTTACCACAACACTATAAAGTAAGCCTTATTATCATTCCCATATTATAGATAAAGACAGTGAGGCCAAGAGAGGGTAAGGTATCCTATATGAACAACAGAATGAGCAGTTCCTATGACATGCACTGACCACCAGGGGGCAGACACTCAACACAGGAGCTGCGCCCTGGTGGTCAGTGCACAGTGCACTCCCACAGGGGGAGCACCGCTCAGCCAGAAGCCATCAGTCTGACATCCCCCAAGGGCTCCCAGACTGCGAGAGGGTGCAGGCCTGGCTGAGCACCGCCCCCCCCCCGCCCCCCCAGTGCACGAATTTTGTGCACTGGGCCTCTAGTAAATTATAAAAGATTCCTGCTAGCTTTTTATTAATTTATCTGGAAATTCTTTAAGTGCCAATAAAGTATTATCATTTTATTGAGCATATACTATGTGCCAGGCCTTTAAACCCATTACAAAGATTAAATCATTGAATCAACCCTATGAGGTTGGTACTGTTATCTCCATTTCATAGATGAGGAAGCACAAACAACCCTATGAGGTCGGTACTATTACCTCCATTTCATAGATGAGGAAGCAGAAACCCATACAGTCTCTTGCCTAAGATCACATCTGAGCTGGGACTTGACCTCCAGGTCTTTCTAGCCCGCAATGCCATACCCCTGGGTCTCCCAGCCCCGCCCTGCACTTCTTGGAGGTCCCATCCACCCAGCCCCTCACCTGAAATTCTTCCTCCAGCACCACCATCTGCCGGTCTTTGTCCACCTTCACTAGGGAGGGATGGCACAAAGGGGTTAGTTAGGACACCCCTTCGAACTCAGTGACTCTAGCCCAGCCCTCCTCATACGTCCCCACCGCCCTCCCATCCTTCCAGGGAAAATGGCACTCACTTATTATGGCTGCATTATCTGTCTCTTTTCGAAAGCGGAATTTCCTCAGCTTTTCCTTTAGCTCTGGGTCCACCTCGCACACCACCAGGGAGTCCGACTGCAGCAGAGCCCAAACAGAGGTGAGCAGGCCTTGCCTCAGTCCCTGCCCCCTGCCCAAGCCTCGGTGTCTCCATCTGACAATGAAGAGGAATGCGCTGATAGCCCGTAGGAGGCCGTCATGAACATGAGGAAAGAAACCTTTTTTCCCCAGGCAGATGCTGCCCCTCACAGGGCACATCCTTGGATGGCAGAGCAGAGGCCAAATTCCAGCCCTCCAGCAGGTATCCTTGGGCAACACTCAAGGAGACCCCGAGACCTGTTTACCTGGTGCCAAACCAGGAACCACCATTTCTCTTCCCCCAGCCTGGTCCTCTGCCACAGTGGGGTCCCCTTTCCCAGCCCCTTTTCTCCAACACACAGCCCGACCTTCACCCGGGCATCCTCCCAGACCCAGACCCACCCCGGACGGCCCCTGGCCCCCTGGCCCCCTGACCATGATTTTTCTGTCCACAGGCCTCTTCTTTTCTCAGTTCCGCTGTCTTCTAGGGGTGGGGCGAGGGCTGGGGAAAGAAGGGGGGGCAGGGTGTGGGGTAGGGGAAAGGTTTCATACACCACATCCTGTTTATGCCCATTCTGGGACAACTGCTGCAAGAGGGCTCCGCCCCCTCCTTCCTTCCCCTAATCTGTCAGGACCTCCGAGCCTTGGAAATCACCTAGACTGGGGTTCAAATGCTGCCTTGCTATGTGACCATTGCTGAGTACCTTCACTCTCTGACTCAGGGTTATTGTGAGGATAAAATAGCTTCGCAGGTCTCCCGGCATGGTGGACATGCTCCACACACAAAAGATAATAACGAGCTCTTTACCTCCTCCCCTCCTCCAGGAAGCCTTCCTGGATTTCCCCCCCCCGCCCCCCCCACTTTGAGTATTTTAACTCCAGAACTGAACAGGGGAGCTGCGGGTCAAACTGTCACCTACTATGTTGATGGGGAAATGGAAAGGAAACAGGAGACACCACAGCAGCAGAGGAATGGTGAATTTCTTCCTGAAGTTATTCAGCCTCACGGGCTTTATAATGGGCCCTACAACAATGGTGTTCAATCTTGTCAGACTGGCACCCCCTTTTTTATTAAGTGTTTCGTATTGCTTCCTGTCTCATCCTGAAATGAAATTCCTAGATAATGTACCCTACTTATACACGTAAGTTTTTTTTAAAAAAATCAATATAATGTTCTGTCCTATAAAGGAGAAATGAAAAAGTAATTCATAGGAAAACCCTGTGTATTTCAGTAAGAAAATACAACCAAACAAAGGAGAATTTTTGCAGATCCCAGCCCCATAATGGCTGCTTCCCTCCGTAGTAGTGGACAAGCCTTTCTATTCCCCACTACTTCACGCTGGACCCCACCCCTTCAACCACTCAAGGGCATCACTTCAGCTATCCCCCGTCTCCCTGCATCATCCACATTCCCATCTCTGCTGGATCTTCCCCTCTCACAGGCAGCGTTACTTCTTCTATCTTAAAAACTATAAACCCCGTCTCCTGCCCAGCCACTGCCCATTCATTTCCTTCCCTTTTTAGCAATACTTCTTGAACGCGTTGTTTACACTTGCTATTTGCAATTTCTCCTCCCAATTTCCCCTTCTAGTCTCTCCCAGCAGACTCCCACTCCTGTCCTTCCCCACTGACAGGGCCACCGATGACCTGTATGGTGCTAGACCTCACGGCCAATTCTCATTCTTCATCGGACACCACCCATCGCTCCCTGCGCTCCGGGCTTTTTTCACTTGGCTTTCAGGCCGCCACCCTCACCAGGTTTTCCTCCAACTCCCCTCTCTGCTCCTCCTCCTGACAGCAGAGAGCTCCCTTCTCTTTCCCGTCTACCTTCCTCTCTTCCTGTCCTCGTCAGTCTCTTGCCTTTCAAAGAGCTTACTTTAATCATGTCTCCAGCTGGGCATGCCCCTAACCTCTAGATTCTTCATCCAGTGGCCAACCTGCCATCTCCACCTGGATATCTTGCAGTCATCCTTGACCCTTCTCTTTCCTTGGACAACGTACGTTAGAACCTGTCAGCTTAGACCTTCCAAGTGTAACCAGAACCTGCCCACTTCTCCCCCTCCACAACCCACACCCTGGTCCTGCCGCCTTCATCTCCAGCCTGAACACGTAAAGGAGAAAGGAGAGAAACCCCCCTTCTCTTCTCTGCACGGTTTCCCTGCTCCCCTTTTCCCTCACTCTGTTCTCCATAGGATTACCAGAAGGGTCCTAATAAAACCCAAGTCAGATGAGCTACTGCCTCTCTTAAAACCCTCCCATGGCTCTCATATTATTGGGGTAAAAGCCAAAGCCCTTACAGTAGCCTTTCTAGCTAAGTTATCTGCCATCACCCCTCCCCCATTACCTCTTGGACCCTGTCTTCCACTACTCTCCTCTGTGCTCACTGCAGCAACGCTAGCCTTTGTGATTCGGTGAGTAATCCTGCCCCTGGGCCTTGGCCCTTGCCATTAACTCTTTCGGGAAACGTCTTTCCCTCATGGTTCATCCTTTAATTCCTTCAAATTTCTACTCAAACCCCATCTGATGAAAGAGGTCTTTCCTCATCTAAATAGTACTGACCCCATTTCTCCATCCTGTCAGCTTGCTTTATTTTTCTCCATACCACGTATCACCAAGGTACACTGTGTTTATATATTGTTTGTGCCCCACCTCCCCATCAGAATGCAAGCTTCCTGAAGAAGATATGTTTGTCTGCCTTGTTCATTGTTGAAATTCCAGTACCCTGAGCAATGCACGGCATACATTAGGTACAGAAGAAAGATTATTGGATGAATAAACGAAGCAGCATGTATGGTGCACAATCACTCTCTCTGGTGTGAAAACTCTTGCTTCAGTGAAGGGCTAGTGGATGGGGTTTGTGCCATCAACCACCCTGGCTTGACATGCCACGTCTGCTTTTCCTCCTCTCTGCTGCTCCTTCTCAATCTTGGTTGATTTCTTTGCTCAAACCTTCCATGTCCCACTTTTCTCGGGGTTCTGTTGAGTTCTTGTCTCCATTCATCCTTTGGACCCTCCCCGGGCTAGGTCACTAATTCCCACAGCTTCAAGTACCCTCTTGGGTGATCCTCAAATCTTGGTTTCCAGCTCCAGTTTCTCTATCTTAAGCTTCAGACACAGGAGTTGTGCAGTCTCCCGGACCCTGCCGCTGGGCGGCCCACACTGGGCTCCGAATCTTCAGGACCTGCATCTTTTCTGATCTCCTTCTCAGGGAGACCGCCCCGCCCCCCCCCCCCTCAACCTCCAGCCAGAGGACTTTATCTTAGATTCCTGCCTCTGTCGCCTGCTGCAGCCGCCCAGTCCCACGGGCCAGCCAGTTCACTCAGCATCCTTACGCGGACCTCCTCCGCTTCCCAGTCTCACCCTCGTGCAAACGCCCCTCTCCCATCCCTGCTGCTTCCCCGTACTCCGTCCCCAGCTCCATTCCCTCCAATAAAAGAGCCAGAGACATCTCTCCAAACCCCCAGCTCACCCATGACTCTTCCCAGCTCGAAGCCTTTCCGCGGCTCCGTAGCGCCCAAAGGACAAGTCCAAGTCCCCTCGAGGGGCCAAACGTCCGGCGGCCGCTCCTGTCCCACCCCTCCCTGGCCGAACTCCACCCTCCACCCCGGCTGCACTGCCCGAGTTCCTCCAACCAGCCACAGTCTCAGTCACCTGAGCGCCTTCTGTGTCGTTCACCCCGAGCCAGGGGATTTGCAGAATGAACGAACAGATATACAACAGCCGGAGCAACGACTCCCATTTATTGGCGGCTTCCTTGGTGCCCAGCACTACGCATGCATTGCCTCTTTCCGTTCTATTCTGCTCGAGAGAGGAAGCCACAAGCTCAGAGAGGGGTGCGCTGAGAAAGCGGGGACTCCAGAAGCCCAGCGCCCACCTGGACGCTCGGGGGGGCGGCGGGGCGCGGCGCCCGGCGGGAGCGGGCTTCAACGCCAGAATCAGGAATTGTGACTCAGGGCGCGGCCGCTGAGGTAGACGGCACGGGACTGCCCCCTGCCGGCCGGGAGGCCCAGCGCCGGGCTCCGCCGGGCCCGTCGCCCCTGGCAACGCCGCGCGCGCCCCGCCCCTTCCCCTCCCGTCGGCCGCCTGACCGTCAGCCCCCCCGACCGACCAATCCCACGGAGCAAGAGGCGGGCCTCCCGGGCCTCGTCCAGCCCCCGCAGCGCCCCTCGCCGCCAGGACCCGGCCTTCCTCCGCGCTCACCGCCCGTTGGCGGGTGCGCGGCTCGTCACCGCGGCCTCTGCTAATGCCGGCGCGCGGCGGTTCCGCCGGGGCGGGACCAGGGGCGGTGACGCACGGCGCGGTGACGCAGCGCGACGGCGGCGGCGGCGGCGGCGGCGGTGGTCGGTGCGGGAGGAGGGAGGGGAGCTCGCGGGCTGGAGAGCGGGCGACGGCGGTGGCGGCGGCCTGAGGAGGCCCGAGCGGCGGCGGCGGCCGAGGCGGTGAGTCGCGGGCAGGGTCGGGCGGCCCGGGGCCGCGGCGGGTCGGGGCGCGCGGGTCTCACCTCAGGGCGTCCCAGGCCGCGCGGGCGGCCCCGCCCCCTCAGGGACCCCAAGCCGCGGGCGGCGGCGGGCGCGGAGCGCGGGCCTGAAGGGTCCCGACCCCTGCGCGGAGCCCCCACCCCGGCCCCCGAAGGGCCCCCACAGGCCGCTCGGAGCTTCCCTCCCAGACCCCCTCACATCCTCGGGATCGACCCCCGCGTCCACCTCAGACGCCTCCTTGGAGGGCGGTCCCCGGCGACCTCGGAGACCCCTGACACTGCCCTCGCACCCGCTCCGCCGGCCCCGGCCTCCCCGGGTCCCGCCCCTGCCATGCCCACAGGCTTCTCCGGAGACTGTCCCGGGGCTCGGAAATGGGCCCCGAATCCCCACCCTCCCCCCAGAAACATCCCCTGAGGCCGCCGGATATCCAGCCGTGTGGATCCGATGTCTTCTCCCCGCGAAACCCTAAAAATCTCCTTTCCGAGTCTCCCCCAAACCCCCTCCAGACCCGGGCATTCCCGAAATGTCCCCCAAGGGCCGCCTTCACACAGCCTCCCCAGACTCCCCTCACACACACCCCGGGAACTTACCCTCCCGCCTACCCCGCACCCGAAATCACCTGCGAGGTGCTCCCCTCAGAACCCCGAGTCCCAGCACTCCTGCCCCCCACATCCTTCAGGATGCCCCAGATGTGCCCGGAAAATCTTCCTCAGAGCCTCAAACCTATGGCGAACTCTCCTTCCACGTTCCACACACCTCTTCCAAAACCCCTTTTGTGTATCCCCAACCCTTCCCAGGAATCCACACCAAATGTTCCAAAAATTGCTTCTGGATGCAAAAATTTCCTTTGTAAGTTTCCCCCACACACACTTTTAGGTGAACTTTCTAACACCCTCCTCACAAAAACACTGTAAGCCCTAAGGCCTCCTCAGGACCCCTCTGAGGTGCGGTTTGCAAGATCTCGCGTCTCCTCAGAGACCCCGCCACCTCCTGAGCCCCCCGAGACGTGCCCTGAGCCCCCCCAGGGCCCTCGGCACCCCGAGCCCTCGGATCTCCTGCCTCACGGCCGCTTCCGAGGCTTCCCCGAGCGCCAAGCCTCTCGCACCCACTGCCAACCCTCCCTCCCTCCAGAATTCTTCCCCACGAGCCCTCCACCTGACCCCACTTTCCCTCAGGAGACCCTCCCCACGCACCCTTTTGCGGCCTTGGCGGGGTTCTGCCACCTCAGACCACGCCTCCCGGGCCCCTCCGAGAATGCGCCCCAGCCCCTGGCCAGACTTCTCAGAATCCCCTCAGGTTCTCCGCCCACGGCCCCCAGAAACCTTGTTCAGGACCCTCCTGGGCTCCCTTCCCTTTAGAACCCTCTCATCTCCTCCATTCTTTTTCCCCTGAAATCCCCTTAGAGGTCCTGTGCAGATCTGAGTCTCCTTACCCCACAGTCCCTTCCGAGGCCCCACCATCCTCCACACAACCCTCCCGAGAGGCTCCAGGTCCCCTTTCAGTAAGAGGTTTGTCAGGAGGCATTCTCCACCCCCTTGAAACCCCAGTCCTTAAGACCTTTCTCACAGACCATTTTTCTTAGGTTCCATCCTCAGAGAGCCCCTCCCCCCCCCCCCCTTCAGAGATGGAGGGACCCTTAACACCCTCCTTAGAGACCGCTGGACGACTGCCCCTGTTTTCCTTCCAGAAGCTCCCACCGTCCTTTCCCCCTTTGAGGCCTCCTCACTAGAGAATCTCTTCCCTATGGTAATGGGCCTCAAAGTGTGGTCCCTTGACCAGCAGCATCTGCATCACCTGGGAATTGTTAGAAATGCATATTCTTGGGCCTTACTCCAGTCCTACCGAATCAGAAAACCTGGAGTCAGGCCCCGCAGCCTGATTTTAGGAGCCCTCCTGGTGATTCTGATGCATGCTCAAGTTTGAGAACCACTGCCTCTAGGAGAAGTTCCCTCTCCCCACAGAAAGCCCCCAAAAGATGCCCTACTGCCCACCCCATTTTCCTGGGAGTACCCTTTGTGAAGTCCCCACCCTCCAGAAAGACCCCTTCAAAAGACCTCTAGCTTCTCCACAAAGTTGCCCCACCTTCTGAGCAATTACTTCAGATTCTACTTTTAAATGGTTTCCTTTCAGATCTTCCTAGGACTTCTCCTTCTGGCTTCCCTCCACGCCATTCTTTGGTGCTTCTGCTTCAAATTGCTATCTCCTCCAAAATCTCTTCTCATCTACTCATCTGTCCTTCTTCACATAGGCACCCTCCCCTTAAGACACCTGCAAATCTTCGTTCTCTGTGTCTTATTGCATAGAGCCCTTTATTGTACTTCCTAGAGCACCACTCATATTCTTCCTTATAGTTTTTCACCCACCCTCACTGGACTTGGAGTTTGGGAAATACTGGGGATGTGTCTTGTTAGTCTCTGAATCCCACATGGTGGGATCTGCCCTCTGTAAGTTATTGGGAATCATTAGAGCACAGGCAGCTCTTGTGTTTGGCTAGAAATCTCTAAATTTCTCAGATCTCACACCTCATTCAGATTCAGCACACCTTCCTACACCTTCCTCCTCTTCCCCCTCCTCTCCTCTCTACCTAGCCCAAGGAGAGGCTATCTACCCCAACTGCTCTGAACTGCCTCACCCCATCCTACTTGGCTTCTCAGCCCTCCATAGGGCCCTCAACTTCCTCTAAGGGATTCTGTTTCTCTCTAGGTCAAGAAGAGGTAACAGAGATCACAGGGTAAACACTGGGGCCTGCCTTCAGGGAGCTCCCAGTACAGTAGAGAGGTTGGGCAGGTACACAGGGCAGAACATGAGGTACAAATTATATGTTGTAGAAATTCAGCAGTGAGAGATTGCTTTTCAGCCATTTGGCTAAGATTAAGTGAAATTCAGCACTTTATCTGGAAATACTTCATAGAAAAGGTGGTATTTGGGCTGGGTGATATCCCATAGGAATTGGGACAATGACAACTAGCCTTCCAGAGAAAGGAAACAACTAATGCAATGGGTGGAAGACAAGAAAGTGTCCTCATCTCTCATCCATGGCATCTCTTCTCTTCCCCTGAAGGACAGAGATGAAAGAAAAGAGATTTCTCCCATCTGCATTGTATTTGCCAGCTGCACTTTAGTGACCCATTAGTAATAATACTAATGACTACTGTTCATTGAGTTGTTATTATCTACCAGTCACTGTTTAAGTGATTTACATGTATTGTCTCACAGGACCTATGAGGTAGGTAAACTACAATTATCCTCATTTTATAAAGGATGAAATTGAGCGCAGGTGGAACAAATAGAAGCTCTCTGGCCCCTGTCTGTCCCAAGATGATAGTGTCTGGAGTCAGGGAGTTGAATTTTATGTTCTCATAGGGTTGGGAGCAATAGGGCATTGTAGTGTAGTGGTTAAGTATGCAGACTTTGGAGCCAAAAAGGATTTGTATCCCATATCATCACTTACCAGTTTTGTGACATAGGACAAGTTACTTAACTTTTCTGGTCCTCAGTTTTAAGTTAAAAAATGAAGGTAATAATGATATCCTACTTCATAGAATTATTATATAAGGATTAAGTTAATACATATAAAGTACTTAGAACAATGCCCTGCACATAAGTTCTCATTGTTAGCAAAAAAGGAAAAACAAAACAAACAAACAAAATTCATAGCAGCCAGGACTCTTTTAAAGACTTAAGTGACAGAACCTTAGTTCAAACTAATTTAATCAAAAAGGAGAATTAATTGATTCATGTTGCCAAAAAGTCCAGAGTTAGGATGCTTCAGAACTAGTTACATCCAGGAGTTGAAACAATCCAATAATCTCTCTCCATTTCTTCACTAACTTAGCTTCATCCTCAACAGATTTCTGCTTTGTGGTGAAAAAGGCTCTCAGCAACCCCAGGCTTAAATCCTACATCCTTAGCAGCCTCAGTGGAAAGAGAACTCTTCCCTGAGAGCCCTTAGTTTGAAAAGGTCCTTTCCTGAATATCTGTGAGATGGTGACAGAAGATCCTTAGAGACATGTGTTGGGCTCTTGAGCCTGGAACTGCTCACTTGTGGAGCCAGATAAGACTTTGATTCCATCCTATTACCTTTCTAAGCATTGATGATAGTCCCCTTCCTCACTGTTCCCCTAGCCCTAATCTATGCTTGCTTGGATCCAGAGAGAGTTTATGGCTAGTCTGACCCAACCAGACTTTCCTTTGGGATCTCACTGGGAAATATAGAAATGAGATGAAATGACTGGCATGGTTTGGTGGTAGCCTCGAGGCAGAGGAATCCAGGAGTAATGGTGTTCAGTTCCCTACATCAACTTTTTTTTTTTTTTAATTTTGTTGCTATTATCCGTGCACTGGTTTTATTTTTTATTTTTTAATTACTTTATTGATTAAGGTATCACATATTTGTCCTCATCCCCCCTATTCCCATCCCAAACCCCTCCCCACGCCTACATCAACTTTGCTTTTCCAGGGTCCGAAACTTTGGAAGAGAGTTAAGTAGCGAGTTGATTTTGTTTGGGTGCAAATTCGATGAATAGAGTCTAGTTGAGAACAAGTCACAGAACAGCAGAACATGCAAGTCTCAAATATCTCTAGCAAACAATTTATGGAGATACTTTTCTAGGTACTAGAGATGCAGCGGTGAATGAAAAAGTCAAGGTCTTGGATCTCATGAATCTTATATTCTGATGGGGGAGAGAATATATAAACAAATCAAAATAATGGTGTGTGCTATGAAGAAATTAAAACAGTAATGTGAATGAGAGGGTGAGGATGGCCACTGTACACAAAGTGGTCAGAATTGGCCTCTTTGAGGAGGTGACAGTTGAGCCTGATAGCCTAAAAGATGAGAAGGCACCAGTTGTGGATGATCTGATTAGTGGGGCATCCTAATCCAAGCATTGTTACTTGTGGAGAAAGAACTGCTGCAAGGTGGGGAAATTTTTCACAATTTTCATAGGACTTGGTGATGGCATTAGAAAAAGAAGAATCCAGCATGATGACCACAACTCTATGAGAGTATTTATGCCTGACAACTCTAAGAGAATAGCTACTATTATTAACTACATTTTACATATGAGAAATCAGGTATAGCAAGATGAATTCACTTGCCCAAATTAAGGAAGGCAGTAAGTGGTAGGGTTATATTTCCAACCCAGGCCGTCTGGTCCCAGAGCCAAAAAGGCAGGAGGGCATGTTTAACTGACATTAAGAAAAAAGAATTATCGCCCTGTCAGGGTAGCTCAGTTGATTAAAGTTTTGTCCCAATATGCCAAGGTTGTGGGTTTAATCCCCAGTCAGGGTACTTACAGGACTCAACCAGTGAGTGTGTAATAAGTGAGAGAACAAATCAATGTTTCTCTCTTCTCTAAAATAAAGTGTCTCTGTAGGAAAAAAAAAAAAAGTTATCCAGACTCAATGACTAGATCTTATGGAAGAGGAAGGAGAAGGGAAGGAAAGTCAAAGAGAGTTTTAGAGGGAAGAGGTGGCATATTTAGGAGTGGGAGGAGTAAAAGAGATGGCAGTACACTGAGGGGAGGTAAGGGTTGGGATGGGACACCAGCTTCTCTACTTCAGGGTTTCCCAGAGCTCTCTAGGCCGTGTTATTTCCAGGAGGCTGTGCCTGGCCTCTCACCTCTCCTTCCCTTCCCCAGGACCATTCATACAAAAGCCTCATTCTTGGCTGAGGCAATAGTGTACATATTTTGTGTACATATTTTAGGAGTTTCTGAAAATACTGATTGGTGGGGGTGGTGTTAATCCGCACCTGAGGATTCTTTTCCATTGCTTTTCAGAGAGAGAAACATTGATGTGAGGGAGACACATTGATTGTTACCTCCTACATGCTCCCCAGTTGGGGGCAGGGAGCAAACCCACAGCCCAGGTACGTGCCCTTGACCAGGAATCGAACTCGAGACCCTTCTGTGTGCAGTCTGATGCTCTAACCAATAAGCATACCCTCCAGGGCTGGTTGGTTTTTATAAGAGAGACGCTGGGCTCCCTCGGCTTCTGACATTCTCCTGTTCTTAGGTCAGGATAGTGAGTTAACCTTAGGTAACTAGCGTATTACCTTATTCGTGAAGTGTGAGTTACTCAAAGGCCTAGGTAGGTGCTGTAGAAGGGCCAGGAATGTGTAGGGAGGCTAATGGGAGCCTCTTATTTATCCAGAGATACTGGCATTAAATGTTGTACCCTTCAGCCCAACTTTCTAGGCATTGGAAGAGAAATTACAGGAGACTAGCATTATTCTCAGGAACAGCCAAGAGTTACAAGGCCAAACTGCCTGGCCTTGAAAATCTCAGCTTAGTTGTGTGCAGTCTTGGATAAGTGACAACCTAACGGTCCGTTTTTCCATCTGTAAAATGTGGATATTATATACATATATAAGACAGATATAGAATATATATAGTTTTAGATCAAATGAGCTCTTCCATGGAAAGCTGTTATCACAGGGTCTGGGACCTGACACTTAATATATGAAGATACGCTAAGCATCGTGCTAGGTATTTTTATATACATTGTTTCATTTCATTCTTACCACAAGCTTTACTGAGGAGGAAACTGAGTTACTTGCCAAAGGTTACACAGCAAGTATGTATCAGCATGAGAGCCCAGATTTCAGCACTCCACAGTGTTTCTCTGAATGTGGAGAATTGACTTTGAGAGGTGCCTGTCTGTAGGCTGCTTCTCACTCTTCGGGGCCAAGGAAGGAGCTTAGAGGGCACTTTTTCCTAGAACCTTTAGCCAATTTTTGGCTCCATTTTCTACCCTCCAGGGTTGGTAGATGCTTCCCAAAGAGGTTACTTGGGCCCATGGAGACCAAATATGGCATGTTGGGCTTTTTTAGAGACTGCTATAGACATTCCACTCTCATGTCTTTCCTCAAAGGCAGGGAGTCATTTTTGGTCACATGAAGACAAAAGAGACCAGAGCAGTAGTGAATTGTTCTGTATGGGAACATCAAGGCTTTTTCAACTTTAAGTGTTAGAAACCCAATTCAAACTGGCCTCAGTGAAAAATAAATTTTTTGGTCCATGTAATTAAGAAAATGTGGGGTTGGGGGGCTTTAGACTTGCTATGTGCAGGTCTTCAAATGTGAACAGGTCTCCCTTTTCCTCCCCTAATTTCTTGACTCAGCCTTCATCTTTGTTGGCTTCATTCTATGGCAGGCTCTCACTGTGAGGTAGCAGAAGTGGCAACCAGTAGCATCAGGAGAGGTGTAATCTGGGCAACCCTAACAGTGAACTTGTTTTCCCCAGTAGCTCCAACAAAAGTTCAAGGAAAACTTTTCCTTGTCCAGGCTTTACTCTATGTCTACTCCTGGATCCAAGAAAGACAGTTAATTCTCCAACAGGCTCTTATGGGGCTGGTACTAGAAGATGGGAATGCATATTTGGCAGGCAGATCCTCCAAAATCCATTACAATAAGATGCCTTGGAATAGTCAATGCTGATGGCTCTCCCCTGGCCCATCTCACCAAGCCAGGTCTTCCTTTCTCACTGCAGTCAGGCACCCAGGATATTGAGGTAATTGGCCCTTTGATAGAAGAAAGCCATCCAGTCTTCTTCAGTCATCATCCAGAACAAACATCTTTCTGTCCAGAGCATAGGAATCCCTCCTTTAAGGCTGATTTTTTTTTAAAACAGTATATTCTTAAAACGGACTGTTCGCCTAAAGCCCCAGGGTTTATTGAGAACTGTCCGACCCATCCTCGGATACTAGATCCTCTCCATCAGTCATGTTTCCTGAGCAGCGAGGTGGCTTAAAAGTGTGAATCACAGAGGCCTGAGGGAGGGATAGTTATCAGACTTCTGGTCTTTTCTCTGTATGTGTCCATCTAGTCAAAGGACCATAAGCCACAGGCTTTGTTCTATATAGTTGCTATATTAATGTGAATTAATTTCCAACGTTTAAAAATAGGGGAATTTTATTTAAAATTCCAGATTTCTGGTTTCTCTTTTTTTTAAAAAAAAAAAGATAAGACCTAACGGTACTAGACCCACATTCCCCCATGGCACCAGTTAATTAGAGCTGAACTGTGACTTCACCCTTTAGACAGGGTATGTGCTTTCCAGCTCACCATAGTCTTCACCAGCCTGCTTTTTAAAACCTGGTTTTGTAAAGTATCATGTTTGAGACCCCACTCTGTTCCGAGGCTTTGCTTCTAGCATTTGACTTGGGGAAAGAAGCTGGATTGATGTGCAGTTAACAGTTTATTTGGGACACACAGTGCTGTTGCTTAGGAAAAGTAACAACTCAATAAAAGAGTTTATGGAAAAGAATGTGCACAACTTTGGTCTGTTTGTGGGTTTGGTCATCTTTTGCAGTAAATGCTGTTGGCATATCAAACCTCCCATCACAAATGTTCCCTCTGAAATAGTAACATGTCTTCTATCTTACAAGTTGCCGTCCAGTGAAGGAATCCCTCCCACTCCCGAGGGATGTTCATTCAGCCTCCGCTTGACCACTTCCAGCAACCAGAGAGCTTATTACCTCCTCATATGGCAGCCAGTTCCATTCTTGGACAGATAACATTATTTTAAAGTTTTTCCTTATGTTAAGACTGTCTCCAGGCACGTGAGCTACCACTCACCCATCCTGCATCCAGGGCAAACATTGATAAACAATAGTACTCTTTCTCACTGAGCCAGAAAGTAACATGTACCCTTAAAACTTTAAAAATTAAATTAAATTCCTCTAAAATTTACAGAAGTAATATGTGTTTACTTGTAACTAGTGAAATACTAAAAAGTTATGTTGAGAGTGTTAATAATGCCTCCTCCTTTCCAAGGTAATCAGTGTGAACAGCCTTAGGGTCTATCCCTGTATACACTTCTCTATATACATATGTGTATATAATCAGATATGATATATAATGATTTTTGTATTTGGCTTTTTTTTTCTTTTTACAAAAAAAATGACATCACATTGTACATATTACTATGCAGCTTATGGACATCACTCTAGATCAGTAAAGAGCAAATACTATATACATTTTTTTTTGTATTCTATCAAAGTCAAGCTTTTTAAAAATATATATTTTTATTGATTTCAGAGAGGAAGGGAGAGAGAGAGAGAAACACCCCCAACTGGGGATCGAGCCCACAACCCGGGCATGTGCCCTGTACGGGAATCGAACCGTGACCACCTGGTTCATAAGTCGATGCTCAACCACTGAGCCACCATGGCAGGGCAAGCATTTTTTTTTTTTTTTTAGGGCAAGCATATTTTTAATAGCTACATAATATCCCATTCCTTGAGGTGTGCCCAAATTATTAATCATTCTTCCATTGCTTCATTGCTTCAGGATCCTTCTCACCACAGTGCTCCAGGCAGCTACTACCAGTCAATTTGAGTTAGCCTGAGAAATAAAACCCATTTTGTTATGTGTGATCCAATCTAGCTTACCTTATGCATTCTAGAGAATAGAAGCAGACAAGCTCAGAGATCCAAGTGAATCTGTTCTGTGGCAAGACTAGAACTTAATTTTCTTGACTTTCAACATTTCCCATATTCCCATATCCTGTATTGCCTCTCACTTAGAAATGTCTACCCAGGTTCTCCTCTGGAGTAAGTAAATAAATCTAATTCCTCTTCTGTGTGCTACCCGTTTAGATATTTGAAGTCAATTATGAAATTGCTCCTGAGTCTTCTCTTCACCAGGAGAAATTTCCTTGATGCCTTCAAATTTTTCTCTCATGATTTTCAAATCCCTTTACCATCCTGTGGGCCATTCTTTCTGTCTTCTCCCCCAGGGCTGTAGAAATCCCAAGTGTGACTTCCATGCGCACCTTTTTATTCATTCATTTGTGAACACCTTTTATGTGTCAGTCATTGTTCTGGGTTCTGAGTGATGACGGTATAGCTTGTATTTTGATGGGAAGAGAAAAATAACAAATATAAATAAGATGATATTTGAGGGTGCTGAATTATATAGAAATGAAATACTTTTAACATAATAGAGTGACTGAGAGTGAGATTGGTCAGGAAAGATCTTTCTAAGGAAGTGACATCAAGCTGAGACCTAAGGGACAAGTAGGAGCCAGCTATAGACAGGTCTGGGGGAAGAGGATTCCAGTAAACAAGAAACAACTTGATACAAGATGAAGTTGGAGAGGCCACAGGAATCTTTCAGGGTCCTGTAGGACAAGATAAGAAGTTCAGGTTTAATATAAGTTTAAGTGCAATGGGAAGTCATTGAGGATTTTAAGCCAGGGAGGCAAAATTTGATTTCCCTTTTAAAAAGATTTTTGGAGGTTCCACTTTCTTCCACACTTGCTTCTTATATCCAAAGGATTGATAACCAGGTCAGTTTGCTCGGTTCAGTTGTCCCACAGAGGATTGGTGAGGTTAGTCACAGCCATTGTCAGGTCAGCCTTCCTCAGCAGGAGCATGGAAGTTCAAGGAGATGGCAGTAGCTCCCTAAGACCTGAGCACAGCAGCTTCAATAGATCTCTGTATGGAGTTCTCAGTCCTCTTGGCAGCGAGATGGGGATGAAGCCGAATGTGGTTGAGGGTAGAGCCAAGGGCACTGGTTGCAAGAAAGACGCGAAATGTGAATAGGGATCTGGAGCTGGAGACAGTTAGGAAGAGGTTTCAGAGTAGTGTCCACAAACCAGTCAACTGAAGAATAGGCCTGTTGTCTTGTCTGTCCAGTTGACACAGCTCCTTTGTAGTTCCTGCCTAAGAGGAATTTGGACACTTTCTTACTTGGGAGTTTTTGACTTTTGAAGTGTCCCCCTTGTCCTCAGATTGACATCCCCTTGGCTTGTAGGTGACATCCTCAGATCTCTGAGAGCCAAAGGGACTTCCCCACCCAGAGGACTTTGGTCAGGGTTAGTCTTCAGGGAAATGAAAAAGGGGGCTGGAAGAGATTCACCTCAGAGTAGAGATAGATGGGATCTTAAACATCGGAGTTGCAACTTTTCTAGAGTAAGCTGGAGTGGTGGAGTTGATATCCCCCCAGCCTGTTTAAGATCTCTGAAAAGGCCTCTCTCCCCTTACCCTTAGGTACTCAGACAATTACTAATCAGGATTCACATACCTGAGATCTCCACTGGGGTCACCACCTCACCACCCACCCACATCCTAGCTTTGTAAGTCTTAGCTTGAAATAACATAAATAGTTCATAGGGTCCTTTCAGCAGGTAAATAGTCACTTTGTCCAGATTTGGAAGGAGGTGGCCAGAGACCAACAAGGTGAGGGCATGTGCTTGGGGTCATATGCCTGCATAGTCAAGTAACCTGGGGCCAGGTCTCCATTAATTCAGATTTTTTTTCCTATAATGTGCAGCCTCTCCTATTTCCCATTTACTCTCTGCTTTAAATTCATATCCTTTGACCCTAACCAGTTTGGCTCAATGGATAGAACGTCAGCCTGCAGATTGAAGGATCCCAGGTTCGATTCTGGTCAAGGGCACATGCCTGGGTTGCAGGCTCGATCTCCAGTAGGGGGCTTGCAGGAGACAGCCGATCAATGATTCTCTCTCATCATTGATGTTTCTATCTCTCTCTCCCTCTCTCTTCCTCTCTAAAATCAATAAAAATAAATAAGTAAATAAAGATAAATTCACATCTTTTTGCCCTATGACAGCCAGGCCTGAGGGGCAGCATTTTTTCCTTAGTCTAGGGTAGGTCTCTTGAGTCCTGATCAAGCCTTTTCTCTGGATCTGAAGATTGGAGGGAGAGTTGGTTTAGTATCTGGTATTGGCTTTACCTTTCTCCCAGGATCTCCGCAGAGTGGATAGCCTGAAAGAGGAAGGCATGAAGACTCCTTACTCCCTCAGCACTAGGTCATTTCCAGCCCCTTCATTCTATCTGACCCCTTGCTTCCTTTTCCAGGAGCCTGGAGAGGTGTGGCTGGACCAAGACCTCCCCCGATGTGAGCAGGTTTCCTCCCCCCACCACCTGTTGCCACCACGCCAGGGAACGTCCTCAAGCCCTGGCCTTCAGGGAAGAGGTAACAGGAGCCCGGAGCCGAGACCATGTGACGGCGCTGGCCCTGGCCACCGCCGTACCCCCCACCCTGGCCCCAGGCCCGGCACCATGATGTTCCGAGACCAGGTGGGCATTCTCGCTGGCTGGTTCAAGGGCTGGAATGAGTGTGAGCAGACAGTGGCCCTGCTGTCACTTCTGAAGCGGGTCACTCGCACCCAGGCTCGTTTCCTGCAGCTCTGTCTGGAACACTCCTTGGCGGACTGCAATGACATCCACCTGCTGGAGTCAGAGGCCAACAGTGCTGGTAAGTCTCCACCCCCAGGGATGGGAGTAGGAGGGAGACCTAGAATAGGAACAGATGTTAGATGGTTGAGGAGGCCTACTCAACAGTGGTGCTAAGAAATGTGTGTTCTAGATTTGGTGGGTGGGAAGTCCCTGACCTCCCAAATTATCATCATGGCTTTCCTGGGGCTTTGTTGCTAAGTATCCTCAGGCATGGAATGGGGGACTTCTGAGGGTGGACAGTGCAAACTGGAAACTACCCACAGCAAAGGAAGGATCATGTAGGGTGGCTTGTCTGTGAAGCTGAAAGAAACAGACTAAAATCATTACCTATGAAAGGGGAATTGAAGGTGAGCATTAATTCATTTTTCAAGCTCAGGACATCAGAGCTAGGAGGATATTTTGGAACTCTTCCAAATTTATAAGTTTTCCTATACTATCCTTAACCCCTGAAAGGTAAGTTGGACTTAAAGCATAAACAGCTTCAAGAGAATATTGAATTTAGATGTAGTCCGTATCAGTTCCCTTACCACTTTGTAGAGCAGCAGTTGCCAACCTTTTGGACCTCACGGACCACCAGTGGTCTGCAGACCACCTGTTGGCGACCATTGCAATAGAGAATGCTTTGTGTCCCATGAGGTTGGCACTGGTATGGGTAAGCCAGATTTCTCTAGAACCTCTCCCAAGGGCCCTAGGCATAAATAGGAGTCAGGCCAGAGAACCATCTCAAGAGACTCTGTTAAAGCCATATTGTCCTTCTGGATCCCCACAGGCCTGATAGAGACCTGTTGTCCTTGGTAATAGGTGAGAGAGATGGAGACCAGAGAAGAGGTCGAGTCATGCACACCTGAAAGCTAGCTGGAGAGAGGGACCCCTTGTAAAGTGTGTCTAGACCCTTCCCACCTTCTTCCCCATAATAATATTCACACTGAGCCCTTACAGCAAGCCAAGTACTGGCTTTACTTTTTTTTTTTTTCCAGAGAGGAAGGGAGAGGAAGAGAGAGATAGAAACATCAATGATGAGAGAATCATTGATTGGCTGCCTCCTGCACACCCCTTACTGAGGATTGAGCCCACGACTGTGACCTCCTGGTTCATAGGTCGACACTCAACCACCAAGCCACACTGGCCAGGCCTGGTTTTACTTTTATAGTTAACTTCAAAAGCAGTGTTCTTTGGTGGCTCTAGAGCCAAATGTCCCAGTTCTGTTACTTGCCATACTTAACCTTTCTGAGCCTTGGTTTCCTTGTCTTAAAACTCAAGTTTGATATCTGTCTTTACTTTGTTGTTTTTTTTGTTTTTTTAAATATATTTATTGATTTTTTACAGAGAGGAAGGGAGAGGGATAGAGAGCTAGAAACATCGATGAGAGAGAAACATCGATCAGCTGCCTCCTGCACACCCCCCACTGGGGATGTGCCCGCAACCAATGTACATGCCCTTGACTGGAATCGAACCTGGGACCCTTCAGTCCGCAGACCGACGCTCTATCCACTGAGCCAAACCGGTTTCGGCCTGTCTTTACTTTCTAAGGTGGTTGAGAACTCTGAGACTAGTGCCTGTCATGTAGTAAACACTCAATAAATGTAAATTGTTGTGTTTATTGTCAACTCATGTAGTCTTCCCAATAAACCCAGGAGATAGATACTGTCCTTATTCCCATTGTATAGGTGAACAAGTCAGCATGGGCTGCTAGGATTAGGATTTGGGGAACCACAGCTGCCGTGCTTCCCTCATCTCCCCAGGACCACCTGCCTTAGAAACAGTCACTTGTATTTTACCCAGTTTTTAGGTACAAATCACAGAAGCACCATGGTTGTAGAAGAAGATGGTTTCTCAGACCAGGAGTCATACCAGCTTAAGTCCCAGTCTGGTGGACAGCTTAGCTGCAACAGGTCCAGAGCTCAGCCATTTGATATCCTTCTCACCCTCCCGACCAGGGAGGACTCCCCTCTGCCCTAGCACCATGGGCAGGAGTTTTGTGGTTGTAATATGGCTCTGCACCCAGAATGGGGGTTGCTTTGGGCAGGCCAGTGTCTTACATATAGCTTTGTCACATATCCTCACAATCCCATCTGTGCAGGCAGTTGGATGAGCATTGAGTTCCAGTGTTGACTACATATCAGATTCACCATTGTGCTTATTGCTGTTTATTTATTAGAGCATTTTGCGTTCTTTAGTTGTTTTCAAAACTAGTGATAAAATCAAACCATTTGAAAGGCGAAACGTGAAGTCTCCCTTCCAGACTTCCATGTTCCTAATTTGTGTGTATTTTGTGAGATATTCTGTGCATGTATGAACATAGTCATAGTTTTCCTCCAGCTTTTTCATTGTTTTGATTGCTTTATCACATAGAACACTGCATATTAACCAGTTGTGTGTGTTTTTCACTTGAACAATAATAACTTGAAGATCATTACATATTCAGCACATACATGTATACCTCATTGTTATTAATGGTGGCTTAGTAGTAAGAATAGGTAACATTTATAGAACCCTACCTGAGTATCAAGCAGTGCAATTACCTTTATTACTCATTTAACCCTCCCAAAAACTCTGTGAGGTTGGTCTCACTATTCCCTCATTTTACAGATGAGGAGACTGGGGTCTGGGAAGGTTTAGTGACTTGCCCAGAGTCATCTGGTCAGAAGTAGAGCTAGACTTGGACTTTATAGAATTCTTGCTATTGACCAGTAGACTCTACCACAGACTATGTTCAGCTTTACTCTTATAAACAGTTCTGTAATGAGTACCCTTTAATCATCTGTAGGATAAAGTCCTAGAATTCTGTGGGATTGCTAAGTTTGAAGTTATGTGCATTTCAGTATTTATTATTACCACATTGCTCTTGAAGAACCCTCTACTAGTATACAAGGAACCTGAGGCTCATCCAAGATGGTTTGCATTGGTATGTTGGAGGTAATGCCTAACTAGTGTTGAAAATTGCTGTGGAATGAATTGACTAATGAATGAATATATGAATCAAGGTTTTTATCCTGAGTCCCATGTCAGAGAATACAACAAGCTAATACTTAGCTGAATAGAGAAGTAGGGAAAACTTAGAATGAGAAAAGAGGGAGAGCCATGGTATCTTCCATAGTCAGCAGGAAGCCTGCCAGGATTAGAGCGAAGCACGACGAGAGAGAAATTTGGTAGAGTCTTGGATGCATCTTTCCTAAGAGGTAAATTTTGTTGGGCCTTTAATGCCTCTTTCCTAATTGACACGGGGTTACAAGACTAAGGAGGTCTGTGTCTTCTGACTTGCTCCCACACTCAAGTAGAACAGCCACCTTTGTGAAGGAAGGAGCTACTTCCTGGGCTTGAGTGCCTGCCTCGTGAAAGGAGCTGTATGCATTCTCTGTTATTCCTCCTCTGTTCATATGGCCTTCCCATTCCCTGGTGTTTCCCAAACTTATATCATTGGCAGAATCATCTAGTGGGAGAGGAGGTGACTGTTAAAATTCAGATTCCTGAGCCCTTTACCCAAACCCACTAACTTAGAATCCTGAGGGGATAGGTTTGGGAACAAGTACCCAGGTTCTTCTGCTGAACCAGCAGTTTGAACAATGAAGCCCTGCTGGATGATTCATTTGTCATAGGACAAGTGGGACTAGGAATCAGGACACCCAGAAGTTCCAGATCCAGCTCTGCCACTAACACCTCTTGAGACCTGGGCCAGCCCCACCCCTCTTGGACCTGAGGATCCATATCTGGAGAGTGAAGACGTTGTTATAAATACTCTCCCAGTACCTTTTGGGTTTTGAAAGAATGCGTCAAAGAAGGCAGACTTATGGCCATGCATATTACTTTGTTTGGGGGCCCAGCACATTCTTCTAAAGCAATAGTTCTTAATATTTTATGAGATGGATCCATCAGTGAATCTGTCCCTCATCCCCACCAAGATGCACACCTACTCCATAAACCAAATCTTGAGTTCATTTCATCCACCAATTCTCTATTACAGGGTCTAAAGTTCTTCAACTTTTCAGATCCCTTCGGGCCAAGAGGGCTAAAACAGTGAGGCAGGTCCTCTGCCATTTTCTGAGTTTGTACTCCATATCTCACCCACCCAACCCTGCTACTTCTCCAGTTCTCCCAGGGAGACTCTGGGTTCAGGTTTGGGTTTAAATCAATCAGAGCTGCCCACCTGTCCATCTCCTCAGAAAGGGTGGGAATGCAGAGGACTTGATTTAGGAAAGTGGGTCCTAACTCTGGCTTCATGTCAGAATCATTCAGGCTCTTTATTAAATGAACCTGAGGCCTGGGTCCTATTTCCAGAGATTCTGATGTTTTTTAAGCTCCCTAGTTGACCCTTGAGTGCATCGAGTGGAGAACCATTTGTCTTGATGCTGACACTGATTCTGGGTGGGCCCAGAAAGGTGTTTAGGGTACTGTTGTGTGACATGTTGAGAGTGGGGGCTGTGGAAGAGGGCTCTGGTCTGAGCAGTCTCTTCCTCTCAGGCAACTGGGAAGTGCCCCAACCTAGGCAGCTAGCGTTGGTTTCATGGAAACAGAATCTGAACAGGCAAGGATAGGCCCCAGGTTTCCTTTTTGTCATCCCTGTTCCTTCTCCCAGTGCTGTCTTCCCTGCCTGTTTGGAGTTATAACAGTAATTTTGTCTCTCTTTCCCCTGATGCTGACTTGGACCAGAAGGGTGGAGCCAGAGAGGCTGAAATCCCCTTCCCTTCCTGGTCCTATAGCTTCCTGAGTCACATTTCCTGCATTTCTTTCCTCCTCTTGTCCTCTGAGTCAGAGTCCCAATATCCAGCAGGTAAGCCCCTCCCTCTCTGGCTCACTGAAACTGGGTGGGGAAACTGAGGTCAGGAGGGGGCCATGGCTGAGTGAGTCACTAGAACTCAACTCTGATGCCTACACCCTCCCCTTTCAAACTCTACTGACATAGTTCATCAAACAAAAATGTGAACCCCCAGACTCCCCCATGTTTGTGTGAGCTGGAGTGAGGCAGAGAAGGGCATGCTTGGAGCCAAACCCCAGCCTCTCTAACTAGTGCATGAGGCTGCCACAATTGTTGCAACAGCCAGCACATAAAAATGGGTTTGCTCTTATGGCAGTCTCCAAGATATATTTGGCTCCTGTGATTTGCCAGGACCCAGGTTCATGACCTACTTAGCTCTGATCACCTGGCCAAGAAAGGCACTCTTATGCAGTCTACCTCATCTTCTCTATGCCTGTGGTGTCCAACTTGGCAGCTTGTTGAGAAGCAGCAGTTAGCATCATGGCATCCCTTAGCTCCCCTCCCCGTTCACCCACCTCCAGAATTTCATCATTGCTTATTGTGCTTCTGGCTCAGAAGAATCAGATATGTACATTTTGGTAAATAACTGTGAAACTCCCAACCCTGTTGGGAATCTTAAGAGGGAGGCTCAGATGTGCCCTCCTATATAAATTGCTCCTCCCCCAGCCCCAAAACAGCATGGGCTCTAAATCTTCAACCAGGAACAGCAATGACAGTTAAAATGCATGGAACACTTTACACATGTTAGGTGCTATGCACAGTTGTCTCATTAACATATATATATATATATATATATATATATATATATATATATATATATATATATATCTTTAGAGGAAGGGAGAGGGAAAGAGAGATAGAAACATCAATGATGAGAAAGAATCATTGATTGGCTGCCTCCTGCATGTCCCCTAATGGGGATCAAGCCCACAACCCAGGCATGTGTCCTTGACTGGAATCAAACCTGGAACTTTTCAGTCCACAGGCTGATGCTCTATCCACTGAGCCAAACCAGCTAGGGCTCATCGACTTTTACTACAGTCCTGTGATGAAGGGGTTTTTACTTCCCCATATTGTACAGAAAAGGAAACCAAGACTTAGAGAGGTTAAAGGACTGACTTTAAATTATGTTAACCTAGGTCATGGAGACAGAGCTGGATTTTTCTAATCCAGGCAAGTTTGCCTGTTGAACTTGTGCTCTTACTTAGTATACTCTGCTAGGACACAAGAGAGGGTAACCTGAGGTCAGGGGATCCTAGAAAGAATCCATTATACACACATAAACACCACTATCTTCAAGGGGACCATCTGGGTTCAATTGTGCAGGTATTCATTGGGTCCCTGCTATGCCTCAACTCTGAGCCAGACTTTTCTGATCTGGGCAGGAAACTAGAAGTTCCATCCCCACCCCTCATCTAAAGCCCCAGCTGGGCTCACCCCAAGGGGCCTGAGGCTGCACAAATTCCTTGGACCCGTTCCACTGCTTACTGATGCTTCCCAGTCATGGGAGGCCCACCCTCCCCAACACACCACCGCACAGACACATAAACACATATTTCCCTAGGGTCCACAGTAGGACAAGGTCCTTCATTGAGCCTAATCCTTGGGGCTGTTCTGTCACATCCCATGGCAGTACCAGAGGAGAATCTGTGTCCCTTAGCCTTGGGGTCCCACAGTACCCTGGGGTGGGGGAGGGACTAGACAAGGCTTCTCTCTATCCCAGATGCTTCTGGCTACCCTGAAGGCCTAAACAGCAGTGATTGAGAACATCAGAATAAGGCTGAAAGGGCAGGCTGACTGCTGGAGAAGGGAGAAAAACACCAATCTTTGAGTCACATACTGAGTGCTTACTATGGGCAGACTGTCAGGTGCTTTCCATTCATTGTTTCCCTAAATCCTCTTGGCAGCCCTATAATCCCTCTTTTACAGAGGAAGCATATTACCCATGCAACTGGGTGACACAGTTGGGATACAAGTCCTTGACTTTGTCCCTAATTTTAATTACTCTATTTTTTCTTCCTCTCATCAAGAACTAAAAACCCAGAGACTAAGTCAGGGAAATAGGGTATCAGGGAGTTCCTTCCCATGTGATCCAGTGCCAGATGGAGCTGGGAGGACTGGAAAGGTGGAGGCTCCCTGAAGTCAGGAAGGCCTATCTAACTCTGGCAAGAGCCTTAGATCTGGAGATGACCTAAGAGACAGCTTTGTGCTCATGGGAACTAGTTCAAGAAAAGAGACAGATTGCCTGGCCGGTGTGGCTCAGTGGTTGAACTTCCACCCATGAATCAGGAGGTCATGGTTCAATTCCCAGTCAGGACACATGCCCAGGTCTCAGGCTCCATCCCCAGTAGGGGGCGTGCAGGAGGCAGGCAATCAATGTTTGTCTCTCATCAGTGTTACTATCTCTCTATCCCTCTCCCTTCCTCTCTCTCTAAAATCAATAAAAACATTAAAAAAGAAAGTTTGGGTTTTTTTAAGAGAGAAGAGGATGAGATTTCCTAGCCTTGAGTAGCAGGTCCTAAAGGGAATCTGAAAAGCCAAGGACAGGGAAAAAGAAGAGACCTGGCATTGGAGAGAGAGTAGAGGGTTATGGGTGAAGTTCCTCCCAGTTCTGGAGGCAGACAGCCCTGGATTTGGATCTTGGCTCTTCCCTTTGGGGAAGTGACTTCACCTTTCCAAATCCATTTCCTCATCTTCAAGATAGAGATGCTAAAACAGGGTTGGGTTGAGAATGAAAAACAAGTATGTTCTTAGCATAAAGTCTGGCTCATAGTAAATGCTCAGTTATTACTATTACTAGAGGCCAGGTGCATGAAATTCATGCATGGGGGACAGTGGGGAGGTCCCACAGCCCAGCCTATACCCTCTCGCAATCCAGGACCCCTTGAATAGGGTCCCTAGCTCGTGATCAGGGCCTATGAGGGCTTTCCTTCCCCGCCGCCCCCTTGCCTACAGCTGGCCCCGCCCCCACTGCTGCCACTGCTTGCCATCTTTGCTGTACTGCCCCCACGACCGGTCACCCCCCTCTGCAGGCAACAGGTGTGGGGTGCAGTAGCTGGCCGGCCCCGCACACCCACCACAGCATCACTGGCAGGTGGCCTGGGCCTCCCTCTGCAAGGCGATTGTGGGGTGATGGCAGGTCCGCCCCCCCTCCCCCCCCCCCCCCCGACTAATCACATCGCACCTGCCTTGGCTGGCCTGGCGCCAGTGCGTGTCATAGTATGGTCATCCGGAAGGTATGGTCATCCGGAAGGTCATCTGGACGGTCGTTCTGTTCAGTTGTTCAGTTGATTTGCATATTATGCTTTTATTGTTATAGATTGTATACTACAGTAGTCCCCACTTTTATCTGTGGTTTTGCATTCCATGGTTTCAATTACCCACAGTCAAACATGGTCCAAAAATATTCAATGCAAAATTCCAGAAATAAACAATTCATAAGTTTTAAATTGTATACCATTCTCAGTATCGTGAAGAAATCTCACACCGTCCCACTCCATCCTGGAATGTGAATCATCCCTTTGTCCAGTATATCGCGTTGTATACACTGACTACCTCATTCGTCACTTAGTAGCCATCTTGGTTATCAGATATTTTGGGAGAGAGAGACCACATTCACGTAACATTTATTGCAGTATACTGTTATAATTCTTCTGTTATTATTGTTGCTAATCTTTTACCATGTCTAATTTATAAATTAAACTTTATCGTAGGTATGTATGTATGGGGGGAAATAGTATATATAGGTTCCATACTATCTGTGGTTTCAGGTATCAACTGGGGGTCTTGGAAACTCCATGGATAAGGTGGGGGGATTACTGTATTAATATTCTATTTTGGTCAGTAATATGGGCATAGCATGAATTGATAATTGAATAAATGGATGAATCCATAGACACTTCAACAGGGGTTCTCTAGGAAGCTTAGAGCAGAGAGTCCCAGGCCAAGAAAATGTGTAGTTATATATGGCCAGGAGTTGGGAGTTGTGTGTGTGAGTCATTTTCGCAGAGCTACAGATTTAGGCAGAATTAGAAGTTTATGTGAATTCCTAAGCCATAGATTTCCAAGCAGGTCATTAAAAGAAAGAGAGGTGCAAAAGGGTTTTTATGCAAAGTTCCCAATGGCCAGATGTAGGAGACCCGAGGTCCTTGGAACCTTAAGCCCTAAGGAAGTTGTGTTGAGACACTGTCAGATGCAGGGCTCACTTGAAATCCAGATGCCTAGAATTCTGGGGGCTCTCCTTCTATACATGCTTATTCCCAGCCTCTCTGTTTCCTGTGCTGGGAGTTGGCTGTGCCCACTGGGTATTTGAAGGGAAGGAACCATGATAAGATATAATAACTGATCCTAGAAATAGCAGCTAATGTTTACTGAGGACTACTCACTGTGTGCTATGGTCTCACTTAATCTATAGCAGCCATGCCAGGTAGGAATGATTCTGAGCCCCACTTTACAGATAGAGAAAGTAGAGCTCAGTGAAGTGATTACATTTGCCCAGAGTCCCATGGTCATTAAGTGGGAGAGAAGGGGCCTAAGCTATGCCACTGCCTTTTCTTTTTTTATCTTCACCCAAGGATATTTTTTCCATTGATTTATTTTTAAAGAGGGAGTGGAGGAGAGGGAGATAGGGGAGAGAAAGAGAAATATTGATGTGAGAGAGACACATCGATTGGCTGCCTCCCGTTCGCATCACGATTGGGGCCAGGGATCGAGCCTGCAACTGCGGTACGTGCACTTGACCGGGAATTGAACCTCTGACCTTTTGGTCTGCAGGCAACACTCTAATCACTGAGACAAACCGGCCAGGGCTGCCTTTTCTTTTTCATGACCCACCCAACTAGAGTGCCAGCTCTGTTGGTTAGAGCCAGCTTCTTTGCCCCTTTCCAGGGCCTTACCAGTAGCCCAATAGCTCATCTCAGAACAACCTTGTTAGATATTTGCAGATTGTTGCCTTGGCTGCAGGTATTAGCTCAATTGCTCAAGAGTGAGGGCAGAGTTGGCCCCAGTCCTTGATCATTATCTCTTTACTCAGGTATTGGTATTCTTGGTTCTTTTTTTTTTTTTTGCCCTGTCAGCATTACATTCCATCCTCTACTCTTTTGAGCTAGTCATGGAAAGGGTAACAGGGTTTTCTTTTTTTTTCTTCTTTTTTCTTTAATTTAATTTTATTTTTTTCAGAGAGGAAGGGAGAGGGAGAGATAGAAACATCAATGATGAGAGAACCATTGATGGGGCTGCCTCTTGCACGCCTCCCACTGGGGACCAAACCTGCAACCTGGGCATGTGCCCTGACCAGGAATCGAACTGAGACCTCCTGGTTTATAGATCAATGCTCAACTATTGAGCTACACTTGCTGAGCTGGGTAACAGGGTTTTCAAGGAAGATAGTCAGACCTGTAACAGTTCCTCCCAAAGCCTCTTTTTATAGCCAGGCTGGGGCCTCATCCTTAGGGAGCTCTCTTCTGGGTCAAGAGGGGAAACCTGGCTCATCTCCACAGGACAGACTCAGGCCTTCAGACTGTGGGGTTGGGAGGAAACATCACCAGATCACTATGGCATGGAGTAGCCAGGAGAGACTTCTCAGAGGAAGGTAGGTTTTGGCAGTTATAAAAGACATAGAATTTGGATAGGAGGAAGGAGACTGTTGTAGGCTAAATCCTTGAATCTTAGCTTGACTGGAAGCTTAGATGAGTGGCCTGGAGAAAGGCCCAGCGAAGATGGGGATATCCTGAGTTGAGTCTTTATCTGGAGTGATAAGAGGTAAGGAGTGTCCTGGAAATGATGGTGATGTTGGGCTAGGAGTTCTTGAACTTTAGTCTATTGGTGCTAGTTACCATTGTAACCTCCTGGTCAGGAACATGACATCCTGGTGTGCTTTAGGAAGATAAATTCATCTGGGTTTATGGGACAGGTTGGAGGGGAAAAATGTAAAGGCCGGGACCAGTTAAACAACAGTGAGCATTTATTAAATACTAGAGGCCTGGTGCATGGATTCATGCACCAGTGGGGTCCCTCAGCCTGGCCTGCAGGGATTGGGCCGAAACCAGCTCTCCAATATCCCCCAGCGGTCCCAGATTGCAAGAGGGTGCACGCCACGCCGAGGGACCCCACCGGTGCACAAATCCGTGCACTAGGTATATAAGATCTTTGGTTAATCTCTTCCCACCCTCCCCCCTCCTCCTTTCCCTCTGAATTCATCAGTTATTCCATGTTTCCATGCCTGTGGGGTTGGGAGGAAACATCACCAGATCCTGCATTGAGCATCTGTCCCCTGGCAGTCAGTGCACATCATAGCTACCAGTCAGACAGTTGCTTAGGCTTTTATATATATAGATGTTCTGTATCCCAGGCCACTTTCCATTCTTTATTAACTCATTGAGTCTCAAAACAACACTGTGAATTGGGTACTCTAATTGTCTCCAAAAATTTTTAGGTGAGGAAATCAGTGTTAGTGAGGTTTAAGGTGACATGCCCAAGGTCTAGCTAGTAAGTTGGGGGGTTTATACTATATGATTCTAGACTCCATGCTTTTAATCACTGTCCTCTCTCTCTTTTTTTTTTAATTTTTTTTTATTGATTTTAGAGAGAGGGGGAGAGTGATAGAAACATCAGTGATGAGAATTATCGATCGGTTGCCTCCTATACGCTGCCCACTGGATATAAAGCCTGCAACCCAGACATGTGCCCTGACCAGGAACCATGACTTCCTGCTTCATGGGTCGAAGCTCAACCACTGAACCACATCGGCCAGGCGATCACTGTCCTCCTAATCAGGAAAGAGACTGTTTTGATAGGGAAAGTGGATAGGGGCCCTGAAAATAAAGAGTAAGAAGAGTAGCCCTAGCCAGTTTGGGTCAGTAGATAGGGCATCCACCCACGTACTGAAGGGTCCTGGATTTCATTCTGGTCAAGGGCACGTACCTGGATTGCAGGTTCGATCTCCAACCCCAGTCAGGACACATGTGGGAGGCAGCCAATTGATGTGTTCCTCTCACATCGATGTTTCTCTCTTTGTGTCTCTCCCCTCTTCCTTCTACTCTCTCTAAAAGCAGTAGAAAAATATCCTCAGGTGAGGGTTAACAACAACAAAAAAGAGTAGGCCTTGGAGATGGTGAGCTCAGATCAAATTCTAGAGTAGCAAATTTGATTGGGAGCTACAGCAAGTTTTTTTAGAGTAGGAGTGATAGAACCAGGAAAAACTATTCTGGAAGTAGGGTGTATGTGTTTGATCTCACCTATATAAGGATCCAGGTTGGGGTCATGAAAGAAGGGAGAAGAGATTAGAGCTGAGGGAGCAGGCTATAGGTCCCTCTCCTGGGTTTATAGGAGTTCGCTCCCCTAAAATTCTCTCGTCTCCTTTGCAGCCATCGTCAGCCAGTGGCAGCAGGAGTCCAAAGAGAAGGTAGTGTCTCTCCTGCTGTCCCATCTGCCCCTGCTTCAGCCACGCAACACGGAGGCCAAGTCGGAGTACATGAGGCTGCTGCAGAAAGTGCTGGCCTACTCGATCGAGAGCAATGCCTTCATCGAGGAGAGCCGCCAGCTGCTCTCTTATGCCCTCATCCACCCGGCCACCACACTGGAGGACCGCAACTCACTGGCCCTCTGGCTGAGCCACCTGGAAGAGCGGCTGGCTAGTGGCTTCCGCACCCGGCCCGAGCCCACTTACCACTCTCGCCAGAGCTCAGATGAGTGGGGGGGGCCTGCAGAGCTGAGCCCTAGGGAGGCAGGGTCAGGCTGGCAGGACAAGCCACCCCGGGAAAATGGACACGTTCCCTTCCACTCACCCAGCTCTGTGCCGCCAGTCATCAACAGTATTGGGAGCAACGCAAATGCAGGTGATGGTGTAGTGAGTCCCAGGAGGTCATGCCTACTTGAAAAGGGACAGACTGGGCTATCTCTTTACTTGCTCTGTGGCCCTGGGAAAGTCACATAACCTCTCTGGGCCTCACCTTATGAGGGAGTGCAGAGGTGGTGAACTGGCATTCCCAGAGCCATATCTCACCTACAGATATGTTTTGTTGAGCCCAGACTCAACACAACTTTGGTTTTATTTGTTATGTTTTTAAATAAATTTGGTAATATAAGAAATCAGGAATTTTCCCCTAAAAATCCACATTTTAGCTTCTCTTGAAAAGTCAAAACATTTGGCAGCTCAAGGTCTGTATTTCTGGTGGCAACAGTAAGATGGAATTTAACGTTGGTCATCCCTTTTACACCCTACACATGTGCCCCAGTCAGCCTCTGCCTCCTCCACTATCCCTCTTTGGTCATATCTGACACCTGTCTGGCCTCTGAAGGCATTAAATTAATGACATAATCTGAGGTCCCTTCTAGTTCACATATTCTGGATTTTTGTATCAGGCCTCAGATTAATGCGTTGTGTCTAAGAAATCTGTTTCCAAGCCTGTTCATTTAAGCTGTAACTCATGCTGCTGTGCATTAGTAATAGTAAGTAACATTGTTGAGCATTGACTATACTTGATATTTTCACACATGATCTCATTTCATCCTCATTACAACCATATTATTATCACCATTCTACAGATGAGGACACAGACTCAGGAGGTAAAATCATGTTTTCAAGTTCACACATAGAACAAGTGGTGGAACTGGCCAAGGTTCAGACCCAGGCATCCTGCCACCAGAGCCTGCCTCTGATCATTGCACTGGCCTCCAACTAAGTGGTTTTGAAAGGGCTCTCTTATTAAGCACCCTGAAGACTGGGGTGAGCAGGAGGAGCAGGTGTTCCAATGAGTTTTTGAAATGAACAGGATAAGAGAGTGGTATTTTCAAGGATTGGTAAAGTAACATGACCTGACTCAAAGCAAGAGGTTTCTAAGATCCTCACTGTGGTGGGCACTGGTTAAAGCGGGCCAGGAAAGAGTGGCAGTGACATGTCATCCGTGCCAGTGGAAGGGGTGAACCCTGTGTCTCTGGTGCCCAGCTGTATGGCACCTAGCACACAACAGTTACCCCCTGAGCCTCTTTCTTCTCATCTTAAATATGTATGTCCTGGTAGCCTCCCTCCCTCCCAGGTGCTAGTGAGAATCATGGATGATAGAGGGGAGGGATAGGGACCATTTCTAGGAAATATAGCAAACCAAGGTGTTTTCCAATCTCAGAGTATGACAATTTCTGGGTCTAGGTTGGGAGGATATATTAATAATGATAATCCTAGTTAAAATATATTAAGTGTGTAGTCTTTGCCAAGAGCTGTTCTGAGAACTTTATACCTATACATTCATTGGTTGTCACAGGAAAGTCATTTGTCCAAGGTGGTATAGCCAGAATTTATTATTATTTTGTTGTTGTTGTTGTTAATCCTTACCTGAGGATATTCCCCATTGATTTTCAGAGAGTGGGAAGGAGAGGGAGAGATAGAGAGAAACATCCATGTGAGAGAGAGACATCAATTGATCCCCTCTGCATAGGCTGGGACCAGGGCCCAAACGGAGCCTGCAACCTTGATCAGAATCGAACCTGGGATCCTTCAGTCTTCTGGCTGATGCTCCATCCACTGAGCCAAACCGGCCATGGTGTAGCCAAAATTTAAGTCTAAACAGACTGGCTGCATAGCTCATACTTTTTTTCTTTTTTTAATTTTATTGATTTCAGAGAGGAAGGGAGAGGGAGAGAGAGATAGAAACAACAATGATAAGAAAGAATCATTGATCGGCTGCCTCCTGCACGCCCCCCACTGGGGATTGAACCCGGGACCCTTCAATCCACAGGCCAGCGTTATATCCACTAAGCCAAACCAACTAGGGCCATAGCTCATACTCTTTTTTTTTTTTTAATATGTTTTATTGCTTTTTTACAGAGAGGAAGGGAGAGGGATAGAGAGTCAGAAACATCGATGAGAGAGAGACATCGATCAGCTGCCTCCTGCACACCCCCTACTGGGGATGTGCCCGCAACCAAGGTACATGCCCTTGACCAGAATCGAACCTGGGACCCTTTTGTTCGCAGGCCGACGCTCTATCCACTGAGCCAAACCGGTTAGGGCCATAGCTCATACTCTTAACTACTGTGCTACAACATCTCCACCTAAAAGTGATCTCCTGAAGATCCTCAGACCTCATCAAGAGGAGGGTGCCCATACATTTCTTCTCCCCATGATGGGGACCGCAGCTACTACAGGACCAAGTTGGAGCAATATTGGATGGGGTTTGAGCCAGAAGAGAGAAAGGAATTGGGCATTCCAAATTAAGAGCACAGCATGATTTGAAGGCATGGGGGTGGCAGATTGGAGGAGACAGTATGAAGACAGGTCTGGCAGGGCTTGAGAGGTGCAAGGATTTAAATGAGTAATGGCAACAAACATTCATGTTTACCATGTGCCTGCCAAGGGCTTCATACAGAAATGGAGGTGGAGGGCAAATGAAGTGACTTGCCTGGGATCATGCAGTTAATAGGTGGCCAAGCCAGGATTAAACTCAGGTCTGTCTTGACTCCCAAATCTCAGCATGTTAGGGCCACATTGAGGGGCAGGAGAGTCTTGAAGGATAGGATGAAACTTCAAGTAGTTGCAGGAAACGATTTAAATATTTTTGAGTGGGGAGCAAGGATTGGCCTGTAAGGGCAGGCACAGTAGGTTTGGGGTGCTGCCAAGGACAGACCAGGGTTTCTTGGAGAGAGTGAGGCCCTGGAACTCTGGCCAGCATTCCTGTTTTTATAGTTTTCATGCTGTGGTCAGCCTCCACCCTATTGTAGGGCCAAGCAGGGCTCCTCAGAAACTGCACAGTCATTCTAATCAGGATAATTTCCTGCCCTCTCAGTCTTCCCTGCCTCCTTCTTGGCTAAGAAGGGAGGAAGGAAGAGGCCAAAGGGATCAAAACAGGTGTAAAATAGCCTATATTGAGGGTTCCCCAGTCCCCCAGGGCCCAAAGTATGCCGTTTTCTTCTGGGAGTTCAGAGGCTTGGAAGGAGCCCTGAGCAGAGGACCTTAGAGGTTGTGGGCAGGGGTAGAGCTGGCTTAGGGAGTGGGACCGTACACTGCTCTGCCTCAGGTGACTTCCTGGCTAGGAGCTTAGATACTGTCACAGAAGGGGGAAGGTGCTTTGGGCCTGTGCCAGGCTGATCCTCCGTTCTGGGCTGGTGTCGGTGGAGCGCTGGCAGGAATCCCAACCTTTCCACCCAACTCTGGAAACTGAGGCAAAGGGCTTCAGTTCGCTGGGCTTTGATATTCTCACCTACCTAGGGTGAGACATTTGGCTTTGTTTCCTTTCCTTTTAATTGTATTTAGGATACTCCAGATTCCCTGTGTCGAGCTCAGAGGCCATGTTACCACCCTTAGGATCATGGGTGCCCTCCTTTTGGCCTTTAGGAAACTTTGAAGGCTCTGTATATTGTGCCCTTGCTCCTGATCCTGGGGGTGCAGAAATGATTGGGCAGGGTTGCCATCCCATACGAGCCCAGAGTCCAGTGTGAGAGAAGCAGGCTAGTGAAGTGGGCATAAGTGCAGGGCTTGAGGCAGCAGCAGCTCAGGGGTCCAAAGAATACAGAGGGCCTCAACCTATGAACCAGGAGGTCACGGTTCGATTCCCAGTCAGGGCACATGCCCAGGTTGTGGGCTTGATCCCTAGTGGGTAGCATGCAGGAGGCAGCCAGTCAGTGATTCTCTCTCATTGATGTTTCTATCTCTTTCTCTCTCTTCCTCTCTGAAATCAATAAAAAATATATATATTGGGGGGTGGGGGGGGGATGCAGAGGAAGGACGCCCAGAAAAAGGAATTCAGAGGAAGGAGTGAAGGCTGAAGTGGCTGGCAAATAAGGGTGGATAAGTGGTGAGCTAGACAAAGGGGAAAGCATGTGTAAAGGTCTGGAAGCTGTAGGAATCTACCCTATCCTGAGAATGGTAAAAAGCCAAATTGGATTCTTCTTCCTACCTCACAAATGGAATGGATAGATGGAGGCTTTGCAACATCATTGTAAGAGGGCCTGGATTCACCGTGATTTGGGCATAGTCCAAGAAAAATCTGTGGGAGCTGGGGAAGCCCCAGGATAGGGCTGTTGAGCGTGTAGTTTATGTACTTCCTTCATTTACTTTACAAGTACTTCTGAAGAAACTCCTCTGCTCTAGGCCCCACTGTAATTACTGAGTATGCAATGCTATCTAGGACAGGATAGATCCCTGCTATCACAGGTTATTGCATCAGGGGCATATAGTTAATAAGCAAGTAAACAAATAACTAGATAAGATCATTTCAGGTTGTGATAGGTAGTGTGAGAAAGATAAGACAGAGTAATATGATAGAGTAACCAGAATTGGTGGGGACAACTACTTCATATTGAGGGTTCAGAGAAGGCTTTAGAAGAGATGACACTTTGCCAAGATGAGACCTGAGGGAAGACAAGAAGAAAGAGCAAGTGCAAAAGTATTGAGGCTGGAACAAGCTTGAATGTTTTAGGAACAAATGGGGGTGGGGGACAAAGGCTAGAAAGACTTGATCCAAAGGGTGAGTAGGAGATAGATCAGAGATGAGAAGGAAGGGCCTTGTAGTGGTGTATGTGGAAGAGTTTAAATTTTATTTTCAGCATGAAGGGAAGCCATCGGGATTTTAAGCAGGGACTGACTTGGTCAGATTTGTATTTTTAGAAGGACCATTGTGCTGCTGTGAAATGAATAGGAGGCAAGAAACCAGTCAGGACGCCCTAGCCGGTTTGGCTCAGTGGCTAGAGCATTGGCCTGCGGACTGAAGGGTCCCGGGTTTGATTCTGGCCAAAGGCACATGCCTGGGTTGCAGGCTTGATCCTCAGTAGGGGTCGTGCAGGAGGCATCCCATCAATGATTCTCTCTCATCATTGATGTTTCTTTTTTTTTTCTTTTTCTTTTTTATTGATTTCAGAGAGGAAGGGAGAGGGAGAGAACCATCAATGATGAGAGAGAACCATTAATCAGCTGCCTCCTGCACGCCCCTCACTGGGGATCGAGCCCAAAACCCGGGCATGTGCCCTTGACTGGAATCGAACCTGGGATCCTTCAGTCTGCAGGCTGATGCTCTAGCTACTGAGCCAAACCAGCTAGGGCTCATCATTGATGTTTCTATCTCTCCCTCTCCCATCCTCTCAGAAATCAATCAAGAAATATATTTTTTTAAAAAAAGGGAAAGAAACTAGTGAGGAGGCTGTGGCAGTAATTCCAGTTAGGGATGCCATTGACTCAGACCAGGGTGCCAACAGAGGAAGTGGAGTTCAAAGAAGTAGCTCATAGCTTGCTGATGGGTTAGGTATGAAGGGTGAGGGGATGAGCGGTATCTGATAGGCGGTTCCCCGCAGATGCCAGGGCCCCTTCTCCTTATTGGAGTCTGGGGCTGAGCCGCCATCCATGGCACTGACTGGGGTGGCATGATCTACTGTGGTCAGATCCCCAAGCCTGACCTTTTGCCTCTCTTCCTTTCTGGCCAGGTCTCCCCTGCCAAATCCACCCCAGCCCTCTGAAGCGCTCCATGTCACTCATTCCTACGAGCCCCCAGGCCCCTGGTGAGTGGCCGAGTCCAGAGGAGCTCGGGGCTCGGGCTGCTTTCACCACGCCCGACCACGCACCCCTCTCGCCCCAGAGCAGCGTGGCCTCCTCTGGCAGTGAGCAGACGGAGGAGCAGGGCTCCAGCCGGAACACTTTCCAGGAGGATGGCAGTGGCATGAAAGGTATAACAGGGGAGGGCAGTGCTAGGACCCTCCAAAGGCTTCTGCAGAGCTTAATGGACAGAAAGGAGCTTGTAGCTGCCACCCTGCCTATCCTGTTCCCCCAACCTTCAACTTCCCCTCCCTTCCAGAGAAGGGAGAAGTCTGAGGAGAGTAGAAGTCCCTGCCCTTCGGGTTCAGACTGATCTGAGAGACCCCCACAAACCCTGGTTTGATGGGGGAGAAGCCCCTGCCCTCAGACACCCGAGTCTGATAAGAAAGCCAGGGCACAGAGGTAACTGATGGAACAGACTCCTGACCTTATGCCCTCCCTTCTTTTCCAACAGATGTGCCCTCATGGCTCAAGAGCCTCCGCTTGCACAAGTACGCAGCCCTTTTCTCACAGATGAGCTACGAGGAGATGATGACACTGACTGAACAGCATCTGGAGTCTCAGGTAAAGCTCAGGGGACCATCAGGGTAGAGTTGGGGTACTATTTTACCACTACCCTTGTGACCTGAGCCTCCTCCAGCTCTTTGAGCTTTGTTGGAGCACCCTAAGTAGCTTGACCTCCCATTTCCAGCTTCCTGTCCCCTTCTGCCCTACCACAGAATGTCACCAAAGGTGCCCGCCACAAGATAGCCCTGAGCATCCAGAAGCTGCGTGAGAGGCAGAGCGTCCTCAAGTCCCTGGAGAAGGTGAGGACTGGTATTCCCCATCTCCAAGGTTAGTTGGCTGTCCAGGGGTACCAGTAGACAGAAGGCTCTGGGGCATCCTTGCTACCCATGTGGCCTCTCCTCAGGATCTCTCTAGCCCTCGGGTCTGATCTGCAGTGGCCTCAGCCTTAGGGAGCCAGACTCTGGGGACCAAGTATAAGTTGGATGACAGGGCTCACTTGCCTGTGGCTAAGAGGCTCCCCTCCTTGTGTGTCCTGGTGTGTGTCCCCAGGCTGCCTGTTAACCTCTTCTCTTTCACTCCCATTTCTGACTGGTCTTTCTGGTAGAGCAGAGCGTCTCCCTGGGTGCATGATCTCTCCATTTGGTTTGTTTCTCATCTCCTCACTGCTTCCATATCTGCCTCAATTGCATTCCTTTTATCCTTTCCTTGCCACTTGCCTTCTGGTTTTACCCCCTCAGTTCACAGTCCAGATTTCTACATCCGAATCTGGTTCCACCTTTGCTGGGACCTGAAGGCCCCAGGATTAGACCACCTTCTCCTGAGCTCCCTGGGACTCCACCTTGAAGGGGGAAGAGGGAATGTGTGTTACAAATGTGTACATATATATGTGGGCTTGTGGTACTTTTACTTTCCTTCTCTATGTGCTGGAACCCAGGGTCCTGTCAAGCACTCTCCAAGCCCTGTCTGACCGCAGTTGTGTAGTTTTTCTACATAGATGTGGGGTCGGCATGTGACCCCAGCCATGCCCTCCCATGCAGGACGTGCTGGAAGGAGGAAACCTGCGAAACGCTCTGCAGGAGCTGCAGCAGGTCATCGTCACCCCGATCAAGGCCTACAGTGTTCTCCAGGCCACTGTGGCCCCCACCTCCACCACCTCCACCTCGACTGCCAGGGATGCGGGCCAGGGGGAGCCACTGCTGCCAGGTGCTGAGACTCCCCTGGCTCATCCCAGCGCAGACAAGGGCACTGAGGCCAAGGATCCTCCAGCTGCAGAGAGCTACCCCCCTCCACCAGCTCCAGTTCCTACTGATGGCAGCGAGCCAGCCCCAGCTCCCGTTGCTGACGGAGACATTCCCAGCCAGTTTACACGGGTGATGGGCAAAGGTGAGACCACCCAGGGCCCAGCAGGAAGTTCTGGGGCAGAGAGCCAAGTGAACCTAGGCATTAGGGGTCAAATCCAAGTTAAATAGTGGAAGCAGAACTTTTAAAGAACCCTGGGGACTAGAATACCATAGAGAGTGACTTGAGACGGGTGGCAAGGCCCCTGCCCTCAGGTGTGTCCTGGCTGGTGGTAGGAGACAATGCTCACACTCCAAGCATCTCCAGCCTGAGAAGAAGAGGACAGTATGTCGGTGGAAACCACATAGAGTACAGAGTGAACAAATAAGGAGAATTGGTTAGTTCTCTCAGTGACTGAAATCCACAAATGAGTATGATAAAGCTCTCAAAGGGCAGCATGACATAGCAGACTTTACACTTGGGTCTAGATCCCTTTATCTGTGTGACCTGGGACACGCTCACACTCTCTGAGCCTCAAGGTTCCTCATGCTAAAAATGCCGGTTGATGAGATTCTTGTAAAGAGTTAAAAGGTATCATTGACCTCATATCTGCCTTATGCCAGGCACTATGCTGGGTGCTTTATGTATCTTCATAAGCCAGGTATCATGCTTGGCACATAACTAGTACTCATCCAGCCTGAGTTTCCTGTCCCTCTTTCTGTGGCAGAAGGCATGCTGGGGTCTGACCTCCTACCCTTTCCTATGTCCCCAGTGTGCACCCAGCTGCTGGTGTCTCGACCAGATGAGGAGAACATCACCAGTTACCTCCAGCTCATCGAAAAGTGCCTAACTCATGAGGTGAGACCTTCCCTAGAACTCCCAAGAAGGGCAAGGTGACCCCATCACTCTCAGAGCCAACGTTCCTTATATGGCCAACGGGCACTACCTGGCTGGCTCCTGCCAACCTCTCCAGCCCTCATCTCACCACCTACTGGCCCCTCAGCTCCCAGTTCAAACATTTGTACCTCAGGGACACCTTCACTGGCCTTCAGTCATACTAGATCAAGTTTCTTGTGCCTTCTGTGTTTCTCCCTCACAGCACTCATCACTCATCTACCCAACTACACAGTAAGCTTCATGTGCACGGGGAACCTCTGCGTCCCAGCATTGCCTGGCACAGAGCAGGCAGTAGATAAATATTTGAGCAAATGAACAGAAGGCAGATCTGAAAGAAACACCCCCTCCCTTCTTAACTTCCCTAATTGTATCTAGGCTTTCACGGAGACACAGAAGAAACGGCTGCTGTCCTGGAAACAGCAAGTGCTAAAGCTCCTCCGAACCTTCCCGCGCAAAGCCGCACTAGAGATGCAGAACTACCGGCAGCAGAAAGGGTAGGCAGGCAGCGGGCATGCAGGCCGGCCTTCCCTAGGCCCTTGCTGGTGGACAGCTAGTGTTTAGAGGGGTGATTGCATTCTGGGCTGGGAATCCAGTGCACTGGGTGACTTATACACATCACCCAGTGAAGACTTTTTCCAGAAGAAAATCAGGATGTTCTTATTGCTAAAATAGGGTGCTAAGCAGGCAGAACCAGATCATGTCCTGATAGCAGACCCCTTGCCTGTCCCTGTTCTCTTCATCTTGTGTGCAGAGGGTTCTGAAGTCCCTTCTCACTCCCAAACAAATAACAGGAATATCACACAAGCGTATTGAAGTTAGGAGAACTGCTTTGCTTGGAGATGAGGAACATTTCCTGTCTCTATCCTGGGGGAACCCCTTGGTCAGAAGGAGACAGAATGTGTGGTACAGGAACTTGGACAGGGAATCTTTGCTCAGAGCAGGTCTGTGCTGTGTCCTACCCATTGGGATTGTACAGGGACGGGAGGAGGGGTGGAGAGATGGGCCCCATCCACCTAAACTGACACCCTGCCTTCTGCTCTCTCACAGCTGGGCGTTTGGCTCCAACTCACTCCCCATAGCTGGCTCTGTGGGGATGGGGGTGGCCCGGCGGACCCAGCGGCAGTTCCCAATGCCTCCCCGGGCCCTTCCACCCGGCAGAATGGGCCTTCTAAGCCCCTCGGGCATTGGGGGCATTTCCCCCAGACATGCCCTCACCAGCCCCAACCTTGGGGGCCAGGGCCGACAGGTGAGCGGCTAGATATAGAGGGCCTGGTGCTTCTGGGGTTGAGGTGGGTGGTGGTGTCTGGGATGTGTGTGTCTGTATCTTTGATCTGGGCCTGGATTAGAGGGGAGGGGCTCCTTTGCCAGTTACACTACTCCTGGGCCTGGGTCTCCACCACTCACCCCCTTTCTCTTTTCCCATGCCCTTTGCAGAACTTATGGTTTGCCAACCCTGGAGGCAGCAACAGCATGCCCAGCCAGAGCCGTAGCTCTGTGCAGCGCACGCACTCGCTCCCAGTCCACTCCTCGCCGCAGGCCATTCTCATGTTCCCTCCAGGTAAAGTGCTCTAGCCCTTGGGATACTGCCTCCACAACACCCTTAGCTGGCCTTTATCTTCTCTCCTATTTCTTTTACACTCGAGCACCTCTCCCCATCCTTCCAACCTCCTCTCATCGTGGGTTTTCTTGTACTCTTCCCTGCCCCCATTTCAATTTTTTCTCTCAGCTCTTTCCTTCCTTTCTCTCTTGGTTTTAAATATGCATTTCATCCTTGTGCAGGAGTCATACTAATCTTCTCTGTATCATTCCAATTTTATTACATGTGCTACCAAAGCCAGCACTGCCTTCCTTTCTCTTTCTTCTCTCACCCCTTACTTCCACTCCCACATGTCCACATCTCTCCCTCCCTATGTCATAATTTTGGTATCCATGTCGGTCTCTGTCACCATCTTTTTAGAGGATCATTAAATACTCAGTTTGGAAGGGGTTGAGGGGATGAGAGTCAAAGCAATGAGGTTTCTTTGGAAGTGTCTATCAATCCATTGGCATTCTTTCAGAAGCCAGATGACCAGGCCGGAACCATTTAGCTCTTGGATCAGATTTTTCTTGGATCAAACTCCTAAAGGGTGTTTGGATGGAGGGGCTGTTTTTCCCGTGCTCACAGACCAGCCCAGAGATAGGAGATCAGAATGAGGGTGAAGAGGACAAAAGGGTAGAGAAGTGTTAGCCCTACCTTGCTCAGCGAGTGAGGATGACTCCTCCTGTGCCAAGCCCGTTGCTGGGCACCGAGGCAGATAAGGCTACTCTGGAATGGCTGCTGGAGAGACCTTAGGTATGCAGGTGACCCTAAACTCTTCCTGTCATAAACTGCCAAATCAGTAGGGATTCTTAATTTATAAGATAATGTGGACTGCCATCTGTTGAAGGCAAGAGACCCTGTCATTTGTGTTCATCCTAGCACAGTGCCTAGCACCTGTAAATGGTGTTATAAGACTGGATGAACTGCAGGAACAACAACAACAAAAAAGAACATTTCTTTTTACTGGTATGCTATATGCCGGGCTTTTGTCAGACAGTTTTATTGCACTGTTTAACCAAACCCTCCCAACTGCAAGTGAGGGCACTGATTTCATTCCTATCTGATCCGTCACAAATCTGAGACACAAAGAGATAACTTGCCCAAGGGAAGAGATAACTCCAAAGGGAAGACAGTTAGGTGGTCTGACATGGCCTGAGCTCAGGGTTCAGAGGGGCCATGATAAAAGGTGAAGCTGGAGGTGGGAGCAGGGTCTTTTAAACCCAGGTAAAAAGCTCAGATGTAAGGAGCCAGGAAGGGTTTTAAGCAGTGTGGGGTGGATCTCAGTTATCCCAGGGAGGGGGCTGTCTCCCAGACTCCAGAAGAGGAAGCCCTTTTGAGAGGTGGTTTGAGGATAAGCCCCGTGGCTGCTGCCCTGGTTTGCCCCATTTGTGTGGCCTGCCCGGATCGAATCCATCCCAGAGGAGAAAGTCCAAGAAAGGATGGGAGGAGTTCTAATTAAACTTCTGAATGAAGTATAGAGCAGGTCATCAGGGAACACAGGGGCTGCCCAGCACCCACAGCAGATACCCAGACTGTGCCCAAGAAGACAACGTATAGTATGTGTCCAAAATAGTCACAGCCTGTGTGGCCTCCAGGAAGCTCCACATTTCTCTGTCTGCAGTCAGGCTTTCTGTTTGTTGGCCAAGCCTCTGCCCTTGCCACCTCTACCTGCTTTGTGATACACCCAGGCCTATCTCTGTCCTTCATCGCTGCCTAGTTACACCTTCCATCCTAGTGTGTGCCTGTCTCATGTGCTCTGTCTCTCTCTTTCTCTCCCTCCCTCTCCCTTCTTTCCCCCCTTGTCTCTCCCAGCCTCTCCCCAATGCCAGCCTATCCTGTCCTTTGTCTTCCCAGCTTTACTCTCCACCCAAGTCCAGTCCTTACCACCTCCACTCTCCTCTGTCCCATACAGACTGTCCGGTCCCTGGGCCTGACCTGGAGATCAACCCCACTCTGGAGTCTCTGTGTCTGAGCATGACAGAACACGCCTTGGGTGGTGAGCATTTCCTCTTTCCCTGACCCAGCTTCCACCTACCCAGCAGCGTCTCCACCTCTGAACTGAGCAACTCATAGTCATCCTTGAGGGGGCCCTAGGGGAGGCTGTACTTCAGGGAGGACCTGACTGGGATGGCTGGCTACCTGAGCATCTTTTCTCAAGCTTCCCACCAGCTCCTGATCTTCCTCCCTTCCTCCCTTTCTTACCACAGATGGGACAGACAAAACCTCCACCATCTGACGGGACCCACAGCCCAGCGCACCCATAGGCTCCCTGGGCGGCGGGAGGGGGCCAACCCCCAACAGGCTTCTCTGCGACAGCGAGAGGGTGGGCTGGCTCAGCTATACATTCTAATATTTTTCTACTCTCTCATCCTTTTAACTTTTGTTTAACATTGGCACATGCCTTGCTCACTCTCGGGCCCATTGAGGGATCTCTGCCGAGGCCCGGGGAGGTAGGGGGTAGCCAGAATAAAGGGGGCAGGAACTTGCCTGCCCCCCTTTCCTTCCTTATATCCCATCTGGCCCCATCCCACCCCTGCTTCCTCCAGAATGTTCACCTCCTGCCCCTCCTGAGGGAGCAGCCCCCTTCTCCCCTAAGACTCACTGACCCACTATCTTATGGGGCCTGCTCAGAACCATCAGACATTTGGGGAGAGACAAGCAGAGTAGATAACCTGCTCTCCTGAATATTATTTTGAGGCGCTAAGGAGAAGGCAGGTGAGGAGAGGAACCTCTTTCTCCTCGCCACCTTCTTCTCCTTCCCAATTGCCATCATTCCCCGAGGACAGGAGCCATCCTCTTCTCACCTCCTTTTGCCCTGTTTATCAGAGGTTCTCTACAATTAATTTCTTAGGCCTATTTAAGATACATATTTATATAGTTCTTAACGGTTTTTCTCTGATCATTCCCTCTCATTTTTAGAATCCCCAGGCCTCTCTCTGAGCCAAGAAAGTGGCAGGGGGAACCTGAATTTTATGAGGAGAGAGGGGCAGAGCCCCTTCCTCCAGACCCCCTAGCCCTTCCCCACTTCCCCCCAGCCTTGGCTCCCCAGATGCAGAAGTTGAAGGTGGGGAGCCAGGACAGCCAATGAGGTCAGGAAGTCTGTTGCCTTAACATCCCCTTCCCCCATCAACATACTCTTCACTCCCAGGTCTGGTTGCTGAAAGACTTGGGGGTAAGGAATAAGGGAAAGGGGATTGTTTGGTTTTGGTTTCATTCCCCACCCCCTTTTCTCTCATCCTTCCCCTACCCCCCATTATGTCATGACCTCATTAAGTGGAACACTATATCATAACCCAGAGATTCCCCCAGCCCTGGAGTCATACAGAGCCTCTGGTCCCTGTTCCTACTGCTGGGTTGTGCTGAGGCCCAGGTGGAGGGAGAGGATTTGAGGGTTCAGGTTGTGGGGAAGCCAGGGTCCCCTATTCCAACCCCCTCCCCCCTCAACCCTCCCATACACACTGGGACATTCTCAAGCTTTTCACACCGAAAGGGAAAAAAAAATGTTATTTTTAGATACATTTTATGAATAACTTTTGTTATGAATATGGCTGGTAACCATTGTGTATGTTATTAAAGATGTTGGGAAAAAACAAAAAACCAAAAAAATTTTAAAACCACCGCCCTCCCAGCACTCTCACCCCATTCCCCTATTTTTGCCCCTGCCCTCCAGGTCTGGACCTCCCTCAACTCTGAGCCCAGAGAGAGGGAGAAAGCCTGGGGGAAGAGGGGGTGTAGCCCTGGGGACCTGCTCCAGGTCCCTACCTCCTCTCCCAGTGCCGGGCTGGGTGGGGTGTCAGGTTTATTTATGTACCTCTTGCACACTCATCAACCTATGCAAGTCCCCCACCCCGGCCCCTCCATGTTTCTGTGCCTTTGCTCATTCCCCTCAAACTCCCAGGGCTTCCCCAATTCCCCTCCCACTAGCCCAGGGAAGTGGGATGGACAGGGGCCACCTCGTTTGGAATCTGCAGGGTGTCCCTCTTACAGGACCCTTACCTCCTCCCAGCCAGTCCCATCTTGTTCACTATTCATCAGGGTGAGCTGGCTCTGCCTGGCACTGGGAGGTGGTGAGGGACACTCCCCCCCCCCCCCCCCCCTCAACACACACACACAATGGGAGGCAATGCTGCCTCCCTCCCCCAACCTGACCAGAGTGTGCAGGACGCTGGCGGCCTCACTCTGATGGGCAGGACCCTGACCCTCTCCAGCTCCAGCTCCAGCCCCCAGGCTCCCTCCCCACCCCCCGCCATGATTTCACCCTCCCTTTTATCCCCAGCCCCACTGGCAGAATCAGCTTTGAGTAACTGTACAGTTTTTCTCGCTGTTGGAGATTTATTTGTTGGAGTTTCACTTGTTTAATGGTCTGGGCTTATTTTGGAGAAAAAAAAAAAACATAACAAAAAAAGGATTCTGATCTTTGTTATGCTACATTTCATTGAAAACCTGTGGCCTTTGCTTCTATGCCATTAAGCTGAGGCCACTGAGTACCTGGGGTAGGGATGGAGAAGGTGATGGAGTGGGAGGGGGCGGTGTAGGCAGAAGGAGACCATAAGGACTGGGAAGGGGAGAAACTGGTTTTATTAACAGCAAAGGTTTGGAGGAGGGAAGGGAAACGGTGAAAGGCTCACAAATACACCACAGAAAAGTGCCTTCCTGTGCATCATCATCCTGTCTGCGCCAGCCCTGAAAGGGGTCAGTCACTGTCACTGTCTGCTTCGCTGGAATCAGAAGCTGCGGCTTCACTGCCATCCTCCTGGGCTGAGTGCTCACTGCCACTGGGGAAGGGACTGGCGCTGCCACTGGGGCTGCGGCTGCGGCTGGGACTGGGGCTCCGCTGGTCACCTCCATCGCTGCCACTCTCTGAATCATTGTCACTGCCATGGGCCCGTCCTCTGTCCTCGTCATCAGAGTCAGCGTCCTCTGAATCCGCATCACTGCCGAAGATCTCCTCTTTGTCCCGGGCAGCTCGGGCCTCATCCTCACTGCTCTCCTCGCCGCTACCACTCTTGTCACTTGCTTCATCCCTGTCACCCTCTTCCCGCTCACTCTCACTGCCTGAGCGCTCATCCTCACTGCCTTCTTTCTCACTGCTGCTGTCCTTCTCTTGCTCCTCATCTGTGAGAGAACAGAAAGAAGTGAGACCCAGTTTCCCACCCTCCCAGAGTTTCCAGGGATTAGCCCATGCAGCTTTACCTGAGCCCCCAGCTTCTTTCTCTTCTGTCTCCATTTCCTCTTCCTCCTCTTCCTCAGGTTCATGGTTCTCCAGCTGGGCCTTCCGTGCCTCCTGGGAAGCAGCAGGGGGGGAGGGAAAGTATTCTATCAGATTTCTGTGTCCCTTTTACCCACCACCACACTCCCCTTGGGTGCCCTGAACCAGTGGTAATTGTTACCTGGGCTTCCAATTCCTTCTCATTCATGTCCCGGTGTTTGACCACAAGCAGGGCATTGGTACCCGACTGAACCCCAGCCTTGGCCCTGCGCTTACTTAGGCGGACCCTGCAGTGGGCAAGTTGGGGAGGGGTGTGGAAGATGCAGTTAAAACCCCCAGTGAGGGGTGTGGTTCAGCTTGGTTCTTCAATTCCTCACCAATGCTTAGCTCAAAACAGATGAGAATAAATTCAGATTTAATAAGGGCGATTAAACTCTGGTTTGAGGCAGGTGAGGGGAAGGATGATTGCTCCCAAGACACCAGTTTGGTTGCTCTGCACTTCATAAAGTGTGTGTATAGATTTTAATGTGAATTAGTTACCAACACTTAAAAACATAAGACCCTAGATCTCTGGTTTAGGGAAAATATGAATCTATGGCCCCACCAGGCCTTTTTGCTTCCTACAACTTATCAGCAATGGGTTGGAATCTTTTGTTGAGCTGGGTTGTGGTGCCCCTTGGAGAATGCCAAGAGTTTTAGGTCACCCAGATCCCACCAGCCCATTGTGCCTTCTTTCACATTTCCTGCTTGGCTTACAGGATCAGAATTTGTAATCTCTACTTAAAATTCAAGGTCACACTTTTTTCCAACCCTTACACCAAAGGCCTCAGCCAAAAATAAACTTTTAGCCATCGGAGAAGAGTTTTGGGGTCACATTTTTTAACTTGGGTATCCAGGATTTCATTTTAAATATGCTAATTTTATGTATAATCCAATACTTTTTAGCTATGTTTACTTTCACATGAAGTCTCTTAATATCGGGAAATTTGGCTGTCTACCCTACACAAAAGGTCTAAATAGCTCCAGTGTTTATGTAACAATTTTCTCTGTAGGTTACTGTGTTAGAAACAGATCTAGCCCACATGCATGAGCAGGTTTCTGCTAGTCACTTACAAATGCATGTGACAAATCCTTAGGTACAAATGACCTCCAAGGTGGCATATCCTAGGGTCTTGACCCTGAAGCACAGGCCCACGCTAATCTGGGGTAGAAATATGCTGAGTACCTGGTCTCCAACTCATTGTAGTACACTCCATCACCCTCTCGGAAGATGAAGAAGTAGTTTTCCTCATAACCCTTGCTAGCTTTGTTCTTCACATTCCAGTTGTATTCCCGAGCAATCTTGTAGTCATATCTGAGGATGAGGGGGACAGGGTTAGCCCCATTTCTTCCCTATGAGGGAGAAAGGGAGACACACTTCTCGATCCCCAACCCACGCACACATCATCCGGCGCATAATCCATCTCCTCCTCCTGGTCCCGCTTTCGTTTCTTCAACGTCTCTTCCACAGGCAGGAAGTAGGCCACAAACTGGTTCCCTTCCTCATCCATCATGCCCCTGATGGGGGGAAGAGGAAGAGCAGTGATAAATGAGGACAAAGGGCAATGAGAAATAGGCCAAGGTTGGCAGCAGTGCCACTTACCTGATCATGGCTTGAGACATCATCTCCAATGCAGCTGCACCACTCGTGTCCTTGGGGGCTGGGTCTGAGTCAAAGATTACCTGAGCGCATGGATTAATCCACATCTGTTGGACAGAGGACACGAGTTAGAAGTGAGATGTGCACAGATGACACGTCTCTGCCTCCTGTACCAAATCTGACCTTAAAGTCTGGGAAGACGGGCATGACCTCCACCGGTGTCACTCGGGGCTTGCTGTAATGCTGGGAGATCTGGAAGGGACAAAAACAGGGTGAGAAGGAGGATGAAGAGCTTTGAAGCCACCTCTTTTTCTGCCTCCCCATCTTAGTCCCTCAGTTACCGACTTCTGGGCATCCTCAAAAGTCTTCTCAATGGCTGTTATCTGGCTATCCCTATCTTTGTAAATTTCTTCCTCAGTGAACTGCTGTTTTACAGAAACCCCAATCCTAGGGGTGAAGAGAAAGAAAGGCCTTTAGGAGCCACTGGACACACCTGAAATTTCCACGTTCCCTCCCTACCTACCACAACTTACTTGACCTCAGGCTTCTCATTAGAGATGCCATAACGGTTGAACTCAGTGGAGATATACTCTGTCTTCCGCATCCATGGCACCACCTTCGCATGCTGCTGAGACCTAAGGTGGAGGATCAGGCACTTCAGGACCTCACCACCCTCCTTCCACTGGAGCCAGTCCCCAGTCCCCACTCAGCATCCTATCCTCTTACCTCTTGGAGCTAGTGGGGGCCTGAATCTCCTCTTCCAGAAGCTTCTCATCAGCTGGATCTAAGAGTACTAGAGGAGAGCAAGGGAGTAAGAAACCATGATAGAGGTCCAGGCCTTTGCTAGCCTAAAGCAGGCCCTACCTGCCTCCCTACATACCATTGGGGTCAATGCGGTAGGTGTCAGGGTTGATAAGGTCGATGGTGACCCCCAGGTCTGGCTCAGTCAGGAGGTCATGTTTGTGCTGTTTTTCCAAGGAAGTCGCTTTGTACTGAACGAACCTGGGTAGGGAAACATGCCCATTATGGTTTCCTGACTCAGCTTTACCCCTCAAATCCCTGCTTCACAGAGGCTAAATTTCTACAGGAAGGAACTCAGAGTGGAGTGTTCCCCCATGCTCAAGTCCAAACACTGGTTCTCCAATGGAAAGAAACTTGGACACTGCTTGCTCATTAACAAGTATTTATCAGGCACCTACTACTATAGTATGTGTAGGGTACTGTTCTAGGCCCAGAGGAGAGACCAGTCAACAAGAGAAGCAGTCCTTGCCTGCAAGGAGCTCATACTCTGAGTTGTTTCCCATTCCCAATCTTAAATCTCACCTGTTCTGGTCGAAAGGGTAGGTAATAAACTTGGGGTCGAAGGGGATGTCAGGGAGGCTATTGCAGTACTTGACTCGGCAGACCACTCCAGATCTAGGAATAGAATGGCTCCTTTAAGAAGCTACTATGAAGGCCAAAAGAAAAAGTATCAAACGCAACTCAAACTACAGTAAGTACAGAGGAGACAACACAAAAAAGACCTAAAACAACATCAGTAACATAAAATGTGGAGGGGGTGTAAAAATGTAATCCTTATAGAATAAATTTGAATTTAAATGCCTATTAGCTTAAAATAAACTGCTAATGATAGCCATAAACCTCAAAAGCTATACAAAACCTACAAAAGTTATACAAAAAAGAGAAGGAACCCAAACAAAATACTAGAGCAAGCCAGCAAAGCACAGGAAGAACAAAGAGCTATAAAAATGACCAAAAAACAATGAACAAAATGGCAGTAAGTGCATACTTATCAATAATTACTTTAAATGTAAATGGATTAAGTACTCCAATAAAAAGAGGATGGCTGAATGGATTAAAAAACATGACCCTAATTTGATGAACAAGAATAGATCCAGAGAGAAATGGCAAGGGAGGGGGGGGGGAGTTAGAGAGCAACCAAAGGACTTGTATGCATGCATATTAGCATAACCCATGGACACAGACACTGGGGCAGTGGGGGTTGCCCAGGGTGGGAATGGCTGGGGGAGGGGGGGTGTCAATCTGGGAAAAAGGAGACGTGTAAAACTTTAAAAAAACAACACAAACCATGACCCAACAAGGGCAGTGGTGGCAGCAACGGCAAAAAAAAACAAACACAAAAAAACATGACACATCTACATGTTGCTTACAAGAGACTCACTTCAAATTGAAAGACATATACAGACTGATGCCTGGCCGGTGTGGCTCAGTGGTTGAGCGCTGACCCATGCACCAAGAGGACGCAGGTTCAATTCCAGTCTGGGCACATGCCTGGGTTGCAGACCAGATCCCCAGTAGGGGGCATGCAGGAGGCAGGCAATCAATGTTCTCTCTCATTGATGTTTCTATCTCTCCCTCTCCCTAAAATCAATTTAAAAAAATATTTAAAAAAAAAATACTACATATACCGTCCCAGCTGACGTGGCTCAGTGGTTGAGTGTCGACCTATGAGCCAGGAGGTCATGGTTAGATTCCCAATCAGGGCACATGGGGATCGATCCCCAGTAGATCAATGATTCTTTCTCACCACTGATGTTTCTACCTACCTCCCTCTCCCTCTCTGAAATAAAAAAATATATATAGAAAAAAAGACATATACCGGCTGAAAGTGAAAGGATGGAAAAAAGATATCCCATATAAATAGAAACAAAAGGAAAGCTGAAGTCCTGGCCAGGTAGTTCAATTGGTTAGAGCAGTGGTCGGCAAACCGCAGCTCTTTGGCCCCTTGAGTGTTCTAACGCCACTTCTTCAAAATAGACTTGCCCAGGCCGAAAACTGACTTCTGCACATGGGCCACAAAGTTTCAATCGCACTGTACGTGCGTGCCCGCACGTGGTATTTTGTGGAAGAGCCACACTCAAGGGGCCAAAGAGCCGCATGTGGCTCGCGAGCCGCGGTTTGCTGACCACTGGGTTAGAGCATTATTCTGATATGCCAAGGTTGCAGATTCAATCCCCAGTCAGGGCACATCAACCAATGAATGCATAAATAAGTGGAACAATAAATCAATGTTTCTCTCTAAAAATCAGTAAATATAGATGTTTTTTATTTTGTTTTAAATATGTTTTTATTTATTTGTAGATAGAGAGGAAGGGAGAGGAAGAGATAGAAACATCTATGAGAGCGAACATTGATCAGTTGCCTCCTGCACGTCCCCTACTGAGGATCAGGCCTGCAACCGAGTCATGTGCCCTGAACTGGGAATCGAACCCGGGACCTCTTGGTCTATGGGTCGATGCTTAATCCACTAAGCCACATCAGCCAAGCTATAATACATTTTTAATAAATACAAAACTGCTGTAGCCGTGGCAGCAGCTGAGACTGGTGGGCCAGGTACCGCAGCCGTGGACCGAAGAGAGACTACCTTCAGCCTGGGCCGCCCGTGTGCCACCGCTGCAGGGTCGGAAGCTATGGACAAGGACATCTGGGTGAAGCAGGGCTACACTTTGATGAACTGAACAAGCTGCGGGTGTTGGACCCAGAGGTTACCCAGACCATAGAGCTCAAGGAAGAGTGCAAGGGCTTTATGGACAAAATTGGCCAATTTCAGAAAATAGTTGGTTTACTTGAGCTTGTTGACCAACTTGCAAAAGAAGCAGAAAATGAGAAGATGAAGGCCTTTGATGCTCAGAATTTGCTCAAATCTATAGCAAAGCAGAGAGAAGCCCAATAGCAACAACGCCAAGCACTAATAACAGAAAAGAAAATGCAGCTTGAAAGGTATCGGATTGAATATGAAGCTTTGTGTAAAGTAGAAGCAGAACAAAATGAATTTATTGGCCAATTTATTTTTCAGAAATGAACTGAAAATTTCATTATATAGCAAGAGGGCAGAAAAACAAAAAAACCTCTGTACCATTCCATTGACTTTGACTAATGACCCACGTATATCATGTGAGATGGTGTGAAGGATGCATCATCTCTGAAGGCAATGAAACAAATCTAGGGGGGCCTTGTTTCAGATGCCAGTGCATATCTAATCTGGTAAACACCCCGTGACCACGGTGGCCCAGGTTCTTAACTCTTACATTCTTAGTCTGAAATAAGCAGTCTGTAAACTTTGATTTTTTTTTTTTTGTAAATTCACAAAGCTTTGGAGGAAAAAGCAATAAATTATTGTTTTCAAATGGCAAGAAATAGACTTTAAAACAAAAAATGTAAAGACAAACAAGGACATTACATAATTACAGAGGGTATATCCAAGAAGAGAATAAAGCAATTATAAATATCTACATACTCAACATATAAAGCAAATATTAATGGACATAAAGGGAGAAATCCACAGTAATAAAATACAGTAGGTAACTTTAATACCCCATTCACATCAATGGATAAGTTCATCGAGACACAAAATTAATAGGGAAATAATGGCCTTAAATGTCACATTAGACCAGATGGACTTAATGGACATTTATAGAATGTTTCATCCCAAAAGCTGCAGAATGCACATTTTTTAAATGCACATGGCACACCCTCCAGACTAGGACCACAAAACAAGCCTCAAATTCAAAAAGATTGAAATCATTATCAAGCATCTTTTTTAACCTCAATATCATCAAACTAGTAATCAACTACAGGAAGAAAACTGAAAAAAAAAAAAAATACATGGAGACTAAACAACATACTATTGAATGAATGGATCAAAAAGGAAATCAAGAACTATCTTGAAAGAAAACAACTTTTCAAGATTTATTGAATGCAGTAAAAGCAGTTCTAAGAAGGAAGTTCATAGTTATACAGGCCTACCTCAAAAAAATGAGAAAAATCCCAATAGCCCTGGCCAGTATGGCTCACTTGGTTGGATGTCATCCTGGGCACCAAAGCGTTGCTGGTTCAATTCCCAGTCCGGGCACATGTCCTGGCTGCAGGCATACAAGAAGCAGCCAATTGACGTTTTGCTCTCACATCTATGTTCCTCTCTCTCTCTAAAAATAAATTCTTGTCCTAGCCGGTTTGGCTCAGTGTATAGAGCATTGGCCTGCAGACTGAAGGGACCCGGGTTCTATTCTGGTCAAGGGCACATGCCCGGGTTGCAGACTGGATCCCTAGTAGGGGTGTGTGCAGAAGGCAGCCAATCAATGATTCTCATCACTGATGTTTCTCTCTCTCTCTCCCTCTCCCTTGCTCTCTGAAATCAATAAAAATATATTTTCTTAAAAAGTCAATTCTTAAAAATCTTTTAAAAAGGAAAATCCAAACGAACAATCTAACTCTATACCTAAAGGAACTAGAAAAGAACAAATAAAACCCAAAGTAAACAGAAGGAAGGAAATAGTTAAGATCAGAATGGAAATAGAAATTTTAAAAACAATAGAAAAGATCAATTAGACTAAAAGCTGATTCCCTGAAAAGATAAACAAAATTAACAAACCTTTAGTAAAGAAGGCCCAAATAAAATCATAAATGAAAGAGAAGGTACATCCAACACCACAGATAAAGAGTCACTCAAAAAATACAATTATATGCCAACAAATGTGACAATCTAGAAGAAATGGATAAATTTCTAGAAATGACATAACCTCCTTAGACTGAACCAGATTGAAATAGAAAATCTAAAAAGACCAATTACTGGCAATGAAATTGAAGTAGTAATAAAAAAAAACTCTCAACAAATAAAAGTCCAGGACCAAATGGTTTCATAGGTGAATTCCACCAAACATTCAAAGAGTTAATATCAATCCTTAAACTATCGACAAAAATTGAAGAGGAAGGAACACTTCCAAATTCATTCTACAAAGACAGCATTACCTTAATACTGAAACCAAAGACATTACAAAAAAAGGGAGCATTTGAGAACTTGCTCTCTTGCATGTTAGCTTGGCTCAAATAAACTCTATAAAAAGTCAAAAAAAGAGCCCTACCCAGGTTGGCTCAGTGGATAGAGCGTTGGCCTGGGGATCAAAGGGTCCCGGGTTCGATTCCAGTCAAGGACACATACCTTGGTTGCAAGCTCCTCCTCAGCCCAAGCCCTGGTTGGGCCTCGTGTAGGAGACAATCAATACATGTGTTTCTCTCACATCTATGTTTCTCTCTCTCTTCTACTTTCCCTAAAAATCAATGGAAAAAATATCCTCGGGTGAGGATTAACAACAACAAAAATTAAAAAAAGAAAAGAAAATTACTAGCTAATATCCTTGATGAAAATAGATGCAAACAAAATATTACCTCAACAAAATATTAGCAAACTGGATTTAACTATACATTAAAAGGGTTATACACCATGACCAAGTGTGATTTATCCCACTGATGTAAAGATGGTTCAATATCAGTAAATCAATGTGACACATCAAGTTTAAAAAAAAAAGGATAAAAACCATAGATCATCTCAATAGATGCAGAGAAAGTGTTTGATAAAATTAAGCATCATTTTGGTGGATCAGTGGTTGAGCATCGATCCATGAATCAAGAGATCACCAGTTCAATTCCCAGTGAAGGCACGTGCCCAGGTTGTGGCCTAATCTACACTAAAGGAGACAAGGATATATAATAAATCCTAGCCACAGCAATCAGACAGGGGTGTGCAGGAGACAGCCAATAAATGTTTCTCTCTCATTGATGTTTCCATCCTCCTCCCTTCCTCTCTCTCTAAAATCAATACAAACATAATTTTTAAAAATTAAGCATCATTTTATGATAAAAACTCTCAACAAAGTGCATATGGAAGGAACATAACATAATAAAGGCTTATATATGCCAAACCCACAGCTAATATACTTAATGATGAAAAGCTGAAAGCTTTTTCTCTATAATACAAGGATGCTCATTATCACCACTTCTATTCAACATAGTATTGGAAATCATAGCCACAGCAATCAGACAAGAAAAAGAAAAAAAAAGCATCCAAATCAGAAAGAAGTAAAACTCTCATTTGCAGAAGACATACAATATGTAAAAAACCCTAAATAATCCCACCAAAAAGAAATTAGAATAAATGAATTCAGTAAAGTTGCAGGATACAGAATCAATATACAGAAATCTGTTGCATTTCTACATACTAATAACAAATAATAAGGAGAAATTAAGAAAACCCCATTTACAATTGCATCAAAAAGCATAAAACACCTAGGAATAAATTTAACTAAAGGCGTAAAAGACCTGTACTCAGAAACTGTAAGACATTGAAGAAATAAATTGAAAATGTGAATAAATGGAAGACATACCTTGCTCATGGATTGGAAGGATTAATATTGTTAAAATGTCCTTACTACCTAAAGCAAATTACAGAGTCCACGTTATCCCTATTAAAACACCAATGGCATTCCTCTCAGAACTACAACTAATCCTAAAATTTCTATGGAACCACAAAAGAATCCAAAGAGCCAAAGAAATTTTGAGAAAGAACAAAGTGGAAGGATGTTCCATACTCCCTGATAAGCTATGGTATAAAGCTACAATAATCAAAACAGTATGGTACTAGCATAAAAACATACATAGACTGCCCAATCAGTGTTGCTCAGTGGTTGGGTGTCAACCTATGAACCGGGAGGTGGAGGTTCCATTCCCCATCAGGGCACATGCCTGAGTTGTGGGCTTAGTCCCCAAATGGGAGGCGTGCAGGGGTCTGCTGATCAATGATTATCATCACTGATGGCTTTCTCTCTCTCTCTCTCCCTTCCTTTCTGAAATCAATAAAAATATATTTTAAAAAGCCAAAACATAGCTCTAGCCGGTTTGGCTCAGTGGATAGAGCATTGGCCTGCGGACTGAAGGATTCCAGGTTCAATTCTGGTCAAGGGCACATGCCCAGGTTGCAGGCTCGATCCCCAGTAGGGGGTGTACCAATGATTCCCTCTCATTGATGTTTCTATCTCTCCCTCTCCCTTCCTCTCTGAAATCAATAAAATATATTGAGAAATAATAAAATTTAAAAATAAATAAAGATAAACAAATGGGACTACATCAAACTAAAAAGATTTTGCACAACAAAAGAAACCATCTACAAAACGAAAATACAACCTACTGAGAGAAGACATTCACAAATGATATATCCAATAATGGGTTAATATCCAAAATATATCAGGAACTCACACAACTTAACATCAAACACACACACACACACACACACACACACACACACACACAATCCATTTATAAATAGGAAGAGGACCTGAATAGACATTTTCCAAAGAGGACAAACAGATGGCCAACAGACATATGAAAAGATGCTCAACATCATCAGGGAAATGCAAATTAAAACCACTATGATTGTCACCACCTGTCAGAATGAACAAATAAGTGCTGGTGAGGATGTAGAGAAAAGGGAACTCTCATACACTGTTGGTGGGATTGTAAATTAGTGAGGCCACTATGGAAAACAGCACAAAGATTCCTCAAAAAATTAAACCCTATGTTCATTGCAGCATTATTAGTAATAGCCAAGATACAGAAGCAACCTAGATGTCCATCAATAACTGAGTGGACAAAGAAGACTATATATATATATATATATATATGTAGTCTTATATATATATATGTAGTTATATATATATATATATATATATATATATATATATATATATATACTGAAATATTATTCAGCAATAAAAAATAAAAAATTGCCATTTGCGACAACAGGGGTGTACCCAGACGGTATTATGCTAAATGAAATAAACAAATACCACATGATTCCACTAAAAAAAAAAACAAAAACAAAAAAAACCCGCACACAAAACAAGTGAATAAACGAAACAAAACAGAAACAGACCCACAGATAGAGGGAACAAGCTAATGGTGGCCAAAGAGGAGGAGGATGGAGGTTTGGGAATAAAAAAATAAAAACCCTTGATACGTTGGGTGTGGAAACTGGCCCGTGCTGCCCACCTGTTCCCCAACCCCCACTGGCCCACCCCTCTTAGGAAAACAGAACGGGGCTCACCTCTCAGGCAGAGTCCGATGGGAATTGGGCCTGGTGGGTAAGAGAAGAGAGACATTGGTAGAAAGATGGAGAAGACGAGACTGACAGGAGAGTGAAGGGCGCACCTCCAAGTGTTTAAAAGAGGACTGCCTTTCTGAATAAAATCTCCCAAGCGTTTAATTCTCGAACTCCACTGGGGGGGGGGGGGGAGGGATAACACCCCATCCCTAAAGAAACCCCTCTCTTCTGAGTGCTCCGTGACGTCACGGACAGACCCGGGGGGCTAGCGACGTTATAAGGAGACTCTGGGCCCGACCCCCCGCCTCGCCGAAACCTGGACAGACGGTAAAGCTAAAAAGGTGAAGCGTCTACCTGTGGCCATCTTCCCGCTGTGCCTGGGTCTGGATGGTGGGAGCCATGGCGACGAGGCGACAGCCGTCCGGACCCTGCCGAGCCGCGGGCAGACAAGGTGGGGCGTGCCGACTTGGACGGACACCTAATCCGAGGCCGCGCTCGGGTGGGCGCCCCCGTCCGTGAGGTGAGCGTCGGGATGAGGCAGGCTAACGAGAAGAGTTCCAGCGGGGTCTCAGGTAAACGCGCAGGCGCCGACGATCAGCTGCGGGTCCGCCAACTGCCACCAGGAGCAGCGGCACGGACAAATCTCCTCAAGCCGCGGAGGCTTCTGGGAAATGGAGTCCGGGTTAAACCCACGCCCGGATTGGTCAGCCGCTGGGTAAGGGGCGGAGCGAGAGAAGAGGCTTTTGTGGTTGGTGGATAGGTATCTCCGTCTGGGACGAAGGATTTGAGAATCCAGTGTTGGAAGCGCCTTCTTTCCGCCCATTGGCTGAATTGTTAGAGGGGCGCCAACTAGCGAACCGGGCCTAGAGCGGAAGACGCTGAAAAGGAGGCTGGCACACGCACTTCCGGCGCGCTCCGTGAGGAAGATGGCTGCATCTCAGCCGCAGGTCCCGGCGGCTTCTTCCTCTGCTGGTGTGTCGGGTCCAGGTTCGGCTGGTGGCCTGGGTACCCAGCAGCAACCGCAACCACCTACACAGCTGGTGGGCTCTGCCCAGGGCGGGCTCTTGCAGCAACAGCAACAAGACTTCGACCCTGTGCAGCGGTATAAGATGCTCATCCCACAGCTGAAGGAGAGTCTGCAGGTGATCCGCCTAGAGCTGCGAGACGCTAGCGGGGTCTGGTTCTCTGACAGAGGAGGCCGACGGAGGTGCTGCCGAGGCAAGCAGCGAGCAGAAGGAGAGTTGGGCAAGGGAAAAGGAGGGAGACTTGGTCTTCGTGGGAGCAGTGCGAGTGTTGAGCCTGGGATTGGCCAGAACTCGAGTGGGAGGGAGTTTTTAAAGGAGAAGCCGGGCTCTGGTCGTTAAAGCCTGAGGGAATGACGGCTTGTACAGAGAGATCCTGATTGTGATTGGTGGGTGAGGGAGGACCCTAAGGTATGTCGGGAGGCCATTGACGAGAACCCCAGATGAGAGCGGGCCCCTGGGGAAATGCAAGTGTTTATTACTATTGAAATGGAAACGGGAGTTACAGGAGGAGAAGTGGCAAGTGAGGAGGAGGCCTGAGATTGGATCTGAGAAGTGTAGGGTACCACACGTGTCCCCTTCTGTTTCTCCACCTCCCGCATCTTTTTTTTTTTAAACTAGACCTTGATGAAGGTTGCAGCCCAGAACTTGATTCAGAACACTAACATAGACAACGGACAGTAAGTGCATTCCCGTTTCCCAGGATCTCCACCTAGGTCCACCCCATTCTTAGAAACTCGTCCCCTAAGCCCCGCCCACTCGCCCTCCTTCCCTCCTACTTTCCAGCCGGGTTCCCTAGCTCCCGGCCCCTTGCTCTTTCTGCCCCTGCTACTACTGCCAATCCCCTAGTGCCTGCCTCCGGGAACCTGTGCCTTCACCTGATTTCCTGATGGATACTTGATCGCGTAGACACTGATGTGCCAGAGACTGAAAATCATTCCTCCGTCTCCTCCTTTTCCCCGGCTATAGAAAAAGCAGCGACGGACCCATCCAGCGCTTTGACAAGTGTCTGGAGGAGTTCTACGCCCTCTGTGACCAGCTGGAGCTCTGCCTGGTAAGGGGCTTCCTAGACGGGGTGACCACAACCCTAACTCAATCCCTGGGTCTTCGGGAATTCTCAGTCAGTCAACACAGCACACAGTGAGCACCTCCCGTGGGCCACACCTGTGCTTCAGTTGATGTCGGGCACCCGGTGTTGCTCTGATCTTAGCCCTCACAGAGCTTCCGGTTCAGTGAGGTGATGTATGTCCCCAAATAATGATGGCTCAGAGTACTAAGAGCTGGGATGGGAGAAGCCTAGGTTTCAGAGTTCAGGGCTCAGGTGGGGGTGGGGACACAGTTAGGGAAGTCAGCATTAAAATCAGGGAAGCTCAGGGGGCTGTGGAAGCTCAGCGAAGGCCTCTAACCCTGTGTGGGGTGGTTCCAGGGAGAGAGTGGCTCAGGGAAGGCTGTTGGTAGAGAGCACATCAGAGGCGAGGCTGTAACACAAATTGAAGAGGGGCAGGAACTGAGAAGAGGGCAAGTACCAAAGAGCACAGCATCTGAAATCAGATGGACCTCCAATCTCTACTTCTGAGCCATGGGTTCCTCCCTAGGAAAATGGATTTTCAGGAGGAACTCAGCAAGCTCATGCATGTACTAGGCACATGGCAAATGTTTCCTGTCATATTGTATTGTCATCTTTGTTTTTGTAGTATCATCGTAGTCATTGTTTTGAATTAGGCTTTCAAGTCAGAGTGTCAGAAGACTGGTGGTGGCAGAAAGGTATTCCAACCAAAAGGAACAGCTTCTGCTTTAGGAAGGTCGTGAAATACAGTCTGACTGAGGTGTATTTGGCATTGGGGTTTGTTGATTTTTTTTAAGTGCTAGTGGCAAGATTTATTAGAGGGAAAACAAAGGAAGGGCTTAGGATAAAAGAGGCAAGATCGTAGCAATGGGAATAAACCTAGACTGGGATGCCTAGACTCAGAAAGGCAAGTTAAGAGGCAAAAGCAGAGTCTTTAGAGCCCACTGCACCCCTGGTAGCAAGGCTCATGGAGACCCTTAGAGTTTAGGAGAAAAGAAAGCAAAATATGGCCCCAGCGGGGGGAGGGGGGGAGGGGAGACAGGAGCAGGTAGGAAGAGGCTAATGGGGGAAAAGGAGGACCTATGTAACACTTTCAATAATAAAGATTAAAAACCATATACATATATATATCTCCTGAGGAAAGGAAGGGGAGGTTGCTCCGATGTTGTTGAATTTTGAAAACAGCCCTAAGCGTGCTGGGAAGCCATCCAGGGTTTCAAGCATGGAAGAACATGGACCCATTGCTTTTTGTTGTTTTTTTCATCCTCACCCAAGGATATTTTTTTTCATTGATTTTTAGAGAGAGTAGATGGGAGGGGGAGAGACAGAGAGAGAGAAATCGATGTGAGAGAGACACATCGATTGTTTGCCTCCTGCACACACCTGACCAGGGATCGAGCCTGCAACGGAGGCACTTGCCCTTGACCGGGAATCGAACCCGGGCACTCTATCCACTGAGCCAAACTGGCTAGGGCATTTTATTTTATGTTTTTATTTCTCTTTAGAGAAAGAGGGAGGGAGGGAGAGAGAGAAACATTGATCAGCTGCCTTCTGCATGCACCTTCCTGGGGATCGAGCCCGCAACCTGGGCATGTGCCCTGACTGGGGATCAAACCTGCGGGCTCTCAGAACATGATCCATTGCTTTTTAAAGAATATTCCTCTGGCTTCCAAATGAGGGATGGATTAAAGGGGCCAAGGGTGGAGGCTGGGATTTCAGGGAGACCGCCATGGCAGGATTTACTGGGAAAGGCTCTGGCGAAGGGCAGGTGAGAGACTCCAAGGTTTTGTGTACAGCCTGGAACTGAAGGGTTGTGGGAGGAGGAGCCTCCAGGATGCAGCCCAGGGCTCTAGTTGGAGTGGTTGGGTCATTTTTCAGACAGGGACCCAAGAAGGGGAGCAGTTTGGGGTTGGGGGGAGCGTCAGAGCTCTGGAATTTCGGGGGAGGCTGGGGGCGTACATGTACATCATCAGTGCAGAGGTGGGCACTGAGCAGTGTGGGGATGAGATAACCCCAAGGGCATGAGAATGAGAGGAGGAGGTAGGCCATGCAGAATGCTGCATTTAAGGCTTGGGTTCAGAAGCCCGCATGCTACCCCAGGCTGGTCCTTGGGGCAGGGTTGGGAGTACCCAGAAGGAGGCTGATGCTGCACCTTGCCTGCCTGTCCACAGCGCCTGGCACATGAGTGCCTGTCACAGAGTTGCGACAGCGCCAAGCACTCTCCCACGCTGGTGCCCACAGCAACCAAGCCAGATGCAGTACAGCCCGACAGCCTACCCTATCCTCAGTACCTGGCAGTGATCAAAGCCCAGATTGCCTGTGCCAAGGACATTCACACCGCTCTGCTAGACTGTGCCAACAAGGTTACTGGGAAGACTTCTGCACCACCTGCTGGCTCGGGGGGTGCCTTGTGAGCTGGCAGGGCTGGGAGTGGGCAAGTTGTGGGGGAGAGGGACAGGGAGGGAATGAAGAGTGGCCTCAAAGCAGCTTTGTCTCTGACTTTTCTTCCCGCCTGAGCTCTTGGGTGGCAGCCAGCAGGGGGCAGCAGAGGCCAGCAGGGCGTGCACGGGGAAGGGGGGGGGAGCCACTCTGTGGGTGGCCTGCTCTCCCAAGGGAGTGTGGACTTTGGACTGTGCCTGTGGAAAACCCCTTCCTGGGATGCTTCCACGATCTGCCCTGGGTGTGAAGCCCTAACTGGGCCCCTGTCCCTCTATCCTTACTTGATTCTGTCCCAGTATGGGTGTGGTCTCTGCTCCTTTTTCTAGCTGTTCCCTTATGTGTCTCTGCTGCATGTATCTATTGTCTCTCTCCTTCAGCCTTTTTGTCCATGTGTCTGTCTCTCTGCTTCTGTGGTTCTGTGTCTCCCTATCTCTAACCATCTCTCTCTCAGTCCCCCTTTGCTGGCCTCTGCCCCCAACTCCTCACTGGAACTCTGTGTCTCTGAAGGAGACCAGATTCTGGGAGCCAGAACCGCTGGGATACCAAAGGTGAGGGGAGGGAGCTTCATTTCCAGGAGCTAGCTAACAGCCAGGCCCAGGGATCCCAGGCACCTCCCATGTCAGCCCAGCCCCCAGGATCCTTGGCCCAGGAAAGGGGAAGTATTGGGGTCCAAGCCCTGACCTCAGCATGCCTGGTTGGGGAGCAACTCAGGCCCCCACCCGTACCCAGGGCCTGCGTCAGCATCATTTAAACTGGGGGCGTTGTGCAATCTGTGGTGAAGCCTTGGCCCAGCTGGATGCCTGGGTCACCATATTTTTAGGCCCAAAGGAGAAGTGAAAAGGCCTCAGAAGGGGTGAATCATCTGTCCTGGGGAGAACCCAGGTGCCTTGCCTGAGCCCCAGCTCTGGGAAGCAGGCCTTGGGGAGGGGGCTTCAAGGAGGGAGTGCCCTACCAGGCTCCTCACTTCTCTGAGAGCAAGATTTGGAGAGCTCAGCCATGGCCTTCAGGCCTGGGCAAGTGTAGGGTGGAGCTGCCAGCCCAGGCCTAGTTGGAGGGGTGTGAAAGGCTCCAGTGACTCAGCCTGGTTGGGGAACTGCCCCACCCAACACCTTCTGTGCCCTGATTCCCATGTTACTGCCCAGAGGCCTCTTGTTCTGGACCCCGCACCTGCAAGGAGAGCCCAGGGACATGGAGACCCGTGCTTTCCCCAAAGCCCAAGTCCCTACACTGGAGTCCTTGGAAATGGCCAGCCGAGTGGGTGTCGGGCAGGGAGGACAGGCCTTCGGAAAGGGCAGCAGATCACTGGGTCACCAGCTGCAGCTGCTTCCACAGGTAGAATTTCTCCCACAGGGAAGCCACATTCCTGCCCATTTATTTGACTGAATCAACTCCCCACATCTGACTCCCCAGATCACCTAGGATAGTTTCCTTAAAGTGAACTGATTGTAAACTTGAATCACATGTACAAAGTTCACAGCCTCATCTAGATTAGTGTTTGAAAAACAGGGGACTGCAGCCTAGCCAAGTTGACATGTAAAACTGACCATCGTAATCTAGTCTTTGTCAATTTGGCACCCATACACATCTAATTAACCATAGTTAATCTCTAATTAAATACCAGAACAAAGTCATCTTCCCACCTAACATGATGCAATTATCTGTGTACAACCAGAAATGCACTCTTTACCCCAAAGAGCCCTCTGGCTCCCAGCCTGGGGTACATGATGTATGTTAGTGGGAGATGTAGGTCACAGCACACACGTTCAGGAGACACGCACAACTGTCCTGTGAGGTGGAGTCAGCACAAGAAACTAAGAAAATCGTAAGGAATGAAAAATACAGTATTTATTGAAAAAAATCCACATGTAAGTGGACCTGCCCAGTTCATGGGTCAGCAGTATGTCAAATAGAAGTTCCAAGAAGAAAATAAAGCAGAAAACGGGGATCAAAAGTGGAGAGAGAATTTTGATAGGGGGAAAAAGGAATAAATCTAACACAAATGCAAGATTTGCATGTGAACTGCTACTTTATTGAGAAATAAAGTTGGAGAGCTTAGGTTGGGTAGTGGTTCATAGGTAATTCATTATCATGGTCTGTAAATAGATGTTCCATGTATTAAGTAGATAGCAAGATTTTTTTTTTATCTTTAACAGAGGATATGAAGGCCTCACAAGACTGACTTGAGAGAGAATAAATTATGAAAATGAGGGCATTGAGGGAAGCAACATTCCAGGAAGAGGGAATGGAATTGCCAAGGGCAAAGGCCCCGAGGCAGGAATGTGATAAGTGTGTTTGTGGAATAACGTGGAGGCCTGGGCCGCAGTGAAGGAGCTGGAATAAAAGCCAAGACAGGTTATGGAGGGCCTTGGCTTAGATCTTTACTGGATTATTCAACCCAGAAGGAGATTGTACAGCCTAGCACACACCACACACTTTAGGGAAGGTAGATGAATTGCACAGCCGCACAGCAAAACATCAGGGGGACATAGAGACTTTACTCACTCCATCCAGCAGGGAACAGCATAACCCGCCATCCTATAATCATGGTGTACTCATGGTCTTAGCACAAGCCCACAAACAGACTAAAGGAACAATTCAACCATGTAAATATATAAACAACCCTCTAACCACCACTTAATCTGCTATCTCTCACCCCATCACAGACTTTGCCCATGACAGGCTGACTCAGCCCTGCCCTCAGTCAACATTATCAAAAGCAGCCTTGGCTGGGGGGGTGGGGGGGAGAGTTTCCCAGGTGGCAGTGTGTGTGTGTGCCTGTGTGTCTGGTTGGTCCACAGAGGCCACCAGAATCAGCGAAATGAAGTGGGTGCGCGCCAGCTGCCCTCCCCATCATCAGGTTCGTTCTAGACGTCATGAACCAAAGTTCACCAGTTTCACTGCCTTGTGACTGGCCACAGAGGAACCAGATCCAGACAGTGGCCTCACATGTCCTCAGCAACACCCCCCAAATAAGGACACAGACACATATTATTCACTACACACACAACTGCAGGAAACTTGCACACAGCTACAACTGCCTATAATCTCACAGATACTTGAAAATAAACAGATTTTAATCTCACAGATACTTACACACTCAACTTTGAAGTGTGTGCCCAGATCTTCATTGTACAAGAGAGCAGTCATACCCTCACTAGACTCCCTCAAGGAGTTGCACTTAGTCACTCCAGATCCCACAGTGGTTCAGAGCTATACATAGGTGTGCAGTGGGTAAGTCACACGTTGCCATAAATGCCACCTCAAAGGCAGTTAGGGAGTTGGGGTTGAGTACAAACTCAAGATGGTTCAAGTAACATGGTGGAATCAATCACACCGGTCCAGGCGGTTTCACACATTTATTCACAGGCATGTCAAGTGGGATTGGGAGACACAGGCCTCACACAGTCAAGTGGACCGCAGGCACCCCAGGTCTGACAAACCCAGTCAAGCCAGGGTGCACACCTTCACACCTGCGGCGCCCACACTTCGCACAGCGACAGATGCACACACACCGGCGGCCCCACGCATCTGCACACAGCCCACCGCGCCCGCTCACGCCCATCAAGCCGGGCGCACACCCAGCCCGGACACACACGTGCCTCGAGTACTGGGCCCCGCTCGCCCGCGCACTCACTCTGGCTCTCACACCCCCGCGTTTCCCGTCCCCGCTTGTTTTTCTGGAAACTGCTCTCCGTTCCCCTCCCCCTAGGCCGGAAGTGCTCGCTGTATTTTTAGCCTCTCTGGTTTCCGCCCCTTTTCCCCCTGCCGCCGGCCTAAGACTTGCCCCCCAGCGCCCCGCGGGGTACCCCGGCCATCCCCTTCCCCACCCTCATTCCAGAGGGGATTCCCGGCCGCTGGCGGGGCCACGGATTTTCCCGCTGGCTACGTGGGGAGCGGGGCGGAGTCCTGGCCTGAACTTCCTCCTCAGGCCGGGGCCAAGTTGGAGGGGGGTTCGGAGCCCAGCTGCCAAGTCCGAGGAGAGGGGGGCTGGGAGCTCGGACTCGGGTCTGACGAAGGGCTGGGCTAGGGGCCGGCTTTCCGGGGTCTGAGAATGGAGGTGGCTTGGAGACCTGGACCCCTGGATCTGGGCAGGGAGGGGCGCGGCCTGGGCTTCGGGGCCCACCCGCCGGCGTTTCGGGAGGTGGCCCGTCCTGGCCGGGGCCAAGCCCCGCGCCGCCGGCAGCCTCTGGGAGGGTCCCCCTGTCCCTAGCGTCCAGGTTGCCGTTGACTCAGCACAGGGAAGAGGGGAGGGGGCCAGCCTGACCCAGGGCTGGGGAGCGCTCCCAGTCTCCAGGGAATCGAACCTGGAACCCCTCCCCCAGGACCGCCACGGGAGCCCCGCCGGGCTCTGAGGACCCCAGGCGGTCCCCCACCTCCCGCGTCCCCGCGCCTTCGTCCTCCTAGCGGCGGAGGGATTTGGAGCCTCGCCCGGAGGCGGGTGCCAGACACCTCCCCTTTCAGCCTTTTCCCGTTGTCCTCGAGCCTCTGTTTACAGGCGACAGAAGCCCTGGTTACCGAGAGGAACCCGGGCGTCACGGCTTCCAGGAAGCCCCCTTCCCCCGCCCCTTGCGAGTGAGTCACGGGAGGCTGCAACCGTGCGGAGCCGCCCCAAGCGGCCCAACTCACGGGACCGGCCGGGAAGGCCTGTCCGGCGCCGCACCAGGGATTCCCCTGAACTCTGTCCGACGAGGCCGGTCTGCGTGCTGGCCCGAACCTCCCACCTCAGCACAGGCCAGCAGTCCCAGGCTGCAATAGCGAACTTTGCACCGTGGTACCTGCGCTCCGTGGCAATGATTTCTGCCCCCGGGTGCTCACTCAGGGCAGCCAGCTCACCAGACTCCCTTAAGAAACCAGTTTTCTTCCCAGATCAGAAAGTCCTCACACTGGGCAACCCTCCGACCATAACGACTGGTGAACGTGAGAAAGGTTCCCGGCAAGTTTAGAATTCCCTCAAGGCACACCTCTCTCGAAGACCCATTAGGCCATCAGTTGGGGACGACCCATTTCTTCCATCTCAAAACAGCTTTTAATCAAGGTGAACCTCCACCATAATAAAAGATCTTACCCTTTCCAACCTTGAGCTTTCCCAGAGAGCAAACTCTTAGCATGACTGAATGCCCTGGTATTAGGCTGCTGCCATTTACTAAATAGGAGAGTAACTTGACCTCTATTCCTGGGTTTCCTCGTGTGTAAAAGGAGCACAATAACCCCTCCTTGAGTGAACGAACTCAAAGCGCTTTCATAGACGGCACCTAGCCCAGAGAAAGCCGCCAGGTCCCAGCGGCTCTGGAACTGGGAAAGGAGACCCCTTTCCAATCTTGCCAGATACCAGGCCCCCCCACCCCTCGCGAGGGAGGGTGGGGAGGGCCGAGGTCGGGGATCTGGGCCGTTTGAGGGTGAAACCAAGGCAGGCGGGTAGGTCTCACAAGAGAATTTCTCTGCCAGGCCTTGGGTCTCTTCTTCTCTGTCTTGCTCCTGCAGATTTTTGTCTTGGGGGTTGTTTCTCCCTTTTATTTCCTCCCTCTTCTTATTTGACTTCCCTTCTAGCTTTTCGCTCTGACTTTGTCCCCGGGACTGTCTCTTCGTGCCTTTTCTGCCTGTCTCCCCACCTCTCCTTACCCCGTTTTTCCCCTCTCTCGGCATACCTCCCTGAGTGTGTGTGCCCCCCCCCCTCCCTCTGTTGTGTATCTCTGTGTGTTTCTCTTTGCGTCTCTCCATTTCTTGGTCTCTGGCTCTCTCCGCGCCGCTCCCCACCGGCGTCAGTCTTTTCTCCCACGCGCACGCCCACTGCCTCGGCCTCGCCCCTGGTCCATTTCCCCTAGAGCCCTGCCCCCACCTCCGTCCCAGTTCCCTTCCCGGACCCTCGGTCTCCAACCTTGAAAACTCGGCCGACACCCCCATCCCACGCACTCCCCGCAGGGTCGCGGCCGCTGGTGGGCCCCGCTCCCGCGCGTCCCGGCCGGGGGCGGGGCGGAAGAGGACCAGTCCCGGGCCGGGCGGGCTGCGCTGGGGGGTGCGCGTCCGGGAAGCGCCCCTCCTGGCCCCGCCCCCAGGGCCCGCCCCCGCCCCTGTGTCTATAAAACCACCCGCTCCACCGCCCCGCCGCAGCTTGGCTCCAGCGCTCCCACCTTCTCCCGGGCTTCCCGCAGATCTGCCTTCTGCGTCGCCATGAATCTCAGCGACCTCTACGAGGTGAGTCCCCGCCGACCGGCACCTTGGGGTCCCCGTGCCCAACTGGCTCCCTCCTCACACGAGGGCTCTCTGGCATCGCACACTCCGGCCCGGGACCCCCGGCTCTCTGCTCCAACTGGAGCTCCCTAGCGCCGCCCGGGGTCCTGCCTCCCTTCTCCGTGGGGTTCCCTGGAGGTGAAAAATGGAGCCTGCGACCTTCGGGTCTCGGCCCAAACATGGATAGGAGGGTGTCCCGTGGAGATGGAAAGCTGGAGGAGTTTTCTCCAACTACGACTGTCTAGAGGCGGAAATGGCCCCACACCTGGCTTCCCCCAAGTAGTTTCTTAGGGTGCGGTTTTACGCAGAGACGTTTTTGGGGGCTGGTATCTTGGGGTGAGAAAGGCGATTTATGAACCAGAGGACTTCTGGGATTCCAAAACCGAAGAGAACAGACTCCTGGGTTAACGTTGCCGGCCCCGCCGGTTGTGAAACTGGAGAACACGTAGCGCTGGGGGCAGAGACCCAGAGGCTCAAAATGGGTGAACAGTGGTGTGCCCTGAGTGGGGGAGCCGGGATTCCTGGGTCCCTCGAGATAGGCTTCTGTCCCGAAAAAAAACTCAGAACTTCTAATTTGGGATCCCCACAATCTCAAACCCATGGGTTTCTGCGGGCGGGTGGGGCTCAGGCCAGCAACCCACAAACTGGACTGGCAAGCTCTGAGGTGCCCGGCAGCTGGGGAGGGGCGCCCCTTGCATTGTCGGTGTTATAACCGAGCCTTGTTCCCACAGAGCCTCCTGTCGCTGAGCCCTGATCGGCCATCCAGCCAAGGAGATACGGAGTCCAGCCCAGGCGGGGTCTCTGTACTCTGGAGCTTCAGCTCATCGGACTCCAGTCCCGCTGGGGTCGCTGCCCGCCTGCCTGGCCGTTCCACCAGCCTGGTAGAGGGTCGAAGCTGTGGGTGGGTGCCCCCACCCCCAGGCTTCGCCCCCCTGGCTCCCCGCCCAGGCGCCGAGCTGTCTCCCTCACTTACTTCCACCCCCACCTCATCCCGATACAAGACCGAGCTCTGCCGCACCTTCTCAGAGAGTGGGCGCTGCCGCTATGGGGCCAAGTGCCAGTTCGCCCATGGCCTGGGCGAGTTGCGCCAAGCCAATCGCCACCCCAAGTACAAGACGGAACTCTGCCACAAGTTCTACCTCCAGGGCCGCTGCCCCTACGGCTCACGCTGCCACTTCATCCACAACCCCGGGGAAGACCTGGCCGCGCCGGGCCACCCTCACGTGCTGCGACAGAGCATCAGCTTTTCGGGCCTGCCCTCTGGCCGAAGATCCTCGCCGCCACCGGCAGGCCTGGCAGGCCCCTCCTTGTCCTCCTGCTCCTTCTCGCCCTCCAGCTCCCCACCACCACCACCTGGGGACCTTCCACTTTCACCCTCTGCCTTCTCTGCGGCCCCTGGGACTCCGGTGGCCCTAAGGGATCCCACCCCACCCTGTTGTCCCTCCTGCCGAAGGGCCACCCCTGGCAGCCTTTGGGGACCTGTGGGTGGCCTGGCGCGGAGCCCCTCTGCACATTCCCTGGGATCTGATCCCGACGATTATGCCAGCAGCGGCAGCAGCCTGGGAGGGTCTGACTCACCTGTCTTCGAGGCTGGAGTGTTTGGGCCACCCCAACCTATAGCCCCTCGGCGACTCCCCATCTTCAATCGAATCTCAGTGTCTGAGTGACAAGTGCCTGCCCAGTGCAGATCAGCTGGATCTCAAGGGGGGCCATTTCTCTTGTGCTGTGGGCTCCACAGAAGCCCTGGGGCTGTGGGGAACTGGGGAACTCCATCAAGTGGCCTCACTGCGTTCCAAATGCATTAACCTACGCCCCTGACCCTGTTCTGGGGCAGGTCCCCAGGGGGGGCAAGCTCAGTGTTCCTGGTGTTGGAGGATAGGAGTGTATTCTGGAGTCCCTTTTTTTTTTTTTTTTTTTTTTTTAAGATGTAGCAGATTTGAGGGTAGCAGTGAGCCCTCTCGACCCCACCTCCCCTTCCCAATGCTGTGAATAATAGGCCCCTACCGCCCCCTCCCGATTTTTCCTAGACCCCTGAGGTTCTGGTGTGACTGGTGGTGACTGGAGCCTTCCCCTTGAGGGTCAATCCTGGTGCTCAAATTTCCCTCCAAAAGCAAGTAGCCAAAGTCATTGCCAATCCCCTCTCCCCAGCCATTGGGCCCTTTATTTATGACGACTTTATTTATTCTAATAGATTTTATAGTATTTATATATATTGGGTCGTCTGCTTCCCTTATATTTTTCTTCCTCCTTTTTGTAATGTTGGAAACAATGGAATAATTATTATAAGTATGCTATAATATATTAAGTAATATATATTGCTAAAGTTTATTTTTGTGTCTTTTGGAATTTTTAAATAAAAGTCACCTGTGTGTAAACTCCAATCCTGGCTCTTCTGCGGTCTAGAGGCAGTGAGGAGTGGGGAGGATGGTGTGGCCCTGTTTTGAATCGGGGAGCGTCCGTCCATAGTTCCTCCGCTCTTACCTGGCAGGAAGTGATGTCACCTGGGCCAGCAGTTCACCTGAGAGGGCGGGGCCAGGTGAGGTCACCAGATAGAAACCGGGAGAGCCAGTTCCCGGGGCGTGGGGGACGCCGGCGCTCCCGTCGGGCCCGGCGCTCTGACCCAGCTCCCAGCCGGGGGCGGGTGGGGATGGGACGTTTCCGTCCAGGCTGGCGGAGCCGGGAGGGTGGGGCTGCGCTGGGAGAACGGAATGTGCCGGAGAGCCGGCGCGGGCGGGCGGGGGGCACTGACGTCTGGGGGTCCCCCGCCGAGCTTCCCAGGACCTAGGGGGCCGGGGGCCTCGGACGCTCCGATCTTGTGGGCGGCAGCACTAACTCTCAGGGCTCCCGCATCACAGCTGTGGAGGAAAAGGGGCCACACAACAAATCTGACGAGCTCAGGGCGGCCTGCACGGCAAACCTCACCAACGCAGAGACCTACAGAAACCCCGTGGGATGGTCTGAAATCAGGATAGGCCTGCGCTCCCTCCACGGAGCCAAACTGGCTAGGGCCTCCTTTTTTTTTTTTTTAATTTAAATTCCTTATTGTTTAAAGTATTCCATATGTTTCCTTTTTCCCCCTTTGACCTCTCCCCGGCCGCTCCCACCCTCCTACCCCTCCTTTGATTGTAATGTGTACGATGCAAATCTGCCGTTCTCTGGAGCCTTCTCTCAGTCAGTTGAGACTTTCCTTCCCAGCAATGGTCAGTTTGGCTCAAATAAACTAATAAGAATTCTTACAGGTTCAGTGAAATAAGCCAAACTGAGAGAGACAAATATCACATGATCTCACTTATTTGTGGACTCTAAAGAACAAAGGGGATTGACCAACAAAATAAGACCCGGAGCCAGGAGGCACGGACCAGCCTGACAGACCTCCACGTGGGGTTGGGGGGAGGAGAAGAGATAAGCCAAAGGATTTATATACTTATATGTATGGCCAAGGACACGGGCAATGGGGTGGTGAGGGCCTGGGGGCGGGGGTAGGGCCTGGGAGGGGGGGGTAGGGCCTGGGAGGGGGGAGTAGAGTCTGGGGGCAGGGGTAGGGCCTGGGAGGGGGGGAGTAGAGTCTGGGGGCAGGGGTAGGGCCTGGGAGGGGGGAGTAGAGTCTGGGGGCGGGGGTAGGGCCTGGGAGGGGGGGGTAGGATCTGGGGGCGGGGGGAGGGCCTGGGAGGGTAAGGCCTGGGAGGGTAGGGCCTGGGGGTAGAGGGTGATACCTGTAATACTAATACGATCAATAATAAAAACATTTTTCTAAAACTCTTACAGGTTTGGACGTTTCTTATGTGGACACAACACTTTGGAGTCTCACAGGTGGTCTCCGGCCACTCAGAACTCGAGGCCTGGCGTCTGGGCGCCTGCCCCAAGGGCGGGCTGGTGGCTTCTGGCTTTCGGGACCCTAGCGCTGCGGGGCTCCGCGCCTCGGCCGCCCGGGAGCGGGGAGGTCTGGGCTCCGGCGAAGCGCCGGGCCTGGGTGTCGGGTCACGTGCGCGTGGGGCCGGGGCACCCTCGGACCATACAAGGCAAGAGGCGGCGGGACCCACCCTGCGGCCGGGAGCCCGGAAGACGCTCCGCGTCAGGGGCCCCGCCCCCCCTTCCGCCGGGGCCCCGCCCTCTGGACCCCCTTCCTCTCCCCTCCCCCACCCGCTCCACTTCCCCCTGCCTCCGCTCCCCACCCTCACCCCTTCCTCCTCCCGCTCAGTCCCTCCTCTCCGTACCGACCAGTTCCGCCTCCCCCTCCCAGAGCCTCTAGTCTCCCCTCACCCTCTCAGCTCTCCTCTCTCCCCTCCTGTTCCCCTTTTAATACATCCTTTCCTTCCAGCTCCAAGCCCTTGCCCCTTACCCCCTCTTTTTTTCCCTTCAAGTGCCTCTCCTCTCCTTTCCCCCCACCCGCTCCACTCTTCCCCTCCCTCCCTGCTCTCCTCCGCTCCACCGCCCTTCCCCACGCCCTCCCCCAACCCTTCTTTTCTCCTCCTTCCTTCCCCTCCCTCCCTCCCCCCCAACCCCGTAGTATTCTTCCTCTCCTCCTCTCCTCCAACTCCTCCCCTCCCCTCCTCATGCTTCCTGGCCCTCTCACCCCTCCCTCCTTGGCCCTCTTCCCTTCCCCATGCACAGGCTCTGACCTTTGATCTTCTCTTCCTGGACACTGTTGTGGGAAAGGGCTCTGGCCCCCATACATTAAAAAAAGCATTCTCCTCTCCCTCTCCCTCTCCCTCTCCTTCTCCCTCTCCTTCTTCCTCTTTGAAATCAATTTTTTTTTAATTTTTTTTTTTGAAGTGTTGCCCTGGCCGGTGTGCTCAGTTGGTTGAGCGTCCTCATCCTCCCTATGCACGGAAAGATCCCTGGTTCCATACCCCGTCAGGTTACATACCCAGGTTGCAGGTTCAATACCCAGTCCGGTTACACAGAGGAGGCGACCGATCAATGTTTCTCTCACATAGATATTTTTCTCTCTCTCCCTCTCTCTAAAAAAAAAAAATTTTTTTTAAATCAATTAAAAAAAAACATTTTTTAAAAAGGGGGTTGGGAAAGATAGAAACCCAGAAACCTAAAGACATAGGGGAGGCAGAGAGGAAGAGCAAGGTTTGCAAAGACATTTACAGACACTGAAAGAATAAGAAACGTATCTCTGTTCAGTTTGCCCCTTCTCAAGAAAGAAATCATTTAAGAAAATGGCACCTATCCCTGGCTGGTATGCTCCAGTGGTTAGAGTGTTGGCCTGCGCACTGGACGATCCAGGATAGGTTCAGTCAAGGGCAAGTACCTGGGTTGCAGGTCCGATCCCAGCTCCCCTTGGGGGTGCAGTGGGATGTGGCCAATTGGTGTGTCAAATTGATGTTTCTCTCCTCTCCCCCCCCCCACCCCCCACTTGCTCTAAAAGTCAATGGAAAAAATATCCTTATTACTCAGATGAGGATAAAAAAAAAAAAAAAAGCACCTACCACCAACTACCAGTGCCAAACACCTGGTCATCCCCTTGACTCCTCTCTCAAACCCACATCCCAGTCCAACAGCAATCCTCTTTGATTCACCTAAACCTACAATCCATCCTCCTGGCTCTTCCTCTGTTCTCAACCTGGTTCTATCCAGCATCATCTCCCACCTGAACCATCGCTGCAGCCCCTCCCTAGTTTCCTGCCTCAGACCTCTGCCCTCAGTCTCTCCCCACTGCCCCTACCAGACAACCAAAGGGAACCTGTCATGACACCTGAGTCAGATCACATAAAAGCCAAAGTCCTAAGTTCTTAACCAGCTTCCATGGACTGATTTTATCTCTGGTCAGTCTTGCTACAGCCACACTGGCTTCTTAACTGCTCCACCAATAAGTAGTGTATTTGACATGCTTCAGCCACCGGGCCTTTGTGCTGTCTGTGCCCGCCGCCTGGAATACTCCTCTGGGTATTCATATGCTCACTCCCAACTTTCAGGTCTCTGCTCAAATGTCTCCTCAGTGAGAGGTCCCTGACCACTCTTACTGTAACCCACACCCCACCTCCCATTCCACCATCCTCCTTACCTTGCTCAACTTTTCCCATGACATTTATCACCACCTAACATAAGAAATGTATTTAGCACATCCCTGGTGGGGGGTGTGCAGGAGGCGGCTGGTCGATGTTTCTCTCTCATCAATGTTTCTAGCTCTCTATCCCTCTCCCTTCCTCTCTGTAAAAAAATCAATAAAATATATTTTTTAAAAAGAGAAAGAAATGTATTTAGTTCCTATGTTTATAGGAATCTGCCTTCCCCGCTAGAATGTCAAGTCCTCAGGGACAGGGACTTAGCCTTGTTCACTGCAGTATCATTCATGTCTAAACCCTAAACAGGAGTTGGCCACATAGTGGATGTTTGCTATTTGTTGAGAAAAAAAGCAAATCGATTCAGAAACGGGGAGGGGAAAAGAGTTAAAACTTCAAGACACACAAGAAAAAAAAATGATGTTAACTAAAGTTATCATGATAATCATCTCACATTTTATACATAAGTATGTTGTAGACCTTGGACTAATACAGTACAATGTTATATGGTAATTGTATCTAAGTGAAACTGGAGAAAATCCAAGACAGAGAAAGTTGGGGAAAGAGGCAGTGCCCTATACATACATAGTTTGCGGTAGGACCCACTGCGTGATACACAGGTCTTAACGGAGACCTGCAGATCCTGTGAAATGTGCAGGCATCTAAAGGGCGATACCGCCCTCTAGTGGCCAATACAAACGGCACCTCCCCATTCTGCAGAACACGCCTTAACAACCCATGATCACCAGAATCCCTGGAGTTTTTCCAGCCCGAAAATCGAAATGTTCATTCCTCTAAGTGATACAGATTTCTAAAACGCTTAAGATTTACAAAAAGCTGAGGAGGGAAAACCAAAAGTGCTCCAGGTGAGGATCGAACTCACAACCTCGGCATCGCTCGCTCCGCACTGTCTTATAAGTACCGCGCGCTAACCGATTGCGCCACTGGAGCTCCGGCCGCACCCTTTCGCCGTGGGGTCCTTCAGTGATTCTCGGCCACATGACCTCCCTGGACCGCTATGTTTTGTACTGTATATGCAGATGTACATTTTTTTGGGTTGGTCGATAGGGGAAAGTGTGTGACCAGCTCCTGATTCTCACGCCTGGAAGGAAGGTCCTTGCAGAAAAAAGGAAAAGTCCCAGAGGCGTTTGGAATGTGGGAGAGAATGTAGCCTGCCTTGGTTGGACTCGCCTTCTCCTGAATATTCAGAACCTAAAGAGAAGGTGTGTTAACCCTTCCCCGGCAGGCCGACCGGAAGCCGGCCCCTCCGCGCCCCCACCCCCACCCCCCGCAGGCGGGAACAGGATGTGAGCCCAGGCGGCTAGGGGGGAGGGGAAGCCCAAGGCGACCGTCCCCAGCCCCACAGCTGGGACCCGAGTCTCCCACTGTCGAAGTGACGCTGCCACCGCTGCTGCTTTAGACCCGTGAAGCCCATTCTGGACCCCTTAGGCTCCAGAGTCGCGAGCTCGGGGGTCCCTGGTCACTGCACCGGGTCGAGAGAGACCCCGAAGCACAGGCTTCCGCGTGCAGGTTAGAGGACTTCCAGATACCCACCCAGGTGCCCAGCGCCTCCTCCCTGGAGGAGCCCCGAGTCCGGGACAGCAGCCCCCGCGACCCTGGAGGGCGAGCTTCTTGCATCCCAGTTGGAAGAATGTAGGATCCCTGATCGGAGATCCCGCCCCGGGGTTCCCAGAAACCTGAGCCCAATACTCCCGAGGTGGGAAGAACTTGGGTTGTGGACTGCTAGCGCCCCAGCCAGTTTGTTTTGGGCACTACTTCAAGGGCACCCAGGAGTTTGGGACTCGCCTGCACTCCAGCCTCGGGGTGGTTTAATTCCTGCTCCTAGAGTTAGGGGAACTCTGGAATCCGTGCCGCCCACCGCCCTATCTAGAAGTCTCAGGAGTTTGGGTCCCGAGCGTCCCCTTATGAGACTCAAGATTCAGGCTCCCAGCATCCTCCCTTTAGAAGACCAAGAAATTCGGACCCCGGCACCCCATGTCTCCAAGAGACCTCGGATTCTGGTCCCCGGAGCCTGAGAGCCCGAAGTTTACACCCCTGGCTTGCAGAGGGATCCAGGGGCCCAGGACTCGGCCCTGCGCCTCCCCAGGGACCAAGCTATGGGTCAGATAGGAGCTGGGCTGCCTGGGCTCGGGGCCGGAGACTCCCTGGGAGGTGAGGGGGGGGGGAGGCGAGAGGCCCCGAAGGGCTGGGGGAGGGGGCGGTGCCTCTGCAGCTAAACAATGAGGGGGCGTGCCGGCGGGGCGCGAGCGGAGGCGCCGGCGGGAGTTGGGGGCTTGCGGGGTGTGGGAAGGCGTAGGGTTCGGAGAGCCAGATCGCCGAGTGAATGGCCGGAGGGGTGGGGGGTGGAGGGGATACCCAGGCCTCAGGGCCTGCGCCCCAGCTCGCCGCTCTCGGTTGGGGGAGGGAGCCGTCTGCTGGACCCTGGCATCCGGTCCCTCGGCCTTCTCCGCCCTCCCCTGGGATCCCGCGGCCTCCCGCCCACGGCTTTTCCCAGCCCTGCCCCTCGCCCTCGGCTGCAGCCCGAGCCCAACCGTTCCCAGGATCCCTGAGCCTCCGGCCCCAGACAGACCAGACTCCTGGCTTCAGCGACTCTTCTGCTGTCTTCACTCTTCTTTGTCTCTGCCTTCCCATCTTTTTCCTCTATGTTCTCTCTCCTTGCCCCCCTCTTTCTATCATCTTGCCTCTGTCTGCCCCATGAGTTACTGCTCCCAGGGGCCCCTCCCTGGATTTAGACCGCACTCCTAATTCTCAGCCCCCCAAACTGTGAGTGTGGGCCACTGGAGGCCTGTGACGCCTGGATATCAAAGAAGGGGTCTTTCTGCAGAAGCCGCTGAGCCACGCAGCCATGCCAGAGGGAGCCCGTGGACGGAGCCCGTCCAAACCCAGCCCTCGCCTTAGCCCCCGCCACAGAGGTGACGTGTGTGACTGTGCAACTGTGTGTGAGACTCCGACAGGTGAGCATGCAAGGGAGGGGCAGAGCCTGCTGGGCATTCATTCCTTTATTCCAGACACGCTGCAGCCCTCCGGCGGGCCCAGTGTTGGGCAATGCTGGCCACACAGGGTGACCAGAATAGCCCCAGTCCTGCCCGCACAGAGCTCCAAGTCTGGTGGGACTGACAGTCCGTAGTGGGTATCTCAGGACAGAGTGATCACAGCCAGCATGGGGGGGGGGGGGGGGCACAGGGCTGTGGGAACCTAGTCTGGGAAGTCAGAGGAGGCTTCTGGGGGAGGGGACATCTAAACTGAGAATAGAAAGATTAGGAGGAACGAGCTGAGAAAGGCAAGGAAGAGTATCCCATGCAGAGGAAGCCGTGTGTGCAAAGGCCCAGAGGTAAGCGGAGGCTGCTTGTTTAAGAGACGGAAAGAAGCCGCGTGTGACTGGCATCTGGAGTGTGAGGAGCGGCCTGGCTGTGGCAAGAGAGCAGACTGGAATGGTCTCTGATGGCCACCTTGCATAGGGGCCTTTGGACCGGAGGAGTTTGGACTTAGTCCTGAGGGCCTCAAGGGGTTGTACTCATGGGAGTGCCTGGGTCAGGCAGCAAACTGATAGAGACATCCAGGCCAGAAGCCCGAGAGGACCCTGGCGGGAGACAGGAATGGATGGAGGCAGCACAGCAGGAAGAGGAGGAGAGAGCCTTGGGAAAGGCATTGACTAAATGTGTGGGAGCACGAGGGCGGAGAGCACTCGCTCAGCTGGGGAGACACCCTAACCTCCTGTTCCACACCCCCAGCAGCCTCCGCAGCCCCTGCCATGGCCTCCCTTCGAGGTTCTGGGAGCTCCACATCCTTGAGCACCGTGGGCTCTGAGGGGGACCTGGCCCCGGGGCCCACCCCTGCCTGCTTAGCCTCCAGACCGGAGCCCCTTCCAGGGCCCCCCATCCGCCTGCATCTGTCGCCAGTGGGGACCCCCGGTTTGGCGAAACCCTCGATGCTGGAGCGCGTGGCCCGTGAGATCGTGGAGACAGAGCGGGCCTACGTCCGGGACCTCCGCAGCATTGTGGAGGTGAGGCAGGAGGGCACCTGAGGTCAACGGGGACCCAGCCCAGCCCTTTGCCCTAGTAACCCCGGTCATCCCCGCAGGACTACCTGGGCCCCCTGCTGGACGGCGGGGTCCTGGGGCTGAGCACGGAGCAGGTGGGCACGCTGTTTGCAAACATTGAGGACATCTACGAGTTCAGCAGGTCAGGGGCTAATGGGCCAGGAGAGGGGGGCTCGGTGTCGAAACATTGGGCAGGGATCTTGATGGGGAGGGGGGAGCCTGAGCATCCGGATGAGGTCCCAGTCCAAATAAGGGGACGGGTCCAGGCATCTGGATGGAGCTTAGCAATGTGTCAGACTTGGGAGAACGCTGTCTAAGGCCCAGGTGGAGCCTGGAGATCATGACATTTGTGTCCTGGGAACCTCTCAGTCCCGGACAAGCCAGGAGGGTTGGTCCTCAGTGAGGAGGACGCTAGATTTCAAGAACCAGGAGATCATGCGGTTATTACTTTTTAAATTGAGAGAGAGAGAGAGAGAAATACCTATTTGTTGTTCCATTTATTCATGCTGCTTGTATGTGCCCCAACCGGGGATCACACCGAATGCTCTAACCAGCTGCAATATCCGGCCCGGGCTGAGATCATAACATTGTTGCAGGAGGTCTGAGAGTCGTGACAAGATCTCAGGATCACAACGGAAACTTAAGATTATCACAGCTCTGAATGTTAGGACACTGTTCTCCCTGGGTCATGACACGAGACACCCAGGCTCCAGCCAGCTGTGACAAGATTTCAGGCCGAGGAATGTGATTCAGTCCCTGGAAGTCTGAGCAGGTTGTGATGTTCCATGTAGGGATCAGAGGGCTCTTCCTCTGGACATGACATCCCCCGGAGAGATCCAGGCCGCACCGAGCCCCCACCAGGCCTCGCGGACGGAGCCCTCCCTTGGGAGGGCCTGGGGGCCGGGCGGTCTCTCACCCTCCCTCTCCCCCCAGCCAGCTCCTGGAGGACCTGGAGGGCAGCAGCAGTGCCGGGGGCATCGCAGAGTGCTTCGTGCAGAGGGTGAGTCGGGGCGCCAGGGCTCAATCTGGACTGGTGCCTGGGTAAGGGAGGAGCAAGCCTGCGCTGGGGGGGTCATGGGGAGTCTGAGGTGCCGATTCCCCCGTCACCCGCAGAGTGAAGATTTTGACATCTACACGTTGTACTGCATGAACTACCCGAGGTGAGGGGTCCCAGGTTGTGCCCCGGAGCTGTGGTGCCAGCCAACCTCCCTCCACTCAGCCCATCTAACTCCTACCCCTGCCAGACCGTGACAGTAACTGAACTCTCCCTCACCTGCCCTTGACCCCTGCCTGCCCCCACCCCTCCCACCTCTGCCCCCCAGAGATGCCCTCCCTTGACCTGTCCTGCGCCCTCAGCTCCCTAGCCCTGCTCCGGGACCTGTCGCTGTCTCCACCAGCGGCCCTCTGGCTGCAGGAGCGCCAGGCCCAGCTCCGCCACTCGCTGCCCCTGCAGAGCTTCCTGCTGAAGCCTGTTCAGCGCATCCTCAAGTACCATCTGTTGCTGCAGGTTTGCTGTGGCCCTGGAGGGTCTGCTTGGGGGGGGCCAGGTCCTGCCCATGGGCCACTGGGTGCATCTGGAGGGACGAACTGGGCAAGGCCTGGGGAGGCATTTGATCCCTACAGACTGTGCCAGCGCTTGGGGGGAGGGTCTTGCTGGCAATGGGGACTGGCATCAACTGATTCCACTCTCTGTCTCTTCCTGTTTGTCTCTCTCCACCTCTGGATCTCCATCTCTGCCCCTGCCTTTATATATATCTCTCTGTCTCTATTATTATCATTCTTTCTCTTCCTCGGTTACTATTCCCCTCCCTGGGTGCCCGGTGACTGCCTGGCAGGAGCTGGGCAAGCACTGGGTTGAGGGCCCGGGCACCGGGGGCCGCGAGATGGTGGAGGAGGCCATCGTGTCCATGACGGCAGTTGCCTGGTACATTAACGACATGAAGCGCAAGCAGGAGCACGCCGCGCGCCTCCAGGTGACTGCAGGGTGGGCTGGGTGGGAGGAGTGGCATGAGGGCCTTGGTGGGGATGGTCAGTGCTTCCCAGGTGGCCTCGGGGGGTTGTTTAGCCCCCCTCCCCCGTGCCGGCATGTGTGTGCCTCCCGTGACGTGTTTCTGTGTCCCGTGTCCCTGGTGGGGTCCTGGCAGGAGGTGCAGCGGCATCTGGGTGGCTGGACCGGCCCGGAGCTCAGTGCTTTCGGGGAGCTGGTGCTGGAAGGTTCATTCCGAGGTGGCGGAGGGGGCGGCCCCCGACTTCGAGGGGGTGAGCGGCTGCTCTTCCTGTTCTCACGGATGCTGCTCGTGGCCAAACGCCGGGGGCCTGAATACACCTACAAGGGTCACATCTTTGTGAGTTACCTGCGGACTATATTCTACATACCGATGCCTGTATCCCTAAAGGGGTGGCCGGGGCAGGGTCTGCAAGGGGGGACAGCCAGGGCCACGTTTTCTTGAGTCTGAGGGTGGGGGCGGGTGTAATAAGGATGGGGGGAGGCCTGGATTTGCACCAGACACGTGTCTTCACGGGGGAAGCACGTCTTGATCCAGACGAGGGTAGGGAGGGCTGGTGAGGGAGAGCAGAGCCCAGCCTGGAGGAGAGGATCAGCAGGGAAAGGGGGACCCCATACAGCCATCCAGGGCACATATTTCTAGAGGGTAAGAACCCAAATGCAGGGGCCACATTGCTGAGTCCAAGGGCTCTGAGCCTGCCGCCCTCTCTGCTCCCCTATTCAGTGCTGCAACCTGAGTGTGAGCGAGAGTCCTCGTGACCCTCTCGGGTTCAAGGTGGCCGATTTGACCATTCCCAAGCACAGGCACCTGCTCCAGGTGAGGAGAACGGGGCTGGGTGGGCAGGGTCCCCTCCAGCTCACAGACCGCACACCTGACTTCCCACTCCACCCCCACCTCCCGCCAGGCCAAGAACCAAGAAGAGAAGAGGCTGTGGATTCACTGTCTCCAGCGCCTCTTCTTTGAGAACCACCCCGCCTCTATCCCCGCCAAGGTACCGCTCCCGCCACAGCTGGGCGCTGTCGGAGGGTCAGAGACTCTGGCCCCCTGTAGTTCGGGAAGACACGGAGTGCAGGGGACTCTCTGAAAACGTGATGGTTAAATGGCGGACAGGCTGCCTGGGTGTGACTTTCAGCTCCACCATGTCCCAGCTTTGTGACTTTGGGCAACCTCTCTGACCTCAGCTTCCTCACCAGGAGGAATAATAGCACCAGCCTCGTAGGGTTGTGGTGCGGGATGATTGTCAGCCGTCACGTGACATGCCTGTCATGTAGCAGTACTCGCTAAAGGGACTACGACTCGGGTGCTCAGGAGACCGGCTCCTCAACCCTCATCCTTGTGTCTTTCAGGCAAAACAAGTTCTCCTTGAAAACAGCCTGCACTGTGAGCTGGGGCCTTGGGTTGGTAGGTATGGAAGTGGAGGGCTTACTTCCAAGAAAAGGTAGATTCTTAGCCCCAGATCTCTCCCCACAGGTGCTCCTAAAAGTAAGCCTATCCCAGAGCCAGTGACTCCCCTCCTTGGGTCGCCCCAACCTCGAGATGCTAGAAGTTTCACCCCTGGACGAAGGAACACAGGTAAAGAAGAGTCCCACCCTCTTCTCCCCCGGGACTCAGGAATGTACCCCCAGCCCTTTCCCCCCTAGAAGCCTGGGGTTGGGCTCATACCGAGTTTCCAATCCGCCTCTCCCACAGCTCCGTCTCCTGGCCCCTGCACTGCCCGGCGTGGCCGTAGACAGTCCGGTGAGTTGATTCCACTGAGAGGTTCACTAGGGGTCGGGGTGGGAGTTAGGCCCCTGACATCAGTGTGTCCTCTCCCCAGAGCCAGTGAAGGACCCTTATGTCATGTTTCCACAGAATGGTAAGTGACTGCCCAGCCCAGCCAGGTCCAGCCCGGTCTGTCTGTCTGTCTGTCTCTTCCCATGGGGTGGCCAGTGCTTATGGGGGAGGGGTGATAGGGGCAGCTCATCAATGATAAGGAATAAACTTATTCCTACATCTCACTTTTTTTCTCTTTTCTCCTTTCCCAGATAAGCCTAGACTCAAGGTAAGAAATCTCCTGGGATGGAGTCTGGGGACCCAGAATCAAGAATCTGATAGTGGCGGGAGCTTGAGTTATCAACTGGGTCTGAATGAGAAGGGGACTGGGAAGAAGGGGCGCTGAGGGCTCTGGGTGCTTGCCCTCCATTCTTTCCTTCCTCGTAGCATGCTGGCAGTGAGGGGGAGCTCTACCCCCCGTTAGAGCCTCAGCCATCGGGTCCAGCTTCTGGACCTCCTGAGGACTTGGAAGACACTGGACCCCCCACGCTGGACCCCTCTGGGACCTCAATCACTGAAGAAATCCTGGAACTGCTGAACCAGAGAGGCCTCCGGGATGCAGGGGTGAGCTGGGCGTCCCATCAGAGTGTCCCTGGGGCTCTCCGCTTGGGCAGGCGCAGACCGGGCACCGGGGCAGCCCACGCACCTCGATACCGTTGGTCTCTTCCCCAGTGCCCACTACAGCCACCTCCCCACGACATTCCCACGTTCCCTGGAGACTCCCAAGTGCCACGTGATGGCGAAAGTCTCACATTCCCAGCCCTGGCCAGCCGGGACTCTTCAGAAGAGGAGGACGAAGAGCTGGAGATGGACGAACGGGGCCCTTCCCCACTCCACGTCCTGGAGGGACTCGAAAGTTCCGGTGCAGCTGAAGTTCCCGACATTCCTGGCCTTACCAAAAATCCTGCCGTGCCCACCATCCCTGAAATGTCTAGCCTTTCTGAAATCCCTCCAATGCCCTGCCTTCCCAGTCTCTCTGACATTTCCAGTGTTTTTGAAATGCCCTGCCTTCCAGTCATACCTAGTGTCCCCGACATTCCTGGTCTTTCCAGCCCTCCCGCCCTCCCCTGTGACTCTTGGCTGCCCGGCCCTCTGCAGGAGCCAGATGAGGCTCTAGCCACCAGGAGAGAACGGTTCTCTGGAGACCGTGCTGGGAAACTGGGAGAGCCCTCCCCAGACGGCAGGGCAGGGCAGGCAAGGGAGGAGGACGATGGGGTATCGTTTCCAGATTTCCAGCCCCAGGATGGCACCCAGGATCACGGGTTCCAGGATGAGCTGGGATTCCGCTCCTGCTCAGAAATCCGGAGTGCCTGGCAGGCGCTGGAGCAGGGGCAGTTGGCCCGGCCAGGTTTCCCAGAACCGCTGCTGATTCTGGAAGATTCAGATCTGCGTAGAGGGAGTGTGAGTGGAAAGCCTGGAGCCCCCGGTACAGAGCGGGCCGCATCCCGAGTGCGGGAGTTGGCCCGGCTTTACAGCGAGCGGATCCAGCAGATGCAGCGGGCTGAGACTCGGGCGTCGGCCAATGCTCCCCGCCGCAGGCCACGGGCTCTCGCCAAACTCCAAGTGTCCCACTGCCTGCCCCAGGAGCAGGCCGAGCCAGGTGAGGCCCAGGTATGTGGCTGCAGGGGCAGCCCATGCTGGAATGCAGTACCTGACTCAGTCCTCCTTTCTTTTGCTACAGGGCCCCTGCCTGCATTTGGACACGTGCTGGTATGTGAACTGGCCTTCCCGCTGACTTTGGCCCAGGAATCTGTCCCTCTGGGCCCTGCTGCCCAGGTTCAAGCTGCTGCACCCCTGTCTAAGCAGGGAGGCTGCCTGCGTGGCCAGGGTCTAGATGTCTCCAGTTTGCCTGAGCAAGACCATCAGGGCACCCAGATTCCGGATGCTACCACTTTGCCTGAGCAAGGCCTCTGGAACATCCAGATTCCAGCCACCACACCTTTTCCCAAGCAGGAAGGCCCAGGTGTCCAGGTTCCAGCTATTACATCTCTACCTGATCAAGAAGGCCACCTGGAAATGCAAGTTTCAGTGGCCACTCCTTCGCCTGCGCATAGAGGCCACGGGAATAGACAGCTTCCGGCTACCACCTTTCTCCCTCAGCAAGAGTGTCAGATGGACATCCAAGTTCCAACCACCCCAGCTTTGCTGAGGCAGGGAAGTTGTCCTCGTGTCCCAGGTTTAGCCATTTCTCCGATGCCCAAGCCAGAAGACGACCGAGACTGCCCAAGTCCAGCCAACAGCCCATTAACTAAGCAGGGAGGTTTCGGGGATGTTCGGTCCCCAGCCACGGACTGCAGCCAAGCCATTGACCCTTTGCTTCTGCATGGAAGCAGCCTGGACCACCAGATCCCAGCCAACACCCCACTGCCCTCGGAACCCGACCTCCCAGACATTCAGGTTCTGGATACCTCACCTTTGCCTGTATATGGAAGCCGCCTAGACCATCAAATCCCAGCCAATGCTCCGTCGTCTTTGCCCCAGGATCTCCCAGACATTCAGGCTCCAGCTGCCATCACCGTGCCCCAGCCACAAGGCCTCATGGACACACGGGTCCAAGCACTCCCTCCTTTGCCCAAGCAGGGAGGCCTGCCCGACGTCCAGGGTGCCACTGCTGTCCCTTTGCTCCAGGAGCAAAGCTTCACAGACCTCCAGGTCCCCAAACCTACACCTTTGTCGGAGCAAAAGAGCCTCCCAGACATCCATTGTACAGCTGCCACTCCTCTGCCTGAGCAAGGAGGCTCATGGGACATTCAGGGCCTGTCACCCACCCCAGTGCAGACCACTGTGGCTTTGTCAAAACCAGAAGGCCACCCTGTCTCTCCTGTTGCCAGGTCAGAGTCTTCAGACTTGACTCCACCCCACAGTCCCTCACCCCCAACCCGTCAGCTCCTGGGTCCCAACGCAGCCGCTCTCTCAAGATACCTGGCAGCCTCATACATCAGCCAGAGCCTAGCTCGGAGGCAGGGGCCTGGGGGAGAGGCCCCCCAAGCTTTCCGGGGTTCCTGGTCCTCTTCTGCCCCCACATCACGGGCACCTTCACCGCCGCCCCAGCCCCAACCCCCACCACCTCCAGCCAGGAGGCTCAGCTATGCCACCACAGTCAACATCCACGTCGGGGGTGGTGGGCGGCTACGGCCAGCCAAGGCCCAGGTCAGGTTGAACCACCCTGCTCTATTAGCTTCCGCCCAGGAACCTGCGGGCTTTCCCAGAGCCCAGGGGGCTCCTGATGCCCCTTTCCACATGTGAGCCAGGATATCGGGCTTCTTACAAAGCAAGGACTTCAACCAAACGCCACGGACTCTCAGAACTTCACCTAGAAGTCCAGACACTGAAGACAAGTCTGAAATTGCTGCGGCTTTCCGACTTCTGGGACTGCTTTGGCAAGTGGTCCTTACAACTTACCTTGATTAACTCAGCAGGGATGGGGGTCGGGATTTCATTAATATTCTGTTCATTAATATTATGAAATCATGTCTCTTTTCCCATTCTGGAGATAGTGGGGGATAACAGAAGACGGCGATGAGTGGGAAGGTCTGTCACAGTACAACTCAGTGGTTCTGAAAATTGGGGGAGTCTCAAACTCTTTCAAGAATTGCTGGAACCTGGACTCATTACAATTTGGTGTGTGATTTCACAGGGTTTATGAACTGCTTTATGGCCATCCAGAAAAGCCACGAAGCTCTGTTCCAAGTACAAATTCATTCCCTTAGCAGTTTATCCAGTCCGTGTGTCCCATCATCACCCACTTACCTCATCTGCTCGGCCACCTTTACATCTATCCATGCAGCTGTCTTTCCATTTATTTCATCCATCTTTCAATCCATCATCCCACCCATATGCCTTGATTTATTCAACCATCTCTATTCATCCATCATCCTACCCACCCATCTAGCATTCATTCTTCCATTAATCCATTGATCCGTCTGTCATCCCACCTGTTCATCTTTTCCACCCAACCCTCTCCATAGTTCCATCTCTATCTGTTCAACCATACATCTTATTCACACAACCATCTCCGAACCCATCAACCATCTCAACCACTGTCCATCCTTCATTGGATTCTGCTGGGTCTTGGTACTACAGAACTTCAAAGACAGTTCCATGCTAACACCAAATTGGATCAGGTTTGAGATTCTGAGAAAAGTTTGGCCCCCATCTGTCCGATTTCTCCTGGCAAACACTCCCACCTTCATGAATATTCTGGTTCTTGTGCTCACCCACACATAATCAGACCCTCTTTCCCCCTTCTCTAGTTTGAGACCTCTTCAGTGCCTTAGTGTGCCTCCTCACCCCCCAAAAATTCAGGTTACAGAGACAAAGGCTTTTTCCCAAAAAAGGATTTTATTTATTGATTGATTTTAGAGAGGAAGGGGAAGAGAGTGAAACATCAATTTGTTGTTCCACTTATTTATGCATTAATTGGTTGATTCTTGTATGTGCCCTGACTGGGGATCGAACCTGCAACCTTGGCATATGGAGACAACATTCTAACCAACTGAGCTACCTGTCCAGGGCCAAAGGATCCTTTTTGCCCTCCCAGCTGCAGCATGCCCTGTGAGAAGCATAACCTAATCAATCGTTGGTAACATTAGCTTTTTTAATTGAACATTTACCCTCTTGTGCTTTTGCACATCTTATTTAACCTTTCTTGTAATTTTCTGAGGCACCAGTGTCAATGTAATCTCTCTCTGAGCCTGGGTTTTCTCAGGTATAATGAGGACAATAGTATCCCATCTTGTAGGGGTCTTGTAGGGTCATTGTAAAGATTCAGTGAAGGAGCCCTGGCCAGTGTGATGCACTGGTTAGAGCATCAGCCTGCCCACCGAAGGATCACAGGGTTGATTCCTGGTCAAGGGCACATACCTGGATTGCAGGTTTGATCCCCGGATCCCTGACCCCAGTTGGGGTGCAGGAGGGAGACAACTAATTAATTGATGTTTCTCTCCCCTCCTCCTTTCCCTCCCTTCCACTCTTTCTAAAAATGGGAAAAATAACCTGAGGTGAGGACTAACAACAACAACCAAGATTCCGTGAAGGTATCTTCAGTTCCCCCGTGTGTCTGAGCCTCTGACTCATGGCACATTATTCAAATCACAGATGTCCCAGGACCTGGTCCCAGCCTATAGAATCAGAACCTCCAGGACAGGAGCCTAGAAGTCTGAAGTTTCAGCAATCAACTAACAGCAAAAAAGGCTGAGATTTATCGAATCCTAATGGCATACCATGGGCATTAGTCACTTCATATGAACTCATTCACTGTGAGTCCTCACAACAGCCCTAAAAGGCAAGTGAGGACTTTAATCCCCACTTTAGAGATGAGGCTAAAGAGGCAGATTGAGTAAGGAACTTGCCCAGTCACACAGGCAAGGGGCAGAGCTGGGACTCCATTTCCTGCAGCTCAACCGAGTCCATACTCGTGAGTACCTATCCTGTGTCAGACACGGTTTTTGCCACTGGGGGCACAATGAGGAACACTTCCCCCCACCACACCCCCAACTTGAGGCACAGTCCAGTACTCCAAGGGTCCTAGGCGATAAGGTAGCCAGGACAAGGCCTGGCTTAATAAATGTTAGCTGCTGGCTTCTATTCAGTTGAGCCGTTACCATGCCCTCCACCGGGGCCTGGGCCTGCTCTGCTGCAGCCTCCCCAAGGTCAGGACCCAGGCTGGCCCTCCTCTCAGCCCCAGCTGCACATTCCCAGCCACCCCCAGCTGCACATTCCCAGCTGAAGGAAAGTTCACAGCCTGACTTGGGCTCCCAGCAGCGCCGGAATTCCCGGTATTTGGGGAGGCGTCAGGGAGGGAGAAAAGGCTGTCTACTCTAAGGCCTGGCGCAGGGAAAGAGAGGCAAGTGCCTTCAGCTCCTCCAGATGCATCCCAGCTGTGCCTCTGGGAGGCAGCCAGGAGCCTCAATGAGGTGGAGTGGGGGGGGTGGGGGGGCGGGGAGGATATCTCTGGATCCTGTGGGAAAACCACCAGCACCAGGCTTGCCTTAGTCCCTCCTGGTCCCTGCCCCTAAATTCCATTCCTCCTGCCTGCCCAATTATATTTGCTTCATAGCCCAGCTCTGAAGACTCAGGAATATAGTTTGCCTGTTGTAAGCCGATTTTAGAGCTTCTGCAAAATCAGGCTCAGAAAGGGAAGAGCGGGGGTTTGGCTGAGTAGTTGAGCATCAACCTATGAATCAGGAGATCACGGTTCAATTCCCAGTCCGGGCATGTCTGTGATGCAGCTCGATCCCCAGTGTGGGGTGTATATGAGGCAGCTGATCAATGAATGATTCTCTCATCATTGATGTTTCTATTTCTCCCTCTCTGAAATCAATACAAATATATTCTTTTTTAAAAAGGGAAAGGTGGGGGCTAGCCGGTTTGGCTCAGTGGATAGAGCAGTGCCCTGCGGACTGAAGGGTCCCGTGTTCGATTCTGGTCAAGGCATGTATCTCAGTTGCAGGCTCGAGCCCTGACGCGCCGGGAAGCATGCGAGGGTCAACCCCCTCCCCTCCCACTCTCTAAAAATCAGTGGAAAAATATCCTCTGAGGATTACCAAGAAACAAAGGAGTGGGGTTTGGCTGCTGCTTTCCTCGGGATACTGCAGTCTTCCTTGGGAGCATTAGGTTAATGCCAGTCAACTGAAGTTAACCCAAGTGAACTCCAGCTGCCATGCAAAAGCTTGCTGAGCTGCCTTTTGCCACTGGGCTCATTTTCTCATGTGTGACACAGCGCAATGCATTCCTCAAATACCACCGTTAGAACGGCCTCCAGTCTTCAGTACAGTAACGTGCTGTATAGGTTTGCAGCCTAGGAGCTGTAGGAAATTGCCACCTCACAATATGCCTATTTGGCATGAGGATTATTTTAGGCTGGTTAATTTTAAGAAAAAGCAGACATGGGAGCTCTGAAAACCAAATAGAGGTTACCCTTTGTAGGACATTTACTTTCGTAAATGGGAAATCTCCATTGGTAACAGGTCTCCCTCACTGTACCAAGAGGGTGATGACCTTACTTAGAAACTCACGATAAGGACTTAACACCCTTACCCTTGTTCACTGTGCTTTTCCTGGTGATCTACAACTGACCCCTCCCCACCCCCAACCCGTGTCTTCAATCTTCAACTGAAGGTATCTAAGGTGGCTTCAACTATATTACAAGGACTACCTCATAACAGAATTTTATAGGACCACCAACTTAGTGGGGTTGATTGAGCACCAATTAGGTGCCAGGTGAAACATCTTCACAACCATTTTGATGAATTATTGTTTTCCTGGGCCTCTTCCTTATATACAGGAGAAATACATTTTCCTCCTGTTATTTTATTATGGCAATGTCAGCCAAGAACCCAGAAGGGTAGAGGAAAAATTATTTTTCCTTCCCTACAGAATAGGCTGTACCACCTAGGTTTGTGTCAAGTACACTGTTTGCACACAAAAAAAAACACCTACCAATGCATTTCTCAGAGAATATCCCCATTGTTAGGCGGTTGCATGACTGTATTCATTCCCTATCAGCTGTACATATACATGCACCATCCCACAGAATTTTCTTTTTGACAATGGAAGTGTTCTATCACGTTGTAGCCCAATGGTAGGAAGTTACTACTGAGAGTAACTGGGACTTACTTTTCCCCGGGAGGCAGTATTGACACCGTGGTTGAAGCCAGATGACGCCCCTGTGGGGTTTAGGGCCCTTGCCCCCAGATCACAATCTTATCTAAGCTACAGATATTAAAATCCCTGCCCTATCTGGTTTGGCTCAGTGGATAGAGGGTTAGCCTGCCAACTGAACGGTTCCTGTCAAGGGCACATGCCCAGGTTGTGGGCTCAATCCCCAGTTGGGGGTGTGCAGGAGGCAGCTCATCAATGATTCTCTCTCCCTTCCTCTCTAAAATCAATAAAAATATATTAAAATTCCTTTCCCAGTCCAGCCATGCCCTTAGTTCCTGACTTCAGACTCCACCCAGGTTGTCTTTCTTTGTATTCAAGATTGAAGTATGTATTTCCCCTGCTCTTTCCTGAGGTGCTAACCAGCAGCAAAAGAATTGAAATAAAGACAAACACATGAAATCCTACACAACCAATGGCCCCAAACCTCCCCATCTCAGCTGTGTCCGCACACTCCACTCCACTGGGGTGCAGGGAAAGAGGCCAGGTCTGCTCCCACCTACCTTCCCACCCATCCACACCAGAGTGGTGGCTTATGGAAGGGCTTAAAATCCAGACTGGCAGTGGGCTTGGGGTGTTTCCTGTATTTCTTTTAGCCAAAGACTACCACAAAAGATAGCACAATCCTTGAAACCTTAAATCCCACGACCATTGTTTATTAGAAAGGTGAACCCAGATGAGCTCATCGGTAAGATTTCTGGTAGCGAGCACGGGCACCAGGACCACCAAACTTTTTGGATTCACAGCGACGGGGATCTGCTACCAGCAGGGTCCGGTCATACTGGATAAGGATGTCTTTGATTTCCTTCTTAGAAGCTTCATCCACATCTGGGGATAAGAAGTGGGATAAAGATTTAGATGACCACAGAAGCATACACCTACTCTCTGGAGCTAAATGCCAGAGCTGGTACTTGACTTGCACCCATCCCAACGCCGATGGGAAGGACCCACTCACTCACATTTCTGGTAGTAGGCCACCAGGGCTTTGGAAATGGACTGACGGATTGCTGTGAAAAAAACACACAAAATAAGACACATTAGTTTTAAGAAGACCCAGGAGTAGGATCTCGCTCTCAGAGCCACCTCCCACCCATGTTGCCCAGGTCCTGGGATTTACCATAAATCTGGGCCACATGACCGCCACCCTTCACACGGACTCGGATGTCCACGCCAGCAAATCGCTCCTTCCCAAGAAGCAGAACAGGTTCCAGCAGCTGGAGGAACAGGGGGGCATGATAGGATTTTAGACCACAATCTGGGCAACTGAGCCACCTCACTGAGCATCCTTCTCTCTCTTCAAGTAGCTTCTACCACCACTGGCCTCAAAGTGCTAGTGGGCGAGGGAGGGTTGAGCTAGCACCACAGCCAGGAGCAGGGAGGAATGGAAGACCAGTGAGATTGTTCAAAGCAACCTAAGCAGGCAACCTCCCTGCATCTCAGATCCCTCATCTCAGACTTCTGACTTAGCTCAATAAGGAAACCGTTGCAGCTACCAAAGCTGCCTCAAACAGCAAAAGGCACTCTTGGGCTACATCAGGTGCCTTTTCTGGGTTCCCCACCTGAGTTTTCCATCCTCCCTTTGAGCCTTACAGATTCCCAGAGAAATTACAACCACACTATAACCTGTGACACACCCTCATTTTGCCAGGTATAAGTCTCTTGCATGTGCTTGGACACATTTATTTTACCTACTTTAGGTCTCAGATCACAGGTCTCCCTTCAAACCACCCCCCATCCTGCCCTGACCCACTCAGATGCCAGAATCCTCGTCTGAGTTCCCCCATCCCAGCTCCAATTACTCTGGGAGTGTCTGATATTAGGTCCATTCTATTTCCCCCAGTAGACTGGCAGCCCTTTGAGGGCAGAGCCTGGGCCTTCTGGATCACCGTTATCCCCAGCACCTGGTTACCTCTCACAGGCTGTGCACAAAAAGCCTTCAAATAAACTGTCAAAGAGTAAACCCACAATATGTAATGTCTGCTATTCCAAGGATCTTATACCCTACCTCTAAATTCTAACTAACCCCGAAATGTGGGTGTTATTCTTTACATTTAAAAGTAATAGACTTTATATAAGTACCACGGCCTGGGTGAGTCAATTTTGAAGAAGTGGCGTTAGAAGAAGTTTAAAAAATTTGGCTCTCAAAAGAAATTTCAATCGTTGTACTGTTGATATTTGGCTCTGTTGACTAATGAGTTTGCCGACCACTGTTCTAATTTATCCTCACAACAGCCCTTGAAGGTAGAAATTATCCCCATTTTACAGATGATGAACTCAACCAAGGAAGAGAAGTCATTTGCCTCAACATAGGCTATCAGAGACAGAAATCACACGCCAATATCAAAGAAACTGAGGCCCAAACAAAGAGAAGCCCCTCCTCAGCCAAGCAAAATAAACCCAAATTCCATTCCTGTTCTTTTAAATCTTACTGAGTTCCTACAAAGTCCAGAGGAGTGGAAACTGTTATCCCTCATTAACTAATTGCAAGAAATCATGTAAAAAAAAACTCTGGTAATGCTCTTGTCTCTTGTCATCTGGTCCCCAATTGAGTGGGCTTCCAAATATCCGTTTTCAAAGCATCTTCTCAATCTTCAACATTCACTTTTTTATTGAACTTATTGGGGTAATATCGGTTAATAAAATTGTTTCAGGTGTACAATTCTATGATATGCCATCTCTACATGATACTGTGTGTTCACCACCCCACGTCAGGTCTCCTTGCATCACTATTTATCCTCCCTTTACCCTCTTCTACCTCCCCCCATCCTTCCCCTCTCAACGTTCATGTTTTCACTCACTTTAAGCTTTTATCACATTTTCTGTACTCCCAAAACCCACCACCATCGCCAAATACCCCATTTTTCTGATCCCAATTCAGCTTCTAAACATCCCTGTTGATACCAGATTCCTCAGCTTCCAAGATCATCGAACTCCAGGAACCTGCTTATTTCAACATCTCTGTCCCAGTCCTCCATTCAACCCAAACGCCCGTCTTCAGCGCCAGCACCTTGTATTGAAGCGTGCGCGGCTCGATCATCTCCAGGGGCCGTCCGTTCACCTTTATGAGGCCGTTGCCCCGCTTGCAGTGCGCCACGGCTGTGGCCGTCTTCTGCAGAAAGCGAGGGAGAGAGACGAGGGCCACGTGAGACCAGGGTTCCGGCTCCCACGTAGGCCCCAGAAACCTGCCCATCGACCTCTTCCAGACCCCGGCTTCCCCCGACCCCTCCCACCTGGCGCCCGGCTCACCTTGCGTCCGAAGACCTGCACAGACTGCAGAGGACCCTTGGATGGCATGACTGCGGGCGTACACCAGAGATGCTCACCGCGCGGCGCCGACACCGGAAAAGGGAAACGCAAGGCCACACCGGTGGCTTTACAGGGTGTGCGCAGGCGCTTTGAGCACAGCGTCGCGACGGGAAGAAGCTTTACGGCTGCTGAGGTAGCCAGAGGGCAGGACTTCCGCTTGGCGGCAGGATGGCGGATCCCAAGACCGGTGGGCGGGACCCGGAGTGGAAGGGGCGGGGCCTGAAGGGTGTAGCGCGGCCAAAGAAGGGGGAGGAGCTCACGCCGTTCTCCACATCGTCAGCCCTCATTGGCCACAGCCGGTTCTCATTTGCATCCGGTCTTTACTAACCTCCTTCCTACCCCAGCCAACACCGACCCTAAGCCCCCAATAAAGGGGCCTTTCTTAACCCCTCATCACCCGCAGACTTCCTCCCCCATCCTCCTCCGCCAGAATCTTCCCTCCGGAACCGACAAGTCCGGCAGGATTCCCAGATTCAGGATTCAGAGTCCTCCTACGCCCTGGAGCCCACCTTCTTGGAGAGTCCCCTCCCCGAGTCCTTTTCCTCCTAGAGTCCCCTCCCCTGGAACCCACCCTTCACCAGGGTCTTCTCTTTCCAGAATCCTCTCAGAAGTCCACTCCCGTATCTGCCTCTTGGGGTCCCTCACTCTGGGTTCCTTTCCCTTAATCTCCCTCCACTCAAGGGCTTTCTCCCCAATCGTTCCCCCCACAATCTTCTCAGAACCAACTACCCCTAGCACCCCCTCCTCCGGAATCTCCCTTTCCCCCTAATACACCTTTTCTAGAACCACCCCCTTTCACAAAAATCTCCCTTTCCCCCTAATACACCTTTTCTAGAACCACCTCCTTTCACAAAATCTTCCTTTCTTTCGGAGCCCTCTCCCTCAAAATCGACCATCCTTAAGAATTTCTTTCCCTTCAGAGCCTCCTTTCCCCAGCAACTGACGTCCTTGGAATTCCTCTCCCAGAATCCTCCATTCCTTAGAGACCTGCCTCCAGAATCTCCCTCTCCGGCTCCTTACCTGGAATCCCTACTGTATCCCCCCCCCCCCCCCCATCATCTCCGCCTTCTCTGCCCCCAGGCCCCTCTCCGCAGAATGCCTCCCTGCCCCCACCCCATCCCCTCTGAGCCACCTCAGGAGTGCCTTGTTCCCCCCACTCAGGATGCTCCCTTCCCAGCCAGGAGGCTCCTCTTTAGGCTGCAGGAGGGAGCCCACTGTTGCCTCAGTTTCTCTGGCAGCTCTGGGTCTGGGGGCCAAGGTTCACAGGGGTGTGGTAATTCACCTTTTGCCTGGAGGCCTGAGCGGAGGAGGAGGTGGGTGGGCCTAGCTTCCAGCTCCAAAAGGGTGAGAGAGCCAGAGGGAAAGGGGGAGGGAGGGAGGGAGCGCCCACGGCATCACCTGGAGGGACAACAGCCCAAGAGAGAGACAGGCACACGTGGAGCAGAAAGACAAAGGGGCCAAGGGAGAAGAGGAGGAGAAAGGAGAGACACCAGTCGGTCAGAAAATACAAGCCACAGAGATTCAGAGACAGAGGCCAAACCCTCAGAGAAAGAGACAGACAGGGACAGGCAGGCACAGAGATCCAAGAAACGTGGGGCAAGTAGAAGTAGAAAGGAGAGCAAAGACCCCCGTCACGCACCTTCAGACGCTGATAAGGCCTAGCACGGTGTCGCCCAATGAGAAGACGGGCCACAGGCTGCACACACACCACCTGCTACTATCTTATGGGCCCTTTTGGGAGAGGAGGAGGCTTCCAAACTCTCCAGGCTGATCCTCATGTACTAATCAAGCCTCCTATCTGCCTGGCTGGGGGGGTGGGGGGGCGGTCAGTAAGCCCCCCTGACTTAGGCCCTCTCTACGCTAGAGTCACAATCTCCCCTGCCTCTTGGAGAGCGTTCCCTGAGCATCTGTGGACTGAGTGGAGCTGGACAGGGAGGGAATGGGGCCATTCCCTTCACCCCCTCCAGTCTGCCAACTTGCTCCCTCTCTCTGTACCTCTTGCTTCCAGGACCCTGGGCCACTGGGCCAAGGGACCAGAGAAAGCCTGGGGGTAGGCAGGGTGCCCATGTGGCCTCTCGGATCATTCTCCTGCTGGTAAGGCCTTCCGGGGGCTCAGTACCACCCCTCTGTCCTCGGGAGCCTTTCTACTTCCTGGTTACCATCATGAAGATGCTGGTGAGGAGCAGGAGGGGAGAGTCAGCAGGCAGGGGCAGGGAGGGGAAGCAGGGGCATGTTTGAGGAAGGTCAGGCTCTCCCGCTCCAAGATCTCATTCTCCTTCCTACCCCAAAATTGTAGGGGAACAAAAATGATGGCAGGCTCTACACCCCAGATGATCTCTTGGTGAGTATTTCATTAGCTTCTTAGTGAAGTTGGAAGTTTAGGAAGAATCCACTAGGCTTGGAAAACATGACTGTTAGCAGCAGAGGCACTGGCACAAGTGTTCTGGGTGTCCAGTCCATGACCCAGCCCCAGGCTTGACAAATATATTTTGTTCACTGCTGTCTCTGAAGTCTAGAACGATGATGGCACATAACAACAACAAATGATGATGACGATTATGGCTACACGTAAATAGTGTTTACTCTGGGCCAGATACTAGTCTAAATGCTTTAAGTATATTAGCTTATTTACTAATCACGCTGATCCTCTGAGGTGGACAGGGCCATTGTGTGTGTGTGTGTGTGTGTGTGTGTGTGTGTGTGTGTGTGAAGGTTGTACACTGCACAAGGATCCCACATACTCAAGGACAGTATTCACATCCTGGACATAATAGTCAATTTTCAGCAGATGTTTCGGCAGTAAATATCTTTTTTTCTAACAAAATAGCACTTGGAAATGTTTTAAGGAATGAATGTCCTTTTCTAACTTACAGAAGTACAGTGTGGGTTAGTGTCAGCCCTCAAAATAGCGATTATTGCCCAGCCGGCAGAGCTCAGTGGTTGAGTGTCGACCTACGAACCAGGAGGCCACAGTTCAATTCCTGGTCAGGACACATGCCCAGGTTGTGGGCTTGATCCCCAGTGTGGGGCATGCAGGAGGCAGCTGATTAGAGACTCTCTCTCATCATTGATGTTTCTCTCTCTCTCTCCCTCTCTCTCTCCCCCTTCCTCTCTGAAATAAATAAAACTGTATATTTTTTAAAAAATAGGGATTATTCAGAGCTCCCTTTTACATATAAGAAAACTGATACCCAAAGAGGTGAAATGGACTTGTCCCAGGCCATTGGGGGTGGGAATTTGGGATCAGGCCCTTGCCCAGAGATACCAAGTCACTCTGTCCCCACAGGTGTGTCCTGCTGAGAAGGTAAGCTGCTTCGGCTGGAGCTGTCTGTGATTGGGTGTGAGGAGGGTCCATCCGTGGGGACTGCTGTGTTCAGGCTACAGCAGCTGCTGGATGCCCTGGGTTCCAGCTGTGGGTGACAGCCCAGGGCCCTTGTCCACCTTGTGAAGAATATCCTCAGAGACCAGTCCCTCTTTTCCTGGCCAAACTCTCGGAGTTATTACAAGAAGTTTGTTGCCGAAACCGGTTTGGCTCAGTGGATAGAGCGTCGGCCTGTGGACTGAAGAGTCCCAGGTTTGATTCCGGTCAGAGGCATGTACCTTGGTTGCGGGCACATCCCCAGTGGGGAGTGTGCAGGAGGTGGCTGATCGATGTTTCTCTCCCATCGATGTTTCTTTTTTTTTTTTTTTAATATATTTTATTGATTTTTTACAGAGAGGAAGAGAGAGGGATAGAGAGTTAGAAACATTGATGATAGAGGAACATCGATCAGCTGCCTCTTGCACAACCCCCACTGGGGATGTGCCCGCAACCAAGGCACATGCCCTTGACCGGAATCGAACCCGGGACCCTCCAGTCCACAGGCCAACGCTCTATCCACTGAGCCAAACCGGTTTCGGCCTATCGATGTTTCTAACTCTCTATCCCTCTCCCTTCCTCTCTGTAAAAAATCAATAAAATATATAAAAAAAAAAAAAAGAAGAAGTTTGTGCTCAGCACCTGTCCTCAGATAAGCCTTGAAAGACAGACTCCCTGGTACCAAACCCTAAGCCTTCTCCTTCTAGACCAGAGATGCCCCTGGAGCCCTAGAAGCCAAGGGGGAGAGGAGAGAAGATGGAAAATATGGTGAGATCTGAGCCTGAAGCTTCTGACCTGCTGGAAGCTCAGACCTGTCCCCACCCCCACCCCCTGCCGCTGTTCTGCCTCTTTCAGATACTCCTCCTCTCTCCTCTTCCAGGAAGGGACAGAACACTGCACAGGTGCCTCTTAACCTCATCCCCACCCCCAAGGACAGGGAGAGTCTTGTGGTTCACATCCCTGGCTGCAAATAATTATTCTTGTGGGTCCTGGATATCTATATTTTTAAAAACCAACCTTAGCCCTGGCTTCTGTGGCTCAGATGGTTGGAGATTGTCCTGTGCAGGTTCCATTCCCAGTCAGGGCACATCCCCAGGTTGCGGGTTTGATCCCTGGTCGGGATGGATATGGAGGCAACCAATCGATGTTTCTCAAATCAACATTTTGTATATATATATATATTGATTTCAGAGAGGAAGGGAGAGGAAGAGAGAGATAGAAACATCAATGATGAGAGAGAATCATTGGCTGCCTTCTGCACGCCCCCTACTGGGGATCAAGCCCGAAACCCAGGCATGTGCCCTTGACTGGTATCGAACCTGGGACCCTTCAGTCCGCAGGCCAACGCTCTATCCACTGAGCCAAACCAGCTGGGGCTCAAATAAACATTTTTTTTCCCCTCTCTCCCTTCCTCTCTAAAATCAATTAAAAGTATTTTGTTAAAAATCAACTTTATTGAGATATAATTTATATAGAGTGAGAGGCACCTGTTTTAAGTGTATGTTTCAGTGCGTTTTTTTTTTAATCCTCACCCAAGGATATTTTTTCCATTGATCTTTGTTTTATTTTATTACTATTTTTAAAATATATATATATTTTATTGTGGGGGTTGGGAAGGTAATGAGGGGGATGAGGACAAATATGTAATAACTCAATCAATAAAGAAATTAAAATGAAAAAAATATATATTTTATTGATTTTTAAAAAATATATATTTTATTGATCTTCTTACAGAGAGGAAGGGAGAGGAATAGAGAGTTAGGAACATCGATCAGCTGCCTCCTGCACACCTCCCACTGGGGATGTGCCCACAACCAAGGTACATGCCCTTGACCGGAATCGAACCTGGGACCTTTCAGTCCGCAGGCCGACGCTCTATCCATTGAGCCAAACCAGTTAGGGCTATTTTATTGATTTTTTTACAGAGAGGAAGGGAGAGGAATAGAGAGTTAGGAACATCGATCAGCTGCCTCCTGCACACCTCCCACTGGGGATGTGCCCACAACCAAGGTACATGCCCTTGACCGGAATCGAACCTGGGACCTTTCAGTCCGCAGGCCGACGCTCTATCCATTGAGCCAAACCAGTTAGGGCTATTTTATTGATTTTTTTACAGAGAGGAAGGAAGAGGGAGAAACATCGATCAGCTGCCTCCTGCACACCTCCCACTGGGGATGCGCCCGCAACCAAGGTACATGCCCTTGACCGGGATCGAACCTGGGACCCTTCAGTCCGCAGCTCTATCCACTGAGCCAAACCGGTTAGGGCTATTTTATTATTTTTAAAAAATATATTTCTCTATTGATTTCAGAGAGGAAGGAAGAGGTAGAGAGAGATAGAAACATCAATGATGAGAGAGGATCATTGATTGGCTGCCTCCTGCACGCCCCCTACTGGAGATCAAGCCTGCAACCCGGGTATGTGCCCTTGGCCAGAATAGAACCTGGGACCCTTCAGTCTGCAGCCAGACGTTCTATCCACCGAGCCAAACTGGCTAGAGCAGTGGTCGGCAAACTCATTAGTCAACAGAGCCAAATATCAACAGTACAATGATTGAAATTTCTTTTGAAAGCCAACTTTTTTAAACTTAAACTTCTTCTAACGCCACTTCTTCAAAATATTCTCGCCCAGGCTGTGGTATTTTGTGGAAGAGCCACACTCAAGGGGCCAAAGAGCCACATGTGGCTCGCGAGCCTCAGTTTGCCAACCACGGGGCTAGAGCGATCTTTATTTTATTATTATTATTTTTTAAGTATAGTGTTTTTTAATTTTAATGTTAATCCTCACCCAAGGATATTTTTCCATAGATTTTTAGAGAGAGTGGAAGGGAGGGGGAGAGACAGAGAGAGAAACATCGATGTGAGAGAGACACATTGACTGGTTGAATCAAACCTACAACCGAGGTACCTGCCTTTGACTGGGAATTGCACCCCTGATGTGACCCTTCAGTCCACGGGCCAACGCTCTAATCACTGAGCAAAACCAGCCAGGGCTCAGTGCGTTCTGACAAACTTTTACAACAGGTAGCCACATTTCCATCACCCCAAAGCATCCCTCACGTTCCTTTGAAGTCAGTCTCCACCTCCAGTCCTAGGCACTGACTAAGGTGCTTGTATTTTGTTTCCTCTAGAATTTCATATGAATGGAATCATATCTCCATATTCTAGTGCTGGCTTCTTTCACTCAGCATAGTGCTTCTGAAATGTATTCAAGTGTGTATCAGTAGCTTGTTACTATTGCACTGCATTGATGTGCAGCAACTATTTATCCATTCTCCTAACAATGGATATTGGTTGTTTCCAGTTTGGAGCTATCATGCATCTCTCTCTCTCTCTAATATTTTTATGTATTCTGATATGCTGCTAGGGTTGAGAGTTGAGAACCACAGATACACCAGGGAAGAATTCTCCAAAGGGAGAAAATGAGTGTTCCTTCTCTTTCTTGCAGTAAATGTCTTTTTGCAGAAGTGTCAATAGGCATTTTATATGTGAAATCTTATTTTTTTTATTTTTTAAAAATATGTTTTTATTGATTTCAGAGAGGGAGAGAGAGAAAGAAACATCAGTGATGTGAAAGAATCATGGATCAGCTGCCTCCTGCACGCCCCATACTGGGGATCAAGCCCACAACCCAGGCAGTGCCCTGACCGGGAATCTAACCCAGGATCTGACGCTCTATGCACTGAGTCAAACCAGCCAGGGCGTGAAATCTTATTTTAATCCTCACCCAAGGATATGTTTTTATTGATTTTTTTTAGAGAGAGAAGAAGGGGGAGGAGCAAGAGGGGGAGAGAGAGAAAGAGAGAGGAAAAGAGAAAGAAAGGAAGGAAGCATGAAATCTCATTTTATCCACTGAGCCAAACCGGTTTCGGCTTTGAAATCTCATTTTAAAGAGCTGCTGTGTGGAAGGAAGCAAGCTTACAGAAAGGGCATCATTTCTTTAGGGTGCTGAGACCCTTCCCAATCTGTCTTGGGTCCAGTTTGGGGGATTGTTGGATTGGGGAGTTTGTACTTATGCAGAGATACACCCAGGTATTTTGACTCTGGTAATTGCCTTGTGTGCCTGCTGCCAGCCCAACGGCACTACATTCCCCTGTAACTAACCAGATGTACAGTAAATTTCTGTCAATTGAATCCATGCTTATCAATTAGCAATGTGTTCTGAAAGCTTCAAACGTTTTTTTTTTTGTTTTTTTTTGCCATCAGGTTAATTTTTCATATCTCTCCCTCATGCCTGGTTCTCTTTGACACCTCTCTGATGAATAATTATTGGACTAGAACATAAATTCACATTCAATCAACTCAGGGACACTGCAAACAAAAACACGGGCGTTGAAGTCACCCCAACTTGGGGAGGAATCTTGGGTCTGCCACTTTCCAGTTAGTTAATTTTTCTGACTTCAGTTTTCCCGTTTTGCAAAGTGGGGCTACCTACCTCCTAGGAATGTTTTAGAGGGTCCATGAGATAAAGTATACTTTATTTGATAATTTGCTACTATTTTTTGCTAATTCCCTGCCTTCTTACGCACGGCACGCCGCGTTAGTGGTCTGGACTACATTCAAGCACTCACTCTGGGCTGGAAAAGTCCGGGTCCCGGAAGGAATAATTGACCTCCCATTTGACTCTCCCAAGATGTCGGCTCCAGCGTCCACATGAAGACAGCTGCGCCACTCTCAATATGGCGTACAGGAAGTGCGTCATTACGAATGAGCCCCAGAAATTTCGCGTTAGGCGAAGCCAACGAGTACATTCTCGCGAGAGGTTACGTCAGTCCCATCCAGGCGTCGTGTGAATTGCAGCTGGTGCCGAAGGCGGAGGTGGGACCGGAGGGGTGTGGGGTAGGTTGGAGGGCGACAGAGCAGGCCCGGGGGTCGCCGGGAGCTAGGGAGAGACAGAGCCCGGATTTAGGGACTCTGGAGGTGCAGCAGGTGGTGTAAGGAAGTTCCCTTTCGGGTTCACGGTTGCCAGAAGGAGGCTGCCGGAAGTGCGCTAAGAGGCTTTTTTTTTTTTCTCTCCGGGGAAACAGGCTCAAGGTGGGGTTCGGGTTTTGGGGGGTACGCTGAGCCCGCCGTCTTTTTCCTGCAAGAACAGAATATGTCGGACAGCGAGGACAGCAATTTCTCTGAGGATGAGGACAGCGAGCGCAGCAGTGACGGCGAGGAGGCCGAGGTCTGTGGCTGGGACGCCGGGGGAGGCATTGAGGCCGGGGACAGGACCTGGGCAGAAAGGCCCCCGTGGGAGATCAGAGGGGATCGAAATGAGCTCTGGTTTATGGGAGCTTTCGGATGCTCCAGGTACGGTGAGATAACAAAACCTGGCATAAAGTAAGCACTCACTATTAGTTTTTATTTTTAGGCATGCCCAGTCATTCCAGAAAAACATTTTTAGTGTCTAGTATGTGTTAAGCACAATTCTTTGCCCCGGGACTACACCAGTAAACAAAACAGAATTAAAAAGTCTTTGTCCTTGTGAAAAAAAACAACAAAAACAACTTTGGCCTTGTGAATGTAAATCAATATAATTGATGAGTAAATCATTTAGTAAGCTAGAAGGTATTCTGAAGTAGAGAGGAGGGGAATAGGAATCCTGGTTGCACTTTGAATAGGGTGGTCAGGGTGAGTATGAGTGGGTGACTTTTGACAAAAGACTTGTTGGAGTGGAGGTAGTAAGTCATGTCTTACGGAAGAGTGTTCCAAGGAAGGAGAAACGGCAAGTGCAAAGTTGGGAGCGCGTCTGTGGTGTTCAAGAAGTAACAAGAAGGCCAGTGGGCAGAATCAGAGTGAGTTCAACAATAGGAGAAATAAGAATCAGATGGTATAGGACAGTGGTCGGCAAACTCATTAGTCAACAGAGCCAAATATCAACAGTACAACGATTGAAATTTCTTTTGAGAGCCAAATTTTTTAAACTTCACCTTCTTCTAACACCACTTCTTCAAAATAGACTCGCCAGGCCGTGGTATTTTGTGGAAGAGCCACACTCAAGGGGCCAAAGAGCCGCATGTGGCTCGCGAGCCGCAGTTTGCCGACCACGGGTATAGGATCTTGAAAGCTGTGGTGAGGAACTTGGCCTTAACTGAGTGAGACAGAGCCATGAGAGTTTTGAGTAAAGGAGGGATGTGGTCGAATGTTTTGAAAGGATCAACCTGTTTTTGGGTCTGTTGACTGTCCCGTTTCAGGAACTGTTCAACATTTCCTGGGACACAACTGATTTCAGATATTCTCTTATTCACTGTTATTCTCTTTTATTTCGTTTATTTCTGATTTACTCATTTGTTGAACAAATAAATGTTTGAGTATTCACACTGTTCCAGATACATCCTAGGTGTTGGAGAGAGAGTGGAACAAGGCAAGTCTTTGCTTTCATGGAGTTTAGTAGGCAACAGTTACAAACTAATAAACAAAGAAGATGACATGATGATTATAGAGATCTCATTTGACCTACAGAAATGTACATTTATTTTGTAAGTTAGTTGCTAACACTTGGGTGATTTCAGTAAAAATCAAGATTTCCTGTTTTCTGGGAAAATGGGAGGAGCCAGCAACCTGAGACTCAGGATTGTTCTGCACAGTAGCTCTTTGCTCAGGAAGTGGCAGCCCTCTTTAGAGCAGGGAATTTTCTCTCGTTCCCAGGATATATCAGTTGCCATTTATCCTCATGCCTGTCTTGTGGCAGATTTAAAGAAAAGGAAAGATTTCTTTTTTTTTTTTTAAATATACTTTATTGATTTTTACAGAGAGGAAGAGAGAGGGATGAGAGCTAGAAATGTCGATGAGAGAGAAACATCGACCAGCTGCCTCCTGCACACCCTGCACCGGGGATGTGCCCGCAACCAAGGTACATGCCCCTGACCGGAATCGAACCTGGGACCTTCCAGTCCGCAGGCCGACGCTCTATCCACTGAGCCAAACCGGTTTCGGCAAAGGAAAGATTTCTTATACCTGTTGATGGAGAGTGCCATGGGTTTCCCTTGAGCTGTCCCACTTATTTATATTGTCTGTTTGTCCTCTTAGACATTTGATTGTCAATCCCTGTGCCCTTTGGAAGGTCCTCAGCCTCCACTGAAGAGCTGGAGGAATTGGGATATCATGGTGGGGGCGGGGCAAGTGGGAAAGTGCCAGGAGGGGCCTTTGCTCCAAGTTGTAGTGCTGGGTCATGGCTTCAGGATACTTTGCTTGTGCTTAAAGCCTGATGGTAATGAGACCAGGATCCTCCGTTCCTTTCCTAGCTGGGGTAGTCTGGTTTGTACTGTGCAGGTCTCACTTCCCTAACACCACGCTAGGCTGGCTCGTCTGCTGTCACCAGGTGAGGCGGAAGGGTAGGGTCTTACTGCCAGAGATAGGACTGGATTGGCTTTTCAGACAGCCAGATGTTGGCATGGTCCTTGAAGGACTGGGTCCTGTGGATAGACATGCAGGGATGGTAAATAATGGGCCACTTATTGGAGGGATCAGTTGGTTCACTATGCTCAGCTTCGGTAACTTGCTCAGTCATTCAACAAGTGTTCCTTGAGTTCCTGGCATGTTTGGATCACAGCCTTCCTCATGGAGCCCTCTGTTTTGGGGTAGAGAGTTTCATAAACGGGGATGGTTGCTGAGGGGGATGCTTAGGACAGATGGTGTAAGAGCATGTTCAAGTCCTGAGGTAACACACAGTAAGTAGTGGGGGCTCTCTCTTCGGGAAAGAAGGCTTTGCTGGGGCTGTGCCAAGGGGATGATGACAGGGTTTCTAGAAATTATGCTGTGATTCTTGTAGTTTGAGTTGTTAAAATGTGGGGCTTTGCCCTAGCCGGTGTGGCTCGGTTGGAGCATTGTCCCGTACACTAGAAGGTGGGGGGTTCCATTCCAGTAAGGGCACATACCCAGGTTGTGGGTTCAATCCCTGTCTGGGCATGTGCTGGAGGCAACCGATCAGTATTTCTCTCCTCCATCCTCTCTCTCTCAAAAAAAGTGGGGCTTTGTGGACTAGTTAGGATTATGTGTTAAGCAAATATTTGTTTTTTTTGGGGGGGAGGCTGATTGAATTCAACAAATATTTATTGAGTGCCCATTATGCGCTAGATATTGTTCCAGATACTTGGGACACAGCAGAGAACAAAACAAAGGTCCCTGCCCTCATGGAATTTACAGTCTAGGCTTTATGACCACTTTGCCTGCACGCTGTCTGTGACCCTGGGCAAATCTCTTCTTAGCTATCCCATGTGGGAAGAAGCAGGCCTGGACCAGACATGGGTAAGGTATCTGGTGCACTGTAGATGCCAAACAGATACCACCTCCAACCCACTACCCGAAAATAGGTCAGGCTGGTAGTTGACTTTTAATAATAAAATACAAGGGGGGAGGGCAGAGGGAGTGCAGCCGGGTGGTCTGGTGTGCTGCTGCGCAGGGTCTGGGCTGTCTACACAAACTGCTGCTGCTGCTTGGTGGCTGCCTCACTGTCAAGGTCCATGGCCTGCTCTGTAGCTGCCAGTGCCGTCTCCTTTGCCTTCTCCTTGCCTGTCTCAGCAAAGGTTTTGGAAGGGGCCTCACCTTGCAGTTTGGCCAAGATGTATTCAAAACCCTTTATTGTCTTGGTCACATTGCTTTTGAATGGGTCGAGACCATATTCTGGAGATGCCAAATAAGCTAGAGGAGACCCAAGCTTCCTGGTGGATTTCGGTCCAGCCACTGTTATCAAGAGTTCACACAGTAAACAAATCGTTCCTCCACAGCCATCAGCCAGGCCTGGTTGATGTTCTAGATGAAGGTGGTCGTGGTCTGGTTCTGTGGTCCACATTAGAATCTTCCAGGATGTACACTGAGTGAGCAACATTGGCAGGAAATATTCACTTGGCCCAGTGGGGTATCCTGTTGGTCTTGGTCAGGAATCTGGGACAGGAGCTTCTGGTTAGGGGTCACCTCCCGGTGCACTGTCTTCAGGCAGGACATGTTTGCTATAGGGATTTGGGCACTGCTGCCAGAATGCAGTGAACACTTGGTCCCAGGAACTCCAGAGCATGCTCTGGCTCAGGAAATACTTCATCATGGTCCCAGTGGGGCAGGATCCGCACACGAGCAGCGTCAGGGTTGCAGAGCCCAGGGGGCACACAGTGGCCAAGCCAGGGCTTGGGGCCTGTCTACCAGGCAATAGCTCAGTCATCACCCCACTGCGCCCCACCAGCTGCCATGCCGTGAGTTGTCAGGCGCAAACGTTTCTAAAGTTGTTTTCTGCCCCAGGCCTGGGCTGGGTGATGTTGGGGACTCCGTGGTGCCTGAGATAGCCTGGGCCCTGCTCTCAGTAGTCAGGGCCTTGATGGAGGAAGCTCAGAGGATGTGCCTAGCTTTACTTAGGGTGTGAGGGGGAGAGGGCAGGCATGACTTCCTGGAGGGCGGTGGGTATTATTATTTTTAAATATATTTTTACTAGTAGCCCATTTGCAGGAAAAATCCTGCAAGCGGTCGCTGCGGCCGCATGCGCTGCCGCTGCCACCGCCGCCGCTGTTTCGGCCACCGCGCCTGCACCCGCGCGCCTCTGCCACCCGCCCCGCTCCGCCCCGCCCGGGCTTTCCCTCTGGCAGCCATCTTGCTTTCCGCTTTTCCTCCGTCTTCCTTCTAAGTTGTCTTCAGTCTTCACTCCTCCCTCCCTCAGCATATGCAAATTAACTGCCATCTTTGTTGGGTAATTTGCATACTCACCCTGATTGGCTGGTGGGCGTGGCTTTGGCATAGCGAAGGTGCGGTCAATTTGCATATTACTATTTTATTAGGTAGGATTTATTTCAGAGAGGAAGGAAGAGAGAGAGAGAAACATCAGTGATGAGAGAGAATCATTGATCGGCTGCCTCCTTCATGCCCTCCACTGGGGATTGAGCCTGCAACCCGGGTATGTGCCCTTGACTGGAATCGAACCTGGGACCCTTCAGTCTGCAGGCTGACACTCTATCCACTTAGCCAAACGAGCTAGGGAGGCGGTCGGTATTTTGACTGGAGTAAGAATGAGAGGCAGAGGAGAATGGTGTTTTTAAAAAAATATATTTTTATTGATTTCAGAGAGGAAGGGAGAGGGAGAGAAATATAAATGTCAATGATGAGAGAGAATCATCAGTCGGCTGCCTCCTGCATGCCCCCTACTGGGGATTGAGCCCACAACCCTGGCCTGTGCCCTGACCGGAATAGAACCATGATCTCCTGATCCATATGTCAACGCTCAACAACTGAACTACACCGGTAGGCTAAAATTATTATTATTTTTAATCCTCACCAAGGATATGTTTTTATTGATTTTAGAGAGAGAGAAACATCAGTGTGAGAGAGAAACATCGATTGGTTGCCTCTTGTACGCGCCCAGACCGGAGATTGAACCTGCAACCTTTCTGGTGTATGGGATAATGCTCCAGCCAACTGAACCATCTGGCCAGGGCAGGGGGCTTATGCTTTACCTGAGGTTTGAGGGGAGCTATGGCCGTGTTATAAGCAGGGGACCAAATGATCAAATTCATGCTTTAGATCATAGTTTCCCAAGACTATAGATGCATTCCAGGTTGGGGGTGGTGGTGAAGAAGAAATGCTGTAGGTGGAATAAGGACAAGACCTTCAGCCACATGGAATCATTTAGTGAAAAAGTTTTTTTGTGTGTGTGTATTTTTCAGTTTAATTTATGTCCTGTCTTTCGATTGGGTCACGGAAATTGGACATAGAAAAAGTTTCACTTTGGTGCTACTGTGCCTCTGGCCACCTTTCTGAAATTTCTTAGTCTCTGTTTATCAGGGAGAACAGGCCTTTGGCTTAGAGTCTAAGCAGGCAAAGTATCCTGCTGAGACTTAACATTGTTTTGCTCATATCTTTATGGTTACTTTCTATTTATGACAAGATAACCTTCAAAAATTTTTTATTATTTAGGAACTATTTTAAAACATAGAAACATTTCTCTCGTAAAGTAAGTAAAAATGTGAGTGAATTTAAAGAAAATATCAGACAAATGGGTTGCACTGATGTGGACATGGCAGGAAGTTATAACATTAATGAGGAAAATATTACAGTTGGGGAACACTGTTTTGTATGGATCACTGCCTTCTGTGACTGGTGTGGGAAGAGGGATTATAGGCCAAGAGACCAGAAAGAAGGCTGGGCAGGGATCCAAGTTTTAGAGGGCAGTGTTCTGGATTAGAATAGGGGCTGTGGGGATGAGGAAGAAGGCATGCATTGGGGAGATGAGGTTCAAAAAGCAGAAGGGTCATGAATTTGATGCCTAATGGGAACTAGAAGACCAGCACTAGTCTTGGGGAAGACATGAAGGTCAGTTTGGGATTTCATGTGAAGGACTCAGAGGACTTCCTGGGGAGGCATCCAGGAAGCTGCTGGCATATGGTGGTTTTTAGTTCTGGAAAAAAGGGGGACTGGAGACAGATGGGGTGTCATTTGCAGAGAGAGGAACTGAAGTTGTGGAAGATAAAATGGCCAGGGAGGGAGTGTATAGCGTGAGAAACAAAGTGGGCCCTTGAGGAGTGAACAGAGTAAGAAGACCTGCAGAGGGGCAGTCAAAGAGTTTGGGGGACAGCCCGGAGAGCATAGTGTGACAGATGCCAAGGGAAGAGCATATTGTTAGGGAGGGGGTGGTGTGAGATGGCTTGTAGGTAAGGACCAACCAAAAAGTGTGTACAGAATTAGCAGCAAGAGGTGGTTAATTTGAGCACTGTGGCCTGGAAACAGAGAGATGGGAGTTCTTGGCACAGAGATGTCTTTCACAGCCAAGAGGATGGGTGAGATGGCACAGGGAGTTGTAGAGTACAGAGAGCCAAGAACCAAACCTCATGGAGCTTACAAATTTAAAGGCCTGGTGGGGGCTAGTGAGGAGGTCTAGTGGAGGGAGGAGTCCAGGTCAGCTCCCAGATATTGGTCAGGTAGATGGTGATGCTGTCACTGAGAGGATGGCTACCAGAGAGACCTGGCCAGAATGGAAGGGTGTGCACACAGAGCAGAGTGGGCTGAAGTCACATTTGGGGGTAGGGAGATTGGTGTCTGGATTTTGGGCTGAAGAACTCTGGTGTCCCATCCCTTCTGACTTTGCAGGTAGGGGAGGAGCGGCGGAGCGCAGCAGGCAGTGAGAAGGAGGAAGAGCCCGAGGAAGAAGAGGAGGAGGAGGAGGAGGAAGAATATGATGAGGAAGAAGAGGAAGAAGATGATGACCGACCTCCCAAGAAACCCCGCCATGGTGGCTTCATTCTGGATGAGGCTGGTATGTCCCAGGGCTGGCGAATGCTGAGCAGAGGCTGGATTTCCACTTCAGTTCTATTTCTTGAATGTACTTAACAAAACAACATTTGGTAAATGTCAAACACAATAGTAGGATGGTATGTGGAGCCCCCATGTTCCATCATCTTGTGTCAACAGTTAACAGCTTAGCCCAGCCAGTGTAGCTCAGTGGTTGAGGGCCGACCTATGAACCAGGAGGTTATGGTTCGATTCCAGGTTGGGGCACATGCCTGGGTTGCAGGCTCAATCCCTGGTGGGGGGGCGTGCAGGAGGCAGACGATTGATGATTCTCTTGCATCATTGATGTTTCTATCTCTTTCCCTCTTCCTTCCTCTCTGAAATCGATAAATAAGTATTTTTATTTATTTATTTATTTTTAAAATATATTTTACAGAGAGGAAGAGAGAGGGATAGAAAGTTAGAAACATCGATGAGAGAGAAACATCGATCAGCTGTCTACTGCACACCTCCTACTGGGGATGTATCCGCAACCAAGGTACATGCCCTTGACCGGAATCGAACCTGGGACCTTTTAGTCTGCAGGCCGATGCTCTATCCACTGAGCCAAACCGGTTAGGGCAATAAATAAGTATTTTTTAAAAACCAAATATGCCCTGGCCAGTTTGGCACAGTGGATAGAGCATCGGCCCGAGATAGGGTCCTGGGTTTGATTCTGGTCAAGGTCACGTACCTTGGTTGCAGGCTTAATCCCCGGCCCTGGTCGGGGAGCCATGCAGAAGGCAGCCAATTGAAGTATCTCTCTCTCTCTCTGTCTTTCCCCCTTTCTTCCACTCACTCTAAAAATCAATGGAAAAATATCCTCACGTGAGGATTAACAACAATAAAAACAAACAAAAAAACAGGTAGCAGCTTAGTACCAGCTTGTTTTACTTATTCCTCCTCCACTTACTGCTGGATGATGTTGAAGCAAATCTCAAATACATAATTTTACCCCCAAATATTTCTGTATATATATTCTTAAAAGATAGGTCCTTTTGTTGTATTAAAATTTCTTCTTTAAAAAAATGTTTTTATTGATTTTAGAGAGAGAAACATCAACATCTATCTGCCTCCTGCATCCCCTTTCCTCCTGTGGGGATTGAGCCCGAAACCTGGGCATGTGTCTTAACTGGGAATCAAATTGGGGACCTCTTGGTGCATGGGTTGATGTTATAACCAAATTAAGCCAGGCTTAATTTCTTTTTAAAATGAATTGATTTAAAATAACTTTTTAATGTTTTTAGAGAGAGAGAGACATTGATTTGTTGCTCCACTTATTTATGCATTCGTTGGTTGATTCTTTTAAAAAAATACAAACTTATCGACTTGAAAGAGAGAAACATTGATTTGTTGTTCCACTTATTTATGCATTCATTAATTGTTTTTTGTATGTGCCCTGACTGGGGATTGAACCCGCAATCTTGGCATATGATTATAACATGTAGCCAATTGAGCTACCTAGCCAGGGCAAGATAGGTCCTTTTAAAACACAATCACAGTACCATTATTACCCTTTAAAAAACTGATAATACTCTGTGCTTGTCATGGAAAGCTCAGATGATCTAGAGATAGACAACAGGACAGGGTAGTAGAGGCCAACAGATCTTGGTCCCTCCTGGCCTGGCTTTGCTTTTTTTTCCATGTGACTCTGGGCAAGTTGCTATATGTCTCTCTGAGCCTCTTGTCCCCTCTGTGCAAAGGGGACAAACAGTTCTTCCTACTTCAGCAGGGATAATTTGAGGATTTGGGAGACCATGCATATAAAGCACTTACGGCTGATGGCAACCCAAAGTGTAATGCCCAGCCTAGAGAGGGCCCTTGGACAACAGGGTGGTTTTTTATTTGCGATTATTTAGGTCCACGTTATGTATGCTGTTCTATCAACTGCTTTTCTCACTCAGTGCTTGTGGCGGTGGATATAACCTAAATAATTTAGGTTAAAAAGTCAATTGGTGTTAAAGTTTTCTGAACAACCTGTGGCACCCAAGTGCTCAATACACATTAGCAACTATCATTATCACTGAAATAGCAATTTTTTCCGCTGGCTGCATAGTGTTCCATAATGTGTTTTATTTATTAAACAGTCTCTTGTTAGACATTGAAGTTTATATTTGTCAGTATTTTAAGTAGCACTGCTGTGAGTATCTTCATATTTTGACACACATATGCAAGTTATTGTCTAGATCAGGATTCTTATTTTTTTTGTGTGTGGCCTCTTTTGCAGTCTAATAAAGTCTATGGATCTGTTCTTAGAGTTATGTTTTGAAATGTGTAAAACAAAATACATAGGTTTCCAAAGAGAACAACTATATTAAAACACAGTGTCAAACTGTTAAAGGAACATCATTAACACATCTAATTAGCTATGTTTAGTGGAGGGAGGGTCTGGTAAGAGTCTAATTTTGAAGTAGCAATGAGTGAATGATTTTGATATAACTGTAGCTGTAATACCAGATTTCACTGCCAATACTGCTGTGGTTTGTTGTCATTATTCATAATTGATGGGAAATGCTAAATTACAATTAGTGAAAATGATTTTTTTCATCTAACACATACCTCACAGATTTTTACATGGTAAATCCCTACAAGTCAAATTGCTAGGCAAAGAGGAGGCATATGTTTTTAAAGCTTTTGATATCTGTGGCCAAATATCAGCCCCTGAAAAGGTCACACTAGTTGATGCACCCACCAGCCATACATGAGAATACTTGATTTCCCCACACCCATGTAAAGGGGAGTGACTTGGAACACCACCCTCCATTTTCTGGGGACTCTCTTACCCCCGGGGAAAACAGAGCAGAGGGGCAGAAGATGCTCTGGGTGTTCCTGTTCTTGGAGAGCTTCGGTCCTTTCTCAAAGGCTGAGGGGCAGGGAGTCCTTGCTTAGAGAAAAGGTCTAAGATAGCAGATGGGCGCAAATCAAGAGAAAAGAATGGATAATATGCCATATGACCAAGATGTGGGCCACTAGGGATACTTATGTGTTGGTGATGGGAGTGTTTGGGTTACTGCCCTTTTTTAAAAAATATATATTTTTATTGATTTCAGAGAGGAAGGGAGAGGGAGAAAAAGATTGAAACATCAATGATGACAGAGAATCATTGATCGGCTGCCTCCTGAGTGCCCCCTACTGGGGATCAAGCCCACAACCCGGAATTGAACCTGGGACGCTTCAGTTCGCAAGCTGATGCTCTATCCACTGAACCAAACTGGCTAGGGCGGTCACTGCCTATTAAAAGGCTACATATGTGGCTGTACCCATTAATGCTTAACATGCAGGGGCCCTTTGATACAGCAGTTCCTTTTTAGGAATTCACCCCACAGTTAAACTCACAGAGGTACATGAAAACATGAAGACAAAGACACTTGCTGCAATCCTCTTTGCAATTGCAAATGTTTGGTGACCTAAACGTTCATTGATGATAAGGGCCTGGAAAAACAAATTATGGAGCAGAAATCAGACAGCATATGCATATGAGGCATGTGCTGCTGTGCAAGAGCTCCAAGCTAGTGTTACTGCTCAGAAAAAGGAAGGTACAGAACAGTGTTTAAAAAAAGTGTGTGTGTGTGTGTGTGTGTGTGTGTGTGTGTGTGAGAGAGAGAGAGAGAGAGAGAGAGAGAGAGAGAGAGAGAGAGAGAGAGAATAGTGATGGGGGTTTCTTATATATGCACAAATTATCTCTGGACAAGAAATGTTACAGAGTTACCTCTGAAAAAGAAGACTGAGATGGTGGGGGTTAGAAATGGGAGGGAGACTTGCTGTACACTTAACATCATCTGTACACTTTGGGTTGTTTCATCATGTGCTAGTATCACTATTGTTTAAGTTTTCAGTGTAGTATTTGATGCATACAGAAGAGTATTTGTAATGTATTGAAGTGCATAGACCCTGAAGCTAGGCTGCCTCTCAGGTACCAGTTGAGAGTCTTTGGGCAGGTTAGATAACCTCTCTGGGTCTCAGAGCCCGTATAAAATTGGAACAATGATGATAACTCCTAGGGTTTCCAGGAAGATTCAGTGAGGAATCTAGCAAGTATGCAGAACAGGGTAGGGCACATAGTACAATCTCAATAAGCGGTAGCCATTATAAATGTAAGAGCATAATAATAACACTAATCAACCATGAATTCTGTCTTTAAAAAACAACAACGATATATCTGTCTTCCCTTGATAGTTGAGAGGAAACTTTTCTGCTTACTTACTTAGATCTTTCTTTTTAAGATGGATCTCTGGGTGGGATTGAGGGGAGGGGTGGTTTAGAGCCAGGGGGATTTTCATAGGAGACCTGACCCTGCTGCTTGGAGCAGCCCTATGGCTTCAGGTGAGTACCTCACCCGTCTGAGCCTCAGTATCCTGACCTGGAAGATGGGGGTTTGTTGTGCCCATCTCCCAAAGGAGTTTTCCTGGAAGCTGTTGTCATTACGTACCCTTTGCCCCTGCTGCCCCTGACCACTTGGCCTTGTTTCAGATGTGGACGATGAGTATGAGGATGAGGACCAATGGGAAGATGGAGCAGAGGACATCCTAGAGAAAGGTGTGTGTGGGCCCACCTCTAGAAGACCACTAGGGGATGTGACCCAGAGGGTCTTGAGAGCCCATCCTGCACCCCCATGCCTTGCACCATCCCAACCCCCACCCTCCTCACCTCGCTTCTTTCTGTCCTTGCCAGAGAGATCAGCTAGCTCCGTACCCTTTTCCTTTGAGGCCCATGAGTTGGGGGGCGGGGGCTGTAGAGTGGTAGGTATTGTGGGGAGAGGACTCTGGGATCCCAGGGCCCCGTAAATCCTTTCTGGGGGTTATAGGGTGGGTGGGCCCTGTCCCAAGATACCCCCCACTTCCTGGGCCAGTGCCCCCCTTCCCTGTTATTTTCCGTTTTGTGCACCTCATACATTTCGGCTTCTCCCCCAACCACCTGGTGCCTGGCCTTTACTTTTGATTTTCAACCTTCTGTGCCCCTCCCTTCCCCTTCCCCCAACCCATTGGTTGATTTTGCTGCTATAATTTGGCTCATACTTTGTCTGCCCTCGCCCACCACCACCACCACCACCACTACCACCACCACCTCCTCTTCCTCCAAGTAGAAGAGATTGAAGGTAAGAATCTGAAAAGTGTGATTCCTCAACCCTCCTCCCATATCCTGACATCTCCTCTTTCCTGCCCTTGGCACCCTCCCTCATCCCTGATCCCTGTTTGTCCCTGGGGTCTTTCACTCATGTTAGGGTCCAGAGTAAGGGGGTTCTGGGTCCGGCCTCTAGCCATGATTGGCCTGGGAAAGTGGGTGTATATTTGTGTATGAGTATTGTAGGAGGTAGGGATGCAGGGATGGGTGGCGTGGGATGGAATTCAGGGTGTGTTTAGTCAGTGGCTGTGAGATAGGGAACAGCTGGACAGTCTTTTCATGAGAAGCAGAAACCTGAGCAGGATTTGGGGGATGAGAGTTGGGGGTTTCCTCAGTGAGGTGTGTTCTCCCCAAGGCCCACCTCTGGCCCTCTTAGCCCCACTACTTTCTCCAGGCCCCTGCTCTTCACCTTCTCTTACTCACCCATCTGCCCATTCTTCTGCAGCCTCCAATATCGATAATGTTGTCCTGGACGAAGACCGTTCTGGGGCTCGCCGCCTACAGAACCTCTGGAGGTAAGAAGGGAGGGGGAAAGTGGTGAAATTGGCTCCCACAGGGAGTTTTGGGGGTGGATCAGCCCATCTTTTCTCCTCAACCTTCCATTCATGTTTATCCCTCCCCCCCTCTCCACACACCCCAGGGACCAGCGAGAAGAAGAATTAGGCGAGTATTACATGAAGAAATATGCCAAGTCATCTGTGGGAGAGACGTAAGTGCATGGGATGGGGGCTTGGGGGACCAGGAGAGGTGGTCCCCTTGTGGGAAGGGTTGGGGTCTGACAGAGCTTCACCTCTTCTTCCCAACTGTCTTTTCTCTCCAGGGTGTATGGAGGGTCTGATGAGCTCTCTGATGACATCACTCAGCAGCAGCTGCTCCCAGGAGTCAAGTAAGGGGGTGGGACAGGAGGGCTGAGGTGGAACCCTTGTACTGTACTTGGGTGATGTGCCCATCCAAGTCATTCCTAAAATAAGTCAGGACACAGTCACACAGGCAGTGGTGGGTGAGAGGAGGAAGGAGGGAGGGGTGAGATGCACCTTTCTCTCTCCTTGTGTATGGAAGAAGGGGGAAAGGAGAGGGTGTGGAGCAAGAGGAAGGATGGGTGTGATTTTTTTGTATGTTTCATGATGAGACAATTTCACTAAAGGGCTTTCTTTCCCTCTCCTATCTAGGGATCCAAATCTGTGGACTGTCAAATGTAAGGTGTGTGCTCTGGCGTCATGGCTTAGGGGAGACAGGGAAATGAGGGAGGTGGCTTTGTCTGGGAGAACTGTCCATGTGTCTGTCCTGAATTTCCTTGGCCTGATTGCCTTTCCATCCTTCTCTCTTCTCTCTCCCCTCTGCCTCACTGTCTCCCACCTTTGTCTTTCATGCTGTTCATCACTCGCGCTCTGTATTTCTCCATCTCTCATGTTCCTCTCTCTCCTACTTTTTCTTGCCTGATGACTCTTACTGTTATCTCCTGTCCTCTTTCCCATGTCTTGCCCTCCAACTCATCTTGTCTCATAAGTCTGCCTCTCTTCCAGATTGGAGAGGAACGGGCCACAGCCATTTCCTTGATGCGCAAGTTCATTGCTTACCAGTTCACAGACACGGTACGTGTAGGCAAGCAGCTTTGGGGGCGGGGGGACAAAGCCCAGAGGGAGGGAGAGTGTAGATTCAAGGCTACCATTGCCTGTTAAGTGAGCTGCTTCAGCTAGGAAAAAACCACTCCTTAAATTGAAGCGTTCTGTGTGCCCTGTCTTCTCTCTTTCTGCATTTCTGGCTGGGTTCCCAAGCCCCTGTAGCCCTCTGGAAGTCAGCCATTTTGCTTCCTGAGCTTTTTCTACCTGAGAGTGAGTTTTGCCTATTCACCAACCCTGTTGGGTAGCTGTCATCTCTTATTGTTTGAGAGTCCTACAGTGGGACAGTTTGACTAAGGGCGTCAGGGAACAGGTCTGTCTTGGAGAATTCCTTCCTTTCACACAGTCATCAAACATTTGCTGAACTTTTCCTCTGGGCTGGTGCTTGCACTGGGAGAAGCTGAGGATACAGTGGTGACCATGCCAGAGCTGGTCCCTGCCCTTTCGGGGCTCACTCAGCACACAATCATGAGTGAGGGCAGCAAATGCTGCATTAAGGGCACAGATCTTTCTTCAGACTGCCAGGGTTTCTGTCCCGCCACTTCCTATCTCTGTGACCTTGATCAAACCACTTCCCCTCTCTGGGCCCTGCTAGGGCCTCAGCATCATTAGGATTAAACAGCTGGGGACATGTCCAGCAGCTTGTGTTCAATAAATGTAGTTGTTGTCAGAGATATAATTCTCAGTTTGTGAACCAGGAAAAACCTTAGGAAGAGTGTCCTCAAAATTTGTGAAAATGGGGTTACGAGTAACTGCATATTGTATAGTAACTTTCTTACTTAATATGCAGGCCGACGCTCTATCCACCGAGCCAAACCAGCTAGGACTGTTTTTGTTTTTAATGAGCAAAATAGTACACATATTACAAAAGCTCAAATCTCTCCATATTTGAGTCCCATTTTTCACAAGTAATTACTATTGGTTTGTATGTCTTTCCAGACCATTTTCTCTGCATTTTGAAAATTATGTCTTGCTTTTTAAAAAAAACACAAAGTGGTGTTTTATTGTACACATAATTCTGCAGCAAGCCTGTTGTCAGTGCCATAATCATCTTTCCATGCCCAGTAAATATAAGGTGGTTCCCATTTTTCACTGTCACAACTGATGCTGAAATAAATTAATTGTATGTTTTTTGTTGTTATGAATCCTCACCCGAGGATCTTTCCACTGATTTCTAGAGGAAATAGAAAGGAGAGAGGGAGGGAGAGAGAGAAAGAAAGATCACTGTGAGAGAGACGTAACGATTGGTTGCCTCCCGCACACACCCTGGCCAGGGCTGGGGATCAAACCTGCAACTCAGGCATATGCCCTTGACAGTAGTTGAACCCGTGACCCCTTGGTTCTTGGGCCGACGCTCTAACCACTGACCCAAAATGGCCAGGGCTAATTGTGTGTTTTTTTAAAAATTGAGATGTAGCCTAGCCGGTGTGCTCAGTTGTTGAGCACTGACCCATAATGAAGAGATCACCAGTTTAATTCCCTGTCAAGTTGTGGGCTCTATCCCCAGTAGAGGGCATGCAGGAGGCAGCTGATGGATGTTTCTCTCATCGATGTTTCTATCCCTCTCCTTCCTCTCTCTCTAAAATAAATAAAAACATTTTTAAAAAATTGAGATATAATTCACATTCCATAAAAGTTATGGTGCCGAAACCGGTTTGGCTCAGTGGATAGAGTGTCGGCCTGCAGACTGAAAGGTCCCAGGTTCGATTCCGGTCAAGGGCATGTACTTTGGTTGCGGGCACATCCCCAGTAGGGGGTGTGCAGGAGGCAGCTGATCGATGTTTCTCTATCATCGATGTTTCTAACTCTCTATCCCTCTCTCTTCCTCTCTGTGAAAAATCAATAAAATAAAATAAAAAAAAAGTTATGGTCATGGTGGATGATCCTTTTTATTTATTGCTGGTTTTGGTGTTCTATTTTATTAAAGACTAGAAACCCGTTGCACGAAGTTTCGTGCAATAGACTTTCACCTGGCTGCCGGCACCAGTTTTCCGCCAGCAGCAGTTTTCCTCTGACCACCCACGGATCAGAGCGCCTCCCGCCAGCTCGATCGGCCACCCCGAGAGGAACTCCAATCGAAGGCGCTCCGGTCGGCGGGTGGTCAGAGGAAAACTGCTGCTGGCGGAAAAACTGCTGCCAGCAGCCACGCAATGGGCCATCACCAGCGTCTTCTTCCACAGCGTCGGCCGTTTAGGCCGGTGGGAGGAGCGGGGGTCGGTGGGAGGAGCGGGGGTCGGGGACTCGCGAGTCCCCGCCCCCCACTCCTACTGCCAGCCAATCGGCCACCCTGAGTCCCGCCCCCCGCGCCTCCAGCTCCCCCCCCCCCCCCCCCCCGCGCCTCCAGCCAGCCCAATCGTGGGCGTAGCCGAGTGATGCAATTTGCATATTACCTTTTTATTATGTAGGATGTTTGCATTTATGTTCATAAGGGATATTGGGATATTGTAGTTTTTTATGATCATCTCAGGGTAATCCTGAATCATAGGATGAATTGAGAAATGCTTCCTTCTCTTCTCAAAAGAGTTTCCTGAAGGATTGATGTTAATTATTTAAATGTTTGGTAGAATTACCAGCAAAGCCATCTAGTTCTGGGCTTTCTGTGTTTATGTGGAAGGTGTTTTTTTTGTTGTTTTTTTTTTATTAATTCAGTGTCTTTGCTTCTTGCATGCCTATTCAGATTTTCTATTTCTTTTTGTGTTAGTTTTGGTAGTTTGTCTTTCTATGGAAAACGTTCATTTCATTTAGGTTATCTAATTTGCTGGCAGGCAGTTGTCCATGGTATTGCCTTGTTATTTCTTTCATTTCTGAATTTAGTCATTTGAGCCTTCTCTTTTTTTTTTCTTGATCATTCTTGTTAAAGGTTTGTCAAAGCTTTTGATCTTTTCAAAGAAGCAACATTTGCTTGTAGGTGCTTTGCTGTTGTTTTTCTTAAAATTTTAAAAAATTGATTTGAGAGAGAGAGAGAGAAACATTAACTTGTTGTCCCACTTATTTATGCATTCATTGGCTGATTCTTTTTTTTCTAAAATATATTTCTTTATTGATTTCAGAGAGGAAGGGAGAGGGATAGATAGAAATATCAATGATGAGAGAGAATCATTGATCTGCTGCCTTCTGCACGCCCCCTATTGGGGATCGAGTCCACAACCCGGGCCTGTGCCCTTGGCCGGAATCGAACCCGGGACTCTTCAGTCCGCAGGCCAACGCTCTATCCACTGAACCAAACCGGCTAGGGCCATTGGCTGATTCTTATATCTGGGCTGACCGGGGATTGAACCCACTACCTAGGCATATTGGGATGACACTAACCAACTGACCAGGGCGCTATTGTTTGTTTTTTTTAATTCTCTATTTCATTTGTTTCCATTCTAATCTTTTCTTTTTCCCCATTCTTTTTTTAAAAAATAGGTTTATTTGCGTTACACTTCTTTATTTTTATTGATTTCAGAGAGGAAGGGAGAGGGAGAGAGAGAGAGAGAAACATCAACGATGAGAGAGAACCACCGATTGGCTGCCTCCTGCATGCTCCCTACTGGGGATTGAGTCTGCAACCCGGCATGTGCCTTTGACCGGAATTGAACCCAGGACCTTATAGTCCACAGGCTGATGCTCTATCCACCGAGCCAAACCAGCCAGGGCTATTTTTCTTTTTTTAAGTTGACATTTACAGCTGTAAACTTCTGAGCATGGTTGTCTTCACATTCTAATAAGTTTTTAGTATATATGTCTTGTTTCCAGTCTTGTTTGTTTGCTATAATATACAACTGCAGTGAACATCTTTGTATCCATGTCATTGGGCCAACATGTTTCTGTGGGATAAATTCCTGGAAGAGTGACTGCCTAGGTGACAGTTGTTATTAGCAGTTGTGTCTCACTGTTTTCTCCCATGGGCTCGGCCTTGCAGCCCCTGCAGATTAAATCGGTAGTGGCACCAGAGCACGTGAAGGGCTACATCTACGTGGAGGCCTATAAGCAGACCCACGTGAAGCAGGCCATCGAGGGTGTGGGCAACCTGCGGCTTGGCTACTGGAACCAGCAGATGGTGCCCATCAAGGAAATGACAGATGTGCTCAAAGTGGTGAAGGAGGTGGCCAACCTGAAGCCCAAATCCTGGGTCCGCCTCAAGCGAGGCATCTATAAGGATGACATTGCACAGGTGCCTCTGCATGGGGTTGGGTGGCCAAGGGGGTCAGGACTCATGTCCACACTTCTGCTCCTCTGTTCTCCCCTCCTCTCCTTTCCAGCCCCTTTCCTAGTGGAGAGAGCAGCACCCCACTCAGATTAGGTGAAGCAGAGCCTAGGTTTTGTCATGAGTGCACAGGAAATGGGTGACAATTCTGTGCATGATGAAAGCATGTTGAGTAAAGATCTGAAAGAGGTGAGGGAATGAGGCATGTGGAGTTGTTGGGGAAATGTATTGGGACATGAGATGGGACCATCTCTTGCTGAAGCAGTGTGGCAGGTCATGAGCTCAGGGAGGCCCATCATTGGGCTTTGGCTTTTACTGGAGTAAGATGGGAGGGCTCTAAGGGACACAGCGTGACTCTGATTTTAATAGAATTACTCAGGTGACTGGTTCTCAAGCTGGGGGGACGTTGCCCCCAGGGGATATTTTAGCAATGTATGGAGACATTTGTGGTTATTTCAACTGCAGAGTTGATTCTGGCATCTAATGGATAGATGCCAGGAATTCTGCTAACATTCTACAAGCACGGAACAGCCCCCCACAATAAAGAATTGCCTTTCAATAAATTAAAAAAAAAAAAAAAGTTACCTGGCTGAGAAACCCTTGAATAGACTATATGGAACCACAGGAGCAGGGAGACAGTGAGGAGACTAGTGATTCCATGGTGGAGGTGGCCATGATGGTGGTTCAGGACTAAGGTTAGCGTAGTAGAGGAGGGGAAAGAGGTCAGAGTTTTTGAAGTCAGAGCTGACAGGATTTGTGACAGATTGGATATGGAGAAAGAAAGGAGTTAAAAGTTACTCCCAGGTGTGCCTGAGCAGAAGGAAGGATGGAATGGGAGGAGAGTGGGAGATGAGCAGGTTTGGGGGAAATCAGGAGGTCAGTTTTCATTGTGCTAGGTTTGAGGGACCTTTTAGCCATCTAAGTGGAGGTGTCAAGCAAGCATAGTCAATTTCAGAGTTGAGGGGAGACAGGCTGGAGAGAGAACTTGAGAGTTGTCAGGAATCTGGTTTCCCATCACCCTCTATCCCTATCCTTCCTGCTATCTCTTTTTTCCCTGTGTCTAGGGTCAGGGAGGGAGGGCTGGGCCCTTCCTGATCACTCACCTGTCCTTCTCAGGTTGATTATGTGGAGCCCAGCCAAAACACCATCTCTCTGAAGATGATCCCACGCATCGACTATGACCGCATCAAGGCCCGCATGAGTTTGGTACCCTGGGGATGTGATGCCTCTGGGGGAGAGGGAATGCTTTATCCCAGCTGGTGGCCAAGCCCTCCTACCTCACCTTCCCACCCATGCCCCTTTTCTTCCACAGAAAGACTGGATTGCTAAAAGGAAGAAGTTTAAACGGCCTCCACAGAGGCTGTTTGACGCTGAGAAGATTAGGTGAGTGTCCTTGGGGACTGTCTGGATTGGGTTCCCAGAGCTGTGGTGCAGAATGTGCCTTCGCAGTTTCCCTCACAGGGATGGACCCCTGACAGGTTCAGTTTGGGAGTGGTTAGCTGTGAGTATAGCCTCAGCCAAGTCACTTAGCATCCTCATGCCTCAGTTTCCTCTGCTTACAAACATTAATAATAACAACCCCTGCTTCCTTGGATTGTAGGGAGAATTGAATGAATTAATATGCATGTGTGCACAGAGTATCACTTTGCATGTAGTAAGCATGTTTAATGGTATCATATATTGAAATGGGATTTATCGACACGCCAGGTTTTATGAAGTCTCTCTCCCTGATACCCTGATGCCCATGCAAACAAGATGAGGGTATAGAGCCCCTACCCCTCAGGGTGTCTTCCTCCCCTCCCCTCCCCAGCTGGATGGAACTCAGAGCAGCTCAGGGATTCCAGCATTCCAGATCCAGCAGGATTTCCAACAGGAAGGGCAGGAGAGGAGGATATGGAGAAACAAGAGCTGCCAGTGACACTTTCCCTCTGGTCTTGTTCTGGAACCCCTTGTGAGTCAGGCAGACAGTTTTTCATCATCTACATATTAGAATGTGCCTTTTGATCTGGATCCCAGGACCTGGCTGATACCTCCCATGACTGAATTTGACCCATTTACACCACTGGTCTCCACCCGACTGAACCTTCCTTTACTGTGTAGGCGAGAGCAAACCAGAGTGACCCCTCCTGCCCCCCAGCGAGCTGAGGCAACAGTGCCCTGACATAGCCAGCAGAGCATGCTTGTCCCTCTCCCAAATGCACCATGTGAATGAGCAGATGTTTGAGTGAATGGCAGGAGGAGCTCAGCCTGCTCTTCCTTACATTTCCCATTTGGGGCATGGGAGAGGCTTTCCCTCTCCACTCCAGAAGCATGGAACAGGAACTAAATGTCTCTCCCACCCCACATGCAGGGCCAGTAGAATTAAGGAACAGGCTTCGCTGTCCCTCCCCTGCATTTGAATCCTGTCTCAGGCTCACGGCTGGGCCATGTGGTAGGCCTCTCCGAGCCTCATTTCCTCATTTCCCTGGAAAATGAAGAGCATATTACTGATGTCACAGGCTTTGGGGAGGAGTCAGTGAGGTAGTGTGTGTCCAGGCCAGGCACGGGCTCAGTGCTCCATGAATGTTAACTCTGAAATTTTGTCCAACTGGTATTTACTGTGTGTCTGTGATGTGCAGACACTTAGAGGGGAAAAAGAGGAGTCCCTGCCCCTCTGGAGCTGCCATTCTGGTTAGGAAGATTAATCACACAGTAGTTCATCAGTGCATGATGCGCTGTGGTGACAGACAAAGCAGGGAAGGGGCAGTGGAGTGCAGGAAGGTGGGGGCTGTGTGGCGGCCCCTCTCTGTGAGAGATCACTCCAAGAGGGTATGTGTTGGGATGGCCTGGGATGGTCATCCTGAAGTCTTCCCTTGCCAGTGGAGGAGACAGTACAGCAGATTCTCTCTTTTTCTTAACCTTTATTGTTGAAAGTATTACATATTCCCCTTTTAGCAGATTCTCTTCTTAACCTTCCCTTCCAATCTTCTCTCCCTCACAAAATCCCAGGTCCCTGGGGGGTGATGTTGCCTCTGATGGTGACTTCCTCATCTTCGAGGGGAACCGTTACAGCCGGAAGGGCTTTCTGTTTAAGAGCTTCGCCATGTCTGCTGTGGTGAGGGTCCCAAAGAGGGTCGTGCTAATGGCAGTGGGGAGTGGGGTGGCCAAGCTTTCCCTCCTGCAGCCCAGGCCCTGGAGCAGTGGGTTATCTAGGTCTTTCAAGGTAACCCTCAAGTCAGGAGTGTCTCTAGGGGAATAATTCTCACTGTCTTTAGCCCACTCAGCTGGTCTGTGACACTGGCTTACATCCTCTTCTTCCCCTTGTCTCTTGGGGCTCAGATCACAGAGGGTGTGAAGCCCACACTCTCTGAGCTGGAGAAGTTTGAGGACCAGCCGGAGGGCATTGACCTGGAGGTGGTGACTGAGAGCACAGGTATTTGCTTTTGTCTGTAACTTAGGCCACGGAGGAACAGGTGGCTCATGGCAGGCAGCCCCCATGTCAGCCCCATGTCTGCCCCTGCAGGGAAGGAAAGGGAGCACAACTTCCAGCCTGGGGACAATGTGGAGGTATGTGAGGGTGAGCTCATCAACCTGCAGGGCAAGATTCTCAGTGTGGACGGCAACAAGATCACCATCATGCCCAAGCATGAGGACCTCAAGGTGGGTATCCTACTGTCCACATGTATATACTGGGATGAGGGCATGACATTGTAACCATGAGTAATGTAAGGTGGGTGCTGGGTTTAGTTTGCATAGGAGTGTGTGTGTGTGTGTGTGTGTGTGTGTGTGTGTGTCTGTGAGTCCGAGGGCTTGTCTAGGCTAGCATGGTGTGTCTAGGGTGAGGCTGTCTCCAGGTGGGTCTGAGATAGTGTTGAGTCTGGTGTCATGTCTGGGGACAGGTTGGCTCCGTGGGATAAAGGGTTGTCTAGGCTGATATCCTATCTGAGTTCAACTGTCTGGGGCGATCTGAGGGTTGTCCCGGTGGCCTAGGTAGTCTGGTGTGAGCCTGGAGTAGGTCTTGGCTAGGGTCTTTTCGAGAACTTGAATGGATACTGAGGATGGGTGGGGCAGGTGGTTTGTGGTGCCTTTACCTGCTCATTGTCCCCACACCCAATCCCCAGGACATGCTAGAGTTCCCGGCCCAGGAACTTAGGAAATACTTCAAGATGGGGGATCATGTGAAGGTGATTGCTGGCCGATTCGAGGGTGACACAGGCCTCATTGTGCGAGTGGAGGAGAACTTTGTCATCCTCTTCTCCGACCTCACCATGCATGAGGTAGGTCAGAAGGGTGGGAGCTGGCTGGATGTGGTCCGAGGAGAAGACCCAGGCAAGGCAGGCCAGCCATTTGGGCCCTGCTTCACTCCTCTCCCTCTCTTGGCAGCTGAAAGTGCTCCCCCGGGACCTGCAGCTCTGCTCAGAGACGGCATCAGGTGTGGATGTTGGGGGCCAGCACGAATGGGGGGAGCTGGTGCAGCTGGACCCTCAGACCGTGGGTGTCATCGTGCGACTAGAGCGGGAGACCTTCCAGGTGTGTGTGCTGCACTCATTGGCAGGGCTTATTTTTAGGGGGCTTCCTCTCTTTCTCTTTTCATCCTGGGAGGTGGCAGAGTATGGCAGGTAAGAGCCCAGACTGCTGTGTGTGGCAGACCTGCCTCTGTCACCCGTAGCTGGCTTTGTGAGATTAGGCAAGTGGCAAGTCAGTTACCCTTTCTGTGTTTCAGCTTCCCACCTATAAAATGGAGATAGTGGCAGCATCTACTTAATTAGTTGTGAATGAATTTCTGAGGTCAGATATTCGGTGCTTGTTAAAGTAAGGGGTGTTGCAGGTACCCTCTTCCCCTTCACCCATCCTCATGGATGTGGGAGCCACACAGCATAGTGCTTAGAACCCTGCACTCTGGATTCACATCTCAGCTCTGTTACTTTGGTGCTGTGTTACCCTGGGCTGCTGACTTGCCCTCTCTTGGCCTGAGACACCCCCTGTGTAAGATGGGAATCATGACAGCATCCATCTCAGAGGGAAGCTTTGAAGCTTCAGTAAAATCTTATATGAATAATTTAGCATGGGGCCTGCCTGGTACAGAATGACAGGTAAACATTAGCTATTATGTTAGAATCTACTCCTCTGCCCATCTCTCCAGTTCCTGGTGTTCAATCAAGGGGGTGGAGTCTGATTGGGAACGTTTTGGTTGACCCAGTGCCTAGGGGCTGGCGCTCTGACATTTCGGTTGACCCAGAGCCAGGGAGCCTAGATGTCCTGCAGTCTCCCACAAGGAAGGATCATCCCACTTAAGGGAAGCCTTACTCCAGGTCACCATTTCCACTTTCACCCCTCAGTATCCCCCCTCTCCCTCCATAGGTGCTTAATATGTATGGGAAGGTGGTGACTGTCAGGCACCAGGCTGTGACTCGGAAGAAGGACAACCGATTTGCTGTGGCCCTGGACTCGGAACAAAACAACATCCATGTAAAAGACATCGTCAAGGTCATTGATGGCCCCCACTCAGTAAGTATGAGCTCCTGCCCATCAGCTGCGTCTGAAAGAGGAGGGGTGGGGCACAGCCATGAGTGACCGTTCTTTTTCCTCCAGGGCCGGGAGGGTGAGATTCGCCATCTCTTCCGCAGCTTTGCCTTCCTGCATTGCAAAAAACTGGTGGAGAACGGGGGCATGTTTGTCTGCAAGACACGTCACCTGGTGCTGGCTGGGGGCTCAAAGGTAAGGTGAGCATGGTGGCACCTTGTGTAATGGGTGCCTGGCTTGGCTCTCCAGCCTTCCCTGACCCCAGGAGAGACAAAGAATGGGCTTGGAGAGAATTAGAGGGGCAGATGTCAGTGTCAGGTCCTCAGCAAAGTGTGAAGAAAAAGGCTTATTGGGTGTCTGAGCTGTTGACTAAATCCTTCATTCATTTGGTTTTATTGAGCACCTGTTAAGTGCCAGACATGAGAAAAGTAGTGGATAAGAGGCAAACCTGTCCTCTCAGAGCTGTTACTTTGGAGGTGAACAGATAAGTACATACATGGCACAACGTGCAATGTGGGGTGATGACAAGCACTAGGAAGAGAAATAAAACAGGAAAAGGAGATAGAGAATGATGGGGGGAGGGGTGCTGCTTTATTTTTATTTTATTTTTTAATTTTATCTTCATTCTTATGTTCTAGAGATACACCTTTAAACATTTTTTTTTTGAGAGAGAGAAACATCAATTGGTTGTTCCACTTATTTATGCATTCATTAATATGTGTCCTGATCGAACCCGCAACCATGGTGTGTTGGGATGAAGCTCTAACCAACTGAGCTATCCCACCAAGGCTCAAAATATACCTCACTTTTAATTCTCCTAAGTAAATGTGATAATTTTGTGTTTTGCCTGCTGCCTTAACAGGGAAGTTTTTTTTTTAAATATAATCATTTTATTTATTATTGTGTTTTTAAAAAATGTTTTTATTGATTCAGAGAGGAAGGGAGAGGGAGAGAGATATAGAAACATCAATGATGAGAGAGCATCATTGATTGGCATCCTCATGTATGACCCCCACAGGGCATGTGCCCTGACCAGGAATCAAACCATGACCTCCTGGTTCATAGGTCAGTGCTCAACCACTGAACGACACAGGGCCAGGCTTAATTCTGTGTTTTGAAGAAGGATTGGTTCAGAAAGGGAGAGGGGACAGATCTGCTGGTTTATACTTTTCATTAATCTGGTCAGTGATACTATTCATTCACCTAATGGGAGGCTCTTAGGATTTCGTTGAATAAGAGGTATATCTAAATATCTCTTGTTTTAAGATGATCAAACATAGACATATTCAAATATAAGTATTTGATTTTGTTCCACAGTCTATATAGTTGCTATTTGTGACTGCTATAGAACATTCCTCTTACTACAATAGTCTTTACTCTGGGTGTGTGGCTGCGGTTACAGTATGAGTTTTGATGGTGCTATTGATAATGCCTGCTTCATTTCCTTTGACTCCATTACTCTAATTTGCTTTCTTTCTTTAAGTGAATTTTATCCTGGGTCAATATAATAATATACATTTAGAATACTATTTTGTTTACGAATGTTGTAAAGTGATCCAAAATAGTTTTGGGGCAACATAATACCTATTTTATTTTATTTTATTTTTATATATTTTATTGACTTTTCACAGAGAGAAAGGGAGAGGGATAGAGAGCTAGAAACATCGATGAGAGAGATACATCGACCAGCTGCCTCCTGCACACCCCCCACCGGGGATGTGCCCGCAACCAGTGTACATGCCCTTGACCGGAATCGAACCTGGGACCTTTCAGTCCGCAGACCGACGCTCTATCCACTGAGCCAAACCGGTTTCGGCCATAATACCTATTTTAAATTTAAGAAAATCTGGTTACCAAAACTAGTTATCTAAAAGTAGTTCATCTTTGCCCTGCTGGTATGACTCAGTGGTTGAACATCGACCTATGAACCAGGAGGTCATGGTTCAGATTCCCAGTCAGGGCATATGCCTGGGTTGTGGCTGTGGGCTTGATCACCAATAGGGTCCGTGCAGGAGGCAGCCAATCAATGATTCTCTTCATTAATATTTCTTTCTCTCCCTCCCTCCCTCCCTCTCTCCCTGTTCCTTCCTCTCTGAAATAAATAAAATTTAAAAAACAAACAAAAAACCTTAAGAAAAAACAAAAGTAGTTCAACTTTGTTGTAGTTGTCCTTGTCAATGGAACAGAGCATCCTTCCTTAGCAGAGAGTTAGCATATATGCTGTATAGGTTAACTTGCATATTTTCTGCTAGAGCTGTGTATATGCTGCCCCTGTGGGAGGTAGGAAGGATGGGAAGGTGAACTACAAAGGAGAGGACTCTCTCTGCCAGAGGTGTGGTTATTTTTTATTTATTTTAAAAAATATATTTTATTGATTTCAGAGAGGGAGGGAGAGGGATAGAGAGATAGAAACATCAATGATGATAGAGAATCATTGATTGGCTGCCTCCTGCATGCCCCCCACTGGGGATTGAGCATGCAACCTGGGCATGTGCCCTTGACCGGAATAGAACTTGGGACCTTTCAGTCCATAGGCCGACGCTCTAGCCACTGAGCCAAACTGGCTAGGGCGAGGTGTGTATATTTTAAAAGTAATACAAAATTGCATGATGGAATTTGAAGTTTAAGTTTATTCTGCTGCTCTAATCCATTAACAGATGAAAAATGGTTCTGATTTTTTAAAAGCCCGTAAGTTTTAAAGGCGAAATATTACTGGTAACATGGACATTAATAACATTGTTAACATGATATATTTCATTTTCATCTTACATTACTTTCTTTGTGTTTGTGAGAAACCCAAAGGAAGTTTATGGGCATTAAAGAGAAAAATGTCTAATAGACATTTATAATGAAAGTTTTCCTAGCTTTTTCCTTCGTGTTTTTGTTTTGTTTTGTTTTAACTACTATGGTCTATTAAGGATAATGATAGGAGATAGAGAATGATGGGGGCTGCTGCTTTAGATAGAGGAGGTTAAGGAAAGGCCTTAGGTGATATTTGAGCAGAACCTGAATATACGGTATGTATGGAGAGCCACAAGAATATCTCAGGGACACAGCAAATGCAAAGGCCCTGAGGTGGTATTTGCAGGAAGGTTCTGTAGAACCAGGTATCAGAAAGAAAATCAGGCCTGGGATCTGGGTAGCTGGGACTAGGAGGTGGTTTCCTTAAGGCCCTGCAAATGGGATGATGAAGTCCATGGCTTGCAGTTTTTGTGTCACTAGGGATTTAAATTCCTGATGACCACATTTCAGTTCCACTCCTCGACTAGGGCCTCTTGATTAACAGGCCCACGATGGCACAGGAGTGCTGGCAGTTTCCCCAAAGGGAAATTGAGGTATTGTCACCAGGAGGAGGTGGGGATGGTGGCCGGAAGGTTCAAGTAGGAACTGTTCTCAAATGCAGGCAAGCAGTTTGGCAAGGGGGCTGGGCTCAGTCACCCAGACCCTGCCTGTCAGTTCACTTCTTGTTCCTCCTTTAGCCACGAGATGTGACCAACTTCACCTTGGGTGGCTTTGCCCCAATGAGTCCCCGGATCAGCAGCCCCATGCACCCCAGTGCTGGAGGTGAGGGGGAGTCAGGATGGGGCTGTGTCTGGGGATTGGGGAGGGAGGTTCAGCCCACAGTCACTGAGTGCCTACTCTGGGCTGGCTCAGCCAGATGGGGCTCACAGCCTACTGGAGACCAGGCCCCACCCCAAAGTGACAGCCCAAGGTGGTCAGGGCTGTGATCGGAACCCCAGAGAAGGCTTCTAACCCAGCAGGGGAGGAGGAGAGTCAAACTGGTGAAGAGAGGGTTTGTGGGTACCCTAGCTGGGCACAGAATGTGAGGGGAGGGCATGGCCCTGGGACTGGTGATGTTCTTTTCCCTCCTCAGGTCAGCGTGGTGGCTTTGGTAGCCCAGGTGGCAGCAGTGGTGGCATGAGCAGGGGTCGGGGGCGAAGAGACAATGAGCTCATCGGCCAGACTGTGCGCATCTCCCAGGGGCCCTATAAAGGTGATCTTTGAAGGCCATGTGGAGGCCTGGGGAGGGGGCATGGTGAAGGAGAGCCCACCCAGTCTGACCTCCTACTCTCCACCAGGCTACATTGGTGTGGTGAAGGATGCCACGGAGTCTACGGCCCGAGTGGAGCTGCATTCTACCTGCCAGACCATCTCTGTAGACCGTCAGCGGCTCACCACAGTGTACGGGCTGGGCCAGGGCAGGGCTGGGAGTGGGTTATCAGGTGGTGAGAAGGCCCACTCACCCCACTAGTTGTCTCTGTCCACAGGGGCTCACGGCGCCCGGGTGGCATGAACTCAACCTATGGGCGGACACCCATGTATGGCTCCCAGACACCCATGTATGGTTCTGGCTCCCGCACACCCATGTATGGCTCTCAGACACCTCTTCAGGATGGTGAGTGCTCCCCAGGGGACAGGGAGGAGGCGTGATGAAGGGGAACTGGAGATAGGACAGAGCTGAAGGACACATACATCTCTCCTGTTACAGGCAGCCGCACCCCGCATTACGGCTCGCAGACACCCCTGCATGATGGCAGCCGTACTCCTGCCCAGAGTGGGGCCTGGGATCCCAACAACCCTAACACGCCATCACGGTGAGGACCAGTTGCTGAGGGCACAAGGTTTTCTGAGCTACTGGGAGTGTGTGCCACGTGTGACTTATGCTGGGTGTCTGGGAGGAGAGGCTCACCCTGAATTCTCAGCTTCCAGCCCTGGCTGGTCTGTGAAGGAGTAGGCATGGTGGGGCAAAATAATCTTTCCGACTCAGTAGCACACTGGTTAAAACCTGGGTTTGGAGACAGTGTGTGTGACTTTGGTCATGTGACAGGTTGTGTGACTCTGGGCAGCCTAATCTCTGACTCTTGTCTCCTCGGCTGTGAAATGGAAGCTTCCAGATGAGGCTGTTGTAAGGGTGAAGTTGCCTCAGTTTGTCTGGTTACAGTGGTGTTCTGGAAGCATTTGCTACATTGTTATGATCACCATTTTAAACAGACTTCTTTCTCCAACAGGGCTGAGGAAGAATATGAGTACGCCTTCGACGACGAGCCCACTCCATCCCCGCAGGCCTACGGGGGTACCCCCAATCCCCAAACACCTGGCTACCCAGACCCCTCATCTCCGCAGGTTAACCCGCAGTACAACCCACAGACACCAGGGACACCAGCCATGTGAGTCCACTGGGGTAGCCCTAATTAACTCTGCCCAAACTCTCCCCAGTGCCACCACTTCCTCTTCCCTGCCCCCAACAAACGGCCCCTTCGCTCCTTGTCTCTGCAGGTACAACACAGACCAGTTTTCCCCCTATGCTGCCCCCTCTCCACAAGGCTCCTACCAGCCCAGCCCTAGTCCCCAGAGCTACCACCAGGTGGCACCAAGCCCAGCTGGCTACCAGAACACCCACTCTCCGGCCAGCTACCACCCTACACCCTCGCCCATGGCCTATCAGGTGCTGGTTAGCTGGCATGTCCCTTGAGGGTGGTGGCCTAGGGTGGGTGTCAGGCCTTTAAGGACAACCAGCTCAGATGACCTGTTCCCAACAGTACTGCCCCTCTTTCTCCTACAGGCCAGCCCCAGTCCGAGCCCTGTTGGCTACAGTCCGATGACACCTGGAGCGCCCTCCCCTGGTGGCTACAACCCACATACACCAGGCTCAGGCATTGAGCAGAACTCTAGTGATTGGGTAACCACTGACATCCAGGTGAAAGTGCGGGACACCTATCTGGATACGCAAGTGGTGGGGCAGACGGGGGTCATCCGCAGTGTCATGGTAAGTGGGGCCCAGGCTGGTGGGTAGGCAGGCATCCTCTCCTTTGGGTGTTCCATAAAGTCTGTTGTGTTCATCACTGGGGTTCCCGCTGCCTGGAATAATGACTGACACCCATGAGTATGGCTACTTTGTGAGACACTCTTCTGAGATCAGTTCAGTAACATGGACTGAATGCTGTTGAGCCAGGCTTCACCCACAGCACTAGGCACCCACAGCCCCTGGGTTCTCCCTGCTCCAGCACTACTGGCCTCTCCATTTTTTAGTCACCGAGTTCCCTCTACCCTCAGGACCTTTGCTCATCACTTTCTTCTGTGTAGAACTCTCTTCCTTTCATTCTTTGTCTAGTTAACTTCTCTTTATCTTCAGGAAAGCACCCAGGCTATTTCAGGTCTATATCGTATAGGTCCACATAATTCTTCCTCATGGACCTCTGCCTAAAAGCTTTAAGTTTGCCCTGGTGATTTTTTGATTACTAATCCTGTGCTTTATTCCTAAGTAGTCCCAGTTCTTAGTTGAAGAACTGGCACCTTGTTTGGCTCACCAGCAAATAGTGAATTAATTAAACATCAGAGACCAAGCAAGACAGCTCCAGGCTCTGCCCTCACAGATTTCACATTCTAGTGGGACATGTTACCAGACATGCCCCCGACACTGCCCGAGTGGCCAGAGCTGGAATAGGGGAAGCCCAGAGGGCAAGGGGAGCTATGCCAACTCAGAGAAGGCACCTTACCAACTTTGGAGGGGTCAGGGCGGGCTTCCTGGAGGAGACACCTGCACTGAGACCTGAAGAATAATAGGAGTCAGTGGCTGGAGAGGTGGTTCAGTGTGTTCCAGACAGAGAGGACTCAAAAGGCCTAGAGGTGAGGGAAAGCCTGGCACATTATGGGGAGTTGAAGTATGTTCATCATGTCTGGAACATAAAGAACCAAGCCACAGAAGTGACTGGGGCCAAGTCACATGTCAGCCTGGGGAATGTGGACTGTGTCCTGAGGACATGGAGATCATGGAAGAATCTAAGCAGGGATCAGATATGTTTTTTGGGATTAATTCACTATGTTGCTCTATCAAGGTTATGGGTGGTGAGCCTGGGGACAAAGCTGGGGGAAGGTCAGGTTGCACTACAGGGCCTGCGGAAGGGGGCGGCGGGTAGGAGGAGAGGAGGGAAACACCCTCAGGAGGCTGAATGGACAGGCCTCAGAGCTGGAGGTTGTCAGTGAAGGAGCCAAGACAAGGTTCAGAGTCTGGCTGAGGACTGAGGGATGGTAGGGCCATCCCTGAGATAGGGCCCAGGAGGAGCAGGTGTGTGGAAAAATCTGAAGCCATTTTAGGATGAAGAGTTAAGTGCCTGAGAAGCAGTGTCCCTTTTGGCCTAAGGTGGCTTCATTCTGATGCTTCTCTTGCTGATCTGGTCACCCTGCCCCTACATACCAGACTCCAGGCCTTGGAACCTGGCCTAGCCTTGGCCTTTCCTGCCGTGTCACCTTGGAAAAGTGACTTCTTAGAATGAGCACTGAGCCCGAGTCCCTTGCGTGTGAGCATCAGTCCTATGTTGGGAGCGGGTCAGGCTAACCAGGTTGTCCCCACCCCCAGGGAGGCATGTGTTCTGTGTACCTGAAGGACAGTGAGAAGGTTGTCAGCATCTCCAGTGAGCACCTGGAGCCCATCACCCCCACCAAGAACAACAAGGTAAGGAGGGACATGGCTGTGAGCACTGGGCTTCGGGCACTGGGCTGCTGGCATGGACCTGACGCCATACCCGCTCTCCAGGTGAAGGTCATCCTGGGCGAGGATCGGGAAGCCACAGGAGTCCTGCTGAGCATTGATGGTGAGGATGGCATCGTCCACATGGACCTAGATGAACAGTTCAAGATCCTCAACCTCCGCTTCCTGGGGAAGCTCCTGGAGGCTTGAGGCCGGCCGGGCTGGTGAACTTTGACAGTCATCTGGCAAATAGAGGGTGTCCCTTCTTCCTTCCCTAGTCCTTGGTTCTGACATAGGATCCAGGTGTGGAGCAGACCTTAGCCTGGTTGTTCAGTATTTCCTTTTCTTTTCCTTTCAGGATTCCTATCTTTCTCCTTGATGTTTATGGGAATGAGTAGAGTCTGGGGGAGGGTCCCCATTTTCCTGTATCCCCCCTTCCTCAGCTTGCTTTTATGTTAGGGTCTTACAATAAAAAGCTGTCAAAAGTCTTGCGTGCGTATGTGTGTGCTAACGTAAAAACATTCAAACTTGTAAAGAATTTTTGTGAGTTTATTTGAGCCAAACCGTCAACAATTGCCGGGAAGCAGATCTCAACAGATTGGGATAATGCTCTGGAGAATGGCAGTTCTTCACCTTGTTTTATACATTGTAATCAAAGGAGATGTAAGTGGGTTATATGAAATCCATTGGTGATAGATTGGAGAGGCGGGAGAAAGCAAAGGGGCATGGGGAGAACCTTCGGGGATTGGATAAAAGGTAAAATGATTAAAAAAAAATGATAAGACACATACTTCTTTTATTTAGGTGGGTGCAGGATAGTTAACAGTTAATAATTGTATCTAATAAAAGAGTAATATGCAAATTGACCATCACTCCAACACAAGATGGCTGCCCCCATGTGGACACAAGATGGCCAGCAGGGGAGGGCAGTTAGGAGGGACCAGGCCTGCAAGGGAGGGCAGTTGGGGGCGATCAAGCCTGCAGGGGAGGGCAGTTAGGGGTGACCAGGCAGGCAGAGGAGGGAAGTTGGGGGTGACCAGGCCTGCAGGAAGGGCAGTTGGGGGCGACCAGGCTGGCAGGGGAGGGCAAAGACCTGCAGGGGAGGACAGTTGCGGGGGACCCAGGCCGGCAGGGGAGGGAAGTTGGGGGCAACCAGGCCTGCAGGGGAGGGCAGTTAGGGGCGACCAGATCTGCAGGGGAGGACAGTTGGGGGGGGACCAGACTTGCAGGGGAGGACAGTTGGGGGGGACCAGACCTGCAGGGGAGGACAGTTGGGAGGGGACCAGACCTGCAGGGGAGGACATTTGGCGGGGGGGACCCAGGCCTACAGGGGAGGGCGGTTGGGGGTGACCAGACCTGCAGGGGAGGGCAGTTGAGGGAGACCAGGCCTGCAGGGGAAGGCAGTTGGGGGGGTGACCAGGCCTGCAGGGGAGGGCAATTGGGGGCAACCAGGCTTGCAGGGGAGGACAGTTGGGGGGGACCCAGGCTGGCAGGGGAGGGAAGTGGGGACAACCAGGCCTGCAGGGCAGGGCAGTTAGGGGCGACCAGACCTGCAGGGGAGGACAGTTGGGGGGGACCCAGGCTGGCAGGGGAGGGAAGTGGGGACAACCAGGCCTGCAGGGCAGGGCAGTTAGGGGCGACCAGACCTGCAGGGGAGGGCAGTTGAGGGAGACCAGGCCTGCAGGGGAGGGCAGTTGTGGGGGGAGCAGGCCTGCAGGGGAGGGCAGTTGGGGGGTCCAGGTCTGCAGGGGACGGCAGTTAGGTGCATTCGGGCCAGCAGGGGAGGGCAGTTAGGGGCGACCAGGCTGGCAAGGGAGGGAAGTTAGGGGTGACAGGGCCAGCAGGGGAGGGCAGTTGGGGGTGACCAGCCCTGCAGGGGAGGACAGTTAAGGGTAACAAGGCCAGCAGGGGAGGACAGTTAGGGGTGACAAGGCCAGCAGGGGAGGGCAGTTAGGGGCAATCGGGCTGGCAGGGGAGCATTTAGGCATCGATCAGGCTGGCAGGGGAGTGGTTAGGGGGTGATCAGGCTGGCAGGTAGAAGCAGTTAGGGCAATCAGGCAGGCAAGCAGGGGAGCGGTTGGGAGCCAGCAGTCCTGGATTGTGAGAGGGATGTCCCAGATTGGAGAGGGTGCAGGCTGGGCTGAGGAACAGCCTCCCCACCCCGCCCCGTGCACAAATTTCGTGCACCGGGCCTCTAGTGTATTATAAAATATTTCAAAAAGATATACCAGGAACACCTGTGTCCCCACCACCCAGTTTAGGAAACAATATGTACCAAATAGCACCCACTTTAGCAGCACCCGCAGTCCATTCCCCCCCATAGGTATCCACAACCCTTAATTGCATTTGTCTTTTGTTTTGTTAATCCTCACCTGAGAATATTCTTCCATTGCTTTTCAGAGAGTGAGTGTGAGTGTGTGTGTGTGTGTTGGGGGGGGGGGGGGGCAGAAAGAGAAACATGATGTGAGAGACATGCATTGGTTGCCTCCATCAGGCTCCCGACCCTGTGGGGTGGCCTGACCAGGAATGGAACCCGCCACCCTTCTGTGCGCAGTCTGATGCTCTAACCATTGCGCCACATCGGCCAGGGCCCATTTGTCTTTTGGCTTGGTACTTTAACCACCATAGTATGTACCCCTAAAGGTTATATGGTCGTTTTACAAGTTTTTTAAAGTTCACATAAATACTATCCGACTTTCCCCCCCTCAAACTAATTTGAAGGAGATCCACTGTGGCTACCGGTGGCCACTAATCCGTTGATTTCCCACACTCCCGACAAGGCCCGACGCGGCCGCTGTTCCTCTGGCAGGTTCCCCTGAAATGTTTGGCCTACCCACCTGGGAGGAAGGGCGAGCGAGGGGTCTGAGAACAGGAGCGCAAACAGATGGCCTCCCCGTGAGGCAGCGAGCTTGTGAGGGCTGGCAGCCTGAGGGTGTCAGTGTGGGCTCAGCTTCACCTCTGGGCAGGTACTGCAGCCGGGGCGGGGGAGGGTCCCTTCGGCCCCAGCGGCGCGTGGAGCAGGCTGGCTCTCCATCCCTTCAGGCGCGCGGGGCCAGGCGGAAGGGCCGCTTCAGGCGAGCACGGCCGCAACTGGACGCCCGAAGCCTTTTGTCTCTCTCGGGCCGCCGTCCACCCGTCCCGCCCCTGCTTTCCCATTGGCCAGAGCCCCGCCCGGGACAAGAGGGAAGAGGGGCGAGTAGGCGGAGACCGCGTGACGTCAGCGCAAGATGGCGGCCCCGGCGGCGCTGGCCCTTCGCTGGCGGAGCGGACTCTCGCTCGGCGCGCGGGGCTTGTGCGCGAGGCTGGTGACGCTGCCCCCCCGGGCCTCGGGCCAGGTGAGCGTCCCGGGACGGTGGTGGGCTCCGGGTGCAAAGGCTCCTTCCTGGATTTCCGGGCGGGTCGCCGCTCCACGGTTCTGGGACGCTGCACCTCAGGGTGCTGAATGGAACGCCGCCCGCGTTTCGGCTTGTCCCAGCCTCCCCGGGGTGACCGACACCTGCTCCCCAGGGGTGGGGTGGGTGCTAGGGGCTCCAGGACATGCTCTGGACTCCACTTCCTTTGGGCACCACGTGGGTGCCGGGGAAGGAGGGTCACCTGTTCCTCAACTCTATGGCCGCTCAGGGAATAACTTGAGGGGAAGGGACTCGGGACGCTGGAATCGCTGCCTGGCCTTGGGGGTATTTTCCCCGCGGTAGTGATGGTGGTGAAGTAGATGTTCGGGCTTTTGACTCGACCTGCCTCCATGTTGACTGAGAACCAGCCTTTCTGACCTTCAGGTCCATCACTTCCGTGCCCTGTTCCCCAATCCCCAGACAAGCGATCGCAACCCCACACCCCCAGCTCCCCGTCCCGGCTCGCAACCTCTTCCCCTCAGTAACCTGGGCTCCAGTCATCAGGATGCCTTAACTCCCTGTTCTGTCCCCCTGTGTGCCCTCCATTGCTTTGCTCCTGGCATCCCCATGTTCAGCCAGGCTCCTGATCTCATTTCCCCGCCCTGCTTTTCTGGGCGCCAGGTTCTCCAGTCCTTTGCCTGCAGTATCCTGGGTACCAGGCCTGTCAACTCTTGAATCTCTCAGACAGTATTTTTTTTTAAATATGTATTTTATTGCTTTTTTACAGAGAGGAAGGGAGAGGGATAGAAAGTTAGAAACATCGATCAGCTGCCTCCTGCACACCTCCTACTGGGGATGTGCCCACAACTAAGGTACATGCCCTTGACCGGAATCGAACCCGGGGACCCTTCAGTCTGCAGGTCGATGCTCTATCCAGTGAGCCAAACCGGTCAGGGCTCAGACAGTATTTGTTGACCCCTCTGAGAGACCCAGTCAAACTGCTGGCTGCCCCTCCAGGGACACAATCCCATAGGCTATGTGGGTGTCTGCTTCCTGGCTCCGGACCTTGATTCTTATCTGACCAGGGTGTCGGAACCATCCTGACTATCTCTCTCTTCTCATTCGGCTAACCAACCCTTTCTCAATTGTAGGCCAAGGAGATGGGGAGCCGCCAAAGCACTAAGGCCCAGGCCCAGGGGTCCCAGCAGCAGCAGGGCGCAGAGGGTCCCAGCTATGCCAAAAAAGTCGCACTCTGGCTTGCTGGGCTGCTTGGGGCTGGTGGAACCGTGAGTGTCGTCTATATCTTCGGTGAGGGACATATTCCTGTCCTGCAGTTTTGTTCTGTTGGCTCTTTATTCTCCTGCAGAAGCTTCCCCTCTTTACCCATCATCCTTCCCTGGCCCCTCCTACAATAGGACAGTCAACTAGAACAGCAGTTGCCAACCAGTGGTCCGCGGACCACTGGTGGTCCATGAGGTCCGAAAGGTTGGCGACCGCTGAACTAGAACATCTACCTTGGAAAGTGGGAAATCTCCTTTCTTCTCTCTTCTATCCCCTGTGCTCAAGGTTCCACTGTTTCTAGTTGCTTTTGTATTAGTCTACAGGGAATAAGTTGGAAGAGGGGAAAATGGGGAAGGATAGGCCTGGATCAGCCTCCTACATTGCCTCTTTCCTCTGCACCCAAAACTCCAGCCCTCCACTAATCCCTTTATCACTCTGGCCCCATTCCCTCGTTTCTTAGAGACCCAGGCTTCCTGGCTATAAGCCCCTGCCTCTCAGTTTTAGGAGACCATGTTTCAAGCCCTCTTCCCTTACACCCAAGAATCCAGGCCCTCTGCTTTTTTTTCTCCCTCAAGACCCAAAAGATGGGGTCCCAGTTCCTCTGGTTCATTTCTGTCTTCCTTGCAGGAAACAACTCTGTGGATGAAACTGGTGCCAAGGTAAGGGGGAAAGATACCCAGAGGCCTTGCTAGGGGTCTCATCCTGTGGATGCCACACACCCCTACCCCCCTTTGGTCAGTTCAGGCTCATTTCTGGTCTGGAGTGAGTCTCTCCCTCCTGGGCACCTTTGCCTACTCCTTCCAGGGCCCTGGAGATGATTCCTTTTCTGGGTGTGATGGGGTTTTGCCTCTGCTATCTCAAACCCTCTGTTTTTCTCTCTACCTCATAGATTCCCGATGAATTCGACAATGGTGAGTAAACAAGCATAAAATCTATGGTCCTCTGACCCTCCATACTCTGCCATTTGTAGGGATGTTGCTCTGCCCATATGGTGCCCCTCCTCCTTCTACTGGGGGTAGGGGAGTCAGTAGCTGGATGACTTTTGGGGGAAGGGCATTACAAAGCCCCAGTCCCCTTCTCTGGCCCCTCAGCCCAGGAGCAGATGGTCAGGGACAGATGGGGGGAGGGGAGTCTGGGGTGGGAGTGCGTTGGGAGAAGGTGCTGTCTGTTGCCAGACACACATGGCTTCCTGTGCCTTAGATCTGAGCATATGCAGCCCCTAAGTCCCTCCACTTTATAACAGCCTCTTCTCCCCGCCCCAAGCCTCTACCCCATCGAGCTCCTCATTTCCAAAACAATGCCTCCTTCCTCCCTCCCCTTTTTAATTAGCTTTTGGTGGGGAGTTTCTGACCGATTAGACAGTAGAGAGTAGTTGTCAGGTTTGTTTGTTTTTAAAGAATATATCATTTTCATGGTTTTATTTTTTGTTTTTCTGTTTCTTTTTTCATAAAAAAAAATATATATGTATATATATATATATATATTTTTTTAATTTCTTTATTGATTAAGGTATCACATATTTGTCCTCATCCCCCCATTCCCATCCCACACCCCTCCCCACACATGCCCCCACCCCCCTGTTGTCCTTAACCACTGGTTAGGCTCATTTGCTTGCACACAAGTCCTTTGGTTGCCCTATTGATAGTTTGGATCAGATAATTCTTTGTTGTGGGGGAGTGTCCTGTGCATTGTATGATGTTTAGCAGCTTCCTGGGCCTCAACATACTAGATGCTAGTATCTTGACAATCAGAAATGTTTCCAGACATTGCCAAATTTCCTGGGGAGAGAGGGAGACAAAATTGCTCCTAGTTGAGAACCACTGGTTTAAAGTACACAAATGTGTGTATATGCCATCATTAAAAAAAAAGTTTTTATTAATTTCAGAGAGGAAGAGAGGGATAGAAACACCAACGATGAGAGAAAATCATCGATTGGCTGCCTCCTGCATGCACTACACTGGGGATCAAGCCTGCAACCCGGGCACGTGCCCCAACTGGGAATCGAACTGTGATCTCCTGATTCATGGGTCAGCGCTCAACCACTGGGCCACACCGGCCGGACTGTCCATCATTTTTTAACTAGACTCAGCATACTGGCTTAAAGCAGGCAGATCTGGAAGCCTAGTGTTTCCAAATGAACTAAATATAGTGGCCTCATGTCAGCAGAGTTATAGGTGGGCTTCAAGTGGGCAGATGTATAAACATTCTATTTTATACCTGGGGTGGTGTGTGAATGAAGTATTTGAGTTAAAATTGGGCAGGTGAATAAATATATTTGTTCCTGTCTGGTTGTTACATCATTGCCTTCTACCTTTGGACTTAGAAATGAGCTGGTTCAAAACGGGTAGACCTGTTTGTATCTGGTCCATAAGTAAAGCCATGGTTTGTCCAGAGGTTGAACAGTGCCTTATCGTGGAATCCCTTTGTGCCCGGTGTTCTAGATCCAATTCTGGTACAGCAGTTGCGCCGGACATACAAATATTTCAAAGATTATAGACAGGTGAGCAGGAGCCCTGGGCCCAGTCCCTATCCCTCCATTCCCCAGCCCCCTGCTCCTTGTCTGAATGCCCCATTCTGTCCCTGTACCACAGATGATCATCGAGCCCACTAGCCCCTGCCTTCTCCCAGACCCTCTGCGAGAGCCGTACTATCAGCCGCCCTACACGCTGGTCTTGGAGCTCACCGGCGTCCTCTTGCACCCTGAGTGGTCGGTGTGTCCTGGGGAAGGCAGCGAGTTGGGGACACTGGATAGACCTGGGTGGCTAGATGATGATGATGTGGTTAGGGGCATAGCCTGGAGCCAGTCTGGGATTTAGCCCAAGCTCCCCTGTGTGATCTTGGGGAGGAGGTGTCACTCTCATTGCCTCTTTCCTCAACTGTGATGCTCCCCACCATGAACCCCTCAAGCGCCATAAAGACAGGGAAGAGCAGGCTGGTTCTGGGAATCCCTCGGGCTGGGTCTTGGTTCTTTTGGGAACTCTGGGACCGCTGGGTCTCAGTGCTTTACTCTTCTCACTCCCCAGCTGGCCACTGGCTGGAGGTTTAAGAAGCGTCCAGGCATAGAGACCTTATTCCAACAGCTTGCCCCTTTGTATGAAATCGTCATCTTTACATCAGAGACTGGCATGGTGAGGCCCTGGGGAAGGGAGGGATGGTCTGTGTGGGGGAGGGGTGAGAGAGCTGCAGGGCCAGGGCTCAGCCTGACTTTGTTCTTCCTCCATTGTACTCCAGACTGCATTTCCACTCATCGACAGTGTGGACCCCCACGGCTTCATCTCCTACCGCCTCTTCCGGGATGCTACACGATACATGGATGGGCACCATGTTAAGGTGCCATGTCGGGGCCATGGGTCGATCTCTGGGATTGGGGGTTGGCACTTCATGAGGGAAAGAGGACCCAGGTCTGATCCTGTCCCCAGTCTGGACTGGGCCTCGGGGCCCTCTCCCTTCCCCAGAATCTGGCAATGGAAGTGGGGAAATGGGATCTTCCTAAAGAGGGCAAGGGGTAGGGAAAAGGAAGCTGTTTTTATTTCTCTGTGTCTGGAACTGAGTGTCTCTGGGACTGTGTAATTATAGTATCCTATCTGAGACCCTGTTGGGGTTTGTTTGACCTGGGGTCTGTTGTTGTCACCAGCAACGTACCCATGGAAACAGGAGTTCATGGGTCTGTGAATGGGTCTCTGTGAGTCTAGGTCCAAGTTCCCATATGTTTAGGTGTCTGTTGGCTTTCTCACTGTATGTTGGTGGATCTGTGTAGTTCTTCAAGGTTCAGAAGGATGTGAACTGTGATTGAGGGTTTGAAGGGTCTGTGTCTGGGTACCTGTCTTTGAGTGAGTCCCAGTGTAGCTATAGATCTGTCTGTGTTTCTTTTTGTTGTTGTTGTTGTTAATCCTCACCTAATTGATTTTTAGAGAGTGGGAGGAAGGGAGAGAGGCACAGAGAGAGAAACATTGATGGGAGAGAGACACATCGATTGGTTGCCTCCTGCACATGCCCCGACCAGGGCAAGGGATGGAGCCTGCAACCGAGGTACGTGCCCTTGACCAGAATTAAACCCGGGACTCTTCAGTCCGCAGGCTTATGCTCTATCCACTGAGCCACACCGGCTAGGGCAGTCTGCACTTTTTTATCTGGGTGAGAGGTTCACAAACTTTCAACTTGTCACAGTCACTTGGGGCAGTGGTTGAACACACAAGTGCTTGGCTTCCTCCCCAGGGAACCTCCAAATCAACCTGTCTGTGTACCAGGCCCTGGGTCCAGGAATCTGTGTACTGGCTCCCTGGGGAATTTGATGCCATCATCCCAGCTTGGTCTTTGGGAGGCTCCATCATGATGATCCCGGTGTACAATGGTGTGTGTGTGTGTCTGTCTCTCCCTTTGTGGGTTCTTTGTGGGAAGGGAAGGGGCATAGGCTTTAACCTGACTTATTCCCGACTTCTAGGACATTTCCTGTCTGAATCGGGACCCAGCCCGTGTGGTGGTTGTGGACTGCAAGAAGGAAGCCTTCCGCCTACAGCCCTACAATGGTGTCGCACTGCGGCCCTGGGACGGCAACTCTGATGACCGGGTCTTGTTGGACCTGTCTGCCTTCCTCAAGAGTGAGGCTGACCCCTGACCTGACTTCTGACCCTAGAGCCTTTGACCTTCAAGAGGAATTACAGTCACTTGATTTTTGGCTTGTTTTTCATGTAAAACTGGGTACTTGAGATGTGGAAGGTCCACAAGCATCTTGCAATCTTTAGAAGCTTAGCATGTTTGGGGTGCTCCTCAGGAATGTTTAGGGGAGCCCTTTTAAATTGTTGAAAAGTGTTCCAGGTAGCACTGATCCCCTAGTATTTGACCTTTATTCTTGTGGGTCTGCCTGCCTCTGGCCTTCAGCCTGGCTGACTCCTGCCTGCTGTGTCCCCAGCTATTGCATTGAATGGTGTGGAGGATGTCCGGACTGTGCTGGAACACTATGCCTTGGAGGATGACCCGCTGGAGGCTTTCAAACAGCGCCAGAGCCGGCTAGAGCAGGTGGGTGCTCCGATCCCAGCCCAGGTGGGGGACATCGCAGCAGCTATCCAGGGTCCTGAAGGTGGAGCCTGGAGCAGCCTGGCTCTGCTCTGGGCTTTGTGACCTTGAGCAGATAGATACCTTCTCTTCCACACCACCTGTCCTGTAGGGCTCTTGTAATGACGGGCAAATTGATTCTGCACCTGCTCTGAGAAAAGGAGGCAGAAAACACCAAGCATTTGAGATAGATCTGGGAGAGGAGTTGTCCTTGGTGGTCTTGAGCTGGTCTGGGGGCCCCAGTGTTTTGTGGACCATGGGTTGGATCAGGTCTGGAAAGAGGGATCCATGAACATTTGGCCCCAGGGTCTGGGGAATGAGTTCTGGTGGTCTATTGTGATCTTGGTGACTTGGAAGTAAGACTAAGTATGGATTGTCCTAGCCAGTCTCGTTCAGTGGATAGAGTGTCACCCTGCGGACTGAAGGGTCCTGGGTTCAATCCCTGTCAAAGGCACATGACCGGGGTGGCAGGCTCGATCCCCAGTAGGGGGTATGCAGGAGGCAGCCGATCAATGATTCTCTCTCATCACTGATGTTGCTATCTCTCTCTCCTTCCTTCCTCTCTGAAATCAATAAAAATACATATTTTTAAAAAGTATAGATGGAGTCTGGGAAAGAGATTCCCTGGGATCTAGAACTGAGGTTGATTAGATTCTGCATTGGGTCCTTGGAGTAGGGCCAGAATTCCTGGGAGATTTGAGCCTGGGATCCCCCACCATCCACACAGAAGTCATAGGCCTCCAGGCTGGGCAATGTGAGACCAGGGAACGGAACAGTGCAGTCTGGTAAAGGGTTTCGAGTCTCGCCAGCATCCATGCAGGGGTAAATAGGTTCCGCGTTGAGGAGAGGGGCCCCAGGGAGCTGGGGAAGGTGATCATGAGGATACTGGGATTTGAATCTGGGCTCCTATGACTCACAGCTGGCTCATGCCAGTGTCTGGTCTCGGTTCCTGGGGTCTGGGCTGTTTTGGGGGTTTGAGGGAAGGGGTCTGGGCTGGGCAGAGGTTTAAGAAAGGTGGCTTCTGGGCTGAGAACTGGGGACCTGGGATTCTGGGAGGAGGCTCTACTCATCCTGCTGACCCTCTCTCTCCTCTTTGCCTGCCCCAGGAAGAGCAGCAGCGCCTGGCCGAGCTCTCCAGATCCAGCAAGCAGACCCTCTTCTTCAGCTCTCTTACCAGCCGCCTGTGGCCTCGCTCCAAACAGCCCTGACCTCTGGGCCTCCTCAAACTTAGTGCCTGGGTCCTGGACCCCAGGCTGCAGTGCTCCCAGACCACGGCTTGGGCAGCCACATGTCCAATAAAGTCCATCCCAGACGCCATACTCCTGTGTCCAGAGAGTCTCCAGATGGGGGCATTGGGGTGAGGTCTGAGTGCCTGATTAGCTGCCAAGCACAGAGTGGGTGCTTTGGTGGATCAGGGCTGGTTTTTAACCCAGGCCTGGTGATCTGAAAACCTGGGTCCCTACTCTGGCTGAGTCTTCTGTGTCCTGTGTGATCTGCAAAAAGTGCAGCTCCCTTTTTGGCTGCAGATTCCCCATCTGGAAAAGAGAAGAGAGGACTTCCCTGGGGGCTTAAAGACAGGTAGCTGCTTAGGCTGCTGTGTAAATATGTGAAGCGTGGGCTCGGTGGACTCTGGTGGACAGATCGCCCGATCCCAAGAGGGCAGCTGCTGCTCAGCTCTGCCAGCTATGGCCCCATGGAAAGGTGGGGATAGAGTTGCTTGATCTGATTTTTAAAAAATATATTTTTATTGATTTCAGAGAGGAAGAAAGAGGGAGAGAGAGAGAGAGAGAGGGAGAGAGAGAGAGAGAAACGTCAATGATGAGAGAATCATTGATCGGCTGCCTCCTGCACGTCCCACACTGGGGATTAAGCCTGCAATCCGGGCATGTGCCCTGACTGGGAATTGAACCATGACCTCCTGGTTCATAGGTCAACACCCAACCACTGAGCCATGCTGGCCAGGCTGATCTTCTAATTGTTAATGGAAGCCAGAAATTGGGATTTTTATATTAATAATAAATCTCCCAATATTTAAATGTTGGCTTCTAATTAAAGCAGGCAGACTGTGTATCAGCACTCTCAGTGGAACTTTCTACAATGTTTATACTGTTCTGTATCTGCACTGTCCGGTGGCCATGGGCTATTGAGTACTTGCAGTGTGGCTAGGGTAACTGAGGAATGGAATTTCTAATTTTGTATTACTTTAAATTTAAATAGCTTCATGTGCCTCCTGGGCCCTGAATTGGACAGCATTTATTATTTAAGACTATAAATTCCTGACTGTCCGAGTTCAAATCCCAGCTCTACCACTTCCTATGTGATGTTGAGCAAGTTACTTCACTCTCAGTGCCTCAGTTTCCACATTTATAAAAGAATAATAATGGTACTTACCCCACAGTGGTTTGAGGGCTGAATTAGGCACTCTATGTAGGCTCTCAAATAGCAGCTGTGAATTTTGGGCAAGGCAGCTTTCTGCCTCGGTTTCCTCATCTGTAAGATGGAGGTGATGATAGTACCTATCTTACTAGAGTGGTTATGTGGGCTAAATGGGACAATTCCTATTCAAACTGTGTGTGTACTCACATGGGGCTTGTTACCAGGCCATACTGGTTACTCACAGATTGAAATAACCTGTAGAGTTTGGCAGCATTTCCACATATCTTTGAGAATTGGAGACTGTCTTAACCAAAAGCAAAGGTGGAGACAGGCTTATGTGTTTGGGCAATGTGATCTGCAGAGTGAGTGGAGGATGGAGGAAGAGCCACGACAAGTGTGTGCTTGCCTACCACATGGGTGACACGGTCCCACAGAACCTGAGGAGCCTTTTGAAGTGGAAATCCGTTCAGTCTGCCCACATGGCATGGAAGAAGGAAGTGTGTTTGCCAATTGGCCCCTGTCCCCCAATGGCCCAGTCACCCTGGGGATTAAGGCTCTGGCACTGGCTGGCGCATGCTTCAGCGCCCATTGGGCCTCCTAGGCCTCTCCCCCAATCTTGGTGCTGGCTGAGGGACGGTGCTGTCTGTCAGGCCACACCTGCTTGAGGCTGAAGGGCAAGGGGAGGAGAGGTGTAGACTTATGCACAGGTGGCTTCTGAGACTGCTTATGTTACATGGCCAAGGACAGTGGACGGCAAACTCATTAGTCAGCAGAGCCAAATATCAACAGTACAACGATTGAAATTTCTTTTGAGAGCCAAAAACCGACTTCTGTGCATGGGCCACGAAGTTTCAATCGCACTGTACGTGCGTGCCCGCACGTGGTATTTTGTGGAAGAGACACACTCAAGGGGCCAAAGAGCCGCATGAGGCTCGCGAGCCACAGTTTGCCGACCACTGGCCTAGGATGTTTTCCTTAAGTGCTCTAGGGCTGTATCATGGCATCATCTGAAGGGCAGGATTGGGCTAATTAGTGTTAAGGCATAACCCCAGCAGGGTCTGAATTCCCATGTCATACCATTCGCAAGCCTATGGTCCTGGACAAGGTCTCAGGCTTCTCACTTTCCTCATAAGAGGTTAATAATGCCTCCGTCATTCATTCAATCAGTGTTTCCTAAGCACCAACTGCCAGGCCTCGTTCCAGGAGCTAGAGTGCATCAGTGAACAAATTTAAAAAATTCTGACCTGGTGGGACTGATAATCTCATGGAGAAGACACAATGGTTAGATGTTTCTTGGGGTAATAAATGGATTAAAAACAGCCCTGGCTGGTGTGGCTCAGTTGGTTGGGTGTCGTCTCATGCACCGAAGGGTTGCCGGTTCAATTCCCCGTCAGAGCACATGCCTGGGTTGCAGGCTCAATCTCTGGTAGGGGGCATGCAGGAGGCAGCCGATCAATGTTTCACTCCCATTAATGTTTCTCCCTCTCCATCTCTAAAAATTCAATGACTCAAAAAAAATATGGTGAGAAGGAATGTTTTGGGGTCTTGGGGTGCTTTCTTACATGGGATAGAACAGTTAGGGAAGGACTTGGGATGGTGTATTTGAGCTGAGGCCAAAATGAGGAAAGCCGTGGAGATAGCTTGAGTGTGCCAGGCATGGCCACCTCAGGTCTTTGCACCTGCTATTCTCTCTGCCATGAATGCCACCCCCCCCCCCCCACAGATCCATATGGCTTACTCCCCTCCTTTAGATCTTCGCTCACATGTCACCTCAGCATGACATTCTGTGGGCACATAAGGAAAGTCCCGAATAGCCAAAAAGACGCTTAGAAATCCCTCAAAGTACTTCACACAGAGACGTGGGAGGATTCACATCCAACACTTACGCCTGGCACAGACCTCAATAAAGGCCTGCTGTTTTTACAATCTAAACATTTGGAGAAATCAGACCTGGAATCTTACCCTCCCAAGTTATATCCAGGGCAGGTATTTGCCTTCTCTCACTGCTGGTTCTAATGGTTGTCCAAATTCCATTCGAATGTCTCATGATGGGAAGCTCCCTCCGCCTTCCCCAGTACAGGGCCCAGTTTGCTTCCCAGTTATTGGTCCATGAGGCCTGGCACTACACTTTGGGGCCACAGGACCTGTTTGAGTAGTGGGGGTGTGGAAAGGAGGGCCTCAAATGTCAACCTTAGAATCTCGAAGCATTTTAAAGGCACTGGGGAGCCATGGAAGCGTCTATGCGGGAGAGGGACAGGGTGTGTGCTAAGGAAGACCCAGAGGTCAGGATTGGGATAGAGGAGTTACTGGAAGCTGGAACTCCGAGGAGGTGCCTGGCCTTGGAATGTTGGGGAAGGCCTCCCACAGGAGGTAGTTGGGTGACACTATGACAAAGGGAAGGAAAACCTGTACAGAGGAACCTCGGATGTTCTGTACAATTTGACTATGGCTCTCGACTCAAAACTCAAGTCCTCAGGATTAAAAAAACCTCTTTGGGTTGAATTATTTCATTCATTAAAAATTATTAACTTATTGTCTGCCTGACTCTGCTGGGCTATGCTTTATCTTCATTTTAAAAGAAAAAAAATATGCATATATATGAAACACCTGTATTTTCTACTATAATTATTAGCCTCTAAGTATTAAAATTTTTATTCTGGGGGAAAAAAGTTTACTCCACCTAAAGGGCTTTGCTCAGCACCTGGCACAGAGTGGCAGAGTGAGTGGGCTGGAACACCTGCTCCTAACTTTCCTTTCTGGAGGGCCCTGGGGTCACCCCCACCCCCACCCCGCCCGCCCCCCATTCATCTTGGAGTGAGGGATAGGGCCTTTGATGTGAAGATGGAATTTCCTGCCCATTTGCTCCTCACACCTTCCGGAGGCCAAACGGGCAACCCAGCTGTAGCCCAAAGGGGGAGGGGCGCGGGGGCCGGCAGATGGTGGCATTTACATACAGCTGGTAGTCCCCTCAGACCAGGGCTCCTGGCCCTGGCGTCTGCTGCATCCATGATGTGGGTTTGGGAGGATGGCTTTGTCTTGGGGAGGGGAGAACACAGCCACAAAGGACTCCGGATCTTCATCCTACCCACATGAGGCTATACCCACGGACCTCCCACACTCAAGTCTCCCACCCCCTCCACACGGCCGCCTAGAGGCACCTGCACAGACCACAGGTTCATATCGACAACACCCAGTGGTCCAGGATCTCATATATACTCTTCCACATGCAGAGGAGCAGCCACACATTCTGTCACACAATCATGAAGTCACATGCACCTCCATCTCTTCTTATGTAGATGCTGGCGCGAGTGCCTGTGCGCACACACACTGAATCTTAGAATTACTTACAGCCTCACAAATAGGCTTAACATACAATTTGGGACACACGCAGAGCCACATAATCTCACCTAGACACACTATCACAAAGTCAGGTCTACCCTTCAGTAGCTCTTGTTCACATCACACACATTCACATTCACACAATCTTATCCGATACAGCCCCCTAAACCTACCCCATCCTTAGCCACACACATACACCCTCACGACATTGCCTGTATCCACCAGACAAACTTACGGTTGTTCCAGCATGCTCCCCTTCCCCTCGACCTCCTCCCCGAGGGCCCCCTCGAGCCCCGCAGCACTTGAAGGGGCGGAGCCGCCTCCTCAAATATAAGGCTCCGGAGCCAGCAGCTGCGGCTCCTCAGACCTCCAAAAGGCCATGGTCTGCCCGTGGATGCCTCAACTCCTGTCCTGGGCGGCGATCCTGGCGCTATTCTTCCTTCCCCAGGTCAGAGCGGAGTGGGAAGGGATGGATGGGACGGGGCGAGAACCGGAGGTCTTGGGGAAGGGGCGCAGGGCGAACAGGACACCCGGGTACCCGCGGTCCCGTCACCCTGTGCCCCTTAACGCTCCAGGCGCGGCCGGCAGGCGTTTTCGAGCTTCAGATTCACTCTTTCCGGCCGGGATCAGGTCCAGGGGCCCCCAGGTCCCCCTGCAGTGCCGGGGGCCCCTGCCGCCTCTTCTTCAGAGTCTGCCTGAAGCCGGGGATCCCAGAGGAGGCCGCCGAGTCTCCGTGCGCTGTGGGCGCGGCGCTGAGTGCGCGTGGACCGGTCTACACCAAACAGTCCCGGGCTCCAGCCCCGGACCTGCCGCTGCCCGACGGCCTGATGCGCCTGCCCTTCCGGGACGCCTGGCCGGTGAGACCCGGCCCCGGGGCACCCTCGTGCTGGAGCCCTTACCCAAACCTTGACACTTTTCTGTCCTCCAACCCTCCCCCTCATTCCAAATTCCCAGACCAGTAAGTCTACCACCTGGAAACCCCCTTTCTCAGACTCATAAACCCTACTTACTAACGACCCCAATTTTTCTGACTCCAATTTGCCCTCTAGGTATCCAAAATGTTATAATCCCCGCCCTGCATGCTTGGAACCCCAAATTCCCGATCCCCCCCCCCCCCCCCCCCCCCCGCCCCGCTCCCCAACACACAACTCAACCTCTGGAAAGAATAAATTCACAGAACTCTGCCTCTGTTCCCTGGAGATCTCTAAATACTGGGATTCTTATCTTTATTTCCAAGTTCTCCAAGTTTCCTTGCACCTAGGGACCCTCTCACACCCTGCTTTGGGGACCCCCCAATCTCCTCTCACTTTATCCTTTCTCAGATCTTCCAATTGGGGCCTGTATTCGTGACTCTTTCACCTCCAAAATCCTCTCTCCCATCCCACAACCCCAAAAGCACAGAGGTGAATAAACCTGTATTTGAAGTCTAAGACCCTTGCTCTTTTGGGCAAGTGACTTTCCTTTTCTAGCCTCAGTTTCCTCACCTGTGAAATGGGGCACCATGGTACCTCACAAGGGTCCCTGTTGAGGGATTCCACCAGGTTATCTTTTTTAAAAAAAATATGTTTTATTGATTTTTTACAGAGAGGAAGAGAGAGGGATAGAGAGTCAGAAACATCGATGAGAGAGAAACATCAATCAGCTGCCTCCTGCACACCCCCTACTGGGGATGTGCCCGCAACCAAGGCACATGCCCTTGACCAGAATCGAACCTGGGACCCTTGAGTCCGCAGGCCGACGCTCTATCCACTGAGCCAAACCGGTTTCGGCTCCACCAGGTTATCTTGAATATAGTCCTCACCACTTACTAAATGCTCAGTAAAGGAAGCCCAAACTGCCACTCCTTCCCTGAGCTAGCCCCTCTCGAAGCTGTGCCTTGCCTGCCTGGTGCCAGGAATGGCCATTACCCCTAAACCCTGGCCTTCATCAAGTGCTCGCCCTGACCACTGTTTTTCATCCGTTCCTCTCACCCTTCCAGGGCACCTTCTCTCTCATCATTGAAACCTGGAGAGAAGAGTTAGGAGAGCAGGTTGGAGGTGAGTGTCTTCAGTCTCGGGACTACGGTGTGGAATGTGGGAGTTGGGGCCCAACATGAGTGACCTGGGCTGTCTGCAGGGTGCTTTTCACAGGATTGCTGGACCCAGGATGCCATCATAGCTCCTGGAGGGTGGTGCTGGGTGTTGACAGCTCGAGGGCTCCTGCCATGTCCATACAGAAATGTCCTGGTACTGCATGTAGGAGTCTGTGGTCCCAATAGTAAGTGATAGATAGGAGCACTTACTACCTTGGAATTAAAGCCACCAGAGCAGGATACAGCAGCTCCCAGTGACCGTCATGCTCGGCCGCCATTTGATTTTGAGAACCAAGGGTACATTACTTTTGGTTCTTGTACACAAAGCTCTGTCACTGTGTCCACATAGAGGCCTCAGGGAGCATGCGCTGCTGCGGTTTTATCAGAGAGAATATTGAGCAAAGGTTTCAGGGAGGAATATGAGGTGATCTTATCCTTAATTCGGGGAATTTGATGTCATGTAAAGCCCACGTGGGTGTTGTCATCATTTAAAAAATATATATTTTTTATTGGTTTCAGAGGGGAAGGGAGAGGGAGAGAGAGATAGAAACAACAATGATGATGAGAGAGAATCATGGATCGGCTGCCTCCTGCATGTCCTCTACTGGGGATCAAGCCCACCACCCAGGCATGTGCCCTTGACCAGAATGGAACCCAGGATCCTTCAGTCCGCAGGCCGACGTTCTATCCACTGAGCCAAACCGGCTAGGGTGGTGTTGTCATCATTTTGATATAGAAAGCTGTGGCACAATATTGGAGTGTGACAACTTTGATGAGGGGAAACGGCTACTCTCCCAGTATTTCCAAGGCCTCAAGCAATCAGGGTAATTTATGATTTAGTAATTGGGGTCTCTGTCACCATTTTCCTATAGGAAGATCCCAGGGCACAATCTGGGAATATTATGACCTCACTTCAAAAGACCCGTTGTTTCCCCTTGGCCCTATAGAGATAGCAAATGTCTCAGGGTGTGAGAGGTCTCGTCGCTAAAATGCAAAGATTGTGGGGCAGCCCTAGCCGGTTTGGCTCAGTGGACAGAGCGTTGACTTGCACACCAAAGGGTCCCGGGTTCGATTCTGGTCAAGGGCACATGCCCCCGGTTGCAGGCTCCTCCTCAGCCGGGGCCCTGGTCAGGGTGCATGCTGGAGGCTACCAATCGACGTGTTTCTCTCGCATCAACATTTCTGTTTTTTCCCCTCTCTCTTCCACTCTTTCTAAAAACAACAACAAACAAACCCAATGGGAAGAAAAATAGGTGAGGATTAACCACAAATAAACAACACACACAAAGATTGTGGTGCAAAACATTGGGGTATTTTGGCTTCTATGGAAGAGCTGTGATCATAGTGATGGTCACTGGATACTAGATGGGATTGTGACATCAAAGGTCTCAGGGCGCAGTAGGGGGGATCACCGCGCTGCTAAGGGGGTAACCCCCATTCTCAGGGTTGAAAAGGGGTGTTTGGGCCTTGCTAAGAGGGGCCAGGAAGAGTGCGAGCAGGCGCGCTACGGCTCTAGGGCCAGACTGAGTGCGCCGCAATCCGGCCGGGCGTTCCAGCGTCGCTCCCTCCCCGCAGGGCCCGCCTGGAGTCTGCTGGCGCGTGTGGCCGGCCGGCGCCGCCTGGCGGCCGGGGGCCCGTGGGCTCGGGACGTGCAGCGCGCCGGCGCCTGGGAGCTGCGCTTCTCCTACCGAGCGCGCTGCGAGCCGCCGGCCGTCGGGGCCGCGTGTGCGCGCCTCTGCCGCTCGCGCAGTGCCTCCTCGCGGTGCAGCCCGGGACTGCGCCCCTGCGCGCCGGTGGAGGACGAGTGCAAGGCGCAGCGTGAGTCCCGAGTTCTGCCCCAACTCCTTTCCGGCCCTTCTTTAGCTCCACTCACCCACCCTGGGTCCCTTTTGCAGCCTTCTTCAGGGAATTAGGGACTGGAGAACCCTCACCAGATACCCCAGAACCCCACTCCAGGAAACTAGGGAATGCCCCTGACTGCTGCCCAGGTACCCCAGGCCCCACTCTAGTCTCACTCATGGATGGGCCTTAGCTCCCTCCCATGATCCGGCTCCCCGCTTCAGGGAAACTGAGGACCTTAGACTACTCGCCAGCCCTGCCTTGGCACTCCAGCCCCCTTTCCTCTTCCTAGCATTCTTTTTGCCCCAAATAGAAATCCCATGCCCATTTCCCATGCTGGTATCCCCCCTTCCTCCCGTAACCCACACCCATTTCCAGATGCGAGGACCAACAGAGCTCTCCTAATTCTGAGGCCCTCCCTACCCCCACCCAGAAGCTTTGGAAACCCCTCCGAGTTTCCCTTCGCCCCCTAAAGGATCCTTCATCCTCCCTCCCTGCAAATGCAGGCCAGACCCCTTTGCCTTCTAAACCTTGGGATCCCCGACCTCCATCCTGGGAATCCTCAGACAGCTCCCCAAATGTCTGAGCCCCACCAAAGCTCGTAGGACTCCTAGGCTAATTCAGATCTTCCCAGACCGGCCCTAATCCAAGACCCTCCCATCTCCCATAAAAAGCCAGGGTCCCTCCCCAACCCCCAGATGCCCTTCCCTCATTCTCCCATTTCTAGGCTCAGACCGTGGGTGAGCTCCAACATTCTTCATCCACCAGCACAGACTCTGGAGCCCAGTGGCCTGGGTTCTACTCCTCACTCCTTTACTTTCTAGCTGGGCGCATCATTCCACCTCTCTAGGCCTCAGTCTCCCTGTCTGTGAACTGGGGGTTACAATACCATCTAGCCCAGAGGGTTGTCTGTCAAAAGGATGAAACAAGATGGTGCACAGAACGCACTTAGACACAACTCTGCCCTCATGAATACTCCTTTTCCCTCTGCCTCTCGGTCCCCCACAGCGGCATGTCGAGCCGGCTGCAGCCCAGAGCACGGTTTCTGTGAGCGGCCTGATGAATGTCAATGCCTGGAGGGCTGGACGGGGCCCCTCTGCACCGTCCCTGTCTCCACCAGCACCTGTCTCAGCTCCAGGGACCCGTTCTCTGCTGTCACTGGGTGCCTCGCGCCTGGTCCTGGGCCTTGTGATGGGAATCCCTGTGCCAACGGGGGCAGCTGTAGTGTTAGTATCACCCCCTCCCACCTCTTCCTGATGAGTGGTGTTTTACCCTGGGAGTTCCCACCATCCCCTGCCTGGGGCTCCACGAGACAGCAGCCTGGGGAAGGCTGGGGTAGCTGTTGGGGGAGGGCTCCCTAGAGCTGTCCAGTCTGCATGTAGGATGGGATTGGGGATAGCAGACCCAATAGGTGGCACCTGAGGGTGTAGGGTGGGAACGATGAGTCCTGAGGGGCCACACACTGTCCTTCCTGTGGGGATTTGGGGTGGGGGCGTATCAGAGAGGACTTCCTGGAGATGGGCCCGGGGCTGGGGCTTCTGAAATCCCATTTGGCTGAGGGGCGGTGACTGCAGAGGGTAGACCAGGTAAGTGGCCTGGGGTAAGCAAAGGTGTGGCTGTGGGAGTGAGCCTGGTGTGTACTGGGATAACGTGGACCCCCCTGGACATGCCAGCGTGGAACAGGGAGACATACTCAGGGTGCACGTGAGGGGAAGGGCCTTCGAAGGAGAGATCTAAGGAAGGATCCGTGGCAGAGGGTGGCTCAGAGCCAGGAGCTCCAGATGGGCTGTGCAGACAGAATTGGGGAGGGCAGACGAGGCCGGCAGCCTTTGGTAGGCAAAGGAGTCGAGGTGGGAGGGGGCTCTCTCAGGGCCTCCAGAGCCTCTTCCCTGTGGGGTGGACGGGCAGACCCAGAAACTTAGAGCAGAGGGCGGGGTTGTCTTGGGGGGGCTTTCTAGGTGAGGGCCCTGCACGCTGGGAGGTGAGTCCTGCCCAGGAGCAGCCCCCAGGGTCAAGGCTAAGGAAGGGGATGGGATTTTGCTCCAAGGAGACCTCAATCTGAAGTCCTCTTGCCCCTGCCCAGGAGACACCCGGATCCTTCGCCTGTGCCTGTCCCCGTGGGTTTTATGGGTTGCAGTGTGAGGTGAGTGGGGTGACGTGTGCGGATGGACCTTGTTTCAATGGCGGCTTGTGTGTGGGAGGCACAGACCCGGACTCTGCCTACGTCTGCCACTGCCCACCCGGTTTCCAAGGCTCCAACTGTGAGAAGAGGGTGGACCGGTGCAGCCTGCAGCCATGCCAAAACGGTGAGGTGGGGAGACCAGAACACCAGGGCTGAGGGTGAGGGTCACGGCGGGGCAGTGTGCAAGAGCAGGGCTTGGTTCAGACAGTCCTGGCTGACAACCCTGCCTTCGCCTCCTTTCGCCCCAGGGCCTGGAGAAGTGCCCCTCTTCCCAGCCTCCGTTTGTTCTTTTACCAAAGGGGTGAGGCACTGTTCCTCTCCCATAGCTATTTACTGAGCATCTACAATGTGCTAGACTTTGTTCTAGGCCCTGGGAATGAAACCAAAGCCCCCGTCCTCATAGAGCTGATGGGGCAGGTAAACACTAAACAAGATACAGAAGTAAATGTGTGGGAGGTTAGATGGTGATAAAAATAAGAAAAAAATAAAGCCAGAAAGGGGATGGGGAGTATATATGGGATGGAGGCAGGTTGACGTTTTAGCGAGAATGGTTAGGGAAGACCTTGCTGAAGGCAGTGAGGGAGGGAGCAATGTGGGATCTGGGGAAAGATTATGTTCCAGGCAGAGGGAGCAGCAAGCTGTAAAGGCCCCGAGTTAGGAATATGCCAGGTGTGCTGAGGATCTCAGGGGAGCCAGTGTGGTTGACTCAGTGAGTGAGAGATGAGGTCAGGAGGTGACCAGGACAGATCCTATGGAACTTCATGGGCCCTGGGGGAGGGTTCTGGCTTTATCCAGAAAGAGATGGATAGACCTGGTTTGAACTAGGTGCTAAACGTTTTAATATTAACGTAAAGAGCTTGGTGCATTTTTATTATAACTAATTCTCACCAAAACACTGAGTATTCATTCTGGGCTGTCTGATACTAGGGACACAGCCGTGACCAGGACAGCTCTCGGCCCTGCCTTCATGGGGGGGGGGGGGGTATCAGCCCAAAGGGGAAGACAGAGTAGAGTCATCCTCAGCTACAGCCCAGAGTAGTCATGGGGAGTGCAGGACTGGGATGGAGGGAGATTCCCGGAGGGCTTCCTGGAGGAGGGGACATCTGAGCCGAGACCTGAAGGTAGAGCTCTGGAGGAGAAACCTGAAAAGAATGGAGACAAGAAGGAAGGGAAAAGGGAGAAGGCCCGGGCACAGGCCAGGTGGTTCAGACCCGTCGTTCTGGCCGATAGAAAAAGAGAGACACAGGCAGCCGACCAGGTGAGGCTGAGTTAATCCAAGATTTCACCAGAGGGCAAGAAGCTCCACGCACGCTCCCAGCGGCTGGCCCTGGAGTTAGATGGAGATACACAGAGGGGAACCCGAGAAAAGGTGAGGGTGGGGCTGCCCGAGCTGAGAAACTACCGGGGGCGGGTTGGGGGGAGACCCTCTCCAGGAACGGCGCCCCTGACGCCCCTCCCCCACAGGCGGGCTCTGCCTGGACCTAGGCCACGCCCTGCGCTGCAGCTGCCGCGCCGGCTTCGCGGGCCCCCGCTGCGAGCACGACCTGGACGACTGCGCGGGCCGCGCCTGCGCCAACGGCGGCACGTGCCTGGAGGGCGGCGGCGGGCGGCGCTGCTCCTGCGCGCTGGGCTTCGGCGGCCGCGACTGCCGCGAGCGCGCCGACCCCTGCGCCGCGCGGCCCTGCGCCCACGGCGGCCGCTGCTACGCCCACTTCTCCGGCCTGGTCTGCGCCTGCGCGCCCGGCTACATGGGCGCGCGCTGCGAGTTTCCCGTTCGCTCCGACGGCGCGGACGACGACGACGAAGACGACGGCAGCGTAGGCGCCTTGCCCGCGGCCCCGCCGGGCCTAAGGCAGGGTGGCCCGCCGCGCGTCCTTTTGCCGCCGGCCTTGGGGCTGCTGGCGGCCGCAGGTTTGGCCGGCGCTGCGCTCTTGCTGGTCCACGTGCGACGCTGCGGCCCTGGCCGAGGTCCTGGGTCTCGCTTGCTGCCGAGTAGCCCGGGTCCGTCGGTCCTGGCGCTCCCTGATGCACTCAACAACCTGAGGGCGCAGGAGAGATCCGGGGATGACCCGAGGTGAGCGGCTGGGCCACAGCGGGCTGCTGGCGTCCATCTCCATTGCGCAATGGGCTTGGTTCCTTCGCGGGCCTTCCCGACCCCGGCCCTTTTCATCTCTCAGTTCCTCTAGTTGGCTTTGGGTTCCCCTCCGTGGTGGGTGAGGAAAACAAGATCTGAGAATTTAAGGAGCCTGAGTCTTTTTTGTTTTTGTTTTTTTCCCTGGCAGCCCGTCAGTAGATTGGAATCGCCCTGAAGATGGAGACTCCAGTGAGATTTACGTCATATCTGCTCCTTCGGTCTATGCTCGGGAGGTAGCTACCCCGCCTCTACTCCCTTGGCAAACATTGCACACGCTGGGTGGAGGCAGCCACACTTTGCCTGTAGCTCTCCTTCCCATATCTATAAAATCTATCAAATAAGGGGAGAGTCCTGGGAAGGTCCCCAACCCCCTTTTCCGTTCCGACTCAGTTTAGTTCTTGCTGCCCTTTTGAGCTGCTTGCTGCCTTCCTTCTCCTGTGGGCCTGAAGAGGTCACAGTGGGGAGCCTCAGGCAGACTTCTCCACGGATCTCCCCTCACCGGGGAGAGCGGGAGGAGTAGGACAGCCCTTTTTAATGCCTCATACACTCACTTTGTTTCTAGGCCTGACCTGCTCCTTCTCCATCAGCGCCTGGAGGCAGAGCTTGGATATTTTTGTGTTTCCTTGGTGGTGCCCGACCAATCTCTGCCTGACACTTTGGAGTTCAACCTGGAAGGGGTGGCGGGGAGCATTTTACAGTTGGAAGTACATCATGGTCGTTTATATCATTGAGTTTTTTTCTTTCCACTTCTCCAGAGACGTCTATACTGACTTTTTATTTTGATCAGCTTTGATCCATCAGGCTGCGTGCTTTGTATCTGGTGTCTGAGCACATGCTCCACTTTGTTTTCACTCTGGGGCTGAGGCAGCCTCTGTCCGACACATTTCTGGGCATTATGGGGAAGGGAATAGTAAACCATGTGCTCAGGCTCTCAACACTTCTGCTCACATTTTATTGAGTGAAGTCAGTCACATGGTTAAGCTTGGTATCTATGGGGCTGTAAGTAAATCCTCTTGTGAGGGAGGGAAGTGAATAGTTTGAATGTTATAGAGTCTGCCGCAGATATATACCCGGGAGAGACATTGCCTGGTTACAGGGCACAGCTACCAATTTCACCAAGTATTGACAGATTGCTTCCTCAGCCCACACTCCCACCACGATGTACAAGAATTCCTGGGGAGACTGCCTTTTCTCCGTGTATACCTTTGCTCTATTGTATTTAAAAAGTTTTCCCGTGTATACATGTTATTGTTTTGGAAAACCTCAGGAAGGATCCCCTGTGACATCACCAGTTAACGTTTTATTTTCTTTTTTTAAAAATATATTTTATTAATTTTTTACAGAGAGGAAGGGAGAAGGATAGAGAGCCAGAAACATTGATGAGAGAGAAACATCAATCAGCTGCCTCTTGCACACCCCCCACTGGGGATGCGCCCGCAACCAAGATACATGCCCTTGACCAGAATCGAACCTGGGACCGCTCAGTCCGCAGGCTGACGCTCTATCCACTGAGCCAAACCGGTTAGGGCTCTTTTTTTTTCTTTTAATATATTTTTATTGATTTTAGAGAGAGAGAGGAAGGGGTGGGGAGAGAGGGAGGGAGAGGGAGAGAGAGAGAGAGAGATATCGAGATCGAGATAGTAGTGAGAAACATCTATGAGAATTTCAGAAACAATGATTGGTTGCCTCCCGTATGCACCCCCACCGGGGATTGAACCCGCAACCTGGATATGTGCCCTGACCAGGAATGGAACCGGTGACCTTTTGGTGCATGGTAGGATGCTCAACCGAGCCACTCCACCACTTGGTGGGGGAAGGAATATAGTCACATTCAAGGGCATGGGTGGGGGAAGGTTGGGGAATTTTGCAATCAGTCTCCAACACTGAAGTGCCTTCTTCCTTGGAAGGTAAACTATCCAGGCTGTTGGATACAGACACACCCTTCTCTTGATGTCCAATTACTGAAAAAACAAACAAACAAAAACCCAAATGGGATGGGTCATGGGTGTCATTCAGGTGAAGAATCCATTCCTTGAAAATGGTAGGAAGCAGGACTGGCAGTGATTGAATGTTGATGGTACTATTTTGGATGTGGAATAAATGGGACACGCAAGTGCTTTGACTTGTCTCTGCCTCTCCAGGTCTTCAAATTTCCTTCCATGTGAGATGGAACAAGGCTCAGTAAGATCCAACAGGGGAGGGGGGAATTTTCCTTAATTTTGGGAATATCCTAAGACAGTTATACATTTCTACTACTACTACTACTACTACTACTACTACTACTACTACTACTACACTGAAAAATAACAAGCCTACATCAGCCAATTTCTGCCAATCCTCCTTCCTCATATTGTTTAGCAGGTAGTAGGCATGGACTTTTGGAAATGAGCAAAATTATAGAAACTGAAGAAGTAAGAACAGAGAAAAATAACAAGTGGAATACAGCATCAAATGAAGGAGTCATTTTATTAGAACATCAGCCAAGAGATCTGCTTATTCCTCTAATTCAGTCAACAGAGACCATAGATTGAATAAATACCTATAAATTCAAGTTTCACTATATTGAATTTGTGTCACAAGGAATAACTATCATTAAAGAACTAATGGACATTAAAACAAAATCCTATTATAAAATACTATTTAAATTGAGATTAAAAACAGATATCAACACCAGCCCATGATTCCTTCTAAGACCACTCTCGAAGTTCAGAGGCAGAGTTTTTGCTGCCATGAACAGCCTGCTGAGAGCAGAACTCAATTTAAAAGCAAAGCTGGGAAGATGTGCTTTCCTGTCTTGGATGGGAAGAACTCATTTTTTTTTTTTTTTAATCAGTGACTGCATACACACTGAAGGCAGGCAGCTGAGTCCATGGATTCCCCCTTGGATATACTTCCTGGTCTAAAGGATGCCTCACCCATGGCAGAGTCTTGGCACTGTCACCATACAAACCCATTGGTCATCACAGGAGCAGAGCTGGCTGGATTATCAAGTAGGGACGACCAAAGTTCCCTGATTTGCCATCATAAGGGAAGAGTCCCGACCCAAGTCAGCAGGCCCTGCTCTATGGCTTTGCCTGGCAGGCTCCTAAGGTTTAACCTAAAGTAGAGCAGCAGCTTCCGGAACAAGGGAGACCATCTTAGGTTATTAGAGCACACAGGGAAGGAGAAGTTATTCTGGTCCAAATCCCTCACTTTACAGTTAAAGGAAGCAGGGCCCCAAAGGACTAAGGTAGAAGGCATTCCACATTAAGGGACAACTTCTAATTTTTTCCTTTTTTAGCCAAGCTTTAAGGCCAAAACTTACTGCATTTAGCACAATGCAGTGGCAATAGTACATAAAGTAACCTGAATGATTACTCAAGAAGAGAAAAAAAAGTAAAATTAAAAGCCTACAAATGCACAGGAGTCAGACTGCCTGGGTTCATATTTTGATTATACCACTTATTCAAGCAAGTCATTTCACCTCTCTGTGCTTCAATATCCTTACTGGCAAAATGAGAATGATAACAGAACCTGCTTCAGAAAGTTGTGAGTATTTAATAATAAGTGCAAAGCATTTATAACGAGTTGACAAGTAATAGGTACTCAGTACATGTTAGTTTTCAATATTACCTAGAAAAAAGTCCATTTCACAGAGGGTCAAACTGAAGTCCAGAGATGGGTAGAGACTTGCTTAGCATCACAGAAAATTGGGTGTGTTTCCTGATCTTCCGAGGACACGGGAAAGGCTCAGGGGTTGGGAAACACGGTGGACCAGGACTCCTGTTTGAAGCCCTGCTGTGAATCTGAATCAAGGCTGTACCTGACCTCATAACATGGGACCAAGGTCAACCTCCTGCTTTCACATCCTGTGGTTACATAAGATGCTGTTATGTATATGTGAAAGTTACCCAGGAAGCCACTCTGCTATTTCCCCCCCCCCCATCGTGTGTTAAGTTAAACTCATCCTATATAATAAAAGGCTAATATGCAAATCAACTGAACGGCAGAATGACTGGTCACTATGACATGCACTGACCACCAGGGGGCAGACGCTCTATGCAGAAGCTGCCCCCTGGTGGTCAGTGTGCTTCCATGGGGGCGGGGGGGGGGGGGGGGGGACGCTGCTCAGCCAGAAGCCGGGCTCATGGCTGACAAGCGCAGTGGCAGTGCAGGAGCAGGCCTAAGCTGTCAGTCGGACATCCCCCAAGGGCTCCTGGACTGTGAGAGGGCACAGGCTGGGCTGAGGGACCCCCCACAAGTGCACAAATTTTGTGCACCCGGCCTCTAGTTGAAGATAAAAGGACAAACATTTATTGGGCACCCACTGTGCCAGGCTTTGTTCTCGGAGTGAGGACCCAGCAGAGAACAAGACAAATCCCACCCTGGAGGAGCTCACAGTGAAATAGATTCTTCCTCTTCGCTTGCACTCGGGAGTCCCATAGCTTCGGTCTGAATCCTGGCTCTGCCACTCACTAGCTGTGGGCACGTGTGTAGCACGTGGCACTACGTAACTGTAAAACCTGTTATGGTTATTATTTGCTACAGGTTGCTCAGTTGCCCCCCTTCTAGGGAGCCATGTCTGATGGCCCCGGACTAGTCCCAGCCGCTCTTCTGGCGTCCTACCGGTGCCAGTGCTTCCGTCCCCTACCTCTGAGCCCTCTGCCTGTGCCTCCCCCAGGCCTGACCACCCCGGGTGCCAAAATGTAGTGATGGGGGTGCCCTCTGCTGGGCGGGGAGCCTGAGGCCGGGCCAGGGCACTCCTCCTCGGGGCTCTGTCCCCAGAACCAGCCAGCAAACGAGGCACTCAACACACACGGACTGAACGCGGGGCAGCGGGCGGGCTCCTTACCGGGGCGGTGAGGGGGAGGGGGGAGGGCATCCGGGGATGAAATGGGAAGGTCCGCCGTCCCCCGGCCCGGAGCCATGGAACCTGCGGCGGGTGGAACCCGGTGTAACAGTGCCCCCTTGTGGTCGCGCCCCGTGTGGAACCCGGTGCCCTCCGCCGGGAAGGAGGGCGGGCGGATCGCCCCCGGCTGCCCGGCCTCCCCGCCGCCGGGCCCCCATGAACCACCAGGCGCGGGCCGCAGACCCCGCCCCGTCCCGGACCCCCGCCTCGGTCCGGGCTTCGATTCCGGCCAGGCCCTCGAACCCGACTCAGGTCCCGGCCTCGGCCCCAATCCGGACCTCGATTCCGGTCCCGGCCTCGACTGCAGCCCGAACCCCGACTCTGGTCCGGACTCCGGTTCCGTTCCAGGCCGTGAGCCCGGTCCGGACCTCGACTCCAGTCTCTGCCTCGACCCCGCTCCAGACACCAACTCGGGTCCCGGCCTCGGCCCCGGTCCGGACCTCGACTCCGGTCCCGGCCTCGACCCCGCTCCAGACACCAACTCCGCTCCAGACACCAACTCGGGTCCCTGCCTCGGCCCCGGTCCGGACCTTGACTCGGTTCCCAGCCTCAGTCCCTGCCCCGGCCCCGGTCCCGACCTCGACTCGGTACCCTGCCTCGGTCCGGACTTCGATTCCAGTCCCTGCCCCGGCCCCGGTCCGGACCTCGGCTCCCGTCCCTGCCCCGGCCCCAGTCCGGACCTCGGCTCCGGTCCCGGCCCCGGCCCCGGTCCGGACCTCGGTTCCGGTCCCGGCCCCGACCCCGGTCCGGACCTCGGCTCCCGTCCCTGCCCCGGCCCCGGTCCGGACCTCGGTTCCGGTCCCGGCCCCGGCCCCGGTCCAGACGTCGGCTCCGGTCCCTGCCCCGGCCCCAGTCCAGACCTCGGTTCCGGTCCCTGCCTCAGTCCCTGCCTCGGCTCCGGTCCAGACCTACACTCGGTTCCCAGCCTCGGTTCGGACTTCGATTCCGGTCCCGGCCTGGACTACGGTCCGAAACCTGACCCCGGCCTCGGTCCGGACCTCGACTCCGGTCCGAACCCCGACCGCGGTTCCTGCCCCGGCCCCGGTCCAGACCTCAGCTAGGTTCCCTGCCCCGGCCCCGGTCCAGACCTCAGCTAGGTTCCCTGCCCCGGTCCGGACTTCGACTCCAGTCCCTGCATCGACTACGGTCCGGACCTGGATTCCAGCCCGGGCCCTGAATCCGGTTCCAGCCTCAACCACCCCAGCCCCCTCTTCGGTCCCGGTCCCGGCCGAGGTCCCGGACTCGGAGTCCTTCCCGAGCTCGGCGCTCCCTGTGGGGCCGCCCCCGGGGCCCGCTCTGCCGCCCGGCGTGGAGCACCGCCGCTCGGATGAATCGGGGCGCACCCAGGAGCTCCTTCCTGCTCTCAGCGCGTCCGCCTCGGATTTACTGGGGCCCACGCTCAGGTCCACCCCAACGGCAGATCCCGCGGCCACCAAGCTGACAGAGGCTATGGCTGGACCCATCTCCATGCCTATCCTGGGGACCTCCCCGTTCCCCACCTTCTTACCTATTTCTACAAACACATTCGCCTCCACCAGCGAGTTCTTTCAAGTGGACCACAAGATTGTGATTCGAGTGAACTATTGGTGAGGGGCTGTCCCCACCCACACTGCCTTCCTCCCAGGGGGAAAGGGTGGGAGGGGTGAGTGCTGGGGCTTTGGGGGAATTGAAAGTAGGGCAAAGGGGAGGGCGTCCCGGTTCCCAGGTGGGAAACTTGGCTCTCCCTATCATCCCTTTGGGGCTAGAGAGCGCTGCGTTCAAATTTCTGCTCTGCCCCACAGAGGTGACTCCTGGCTCCAAGCTTCATTCAGGGACTCAAACTCCTCCCTTCCTCCCTCCCTCTCCCCCTCTCCCTCCCTCTCCCCCTCTGCCCTTCCCCCTCCCTCTCCCCCTCTCCCTCCCCCTCTCCCTCCCTCCCTCCCTCCCTCCCTCTCTTCCTTACTTATTTTGGAGTGTCCTGCCCACCATGGGCCAGGCCTGAGCTGGGGATGGAGTGCTGAGCAGAGCCACCTGCTTTCCTCCCCAGGGGAGACAGGACAAGGTGTGACCTGAGGGACACGGGGTAGGGAATTTCAGATCAGGGGGTCAGGGATAGTCTTTCTCAGGAGATGGCATCTTAGTGATGAGAAGGAGGCTGCCAAGTGGAGAGCTGGGGGTCGTGGCGATGAAGGTAGCAAGGAGGAGGAAAGCAGCAAGTGCAAAGCCAGGCTGGCCCCAGGTCTGGAGTGTCTATGATGTCAAGGACAACAGTAACAGACCTTCCTGAGACCCAGGACTGGATGCCTCTGTGGGAGGGGCGTGATCTTCCGTTCAGTCCCCTTACCTCTCTTCTGCTCTAGAGGTCCTCTCCCCTTACGGCTCCCACTTTTTCTCTCTCCCCTCTCTGCCAGGGGCTCTCTCTCTCCCCAGCTCACGATCTCTCTCCTTTCCCCATGTTGTATGTGTGTATTTCTCTTTCTCTTTCTCTTTCTCTTTCTCTTTCTCTTTCTCTTTCTCCCTGTTTCCTCATCTCCCCCTGTCTCTTTCTCTTCCCATCTCCTCCTTGCTATATCTTTCTCTGACTCCATGGATTCATTATTTCATTCATTCAACAACTATTTATTAAGCACCTCCCATGTGCCAGACCCATTAGGGCTACACAGCGAATAAAACGGAGATTCTGGTCCTTGTGGTGCTGACATTTTGGTATGGAATAAGTATGACTCAGAGCAAATTATTTAATATCTTACTTAGAAGGTGATCAGTGCTATGAACAAAAAGCATCTTGGGGGGTGTGTCACACATTTAACTGGGGGGGGGGTGTCAGGAAGGCATCACTGAGAAGGTGACATATGAGCAAAGACCTGAAGGAGGGGAGAGATGTAGATACGAGAAACTGCCTTCTGTAGAAGGAACAGCCAGCGCAAAGGCTCTGAGCAAGGCATCCCTGGAGGTAGGAAGGAAGGCTAGGAGGTCCCTGTGGCTGGGGCAGAGTGGGCCAGGGGCAGAGTGGGAGGAGATGGGGCAAAGCCTGTGGGGACTTGGGGGGAGTGTGGTTTTCTGCCCTGAATGAAATGGCACTATGGGACAGTTCTGAGCTGGGGAAGGACGTGATCTGACGTGGGTGTTCACAGGGTCCCTCTGGACTTGGGGAGAGACTGATGTGGTGTCTTCTCTCTCTCTTTCTCTCTCTCTGTCTCTCTCTCTCTCTCTGTCTCTCTCTCTCTCTCTCCCTCCCTCCCTCTCTTTTTTTCCCTTGGCCTTCAGTGGCCTCTGAAGCTATAACCTCCGGGTGAGTAGTTTTTGGCTTTGGAAATGGGGAGAATGTGGGACATGAAGTCTGGAAGGAGTTCCTGTTTCCCATTTCTGCAAGACCTGTGACCCTGTGACAGCGTGATTTCATCTCCTTCCTGCAGTACATTCTACTGAGAAAGAGTCTGGAGCAACAATTTCCAAACTGTTTACACTTTGTGAGTTCGCTGGTTACCAGGGGGGTGGGGGTAGTCAGTGCTTCAAGAGCCCCAGGGGCTTGGAAGGAGCTCTTAGTCCTCCCCCACCCCCAACATTCCCTCCTCAGGAGGAGGACATATCTGCACAGGCTACCGGGGAGTTTGAAGTGTTTGTGGATGGGAAACTGGTTCATTCAAAGAAGGTGATTCTGAGTAAGGGTCCCAGACAGGGCGGGAGGGTGGTGCTGGCGTCCTGGATTGTGGGAGACACACATGTCTGTGCTCTTTCCCCTCTGTGTCCAGAAAGGTGATGGCTTTGTGGATGAGGCCAAAATGCAGAAAATTGTGAACATTATTGAAGAGGAGATCAGGAAAAGTTAACAGGCAACTGGTGAGCTGGAGGTGAGGTGAGGGAGGTGAGGTGGGAGGGGTGGAGGCTGGGCTGAGGGTGAGTAGGTGGGCAGGACAAAGACACCCCACTCCAATCCTAGCTCAGCCAGTCCTCACTGTTATAATCAGGCATCTACAACCTTTCTAAGCCTCATTTTTTAAATCTGTGAAATGGGGCTGTTGAGATGATCTATGAGATGCCTCATATCCTATATAATAAAGAGGTAATATGCAAATTGATCATCACTCCAACACACAAGATGGCTGCCCCATATGGTCAAAGATGGCCACCACAAGATGGCCTGCAGGGGAGGACAGTTAGGGGTGACCAGGCTGGCAGGGGAGGGCAGTTAGGGGTGACCAGGCCGGCAGGGGAGGGTAGTTAGGGGCAATCAGACCGGCAGGGGAGCAGTTAGGCATCGATCAGGCTGGCAGGGGAGTGGTTAGGGGGTGATCAGGCTGGCAGGCAGAAGTGGTAAGGGACAATCAGGCAGGCAGGCAGGTGAGCAGTTGGGAGCCAGCAGTCCTGGATTGTGAGAGGGATGTCCGACAAAAATTTATTTTATTGTTATTTTAAAAAATCTGTTTGAAGAAGTAATCACAGAAAATTTCCCTAACCTGGGGAAAGAAAAAGGTCACACAAGTTCAAGAAGCACAGAGAGTCCCAACCAAAATGAACCCAATGAGATCCAAACCAAGACACATCATAATTAAAATGTCCAAGGTTGCCAGGGCCAGTGTGGGTCAGTGAGTTGGGCATCATCTCATGCACCAAAAGGTTACCAGTTCTATTCCTGGTCAGGGCAAATGCCCAAGTTGTGGTCTCAATCCCCACTAGTGGGCATGCAGGAGACAGCTGATGGATGTTTTGCTCTCACATCAATGTTTCTTCCTCCCTATTTGTTCCTCTCTCTAAAAATCAATAAAAAATATTTTAAAAATGGCCAAGGTTAAAGACAAAGAATTCTTTAGTTAATCCTCACCCAAGAATATTTCTCCATTAAAAAAAATATTTCCTGTTTTTAAAAAAATATTTTTATTGACTTCAGAGAGGAAGGGAGAGGGAGCAAGAAGTAGAAACATCAATGATAAGAGAGAATCATTGATGGGCTGCCTCCTGCAAACCCCATACTGGGGATCAAGCCCAAAACCTGGGCATGTGCCCTGACCGGGAATCAAATCATGACCTCCTGATTCAAAGGTTGACATTCAACCACTGAGCCACACTGGCCGGGCTTCATTAAATTTTAGAGAGAGTGTAAGGGAGGGCGGGGAGAGAGAAACATCAAGGTGAGAGACACACATCAATTGGCTGCCTTTGCATGTTCCCTGACCGGGACCAGGGATCAAATCTTCAACCTAGATATGTGCTCTTGACTGGGAATCAAACCTGTGACCCTTCAGTGAACTGGCTGATGCTCTAACTACTGAGTCATACCAGCCAGGGCCAATAATATTAAAGAGATAATATTAAAGGCAACAAGAGAGAAACAGTTAGTTAGCTACAAAGGAGCTCCCATAAAACTGTCAGCAGATTTCTCAACAAAAAACCTTCAGTCTAGAGGGGATTGGCATGAAGTATTCAAAGTAATGAAAAGCAAGAACCTGCAACCAAAATTGCTCTATCCAGCAAGGCTATCATTTAAAATCAAAGGCAAAATAAAAAGCTTCCCAGACAAAAGAAGGCAAAATTAGTTCAGTACCACCAAACCAGAAGTGCAAGAAATACTAAAGGGACTGCTTTAAGAAGAAGAAGAAGTACAGAGAGAAAGGAACATAGGCATAAAGGAAAATAAAGTAATAAATACTATCAATAATAAACTTAAATGTAAATGGATTAAATGCTCTACTCAAAAGACATAGGGTAGTTGAATGGATAAGGAAGCACAATCCACATATATGATGTCTATAAGAGACCCACCTCAGAACAAAAAATTAACACAGGATGAAAGTGAAGGAAAAAAATATTCCATGCAAATGGAAATGAAAGAAAAGTGGGGTAGCAATACTTATTTTGGAAAAAACAGACTTCAAAACAAAGTTCATAAAGGAGACAAAGAAGGTAACTACATAATACTAAAGGGATCGATTTAATAAGAATATATAACCCTTATAAAGTTATATGCACCCCACGTAGGAGCATCTATATCTATATATATAAAAGCCTAAGCAACCGAACGACCTAATGACTGGTCGCTATGATGCACACCGACCACCAGAGAACAGATGCTCAACGCACATGATCTGGCTCCCTCCTGTCTGGATCGGGCCTGTGGGGATGGGGCTGAAACCAGCTATCCAATATCCCCCAAGGGTTCCCAGATTGTGAGAGGGCATGGGCCAGGCTGAAGGACCCTATCGGTGCACAAATCACCAGGCCTCTAGTGTATATATAAAAAAAACTCTTGGTGGACTTTAAGTGGGAGATTGCACTGTCATCAATGGATAGATCTTCTAGACAAAAAATCAACAAGGAAACAGTAACCTTAGATGACACACTAGATCAAATGGATTGAATTGATGTTTACAGGACATGTCATCTCAAAGCACCAAAATATACATTCTTCTCAAGTACACAAGGAACATTCTCAAAGGTAGACCACATGTTAGGACACAGAATAAGTGTAAACAAATTCAAGAAGATTAAAATCATATCAAGCATCTTCTCAGATCACAATGGCAGGAAACTAGAAATCAATCATAATAAAAAACTCAAAAACATTCAAACACATGGAGACTAAGTAGCATGTTATTAAGCAATGAATAGGTTACCAATGAGATCAAGGAATAAATTAAAAATTACATGGAAACAAATGAAAATGAACACACAACAAACCCAAATCTATGGGACACAGTGAAAGCAGTCCAGAGAGGGAAATTCATAGCATTCCAGGCCTACCTCAAGAAGCAAGAAAAAGCTGAAGTAAACAATATAACCCTACCCCTAAAAGAATTAGAGAAAGAACAATAGGAAAAGCCCAGAGTAAATAGAAGGAAGGAAATAATAAGGATCAGAGCAGAAATAAATGATATAGAGACTAAAAAAAAACCACAAAAAACAAAACAAAAGAGAAATGAAACCAAGAGCTGGTTCTTTGAAAGGTTAAACAAAATTGAAGAAGCTTTAACCAGAATCAAGAAATAAAGAAAGAGGATCCAAATAAACAAAATCAGAATATTTTTCCATTGATTTTTAGGGAGAGTGGAAGAGAGCAGGGAAAAACTGAGAGAAACATTGATGTGAGAGAAACATTGATGTGAGAGAAACCCATTGATTTGTTGCCTCCTGCATGTGCCCCAACCAGGGGAACAAACTCCACCTCCATCTCCAATAATGGCACATGACTCAAGACTGGCCAATTAGAGCACTACATTCCCTTGGGCTTCAGTGATTGGTTCAGGGATGGACATATGACCTAGTCCAGGCCAATGGGAACCTTCTGTAGGAGGCAAAATAACATGAGGCCTGGAATATCTTTCTTTTTTTAAATTGTTGACATTATTATAGATACCCCTTATTTCCCTCACTTTGCCTTCCTCCACCCAGACAATAAGGTGGTCTAGCCAACCACATTATTGTCTGCATTCATAGGCTATGTATATATGTTCTTTGGCTATTCTCTTCATCTTTCATCCTGGTGTTTCGGGATTCTTAGGATATATTCCCAGAAGTGGGATTGGTGGATCAAAAGACATTTCCATTTTTAATTTTTTGAGGAAACTTCATACAGTGATTGCACCAGTCTGCATTCCCACCAACAGTGCACTAGGGTTTTCTTTTCTCCACATCCTCGCCATCACGTGTTGTTCGTTGATTTATTGATAGTAGCCATTCTGGCAGATGTGAGGTGATATCTCATTGTGGTTTTAATTTGCATGTCTCTGGTGATTAGTGACGCTGAGCATTCTTTTCATATGTCTGTTGGCCATCTGTATGTCCACTTTGGAGAAGTGTCTTTTCAGGTCTTTTGCCCATTTTTCTTTTTTTAAAAAAATATATTTTTATTTATTCAGAGAAGAAGGGAAAGGGAGAGAGAGAGAGAGAAATATCAATGATGAGAGAGAATCACTGATAGGCTGTCTCTTGCATGCCCCACACGGGGGATGGAGCCTACAACCCGGGCATGTGCCCTGACTGGGAATCGAACCGTGACCTCCTGGTTCATAGGTCGATGTTCAACCACTGAACCACGCCGACCAGGCCCTTTGCCCTTTTTTTCAATTGGATTGTTTGTCTTCCTGGTTTTGAATTGTGTAAGTTCTTTATTATATTTTGGAAATTAAGCCCTTATCAGATGTATCATTAGTAAATATGTCCTTCCACACAGTGGGTTCCCTTTTCATTTTTTTTTTAAATATATTTTATTGATTTTTTTTTTTTTTTTTTACAGAGAGGAAGAGAGAGGGATAGAGAGTCAGAAACATCGATGAGAGAGAAACATCGATGAGAGAGAAACATCGATCAGCTGCCTCCTGCACACCCCCCACTGGGGATGTGCCCGCAACCAAGGTACATGCCCTTGACCGGAATCGAACCTGGGACCCTTGAGTCCGCAGGCCGACGCTCTATCCACTGAGCCAAACCGGTTTCGGCCCCTTTTCATTTTGTTGATGGATTATTTGTTTTTTTTTAAATCCTCACCTGATGACATTTTTCCATTGAATTTTTAGGGGAAGTGGAAGAGAGAGGGAAACACAGACAGAAACATCGATGTGAAAGAAACACATTGATTGGTTGTCTCCTGCACGAGCCCTGACCAGGGCCAGGGTCAGGGAGAAGCCTTCAATCAAGGTACGTGCCCTTGACCGGAATTGAACCTGGGACACTTTGGTCCGCAGGCCTATGCTCTATCCACTGAGCCAAACCGGCTAGGGCTGTTGATGGATTCTTTTGCTGTGCAGAAGCTTTTTGGTTTAATGTACCCCCATATGTTTTTTTCTCTCCTTTGTTTCCCTTGCCCTAGGAGATACATCATCAAAAATATTGCTACAAGACATAGCTCAGAGTGCGGAATCTCGGGGGGAAGGTGGGGAAGGGTGGGTCGGTTCGAGGTAATCTACCAAAGAACGCGTATACATATATGCATAACCCATGGACCCAGACAATAAGGTGGTGAAGGCCTAGGGAGGAGGGTGGTGGCGGGCTGGAGGAGGTCAATGGGGGGGTGGGTAAAGGGGACATATGTAATACTTTCAACAATAAAGAATTATTTTAAAAAATATATATTGCTACAGAGATGTCTGATATTTTACTGCTTTATGTCTTCTAGGATTTTTATGGTTTCATGACTTACATTTAAGCATTTTTATCCATTTTAAGTTTATTCTTGTGTATGGTGTAAGTTGGTGGTCTAGTTTTATTTTTTTGCATGTACCTGTCCAATTTTACCAGCACTATTTGTTGAATAGACTGTCTTGACTCCATTGTATGCTCTCGCCTCCTTTGTCAAGTATTGATTGAATGTAATGGCTTGAGTCGATTTCTGGGGTCTCTGTTCTGTTCCGTTGGTCTATATGCCTGTTCTTGTGCTGCTTGGCTTTGCATCCCAGCTCTGTTATTTACTGACTGGGGCAAATACCCTAACCTCTCTGTGCTTCAGTTTCCTTGTCTGTAAACAGGAAAGCTATGTATGATAGCTTTTACCTCATTGGATTTCATATTTTTTACAAATGTTTGCTGAGTGCCTACTAAGTGCTTGATTCTAGGCCTTAGGGATGAAACAGTACAAACCAAACAGATACAAACCCCTGCCTTAGTGGCGCTGACATTCTCCTGGGGCAGACAGACAATGAGCAACACAGGCCGATGCAGGCATTTCAGAAGGAGATAAGTGGCAGGAAAAGAAAAATAAGGCAGGAAAGGGGCATGGGGAGTGCTGGAAGGTTTTTCACCTCTAAACTGAGCAGTCAGGCTGAAACCGGTGTGGCTCAGTGGATAGAGCGTCGGCCTGCGGGCTGAAAGGTCCCAGGTTCGATTCCGGTCAAGGGCACGTACCTTGGTTGTGGGCACATCCCCAGTGGGGTGTGTGCAGGAGGCAGCTGACCGATGTTTCCCTCTCTCATCGATGTTTCTAACTCTCTATCCCTCTCCCTTCCTCTCTGTAAAAAAATCAATAAAATATATTAAAAAAAATAAAAAAATAAACTGAGCAGTCAGGGGAGACCTCAGTGGGAAGGTGATGTGCCAACACTTGAAAGAAGGGATCAAACCAGGTGGGTAGAAAGTATTCCAGGCAGAGAGAGCAGCATGTGCAAAGGCCCTGTGATGGGCATGTGTCTGGAAAACGGCAAGGAGACACGAGTGGGTATTGTAATCCATGGAAAGTATTAGAATGGTGCCTGACACCCAGTAAGCCTGATAGAAACGCTTATGGAGTTGTTGTCATCATTATTGTTATTAAAATTTTTTTTTTCTCTCTTCTCTCCCCATCTTAGGAACCTCAGCAGGATGACGAGAAGGGCTGAAATGTTGCCCTTGGGGTCAGGTCCTTTTTTGATGGTGGCTGGGGCTGGGGTGGGGTCAGGTGGGGAGAAGGGGGAAATACAGAGTCTGTCTCCCTGTCCCCCAGTGTTCTGTTCTTACTGCGTCTTCCGTCACTGCACTCCGTCCCGTCCCGAGGTCTGTGGAAGTTGCCTGCTGCAGTGCTCACAGCATCTCCAACCGTCAGCCCAGTGGGGGAGGGAAGGGCAGGGGGAGTATGAGGCCAGACCTGTGGCTCCCCAGGTTTGCTGCAGAAACCCAGGATACCAGGAACCCCTTTCCCTCACTGTCCTTCCAGACACCCCTGGCCTTTGTGGGTTCATGAACTCCTACCCATAGTTCACAGCCCAACCCTCTTGTATTCTATACCAGGAAGCTTCCCGACCCTAGTTACTGACCTTTCCCTTCCCTGATGTCCTGTGGGCTTGGACCCCATTCCCTACCCCTTGGCTGCGACAGGCGGCTCTGCCCTGGCCACTGTGCTCCCTGTGGGCAGGAACCGCTTCATCCTCAGTCCTTATCACAGGGCTCAGAACAGGGTCTGGCTAAGTGCATTTGCTAGGTAAATGCTGGATAGAATTTGCCACAGAAATGTTACGTATGCAGAGGGCACTCTGTGGGCTAGGGCCCGGGGTCAGGAAACTGTATGTGGGGTCAGGGGACAGTAGAGGTTAAGTACAGGAAGCTCCAAAGGACCAGGCCTGCCTGGGCATCTGGTTGGTAGCTTCCCCAGTCTGGGCAAATCTTCATCTCCATCCTGGGCACCCCGTTCAAGGCAATGGGAAAACTCCAGGAGCTTCTAGGGACTCCCATTTTTTCCCATGGCTAACAATTTATTATGTAAGCACTGTGTTTAAACACCCCCCTGTGTTTCTCTGAGCAGGGGTAGTCCACTACTTTTGAGGGCTGGACAGGACAGTCAGAATGGCTGTTCCAGGCTGACTTCCACTCACAATGCATGGGGTTTCTGAGTTCCCACGTCCCCACCACCAGCTTCCTGCATTTTGCCAGCGTACTAGGTGTGAAGGACATCTCCTTGTTTTCATTTGCATTTCTTTGATTACTCATCCTATATATATTTAAAAAAATATATTTTTTTATTGATTTCAGAGAGGAAGAGAGAGGGAGAAAGAGATAGAAACATCAATGATGAGAGAGAATCATTGATCGGCTGCCTCCTGCACGCCCCACAGCGGGGATCAAGCCTGCAACCCGGGCATGTGCCCTGACCGGGAATTGAACCATGACCTCTTGGTTCATAGGTCGACGCTCAACCACTGAGCCCACTGGTGGGGCTACTCATCCTATATTTGATGCTTTGTGTATTTCTTCTGCAAATAGTTCACTTTTTTTTTTGAAGAAAAATTTTCGTTTTCCCCCCCAGAGAACTTTTCTTCACTCCTTAAAGACTTGGCTCCTCACAGGGGCTTTGGTGGAGGTCGTGGGGCAGCACCCGCAGGTCTAAATCAGGGAGGGGGTGTTCGGTCCTTCCGGGCTGTGAGTGGCACAGCTCACACAGGAATGCAGCTTCACATACGGCTTGGGAAGCACACAGGCATCGAAGACACTCGCTTCGGAGATGTCCCTAACGGCTGCGGCCTCTACTATGTCTCGAATGACAAACTTCTTAAAGGCCTTGTCCTTGGGCACGCACCGGGCGCAGCTGGTGCAACAAATAGGCTGCACGTGGCCTCGGCCTTTTTTGGCACGACCGTTATTCCTTCTTTTCTTGGTCATCTTGGAAACGAGGACCCAAGAGAGCCACATTAAAAAATAAATAAATCTTTATTTACTTTTAAAATTGAGTTTTCGAGAGAGAGGAAGGGAGAGAGAGACATTGATATTGATGTGAGAGCGACTGGCTGCCTCCTGCATGCCCCCTACTGGGGGGTTGATCCCCCAATTTGGGGGGGGGAGGGGGAGGTATGCCCTGGCTGGGAATCAAACCAGCAACCATGGGACATTGCCCAGCCAACTGAACCACATTGGCCCGGGCAATTGTTCACAATGCGCACTGCATGCTGGGTGACATTGTAGACTCTTCCAGTTTTGCCATGGTAACATTTGTGGGGCCTTCCTTTTGAACAGGGCCCATTCCCTTGATGTCCACAATATCACCTTCTTGTAGATTCGCATGTATGTGGCCAAAGGAACAGCTCCATGCTTTCTAAAAGGCCTGGAGAACATAGAGCGGGTGCCTCTCCTCTTTCCCTTTGTGCTAGTCATTTTGGCGAATTACAGGAAGATGGCGGTTCTGGCTGAAATTTTTGGTAGTGTTCTCCTGCTGTCCAAGTTTAATATTTTCCTTGCTGTCCTTTCCCCTAAGTCACTACTATGAACAGACCTCGGAGAGATAAATTTTTAAATAAACCGCTAAACAAAGTTTAGTATTCAGCGGATCTTGGAAATGGTTGTCCAGAATCCACAGGCCATTAAGGACCACCAGGCAAAGAGAAGTTGACCCCTAGAGGGCAGGCAAGTCAAATTATTATTCTTTCCAATTTTAAAGCAGCCACTGTTTATTACCTGACCAGATTACAACAATAACCTTCGTAAATAACTGACCAGATTACAATACCTTCGTTCATCCTTCTGATAAGCCTGGTGGTCTGGTCTTCCCTGTTACCAGCATCTCCACCTTCTGCAAAATGGGTGGCTTGTTCCTTCATTCTCCTTCTTAGAGAAGACAGTTCGAAGGGCCACAGGAAGTTGTTTGCTTCTGTGTAGCATTTTCCAACACTATAGATATTATAGATCCTCCATGCAGATGATGCTATATTTATCGAGAGATCCAGCAATCAGTATGTTATCTGTCAAGGAAATTCGGGTTTTGTTGATTTTGCCATAACCACCCTTGTAGATGAATTCCTTTACTGACTTCAGGTTTGGGTACCCCATCCAATATGGTTCCACAGTCCTCAGCATGTTAATCAAAGACTTGTTAAACAACAACAAACCAACAAACAAAAACAAACAAACAAACAAACAAACAACCCCACAAAGACTTGTTGAGGTTAACAAAGGTGCCATTGAAGATCTGGTGAAGGCAAAGGAGCTGCAGCACCTTTTGGACCTTTGCGCTCTGTCAGGAACTCAGTTTCTCCATCCTGCTCCACTGTGCCAACTGTCCGGACCGAGCCCCTCTGCCAGGGCCTGGACCTTCTTGGACGCGGGGTGGTAGACGGAGAAGCCATGAGAAGTTGTAGGCGTATGAGAGACTATTGTAGGAGCCAGTGGCCAAGTAGCCATTGCTAACAAGGAGCAACCAGAGAAAATAGTTCTTCAAAGCAAAGTCCCATACAGCAGGTAGCTGCACACCGGCTAGGCAACAATACATCTTTCCTACATCGTAGCCTCCATCATAGAAGCTATACAAGAGCCATCCTTAGAGCTACAGCCTCTCTAAGCAGCTGTGCTGGCTGGTCAGTAACAACTTTATACTACTGAGGCAAAAGAGGCTTCCTTCCAAATAGTGACATCAATCATTTGGGTTATAGAAGGGCACGCTTGCTCAGTGCATAGATTACTGCGTCCTTGCACCTGTGTATAGCATCTTAGCCTTGAACACCCTGATTAAGATTCCCATGCTCAGAGTGGCCTTGAACATCTGGCATACTCTGAATAGGGCCTTCAGACTCTAATTGGCCTTGAGCAACTGGCGGATTCTAGACAGGGCCCCACACGCTCACACCATTGATACCTCCCATCCTGATGACAAATGTCAATTTGGGTTTTGCAGGCACATAGAAATTGCCAGCTTTTCTTACCATCCCAGTCATTTGAATCTCAGTTCTGTACATCTTCCTTTATTCCTCATAATAGTGCTTAGCTTTCATAGATAAGTTTCCTCCTTGCCCTTTGAAGCATCTTTTGGGTAAACATCTTTCTCAGGTGCTTGGTCTTCAGCTCTGTGAACTTCCTTTTATTAAGGGTATATGGCACAGCAGAAACCTTCTTCTTCGTCTCTTCTGCACCCTCCATGGTTCCAGTGGGAAAAGAGCCAAGTTAAATTCTTGAGAAAAACAGGGCTTGATAGAACCAAGTTCTAAGGGACTTTTCCAGATTGTTGACGCGGAAAGAAAATTCTATGCAAGCAGTCATGCACTGCTCACTTCTCCCTGTGAGTGTTGTTTGGGTTCATGTCAGTTTATTTAGTGCTTCTCTATCATTAAATTGTTGAGTGGGTCTCCTCTGAAATTTTGTATGTGCTTTGAGATGGACTATTTCTTGAAGAACCCTCAGAAGTGGAACTAAGGTTCCCCATTCAAAATCTATTGGTGCCTTGACTTTTAATACACAAAAAATTCAGTGAAACCTTCTTGTCTCTGGACCTTTTCCCCCTTTATGTTTCACCGAAGGAAATGAAGTGGGAGCTGGGCTTATTCATTCTGCAGGGCCAGTTAAAATTAAGTCACACTCAGATGAGTATTTTCCCAAACCTGCTTAATACATCTTGTGAAGGCTATTACTATGCTCCACATCATAATATCAATCCTGCAACAAATTATTCTAACCCACTGACCCGTTGTCAATCCTGCTTGCACAGTGGGGACCTTTTGGTACACAGGACAAAGCTCAACCAACTGAGCCATATCGGGCCAGGGCCCTGTCTGATTACTTTTTACTAGAAGCTGGGTGCACAGATTCGTGCACCCGTGGGGTCCCTCGGCCTGGCCTGTGGGCATCGGGCCGAAACCAGCAGTCAGACATCCCCTGAGGGATGTAGTAGTGCATGAAGCAGCAGGTGGCCAGGGAGGAGCCCGAGCCTGGGCGGGCTGCGCACCACTCCCACTCATCCTGCACACTCATCCTGGCCCCGCTGCACCTGCCGCCGCAGCTATGCAGGCTCGCTGCGCTCTGCTGCGGTCTCCGCGTGCCATCCTAGAGTGATAACGGAGTGCCCATGACTGAGAAGTGGCCATGGGCTCATGCCCAGTCAGTCCTAATGCCGGTCCCATCCTGGTCCTGGTCCAGATGGGGAAGGGCGTGCAGGGGAGTGTCTGCGGGAGAGGATCGCACTGCCACAGCTGCGCTCGCCAGCCGTGAGCCCGGCATCTGGTGCTCACTGGTCAGCTGAGCATTGCTCCCTCTGTGGGAGCACATGACCACCAGGGGGCAGCTCCTGCAGGTGAGCGTCTGCTCCCTGGTGTTCAGTGCGCATGAGAGCTACTGGTCAAATGGTTGAATGGTCACTTGGGGTTTTATATATATAGACTAGAGGCCCGTTGCACGAAATTCATGCATGGGGTGTGTGTGTCCCTCAGCCCAGCCTGCACCCTCTCCAATCTGGGACCCCTTGGGGGATGTCCAACTGCCCGTTTAGGCCTGATCATGCAGTTGGACATCCCTCTCACAATCCAGGACTGCTGGTTCCCAACTGCTTGCCTGCCTGCCTGCCTGATTGCCCCTAACTGCTTCTGCCTGCCAACCTGAACACTCCCTAACCACTCCCCTTCCAGCCTGATTGACGCCTAACTGCCCTCCCTAGCCTGCCTGGTCACCCCCAACTGCCCTCCCTTTCAGGCCTGGTCCTCCCAACGGCCCTCTTCTGCAGGCCTGATCACCCACAACTACCCTCCCCTGCCTGCCATCTTATGGCGGCCATCTTGTATCCACATGGGGGTGGCCATCTTTGACCACATGAGGGCGGCCATCTTGTGTGTTGGAGTGATGGCCAATTTGCATATTACCTCTTTATTATATAGGATGTTTCCTATGTCCGTTTTCATGCTGTTGAAGTTCTCACTAATTTTCTTGAGCATCCCTGTAACCATTGCTTTGAACTATGTATTTGGTAGCTTGCTTGCCTCTATTTCATTTAGTGTTTCTTTTCCTTTGAGGATGTCTCTCGTTCACTCATTTAGAGCATGTATTTGTTTCTGTGATTAGGAAGAGCTGCTATGCTTTCCAGACTTAGTATGGTGGCCTATTTAGTAGGTGTCTTGTGGGGCTCAGTGGCACAGACTGCCTGGTCACCTGAACTATGTGCTCCAAGAATGTCCTTTGGGTGGGTTATGTGAACCCTCTTATTGTATTGACTTTTTGTTTGTTTTGTTTTTCTTATTCCTCACTTGAGGATATATTTTTTTCATTGCTTTTTCAAAGAGAGTGGAAGGGAGGGAGGGGGTGAGAGAGAACTAGAGAGAGAGAGAGAGAGAGAGATGTGAGAAAGACACATTGACTGATTGCCTCCTGCATGCACCCCAACCAGGGGCCAAGAGCAAACCTGCAACCCAGGTATGTGCCTTTGACCGGGAATCAAACCAACAACCCTTTGGTATGTGGACCCATGCTCTAACCATTGAAAACCACTGGCCAGGGCTAGTTGAGCCTTTAAAAATGTTCTTTTAAAGTTGATTTTTTAGAGAGAGAAGGAGAGGAAGAGAAAAAAAAACCATCGATTGGCTGTTTCCTACAGACCCCCACAGGGGACTGAGCCCACAACCCAGTCATGGGTCATGATCGGGAATCAAACTAGCCACCTTCAGGTGCATGGGACAACCCTCGGCCAACTGAGCCACACAGGCCAGGCTTGTAGTTGAGTTTTGATTGCTATTGGCCTGTCAGGGTGTTGCCTGTCTGGCTAAGAGGACAGACTTCGACTGCATTGTAGGAGTTTCTGTGCAGGGCTCGACCCCACAAAGCTGAATTAGCCTTACAGGGTCTGGTGTCTGCTGAGACCTCTCTGTGTGTGCCGCTTGTGGAGCTAATTGGGGCATGCTCTGACGTTGTCGGAATCCTGCCACTGGCTGTAATGGGTCTGGGGCCATGTGGGAGGGATTCCAGTGCAGGTTAATATTAGGCACTGCCTGTAACTAGCTCTGTGCTAGCTATTTGGATCTACAAGGCAATCCACAGTTTTTGCGGCTACCTCTGCGGGGCCTGGGTATGTGTCAGAGAGGCCAAGTTGTGTACCAAGGCCAGTTTCCACCCACACCAAGCCCAGGGGCAGGTCAGAAAAAGACCCAAGCCTTCTTGAGACCCACCTCCGCCTAAAAGCTGCCTGTTAGGTTCAGTCGCTGAATGAGCCTCTGGTGATATGCTAGTTCTGTGAGATAGGTTCCCAGTGATTCACAACATGGGGCAAGCGGTGATCATCAGATTGATCCAGATTTACACTCAGTGCCAGAGTCGGCGCTGAGGTGACTCAGCAACAAACTCATGGTATACCCCGGTCAGCCACCACTCGCCGTGTGCAGATCTTTATGGTTGGGCAGGCTATCAGGGAGGTGTCAGGGTGAGGCCAGCAGAGTTCATCAGGCCCAAACAGGCCAAGATTTGGCCCTGAGAAGGGATGGCTCTGCACAGGAATGCTAGTGCCCTTTGGGCACGTGAGAAATAAAGGAGAACTCCCAAGAGCCAGATAACTCCGTTTTCCTCAGAGTCGGCCTGGACATTCTGGAGATTTTTCTGCACCACGGGACCAGGCTGGCCGCAGCCTGCTGACAATGCTGCAGAGTGCCAGCTAAGCAGGGCTAGGTCGCTGGCAGTGAGCGAGATGGAGCTAGTGGTTCTTCCATTGAGGGGGCAAGGCTCCACTGCTCTGGCATGTTGGGGCCCAGGCCCTCTGCTCTAGCTCTCCAGGGTAGGCCATGGCTGCTCTGGCCTGGGGGGGCCACCGTTTTGGCCTGCAGGAGGCAGGGTGTTGCTGCTTTAGCCAGCTGGGCTGCAGCTGTGGCCTGTGGAAAGCAGGGCTCTGTTGCTCTGTTAAGTGGTGTGAGGGAGTGGAAATGGACTTTGCCTCAGAGACATACAACTCAATCTCTGACTCTCTCTGAGTTTGCTCTGAAGATCCCTTCCAGAAAGTCTACTTTGCCGGCCCAGGCAACAGCCTCCTCAGCAGAGTGTGAGCTCCCCAGGGAGTGTGGGGTAGTGCAGCTTCTTGTCTGATGTAGCTCGAAGGGGAGTGCTCGGTGGTGTCTGTGGGTGGTGCAGGGAAGTGGCTCAGCACAGGGACCCCGGTGGCTGTTCCTTCAGCTTTCTCCCCAGAGCCACACAACCCCGACTACCCTTGAAAGACTCTGCTGAAGCCTAGGGTGAATGGCTGCGAATGAGATTTTGTGTGCTGGCTCTTTAAGAGGGCACCTGAGTTTCTAGCAGACTCTTCCTGGCATATAGAACCCCTGCTGATTTTCACAGCCAGATGGTATTTGGGTGCCTTTTTGCAATGAAGGGCCCAGAGTGGGGTTGACACTCCACGTTTTCAGAGGAAAACTATGCCACTGAGATATCCACCCAGGTTTTCTGCTGTTGCATGTGAGTGTAGGGCCAGCCCTATTCGAGTCTCCCCACTTCCTACCAGTGTTGATGTGGCTTCTTCTGTAAATCCTTGCCCATAAGACGAGTCTTCGTTGGTTATTGAGGTTAATTGTTCTATAGTTTAATTATAATTCCAGTTGGGACCTGGGAGGAGGTGAGTGTAACTTTCACCTACTTCACTGCCATCTTCTTTTCTGGTCATATTTTTTAAAAAATGCATTTGCAGCATGTGATTAAGATTTTAAATTAATGTATGAAACAATTCTTTATCTCTTCACCAAATGTTTTTGTTCCCCTCTCTTCACTGGAGGTAAATTACCTCCAGTCAGATGTTCAAGACATGACGTCTGCCATTTTTGTGATTTCTCTCTTTACTCATCCTCAGTTAAAATCCAGCAAATAGTCCTCTAAGTCTTAATACAAATTTTCCTGACTTCGTAATTTTCTCCTAACTTTCCACATACTTTCTTTGCCTCAAATGAGGTGAGCTATATGATCACTTAAATTTTGATTGATTCTTCAAAAATTCCACTTGAGAAGCCTGTGCTAATTATCACACCCACCTTATATGAAATTACCCAATAACTACTCAAAGAGAGTCAGGAGGCTTTGCCTAGAAGAAGTGATAAACATTTATTCAAGAATCAGAGGGTTTACAGATGACAAACATAACTAGGCAATACCCAGAGTGTTCTGAAGAAGAAAAAGAGATGAGTTTTTATAGCAAAAGGAACATTCTTGAAAAGAATCAGACCTGCCCTGGCCAGGAGGCTCGGTTACTTGGAGCATCCTCCTGTACACCAACATGTTGCGGGTTTGATTCCAGGTCAGGGCACATCCTAGGCTGCAGGTTCAATCCTCAGTCAGGGTGTGTATGGGAGGAAACCGATCGATGCTTTTTCTCTCACATCCATGTTCATCTCTGTATCTTTTACCTTCCTCCCTTCCTCTTTCCCTCCCTCCCTCCCTCCCTCCCTCCCTCCCTCCCTCCCTCCCTCCCTCCCTCCCTCCCTTCTTCCCTCCTCTCTCTCTAAAATCAATGAAAAATATCCTAGGTTGAGGATAAAACTGATTGGTCCGAGATGGTAATTCTTAAAAGAGCAGTGCTTTGAAGACTGGTTGTTAGTTGGTCTGGATACTTGAACATTCTCTCCTTAGTCTTTTAGGGACCAATCACATGGTTGTCTGGAGGTTTGCTGTACATCTACATATTAATGCAGGACTGGAAAGTTTAAGAGATGATGTTCCCAGGCTAATTACAACAAGAATAGAATCATTTTCTCATGACACCATTTTCTTTATTTTTGTAATGCAGCAGCTTGACTATAGTGATTCCATTGTATTTCTTTTTTATATTCTATATTTTATTGATTTTTTTTTTTTTTACAGAGAGGAAGGGAGAGGGATAGAGAGCTAGAAACATTGATGAGAGAGAATCATCGACCAGCTGCCTCCTGCACACCCCCTACCAGGGATGTGCCCGCAGCCAATGTACATGCCCTTGACCGGAATCGAACCTGGGACCTTTCAGTCCGCAGACCGACGCTCTATCCATTGAGCCAAACCGGTTTCGGCCATTGTATTTCTTTAAAAATATATTTTTATTGATTTCGGAGGGAAAGGGAGAGGGAAAGAGGGATGGAAACATCAATGATGAGAGAATCATGGATTGGCTGCCCCCTGCACACCCCACACTGGGGATCGAAGCTACAACCTGGACATATGCCCTACAGGTAATTGAACCATGACGCTCAACCACTGAGCTATGCCAGCCAGGCCCATTGTATTTGTTTACCCTAATCCTCACATAATATATTAGTCATTTCTCTAGAAAATGAGGCAATCATCATCACTGTTATTATTTGTAATTTAGTCTTCACTAGTGAGAGTAAGCATTTTTGCACAGTTGACAGAATTCTTAATTCTGCAAACTGCTCTACCTATGTATTTTGCTAATTTTTCTCTTGCACAATAATTTTATAATTTAGTTCAAAAGCTTTGTGTATTACACATTATTTTTAATGTGGTTTGAAAACATTCCCTCTTGACTTGGCATTACAACAAAGGTTGGCACAGCTGCTAAATACAGTTTACATTAAGAAGAACTAAGATAGCCCTAGCTGGCTTGTCTCAGTGGATAGAGCATCAGCCTGCGGACTGAAGGGTCCCAGGTTCGATTCTGGCCAAGGGCACATGCCTGGGTTGCAGCTCGAACCCCAGTAGGGGGTGTGCAGGGGACAGCCGATCCATGATTCTCTCTCATCCCTGATGTTTCTATTTCTCTCTCCTCCTCCCTTGCTCTCTGAAATCAATAAAGAAATATATATATATTTTAAAAAGAACTACTAAGATATTCATAGCATGGGTTCACCAGAACTTTTACTTCCCTAGGCTGAATAAACATTTACTGGGAAACACAAGTTGAGGTATTTTTCTATTTACTTGCTTCTTTAGGTCATAAAATCATAAAGAGATACTGAAGTAATATTTACCTGAGATTTATCATGTACTAAAAATCAATGCTGACTTCTGAGAGTTGCTACATCATTTTTATTTTAAAACAAGGAAGAGAAGACATTAAACAAATGGTCATAAAATCATTTTAAAGCCTAGACAATAAGCAAGGCATGGGAATGCAACAGTATATACACTAGATAAAATCCTGTCCTGAAACTAATATAATGTTATGCCTCAATTATCCTTAGAAAAGGAAAGAAAGAAGAAAAGAAAGAAAGACTAAGGAAAAGGCAGGAAACCATTAGAAAGGTAAATATTTTCCCTTGTGGGTAGGCCTTGTTAAGGAGCACAGAGAGCTTGGAGCACATTTTACCACGATCACGTTTCCCTCCCTGTGTTGGAACCAAAAGGGGATTTTCTCTGATCTCCATAGTGAAAACCCAGTAGCGTTCCTGGAAGTAGAAACATCCCCCAAAGAAACAGCTCTACATCCAGATCTTTTGATTTTCATCTCATTTGAAAATCTTCTCCTTGAAATTGTTAGAAAGAAGGCGAGCCCCAAAACCCGGGGTGGTGGTAGAACACGAAGGATACTCAGGCGCCCACAGCCAGGCAAATATCTTTACTCCTGCAGGAGGGTGAGCACGCACAGGGTCTGGGAGCATGCACACATTACTGGGGGTACACTCAAGATTTTATCCCTGAGGCATGCCATCTGTCCCTCACTGATGATTGGTCAGAGCTTAGGCTCACATTCTTGTGTGACTGGCTAATTTAAAGGCCAAAGGAAGGGGTTGACCTTTGTGGTTTCAACATGGTTGTTGCCTAAACTCCCTTCTTTGACATAAAAGATGAGTTGTTCATTCTCACAATTCCCCCTTTTCTTTGTTTTTTCATACAATGTATGCTTATTACAAAGTAATATATAATGATTTTTATTATGTTGCACAAGTTTAACATTTTAGTTCTCTTCTATTATTCTTTTGAAAAATTTAATATATTTTTTGATTTTTAGAAAGTCATTTTCTCCTATCTTTCCACATACTTTCATTGCCTCAAATGAGGTGAGCTATATGATCACTTAAATTTTGATTGATTCTTCAAAAATTCCAATTGAGAAGCCTGTGCTAATTATCACACCCACCTTATATGAAATACCCAATAACTACTCAAAGATAGTCAGGAGGCTTTGCCTAGAAAGAAGTGATAAACATTTCTTCAAGAATCAGAGGGTTTACAGATGACAAACATAACTAGGCAATACCCAGAGTGTTCTGAAGAAGAAAAAGAGATGAGTTTTTATAGTGAAAGGTACATTCTTGAAAAGAATCAGACCTGCCCTGGCCAGGAGGCTCGGTTACTTGGAGCATCCTCCTGTACACCAACATGTTGCGGGTTTGATTCCAGGTCAGGGCACATCCTAGGCTGCAGGTTCAATCCTCAGTCAGGGTGTGTATGGGAGGAAACCGATCGATGCTTTTTCTCTCACATCCATGTTCTTCTCTGTCTCTTTTCCCTCCCTCCTTCCCTCCCTCCCTCCCTCCTCCTCTCCCTCCTCCTCTCCCTCCTCCCTCCTTCCCTTCTATTCTTCCTCATACCTTCTCTCCTCCCATCTTCTCTCCCTCCTACCCTCCTTCCCTCCCTCCCTTCTTCCCTCCTCTCTCTCTAAAATCAATGAAAACATATCCTAGGTTGAGGATACAACTAATTGGTCCGAGATGGTAATTCTTAAAAGAGCAGTGCTTTGAAGACTGGTTGTTAGTTGGTCTGGATACTTGAACATTCTCTCCTTAGTCCTTCAGGGACCAATCACATGGTTGTCTGGAGGTTTGCTGTACTTCTACATATTAATACAGGACTGGAAAGTTCAAGAGATGATGTTCCCAGGCTAATTACAACAAGAATAGAATCATTTTCTCATGACACCATTTTCTTTATTTTTGTAATGTAGCAGCTTGACTATAGTGATTCTATTGTATTTCTTTAAAAAATATATTTTTATTGATTTCGGAGGGAAAGGGAGAGGGAGAGGAGGGATGGAAATATCAATGATGAGAGAGAATCATGGATTGGCTGCCTCCTGTACACCCCACAATGGGGATTGCCCCACACTGGGGATCGAATCCACAACCTGCACATATGCCCTGACAGGGAATTGAACCGTAACGCTCAACAACTGAGCCATGCCAGCCAGGCCCATTGTATTTGTTTACCCTAATCCTCACATAATATATTAGTAATTTCTCTAGAAAATGAGGCAATCATCATCACTGTTATTATTTGTAATTCAGTCTTCACTAGTGAGAGTAAGCATTTTTGCACAGTTGACAGAATTCTTAATTGTGCAAACTGCTCTACCTATGCATTTTGTTAATTTTTCTCTTGCATAATAATTTTATAATTTAGTTCAAAAGCTTTGTGTATTACACATTATTTTTTAATGTGTTTTGAAAACGTTCCCTCTTGACTTGGCATTACAACAAAGGTTCGCACAGCTGCTAAATACAGTTTACATTAAGAAGTACTAAGATAGCCCTAGCTGCTTGTCTCAGTGGATAGAGCATCAGCCGGCGGACTGAAGGGTCCCAAGTTCAATTCTGGCCAAGGGCACATGCCTGGCTTGAGGGCTCAAACCCCAGTAGGGGGTGTGCAGGGGGCAATCGATCAATGATTCTCTCTCATCCTCGATGTTTCTATTTCTCTCTCCTCCTCCCTTGCTCTCTGAAATCAATAAAGAAATATATATATTTTTAAAAAAGAACTACTAAGATATTCATAGCATGTGTTCACCAGAACTTTTACTTCCTTAGGCTGAATAAACATTTACTGGGAAACACAAGTTGAGGTATTTTTCTATTTACTTCCTTTTTTAGGTCATAAAATCATAAAGAGATACTGAAGTAATATTTACCTGAGATTTATCATGTACTAAAAATCAATGCTGACTTCTGAGAATTGCTACATCATTTTTATTTTAAAACAAGGAAGAGAAGACATTAAACAAATGGTCATAAAATCATTTTAAAGCCTAGACAATAAGCAAGGCATGGGAATGCAACAGTATATACACTAGATAAAATCCTGTCCTGAAACTAATATAATGTTATGCCTCAATTATCCTTAGAAAAGGAAAGAAAGAAGAAGAGAAAGAAAGAAAGACTAAGGAAAAGGCAGGAAACCATTAGAAAGGTAAATATTTTCCCTTGTGGGTAGGCCTTGTTAAGGAGCACAGAGAGTTTGGAGCACATTTTACCACGATCACGTTTCCCTCCTTGTGTTGGAACCAAAAGGGGATTTTCTCTGATCTCCATAGTGAAAACCCAGTAGCGTTCCTGGAAGTAGAAACATCCCCCAAAGAAACAGCTCTACATCCAGATCTTTTGATTTTCATCTCATTTGAAAATCTTCTCCTTGAAATTGTTAGAAAGAAGGCGAGCCCCAAAACTCGGGGTGGTGGTAGAACACAAAGGATACTCAGGCGCCCACAGCCAGGCAAATATCTTTTCTCCTGCAGGAGGGTGAGCACGCACAGAGTCTGGGAGCATGCACACATTATGGGGGGTCCGCTCAGGGTTTTATCCCTGAGGCATGCCATCTGTCCCTCACTGATGATTGGTCAGAGCTTAGGCTCACATTCTTGTGTGACTGGCTAATTTAAAGGCCAAAGGAAGGGGTTGACCTTTGTGGTTTCAATATGGTTGTTGCCTAAACTCCCTTCTTTGACATAAAAGATGACTTGTTCATTCTCACAATTCCCCCTTTTCTTTGTTTTTCATACAATGTATGCTTATTACAATGTAATATTAATGATTTTTATTATATTGCACAAGTTTAACATTTTAGCTCTCATATTTTTTTTAAAATTTAATTATTTTTGGATTTTAAAAAAGTATATTTCCTAAAAAATTAATTTGCATGCATGCTTTAAACAAATAGTTATAGTTCAAGAATGAAAGGGTCTAAACAAATGGTATGACCAGCACAAGCATTTAAGTTTCTGATTTTAATATTACTCTGACATAGCATTAGTAATGTGCTGCATTGAAACATTAATGGTACAATCTGAATCAGGATTTGTTAAATATTGTACTCCAGACCCCCAGAATATTTAAGCTGGTCATGAAGTTAACATTGTGTAGGTAAGTATATAAGCATAAATGCTTATGGACAACCTCTTGTATAAATTGCTGTTTAGCAATACACAAACTGCCTCAAAGATGTATGCTTACAGGGTAGATATTCAATTATACCAAGAAAACAGCATGTCCTGGAAATATGGGCACATTTGAAGACAATTTTGTTAACCATTAATAGTATGACTGAGTAATAATAAGAGCCTACTTTAAAAGCCAAAAATTTTAGTCAGTATAGTGCATGATTGATTCAACATAGTTCCCAGGGAACAGACCAGTCACTCAATTGCAGACTCCGTCATACCAGCCATCATCATTCTTCTTTATTACATAAACTAGAGGCCCGGTGCACAAAATTCATGCATGGGTAGAGTCCCTAGGTCTGGCCAGCGATCAGAGCCAATCGTGGCCTCCGGCTGCCAGCCTAGGCCTTCCTTTGTTCCACGCTGCCTCCTGGTGGTCAGAGCACATTATAGGAAGGGATCGAACTCCCGGTCTCCCGGTCGAAATCCCAAGGGGACACTTTGATGTTAGCCTTTTATAAATACAGATGATTGCACCCTCCATAAATGACAGCTCATCATCCTTGTCTTTTGTATAATCATATATTGCCACAACTTTCTCAATATACTAGTAATTCTTAGGGGCCGAAGCAGGATCCCCATCTGCATACAGGTCATTATACTGAACTACTGCAGCCTCCTCTTCTTCATAGTCCACTGGAGGTGGTGGTGGCGGAGGTGGAGAGTCACCAAACATGGGAATGTCATCTGGTGGAGGTGGTGGTGGTGGAGTTGGACTATCAGCAATGATCCAATAGTGAGTGGTGAAGGTGTAGGCACGGCCATGGGAATGCCAATACTGCTGCTTCCCCTGTTTTCCCGACTTCCACTTCCCCCATTACTTCCACTGTGTGTCCTCGGTCTCTGATTTGAAGAAGCTGTCCGCCTGGGCTCTGCTGACTTCCAAGCCTAGCAGGACGGGTCATGCAGTCCTTAGGAACTGTTGGGGGTTTAACAGGTGCCAGGGCTTTGTAAGGCGTATCCTGTCCCAACGTTTCCCGGCCTGACATGGGAGGACTTGGTGGTTTCTGAGTAGGAGGATTTGTTCTGGACAGTGTGCCAGTTCTTGCAGGCTGGTTATTTCCATACTTGACGCCATGGCCCACATCATCCAGAACTGTATATTCCAAAGGTTTTGGAATAGACCTTGCAGGGGGCTCCATATTTGCAGGTCGCTATTATTTTGTGAGTTCTTGATGTATTCTTATTTGTTGTCAAAATGCCAATCTCTCTTCGAGCCACTTTCTCTTTATGAATGTCCACCGTCTGTGAGAGATGATTGATGGAAGACTCCATTCTCCGAAGCTGAGAGGCTTGGATGCCCAGCAAGTGGAGTACCTTGTTGGCCAGTGCATTGATTTGGTAAGCAGCACTTGCTAGGGGTTGGGTTGTGCGGGCTTTGGTCTCTTCTAAAGCTTTTCTCTTGTCTGTAGCCTCTATGTAGTTGTCCTCACAGAAGTCTGTCACCCGCGCCAGGTTCTGGTCACTCTCTATCAGCGCCCTCTTGCCAGAAGGGATTTTCTCCTCTAGTAACATCTGCAGCTCTGCCATTTCCCACCCCTCCGCATCGCTTCCTCTCACATTAAAGAGACAGAGGCTGCAAGGTCCGAGGAGACTCCAAACACTTTGTAGCCCGGACACAAACCGCCTATCTGCCCTCCCGCCCTCCTGCTCCTAAAATTTAAATGATTTATTGTTGAAAATATTATATATGTCTCCTTTACCCTTACCGCCCCCCCCATTGACCTCTCCCCGGCCACTCCCGCCCCCAGCACATGCCCTTGCCCCCCTAGTGTCTGTGTCCATTGGTTATGCTTACATGCATGCATACAAGTCCTCTGGTTGATCAAAGGAGCCCCTGGACTCTCTCTCTTCTTCTTAGTCTGTCTGTCCATCGAAAAGGGTTTACAATATGCCAAAGTGAAAGGGACAAGTTCCAGTCTAATTGCTGGGCAAGGACACAGGTAATGCCCCCCCGCATTACCACCAGACATCAGCACAAGCTATCGGCGGTGCACAATGATGGGCTTCTGAGGATACCCGGCCATTTATGCATCCAGATAAATTTCCCATAAACTCTGAGTACTGTTCCCCTACCCCCACCTTGAGAGGCAGGAGGTATAGTTTATGTCAGAAGTTGCCGGCTGGATTGTTTTGGGGGACCCTTGCTCTTTACCTCTGTTGGATGGGAACAACAGGGAGAGAGTCTTACAGGAAGCATTTCCCCACATGGTTTCCTCCTGATACAGGGCAAGCACACATTCCATCCGTTACTGTCTGAGGTTCATCTGAATGGAAGTGGGATCACTTGGCCCTCTAGCCTTCCTGGCACGCAAGCATGACAGTCTCTTTTATTTAGAATATTCCAGAATATTTAATGCATTCTACCCAGGCATATGTTTCCTTATATCCTGCCTCCTTTTGCATCATGGTGGCAGTGGCAATGTCCCTGGTGGGGCTAACAGTCTCAGAGCAAACCTCTTTAGGGGATCTTTTCCTGTGACATCTACTCCTAAATCTAGTCCTAGTCAATCTCTTGGCCTAAATGCTGAAATATCCAAGTCGTTGAAGTTTTCTATACTTAAGAAGGAGGGATTACACTGTAAGTTCTGGCACGCATAGGGAAGGGTACCTCTATATAGATGTATTCTAGTCTTTAGGTGACTAAACTTTTTATCTCCTGGTCAGGATACAGTCGCCTAGGCCTGGTGTTGGGTGGTGCACAATACATCATTCCAGGCAGGACAAGGGATAGGCCATTCACTCACAGTGAGGTATCAGGACACATGCAAATGGAGTAGGCCTGTACCTGCTTTTGAAGGTTTAGATCTCCACATGGTATAACTTGGCAAGCATCAAATTGAAGGGTTATGGGCTTATCGCCCTTGGTTATGTTAATCAACTACTTAACTGGCTCAGCATGATCTGGATTTTACACATTTCCCCAGCCCACATTGCAAGCCCCTGCAATTTCCCAGAACCGGAAAGCAAATAGACAGTCTATAGTTTCTTTAGTGTTAATTTCAAGGGGCTATGTCCTGATATGGCTGTCCAACTTGAGGTGTCGCCACCCAGAGAAGCTGGTTGTACGCCCGCAACCTGAGTGTGATGGGTTCAACCTCATTCTGCAATCTGAACAGCCATCTCAGAGGTAAGCAAGACAAGGTAGGGTTCTTCCCAGGAGGGTTCCAACTTGTTTTCCCTCCATGTCTTAACCAGAATGTAGTCTTCCAGTGGATGGCAATGAGCTGGGAACTCAAGAGGAGGGCCTTGGGCCAGGAGGCCTTCTAACCTGAGAGAGATTAAAGTAGAAGAGGTATCCAGTAAGTAGTTCTTAAAACATTGGTCCCTAGTCTCCATTGTAGGAAGATCTTGAGGCATTCCAGGGCCTATTGGATTCACCTAAAGCCAATTCTCGGTCAAGAAAAACTTCATTTATTCTTCAGTGTGGTCAACAAATGACACTAATTGGATTTCTGCTACCTGTCTCCCTGAGTACATTGATAAAAGCTATTTACCCTCTGATTAGGGAGGCAAATGTAAACCATTTACTCTTAAGTTTTCTTGGTTTAGGGAAGATGGGATTTAATATATAGCTCCAAATTAGTGTTTAACCAACGTAGGTTTCCTATTCTACTTGTCCTGGATTACTGGCCTGTGTCATTTATAAAACTACCTTTTAATATTTCTCTTTACAGACATTCCACAACTTTCACAAACCCTTCCTTGCAAACCTTACTACTTTCAGAACCCACTTTCTTTTTCCTTCAAAATGATACCAAAACCATAATTTCTTTCCAATTAGTTAGAATTCTTAACCCTTAGAAACCTTAATCTTTAGGTGACATGTAAGCAATTAACATTCCTCAGGTTAGCAATACATTCACATTTTTAAGAGAGATTTCAAATATCAGATTCAAATCCATCCTCTAGATTCTCCATACGAGGTAAAGTCAGATTAATATTTCATTGTTCGGGGCAAAAACAGAACACTGGGAACTAGCTATGGTTATGGGAAATATTAATGATGCTCTGTCAACCATGACTGCCCTGTGTTGGTCAAAAACAGGACATACCAAGTTGACTGGGAGTTGTATGCCCCCGGGACCTAGGAGTCAACCTTAGAACGAGGTCCATTCTCATTCAAGAACTGCCCATTATCATGGAAACATTATTCTTGTTGCCTAAACAGTGGATTCACACACCGTACAAGCAGCTGACTTATGTGGGGCTGCAGAGCAGATTTCTGTGGATGACCCGCTACTCTCCCATACGGCCAGCAGTATGGGAGAAACATTCATATATGATTCAACTCTGTCTCTGCTCAATTGGCTCAAGCAGCACGGACCCATTGATTACCTGGTTACACTAGGATCTTATCTCATACTAACCCAGCACAGCAAATGCCTTAGGTTCTGAGTGGTGCAAAACCCAAGAGGATTCCCTATGTTCATAAACCAGCGAAGAGCAAACTAAGTCCCCAAAGGATAGAAAGCAAGCAAAGTAAATCAGTAACCAAAATTACAGGCACAGAGACAAGAACTTTCACTAGTTAAGTTTCTGGTGGTTGATGCCCTGAGAGGGAAAGCAGGAAGAGTCCCCAAGATTAAGGATTCTTGGCAGCTGCTGGAACGTTCCTGCAATCTCTGCCACGTGGTCAGCCTTGCCACAAATAGCTGCCCCCCCCCCCGCCCCCAAAGCGGGACATGCCCCATCTTTAAACAAATTAAACCAAGCAACAAGGAGACAGGAAACATCAATAGAAACACATATACAATATTTACAGGCACACACAACCCACAGATAAAGCTTCACACCGTGCTCCCTGTCTGTTCAGCCACAGACACCACAGAGTGCCCTGCATAAAAAAGACAACGGAAGCAAAGCAATGTCCCCTGTCCCTGGTTTGGGGACTGTCCCCCCTTCAGAACCTCAGAATTCTCTCCAATGGACTGTATGGGGGAATGGCTCTTTTGGGGCCTAGAATTTTTGTTTCCCATCCTTGGTAGGTCCCTTGTGGCTATTCTATGCTCTCAACCCCCCATACTGGAGATTTCTTGCACTCCCTGAGATCTGCTTCGTCCCTCTCTAGTCATTTCCCGCGCAGGAGAATGGAACCGCAGATCAGAACTCTGCACTCGCTTTGTGTCCAAGACACATCCCAGTCACATATACTCGACCTCCGAGGATACCCAACCACCAAGGCAGTGTTTATAGTCTGGTTTCCTACCTTGGCTCATGCATGAGGTTTGCCTGGTTGCCATGGTGCTGGCTTGGGCCCTTCCCATGTTGCTGGCTGACTCGCAATCCCGAGTTTATAGTTGGCCCGGGGGTAATGGCCGTCCCTCCTCACTGAGGCCACCACAACTTCGCAGTGGGGTGTGCCTCCTCAGGAGAGGGGTCCAATGGCCCTCCCTAGCAATCGATGGAATCCTGGACCAGTCCCCAAAATGTTTAGAAGAAGGCAAGCCCCAAAACCAGGGGTCCTGGTAGAACACAAAGGATACTGGGGAGCCATATAGCAAGGGAAATATCTTTCCTTCTGCAGATGGGTGTGCATGCACAGGGTCTGGCAAGCACACACACTGAGTGGGTCATCCATTTGGGGCTTTATCCCTGATGCTCACCGTCTGTCCCTCACTCTTGATTGGTCAGAGTTTAGGCTCACATTCTTGTGGGATTGGCTAATTTAAAGGAAAGAGGGAGGGGTTGCCCTTTGCCGGTTCAAAATGGTGGTTGCCTTTTTACTTTTTTATTCTCACATATATGATTCAACCCTGTCTCTGCTTAATTGGCTCAAGTAGTGACAGGCAGCATGGACCCATTGATTTGTCTGGTTACAGAAAGAAGGAAGAAAGGAAGGAAGGAAGGGAGGAAGGAAGGAAGGAAAGAAGGAAGGAAGGAAGGAAGGAAGGAAGGAAGGAAGGAAGGAAGGACAGACCAGCCCATCTCAAATGATTGTCTCTATGCTAGAAACAAAATTTTCAGAAAAAAATTGATAAGCAATTACATTCACATTTTTTTAAATTCAGAAAAATTTAAATCTAAAGCTTCTTTTCCTAAAGGAACCATGCTGATGGTTTTTCATATATATATTTCCAGATTTAAAGTAAGGTTATTTAATCCCAATAAAGTGTGATAAATGTTATACTCTACATATTTTCACAACCTACTTTAAAAAATAACAAAACTCATTTTTTTATATATATATATTTTATTGATTTTTTACAGAGAGGAAAGGAGAGGGACAGAGAGCTAGAAACATCGATGAGAGAGAAACATCGACCAGCCGCCTCTTGCACACCCCCCACCAGGGATGTCCTGGCAACCAATGTACATGCCCTTGACCGGAATCGAACCTGGGACCCTTCAGTCCGCAGACTGACGCTCTATCCACTGAGCCAAACCGGTTTCGGCTAACAAAACTCATTTTACCACTTGGGAATCTTAATGTTGGAAAACATTCTGATTTAATTTGTTTTTTATTTATTGTTTTATAAACTTTAACTTTTAAAATGACTCTTTTTAAAAAATATATATTTTATTGATTTTTTACAGAGAGGAAGGGAAAGGGATAGAGAGTTAGAAACATCCATGAGAGAGAAACATCAATCAGCTGCCTCCTGCACACCCCCCACCAGGAATGTGCCCGCAACCAATGTACATGCCCTTGACCGAAATCGAACCAGGAACCCTTTAGTCCGCAGGCCGACGCTCTATCCACTGAACCAAACCGGTTAGGGCTAAAATGACTCTTAAATGTGTTATTAATTGTATGAGCTATAATTTATTGAAAAGTTTATCATGATTAAATTATAACTTATTGAAGTTTTATTATTATAAACAATTTTTCATTTTAATGTCCCATGTTGATTGATGTATGTTGGAAGTTGACCATGGGGGTGAAGCTTAAAGGCTAAAACTGTTTTTCCAAAAGGTATTTGAATCTTATATTTGGTTTCATTTCCTTAGTCAATCTGAAGACAAGAACCCCCACACCCATGTTTCTTTGCTGTGACAATGGGAGGGGTCAAAAGAAAGAATTTTATGGCTTTCTAGTCAGGTTTCACTTTGCTATGGGAAAAGTGATTTCAACTGTGAACATGTCCCAGCTTTGACTATGGTGTCTAAAAGATGGAAGAAGCATCCCCACCCCTCCTACCTGTCATGTTTTCTTCATGGGAGACTGCAAAACCTCACCCCCCAAAAAGCCCCCACAAATCTCAGATTTAACAATGACAAAGGACAATCAGTCGAAACTTCCTTATGATGACTTGCAACTTGTATTTACTTAGAGCGATTCTCTCTTTCAATTCCAAAACTCCCACAAATACCAGATGAGGCCACATTTGGCAGAGTAAGACTGAAGAACAGCCTTTTTTACAGTGTCTTTCTCAGGTTATAGCCTTATATTGCTTCCATAACTTGATTCCCCATCTAAATAAATACACAAATAGAACATATACAAGCAAGTGCCTTATAGTTATCACATATACTCCAACCCTCTTGAGTATTTTCAGGGGCACAAGCATCTTTGGGAAGAACCTTAAGAAGGTGCTCAGGGACAGCTGCTCTGCAGGGACCCCGAGTGGCTGGGAATGACCCCATTTGCTGCCCCACATGGCGGAAAGACCTCTATTCGCTACCTCTTCAGAGCCGCAGGGAGAAGGAAGCCTCATTGGATGAAATGAACTGTTGAGTGTGCAGGCAATGCAAACACGATTCTGTGTCAATGATGATTACATTGAATATGTCCCTGCTTTACATTCCTATTTCAGGCTTTGAACTTGAAAAAGGTCCTCAGTCCTCCACCCCAGGTAAAGAATGAAATGTGGCTGAAGTCCCATCACCTGTTCTTGTGCCTGTTCTCAGACAGGCCTAGAACCAAAGAACACGGACATCAGAGTAGAATTTAAGGTGCTCACAGTTTTCTCCGAATCTAAAGGAGAATCAGGGCCTCATTTGGATTCACATGGATGCCCAGGGAGACGTGAGAAGGTGTGGCTGGATTCCAGGTGTGAGAGAACAATGCATTATTGGCATGGGCAGAGGCAAGGGTCCTACTGGGGAGTGGAGGTGACACAAAGACTTTCTCTACCTCTGTCTCCAAGTCCGCTGAGGATCAATGTCCATGCTCTCCCCAGGCCTCCGGAAGACAGTCCTTACCTCCTGGAAGACCAATTCTTTGCCGTTGTTCCAGTAAGAAGAATGTGTATCTTTTGGGTGGGTTCCACGCTATTGTATACATACTGAGTGAGAGGCATGTAAGCTGGCCTTTAGACCCACTCCCACACTCACTACATCACCCTTATTTGTGCATTTTCCCTGCTACTCCTTCCTCACCCACTGAAATTTCTACTCATCACAAACACATCCTGCTCAAGGACGGGTCCAGACGCATGTAGTGATTGATCCTATTTGTGATACTCCACCCCTTCTCATGCTGGAAATCTTTCTAGAAGAGGCTTAGAGACTGGAATGAATCCAGAGGGTGGGGCTTCCAGGAATTCTTTATAATCTGCCGCTCGCAGAGCTCACACACACAACTCGACACAGTTAGGAAGAGCTGTCCAGCAGACGACGCAACAATGTCAGTGGTACCGGTGAGTAGAAACGACACAGACTTCAGTGATCCCAGGTTCCATGAAGGAAGGAGGAAAGAGTGCAAGATAGTTTAAGAGGAAAATATTTGGGGCATTTAGCAGTTGTGAAAGTGTGGAAGAGAGACCCTGGGCCTATGATGATGGAATCCTTATGGGGAATCGTGTGTTGACCTGGGCCAGTGTAATCCAGTGCCAGCATTTGGTGGTGTCTGACTGACTGTGAACTCTGTGACTTTGTGTGGGAAGTAGACAGCTGACTGGGATGAAATGATCAGAGTGTGTGTGTGGTACAAGGGGTGAGATTGCACATTTGTCTTCATGACTGTGTGTGTGTGTGTGTGTGTGTGTGTGTGTGTGTGTGTGTGTGTGTGAGAGAGTGCAGCTGGGGCAGAGGTTGAGCAACTGTGCATGTCAGTTGGGAGTGTTGGCAGGTATGGTGAGTCCCATGTCTCTGTGTGACTCTGTGTGATTCTCTGTGTGTGTGTGATAATTTGTGACTGCGTGTTGAACTGTGAATATTTGTGGCTGTGTCTGCATGTGAGTGTTCTCCCTTACATGGTAGTGACTTTTAAGTAACTGTATGTCTTTCCATGTGTATCATTGTGGCTCCTGGTGGGCAGAACTGGAGGTCTTGGGGAGAGTGGGTTTCCCAGGACTCCTCCCTGAGCATTAATGAGAGCAGAATGAGTCAGTCCTCAGATGCCTCTTCTCAAGAAGCCTGGGGGAGGTGAACTCAGACTGTGGGGCACAGGATCTCCTGTCTAGGTCAGCACACAGTGACCCCTGCTCCTGCCTCAGGTCTCCTCCCCCAGCCAGTCCTTCCTTTGTCCTCACAACAACAACAACAACAACAACAACAACAACGGTGAACCAGATCCTGGCTCTCTGGGGAAGGTGGTTGTGGGAATTGGTGTCAGAGAATGGATCACCTGAAGATGGAAGGAACAAAATCAACCTCAGTCCAGACAAAGCTAACAGTAGATACCAATGGACAATGTGTAGATTTCTTTAATTATTTACTGTCCCCCACCCTGTGTGCAGGTACTGGCTGTGTCCTCAGTGACTTGTGCATGTTCCTGAAAGAACATGCATGTCCTTGAAAATTCTTATGCGTATATAGCCCACACACGGGCGTCTCCCTTTCCCTTATCATTGCCCTCTCTTTTAACAAATGTTTTTCATTGGAGTGAATATTTATAGTTTTATAGTTTTGTCTTGTCTTTACAGTTTCAGATAGGAAATGATCAGAGGGTGGTACTTCAGAAAGGGCCCTTTCCTTCTGCTAGGTCACCCCTGTTTAGACCTCATACATACCAGTGATCAGGTTAAAGGTTTTACATCTATTAGGTCATGTGTTACTGAGAGCTCCCTCTGAAGTAGGAATTTCTGATAATCCTCCTTCCACTGAGGAGACGAAGGCAAGGAGAATTCAAGTAATTGATCTTCGGTCTCACTGCTAGTAAGAGGCAAAATTAGAATCCAGGAAGCCTGGTTCTTGAAAGCTTGCTTTCAATGACAATTCTCTCATTTCTTCACGGACACAGGGTCCTGACTGTGATGAGGTGGGGAGGAGGGGGCCCTCAGAGTTTGTCCTTTGATGTTTATCCTGCTTTGCCACTGGGTGGTAGGAGGGGAGACCACACCTGGCTTTGTCCCTCTCATCCACTCTCTTCTCCCATGGCAGGTCCCATACACAAAACTTACATCCTTGAACATTGGTTCTTCAGTGACAATCAAAGGGACACCTGCCATGTCTTTCATGTGAGTACTCTGTAGCCTATGGTGGGAAAACGAAGAAGTGAGGTTATTGTAGCTTTGGAGGTCACTTCATGCACGAGTGATACTGAAATGTGTAATTAGCATAATGGTAGCACAATGCAGTTGCAGTTCCTGGAGATCCATCCGGTGCCAGGATTAAACCTACAGGTGCATGTCTGTGGGTAAGTGTTGAAGACTGGGGGCTGGGGTCACTCAGCATTGGAGCTGAGGTTTATCATCAAGGGACACAGCAGTATTTCCAGGGCATGAAATGTAGCACCAGGCCAGTGACTACTGCTCGGTGTGAGCCCTGGGCTAAGAGATGAGGCATCTCCCCAGCCTGGGCAGGACAAGCTGAAGCACCCCACAGGGACGTACTGCAGTGTCACCCAGGAAGGCCTTCCTTCCCCCAGGGGGAGTTGGGAAGGGTGTGTATGCGGGTGTCAAATCTGGGCCCCCAAGAGGAAGGGTCCTGCTCCACATGCTGTGTGCTTTGCCTTCAGCATGCGCCCAGAACTGCAGGTGGATTTCCACACTGGAACTCAAGAGGACTCAGACATCGCCTTCTGTTTCCGAGTGTACTTTGGAAACTATGTGGTGATGAACAGCCGTCAGTTTGGGGACTGGAAATCAGAGGAGAAGTACGAAGGTATGCCTTTTGTGGATGGCCAAGCATTTGAGCTGTGCATCTCGGTGCTTCAGAATGAGTACCAGGTGAGTGTACCCAGGAGCATCCACTACATGGGCCCTAAGGGCTCCCAGAGGAGGACACAGCTCTCCCTGGCCTGGCCCCAGAGTCACTTGTGGTTCATCTCCTGCCCCTCTCATCACACAGCACCCTCTGCGTGTACTGCCAGGCTCAGGTCAAGATCAGCACACATGCCTTATTCTCCACGGTGGAAAATGTCCTCCGTCTTCACTTGCAGCCATGTTTTCTATCTGTGCTATCATTCTTTCAGTTTTCATGTAGGAGATTGTTAAAATATGCATATAAATAATTATAATTAGTTTAAAATTGAGTGTTTTTACATTCCTAAATCCAGTCCCTCTCTCCAGAGCAACAGTTACTAGTCCTTTTGTGCTCTTTACAGAGATATTATATGCTTGTACAAGTCTATCATCTACATATCTATCTATCTCTCTCTCTATCTATCATCTATCTATCTATCTATCTATCTATCATCTATCATCATGTATCTGTATCTGCTTTTGTTTCTTTCTAAATAAATGATATTACAAGTATTTCTAGTAATCACACATTGAGGACTAGAGTTTATTTGTTGTAAAAAAAATGTATGTTAGATGCTCTAGTCCGTGGTCGGCAAACTGCGGCTCGCGAGCCACATGTGACTCTTTGGCCCCTTGAGTGTGGCTCTTCCACAAAATACCATGGCCTGGGTGAGTCTATTTTGAAGAAGTGACATTAGAAGAAGTTTAAGTTTAAAAATTTGGCTCTCACAAGAAATTTCAATAGTTGTACTGTTGATATTTGGCTCTGTTGACTTATGAGTTTGCCGACCACTGCTCTAGCTGGTTTGGCTTAGTGGATAGAGCATCGGCCTGCAGACCAAAACGTCCTGGATTTTATTCGGATCATAGGCACATATCTAGGTTGCAGGCTGCTCCCTGTACAGGCCCTGGTCAGGGCTCGTGCAGGAGACAACCAATTGATGGGTTTCTCTCACACTGATATTTCTCTCTGTCTTTCCCTCTCTCTTCCACTCTCTTAAAAATTAATGGAAAAAATATCCTCGGGTGAGGATTTAAAAATATATATATATAAAAAATGTATGTTAGAGAAATCATTCTGCTTGTGATGTATCCATATTATTTAATGTTCACCTAATATTCCAATAGAAGCATTCTCAGAACGATTTAACTTGACCCTTATTCATGCACATTTAGGTGGTTTCCATATTTTGCTTTCATGAATGAAGCTGCATTCTATATAACATTTTTGTCATTATCAACCTCTCAATGCTTATGTGAAAGGACAAATTCAGAGAAATGGAATAGCTGGTTGAAAAAGTGTGTGCAATTTAAATTTGAAAAACTAAGACCTTAAAAAGTTGACTTTTTCCCATAGCCATGGTAATAAAGTGTATATTTAAAAATTCTGACTTATCTAAATGGAGAAGCAAAAAATTAACATCATATTATGATTGAAGCCAGGTATCTTTTCATATGCTTGTAAGCTGATTTAAATTATCCTCATTTAAAATCATATGTACAATTCTACCTCTTTAAGAACACTGAAGCCCTAGCCGGTTTGGCTCAGTGGATAGAGTGTCAGTCCTCAGACTACAGGGTCCTGGGTTCAATTCCAGTCAAGGGCACATACCTGGGTTGCAAGTACAATATTTGGCCCTGATGTGTCTCTCTCACATCGATGTTTCTCTCTCTCTCCCTCCCCCTTCCACTCTGTCTAAAAAGCAATGGAAATAAATATCCTCGGGTGAGGATTAAAAAAAGAAAGAAAGAAAGGCTACAGACACTCAGGATTAATGAGAGACAATTTCTCTGGTCATGAGAATCTTCTAAGCTAGAGGGAAGGCCTGACCGACATAGACAATGCAACAGAAAGTGGTAGCACTTCAGTGGAGGAATAAGAGAATCACAGAAAATAGAGTGAACAACTGTCCGAAATAGTCGCAAAATATAGGTTATAAAAAGAAGCACGTCTACTGGCTTTTGAAGTGTGACGGAGAGTTTCTGGGTGGATGGTGTGTCTATAGGGCAGAAGTAGAAAGAAAGACGGTAAGTTTGTTTGATGGCATACTGTATTTATGATACATTTTCCCTTCCAGATAAAGATAAATGGCCGTCAATGTTACACATTTTCCCATCGACTCCCGTCAAATAGTGTGAAGATGATCCAGGTGTGGAGAGATGTCTCCCTGACTTCAGTGAGTGTCCAGTAGAGAAGGATGTGACCAGAATCCCCACTGTCAAGGAGATCCCTCCACCTAAGTGACGCTGTGATTCCCAGAGCTCGCTAACAACATGGGTTCTCACCTTCCCCCACACTTGGTCATTAAAACTCCTGAGAACTTAAAAAGATTTGCTTCGTGTTTCTGAGGGGGGGAAAAGAGAAAAAAGATTAAGTGCTCAACACTAAGAGGGGCGTGAGAGTACTGTGGGAGAGGTCAAGGAATCAGAGAGGATAAATGTTTCTCGGACACAAGGAGTGAGGGACAGGGTCATGGGATGTCTGAGAAGACCTTGGTGACAATGTCTGTATGTAGTACTTAGGATATGTCAGACTCTGAAGCAAAATCCTTCCCCAATTTCAGACAACTAAACCAAGATATTAGGTATCTGGCTCAAGCCACAAAGCTAAAATTGGTAGTTGGGGAAGGAACTTGGTATTTGGAAGACAATCAGGTGAGATTTCTTAAATCTTCTTTTATTCCAAGGATGTTTAATATATATTATCACTGTGCCTGGCTCTGTGTGAACTGCACTGGGAAAAATTAAGAAAATGACAAGGCCAGCCCTTAAAAAGTTTTCATCCAAGAAGTAGTTGGAAAACCAAGAAGATTTACCTCAAAGAATTTCTTTTTCTATTACTCAAACAAGTGCAAGATTTTTTGAAGTTATGTGGGCAGGAACCCGCGACATGTTTGATAATGAACTGTTATGATTGTAGACCAGGGAGGATAAAATTGACAATTTACGCACATGATGCAGTGACCTGACTCTGGTTGTGATGGCCCACAGAATCGTCGCAGAATAACAAACCTCTCCAAAATATGTAGTTGTAAAACAATAATTCATTATTATGTCTCCCAGGTTTGCAGGTGTCCTGCACTCATGTGGGTAGTGTATTTTGTGGCCTTAATCAGATTGTGGTGGGAGGTAGAGTTTTCTGATGGGTGCTTTCCTCATGTCTGACACTTCACTTGAGCTGGATGAAAGAGCTGGAGGCTGGCTGGTTGTTTCTCTTTACACAACCTTCATAGCTGTCTTAGACCTCATCAGCTCACTTAGGTTTCATGGCTGCCATAGTGATCTCTTGAAAAGGCCCAAGCAGAAGGTGCAAGGTATAATAGGACCTAGCTCTAGAAGTCATGCAGTGCCAGTCCCTTCACATCCCAGTGTTCAAAGGTGAGTCAGAGAGACAGCCATAATCACGTGGAGGAGACTACACTAGGGCAGGGGCATGTTGACTTGTGGTTCATAGAAATCAGCCTAAGAGACTAGCTACTGCTCCACCCTCAGGCCCCAGAGACGTTCACACTTCCCACAAACCCAAAACACGGACCACTTTCTACGGAATTTCCAAATCTAATACAATTACAGGAACAAGCTTGGGACAGAAGTCCAGCATCTCACCATCTAAACCAGGGCCTGGTGCTCATGAAGTGAACTGAGTATAACTCCTCTTAATATGTACACTAAAGGGACAAAATACCTGCCTCATACATGGCAGACATACATGCTGAAACAGACATAAAAATGCAATCCACGTCTATTTTAACAGGCAGTCATAGGAGATGTATAGCAGCCACTGCTTTGTTTCATATCTGAAAACCAGACAGGTTCATATCTACCTTTTTTTTTTTTGGAATTGTTACTCTGCATCAATAGCATCCACCCTCCTTTCTCAGCTTCTTTGAATTCCTGCCTAGATGCCAGAATGACTATTTTACGAGCTCTGATAACCAGCCCCTTAGCAAGTCTGGAGAACAACTTAGGAGACATACTTAGAAGAGATTACTCATAAAAATAGACCATGGCATATTTAAGAAAGTCTTCTGGAAATAGCCTCTTTCTCCACAAGGACTACCTTGGGCATCACTCACATGATCTCTCACCATGTCCATTGCCACAGCTTCTTCTTCAACTCCAACCTTCTTAACTGGAATGCTTCTTTCCTTAGTCTTCAACCTAACCTCTAGAAGCCGTGACGTGGCAACACATTGCTAATGGCACTGTTCAGCCTTTCTTCTGGGTTTCATTTCATACTGGAATGAAATTTCCCCCTCACTACCTATAAACTCTTGTGTTTTGATTAGGCACAATCTTCTTCTTTCACTTTTTGTGTCTTCATTTTGGTCACTTCTGCATTTTGGTTATGGATCCTAGGACCTCATCATTAGCCAGTAATTTATATTTTAGGGAATTAGCTAATTCTTGCACTAAGTGGATGAAAACTATCCTGGGGCCCTTGGCTTGGTCAGCAGAACATGAGTTAGATTTCATATCTACTTTCCCCTTGGCTGGTGGTCATCTTATTGGAATAACCTAGCCAACCCTACCTGGTGGCCCTGCTAAACAAACTCAAAATAATTGCCCTCCTTTTGAATGATATTGTCCAACTCAGTCCACTTCCCATGGGTTATTACATTCATCTTTACCTTGTGTGCTCATGGTGCCAGTAGTGATGTCTCAGATACTAAGATATGACATAGAGAGTCCAGGGATCAGTGTTCCACAAGAAATCTTTGAAGTGCTTCTGGGGACTTCACTGATCCCATTTTTCTCAATCCTCCTCAATCCAAATCTCCCAGCAGATAAGGCATATCTAAAAATAGAAAGACATTCCTAGAACTTAAAGTCGTCCCTTCCCTTATCTCCTCTCCTCTCCTCTCCTCTCCTCTCCTCTCCTCGCCTCTTTTTTTCTGTTCTCTACTATTCACATCTCTGTCTTTGTTCACCCATAACTGATCTGACACCTTCAAAGCAGTCAGTTCTGTTCTAATACTGTCCTTGACAACCAAGTCCGCAAAAGCTTTCCTCTCTGCGGTGCTGTCCGTGGTGCTGACTAATGTGGGGCTAATGGAGGTTAGCACTTTCCAAGTGAAGGGCAGGACAGACAGAATAAGAGGACTTTTATTTTATTTTATTCTTTAAATAGATATCTCATAACTCAATATCTCTTTGATGGATGAAGCATAAATTTACTTTAGATTTTCTCACCAAAAATTCTGAATTATTTCAGGTTTTTCTAACAGGAATTCATATGCAACAGAGTGTGAGTCTAGAGGAGTACTCAATTTTCATCAGTATTTCACTTACAGACCAAGCAGTAATTATTAAAATAGTTTACCAGTGTTTCTCCAAAGGAACCAAGATGCTGTAAATGATGCTCAAAAACTGAAAAATATTATTATTATTTTAAATATATTTATTTGTTTTTGAAAGTAGTAAGGAATTTTATTGTCAAAACAAGTAAGAGATATGAGCTTGACAGAAGACACAAATAAATTAATTGTTCTCATCCTTTGAGACTCCAGGGCCTCTCTGTGGAAGGCTCAGCCCAGCTCCCTATGTAGACATGACCCCTCCAAAGCAAGAACAGCAGAGATCTGAAACAGTGTTCAGGACAAGGACCAAACATGTCCATGGTGAGGTGCTTTCCCTGGTTTCTGTCCCCAGTAAGTTCTGTGTTTATGCAGGTCTGAGGCTCATTTGGGGGGCAATGGTTGCATATAGAACCTTTTTTCATCCTTCCACGTGGCTCTTAGAAAAAGTTTCAGGTCCTGGTGACTCTTGTTTCACATGAACATCTGGACTAGAATGTACGTATAGTTACCACCATATTTATTTTTACAAACCTTAACATCTATCAATCTGTACCAAAGCAGCAGGCTGAGTTTTCTCCCTTAGAAACTTTTCTACCAAATTGGAGTGAACGTAATCTCACTTTAAAGTGCAGCAGAGGATATGCAAGACTTGTGTTTGTTGACATGTGAAAGAGAAGCCCTGCCCAGCAGAACTGCCCTGGAGGCATCACAGTAAGAACTGGCTCTGCGTGAAAGCCATTGTGAGGGCTCCAGTCTCCACGCAGGGAAGGGTCCCTGCCAACTCTGGCTTTTCTTCGTGTCCAGATCTCAAACTGATTATAGGCCCCTGCACCCACAAGGATGGAGCACACAGCACCAGCCATCAAGAGGGCCAGAGACTAGTCAGTGAGCACCTCTACTCCCCAACTTGCCCATGCCCTCGCTGACCCTGGTCTTGAAAGGAATCGAGAATTCTTGGCTTGGGAACGACCCCAGCATTATTTACTTTGTAAGCAATGATCAAGTTCTTGTCCAGGCTGAATAATGCAAAAATAGGAGATGAGGCCCCCATCCGTCACTGCTGAGATTACTTAGTCTAACTTTAAATTAAAGCAATGCACAATGGCTTCTTCCACACAAGGACAAGCTTTGCACTAATGTTTCTGAAAAAAACCAATTATGTCTCCAGTTCTAGCCTCAGGTTAAGAGTTTGTTTTGTTTTTAAGCCAAACCATTCCTATGTCAGAGCCAGGGTAATAAGAAAGTGGGTGCAAGATACCTCTATCCAGTCACTGGAAGAGAAAGCTCTAGAAGACATGGGGGGTGAGCACATTCAAGTCACGGGGTTTGAGATTACGGGTCCAAGGTGGTTATTTCTTCCCTTCCATCACTGGGAGGTCCATCTTGGGCAGCTTGAAGGTGGCTGGATCTTCGGCCATCGGGTGGCCGGCATGCACATCAGTTCCATTGGTGAAGGCTTCTGGGCTCCGCTGTAGGGCTTGGGTGGCAAAGCCTCCCGAATCAGACTTGTGAAGGGATCTTGGTCCAAAGAGGCTCCATTTACCTGCCGAGTTTCTGTCTTTATCCCCGCGTCCCGAATTCATGGTGCTAAAATTTGGGCCAGGTAAGGCTGTGGAAGAGCCAGAAGAGAACCAGCCTCTCAGCTTCTGCTTAAGGGAAGAGTGGGGGGTGCTGCTGGGGGGTGCTCTTCCCTCGTTATCTCTCCACTCTGTGGTTTTAGTTTGTGGAGTGCTTCTGTCACTCGAAGGTACTTGGTCTCCTCGGTGGTAAGGCCCTTGTGAGGTGTGTAGCCAGCATCTCTCAGCCCTGCCTGTTGCTCAAAACGCTGAATGCTCTCTTGGGTCTGTGTTGTACTCAGAGAACTCATCATGACACAGGTGGCTTTAGCCTTCACCAGTGGGACCTTGTCCATATTGTCAATGGCTGATGACAGGGTCATGGCAGGGGAGGAGACACTGGCTTCTCCTTCCTCCACCTTGGTGAGGTGCTGATACTTGCGCTCCGAAATTACTGGCTTCCAGGGGATGCTGCCCATGTCTGGTGGAGGAGGAGTCATGGGTGTAGGATCCTCTAGGGCATCATCATAGCTGAATGCCTGTAGGCACATCCTGATGGGCAGGAACATTTTGCCTAGGGGCCCACTAGGCTCAAGAGCGGGCACTTCTTGAAACCAAGATGGCGGCATAGGTAAACACCTGAACTTGCTGCCTCACAAAACCACTTCAAAACTGCAACTAAAAGACAAAACGGACATCATCCAGAACCACAGGAAGGCTGGATGAGTGGAAATTCTACAACGAGAAGGGAAGAGAAAAGCTCACTGAAACTCAGAGGAGCTGCGAAGGTATAGTGCAGAGGTACGGAGGCGTGCCCTCAGAGAGGGCTGGCAACTGAGGATGCTGCTGTCTTTTTCAAGCGGGAGAGAGACACAAGCGGTGATGAACTCCTTTAGCTTTTTCTTATCTGTGAAGCTCTTTATCTGACCTTCAATTCTAAATGATAGCTTTTCTGGGTAGAGTAATCTTGGTTGTAGGTTCTTGCTATTCATCACTTTGAATATTTCTTGCCACTCCCTTCTGGCCTGCAGTTTCTGTTGAGAAATCAGCTGACAGTCGTATGGGTACTCCCTTGTAGGTAACTGTTTTTCTCTTGCTGCTTTTAATATTCTCTCTTTGTCTTTTGCCCTTGGCATTTTAATTATGATGTGTCTTGGTGTGGTCTTCTCTGGATTACTTTTGTTTGGGGTTCTTTTTTTTTGTTTTGTTTTGTTTTTTTTTTTTAATTTCTTTATTGATGAAGGTATCACATATTTGTCCTCGTCCCCCCATTCCCATCCCACACCCCTCCCCACACATGCCCCCACCCCCCTGTTGTCCTTAACCGCTGGTTAGGCTCATATGCCTGCACGCAAGTCCTTTGGTTGGTCTCCCCCTTTACCCCCACCCTTCCCTACCCTCCCCCTGAGGCCCGACAGTCTGATCCATGCCTCCTTGTTTCTGGGTCTGTTCTTGTTCATCAGTCTATGTTGTTCATTATTTCCCCTAGATGAGTGAGATCATGTGCTATTAGAAATACACTTATAAGAACCGAAAATGAGACAAGCAATAATGGTAATGGTGACAGGCAAATGAATCAGTGTGTAGTGAGTTTTTTTCTGGGCCAACAGTTCTTTTGAGACCCAATTTCAATGTCCAACAGTTCCTTATGTGTACATGTCAGCACTGACATTTCAGTTCTGGATGGTGGACAAATGGTGGTAATGCAGGTCCGACTCTGTCCGGTTTGGTCCTGGGCAATCTGCAGTGATGCACAGCTGCTAACTGCTAGTATGGGAAGGCCACATCAGCGTCTTCCGTCTCTGGACTGCTTCTCTTCTGTCTTCATGGCTGGAGTAGTCCTGTCGATTCCTCTCTTGCTGGAATCCACATGGTCTCGGAGTTGTTTTCTGAAAATATACAAACATATTCTCGACCAAAGGTTAATAAAGGAATATTTTCTATAAATTTGACTGGGGATCCTTTTTCAATTTTTGCCCAAATTGTTTGGGGTTCTTTGCACTTCTTGGACTTATAAGCCTATTTCTTTCACCAGGTAGGGGAAGTTTTGTGTCATTATTTCTTCAAATAGGTTTTCAATATCTTGCTCTCTCTCTTCTCCTGGCACCCCTATAATTCGGATGTTAGTACGCTTGAAGTTGTCCCAGAGGCTCCTTGCACTATCTTCATATTTTTGGATTCTTTTTGCTTTTCTGGTTGGGTGTTTTTTGCTTCTTCATATTTCAAATCTTTGACTTGATTCTTGGGATCCTCTAGTCTGCCGTTGGATCTCTGTATATTATTCTTTATTTCAGTCAGTGTATGCTTAATTTCTAATTGGTCCTTTTTCATATCCTTGAGGGTCTCACTATATTTCTCAGATGTTTCTAGAAGATTCCTGAGTAACCTTATAACCATGATTTTGAACTCTATATCCAGTAGTTTGCTTTCATCCATTTCTTTCATTTGTGACCTGTTTCTTTGTCTCTACATTTCAGTTGCTTCCCTGTGTTGATAGAGTGGCTTTGTGTGCTAGGTGTCCTATTGGGCCCAGTGGCTCAGCCTCCCTAATTACCTGAGGTGGACACTCTTGGTGCACTCCGTTGTGTGCTGTGTGCACAGTCTTGTTGTAGTTAAGCCTTGATTGTTGTTGTATCATTGGGAGGAATTGACCTCCAGGCCAATTGGCTGTGAGGAACAGTTGTGTCTACAATGGGAGAACTTCTGTGCTGGAGACACCCTTATAGGGCAGGACTTGCTTCAGTAGGGCTTTGGTGCTCACAGAGTCTGCCCCCTGAGTGTGTCTTTTATGGATGTGAAGAGTTTTAATCTGGATGGTCTCACTCTGACCACTGGGTACACTGGCTCTTGGATCTCTAAGGAGGTGCAAACTCAGCCACTGCCTGAAGCCACCCAGCAGGAGCTACAGATAGATCTGCAGATTCCTCTTCTTTGTTTGGGTTTTGGAGGTGCCCAGATGAGGCCTAGCTGTGGAGCAATGCAAGCTGCTGTGGAGCCTTGGGCCTTCTTTTGGAAGCTCTGTGGCTCTCTGACCCAGCTGCATATTACTCTTTTATTAGATAGGATAGAGGCCTGGTGCATGGGTGGGGGCTGGCTGGTTTGCCCTGACGGGTGTCCCGGATCAGGGTGGGGGTTCCCTTGTGGTGTGGGGAGGCCTGGGAGAGGGGCCTGTGGTGGTTTGCAGGCTGGCCACACCCCCCAGTGACCCAAGTGGAGGCCCTGGTATCTGGGATGTATTTACCTTCTATAATTAAAACTTTGTAGCCTTGAGCGGAGGCCAGGGCCAGCAAGGAAGCTTGGCTTCCTCCATCGCCGGGGAAACCCAAGCCTCCTGCATGCTCCGTGGCTGCAGCCATATTGGTTGGGTTAATTTGCATGCTCACTCCTGATTGGCTTGTGGGCGTGGCTTGTGGGCGTAGGGGAGGTATGGTCAATTTCCATGTTTCTCTTTTATTAGTGTAGATATATATTAGAGGCCTGGTGCATGAATTTGTGCATGGGTGGGGTCCGGCCAGCCTGGCCAGAGGGAGGGGACATGGGTGGTTGGCCGGTTTGCCTGCTGGTAGAACTCCTGGTCGAGGGGACAATTTGCATATTAGCCTTTTATTATATAGGATATACACTGAGTGGCCAGATTATTATGCATTCAGAGATCATAATAATCTGGCCACTCAGTGTATATATGCTTCTCAGAGACAGTAAGAGCACTGCTCAGCACTGCTGCTCTGAGTTGTTCTGAGTCCATATATTCTTCTAAAATTCTTCCCGACTACGCCAGGGCTGGCTCTTCCTCAAACCCTGCCCACTGTAGTACTGTTGGCAACATAGTCCAAGTTCCTCCTTTATCCTCTGCTCACTAATTAGAGGTGTCAGGTCTGAGCCCCCCTGCCTAGGGACTGGACCTCCTATTATACCAGGTCTTGGACAGAGAAGCCATGAGAAGCTGTGGGTGTTTAAGAATGAGTCCTTATTGTAGAAGCCAATGGCCACATAGCCGTCAGACAAAACAGTTCTTTACAGCAAAGTCCATACAGGCAACCAGCCAGACACTGGCTGGTTAACATGTACATCTTTCCCACAAAGCAGCATTAGTCTCTGTACACATAGCTATTATCTGAGCAGCCCCACGCTGCCTCCTAAACTCACTGCCTCACATTGTAGCGGTACCTGAGCTCTCGGCCTCAGCAGCTTCTCCTGTCTCCCCTGCCCAGCACACTGGCTGGTCTCCGTAGCCTCACATAGTAACTACCTCCGAGCTTCTCTCCCAGCACACTGGCTAGTTAACATGGTAGCTATATCTGAGCTCTCTATGAGCTCTTACCTTACATCATAGCAGTATCAGCTCTCAGCTCCGTCTGCGCTCTCCTCCCTCCTGCACACATAGGAGCTACATTCTCTGTGCCTGCTCCTCTGCTTCTCTGAGCTTTCTCTCCTCTCTCTGGCCAGTAACCTGTGTATTACTCCACAGACAAAGAAGGCTAGCTGCCAACCCTGACATCCATCATTTGGGTCACAGAAGGGCACAGCGCGCCGTGAGATCCCTGTGGCCTGGCAGCTGTGTATGGTACCTTGGCCTTGGGCACCCTGATTAGGCTCATACTTAGAGCAGCCTTGGCCATTCTGGTGTATTGACAACAAGGCCTCTATGCTCTCATTGACCTTGACTATCCGGGAACCCTGGTGTGGTTCCCACAATGCCTTGCCCCAGAAGATTCAGGGTGTAAAAATCCCTGGATGACCCCGAAGGTACCCCAAGCTAGATTTCTACTCCATGTTCTCACAGTTAACAATCTTCTTTCAGAAAAGAAGATGGAGCATCCAGAAAAAAAGAGCATCCAACAAGACAGAGCCCCTTTCACCTCCTGATCCAGAGTGCTGTGTCCTATTCTATGTATGTTTAGCACAATCCCATATTCCCTTTGCTCTCCAAACCCCAGGGCACCAGGAGATAGAGGACATCCCTTGTTCAGCTAAATATGAAGAGATGTGAGACTAGCTTTTGCACACCAAAGCAACCTAACTCCTGAGGAGCATGTAGGATTCCCCTTTGAACCCATCCCCCTTTATTAACCTGCTTACCTGCTCTTTCCCCAGACTTGGTTCAAGAACCAGCGTGTCAAAAGAAGGCAACTGCCGCTATGAAGTCAGCCTAGTGTGGCACTAGAAGCACCAAAACAAACCATTTCAGTGAAGGAGGAGGAGACTTCTTTATCTGTACCCTCTACAAACACTCATCCCCCGAGTCCCAGCATTGTGAATGTTTATGACCATGAACTCCCTAAGACTTCTAATATCGAGCAATCTGGAGGGACTGGTGCAGAATGCATCATGGGATTCTCAGCCTCATGACCTCCAACAGATATGTCTGGATGCCTCTGATTCTTCTTGGGCCTCCAATCCCTCTGACATAGGTCAGTTTATACGACTATATTCCTTACCTGGGGAGGATCACCCCAGGAGTCTAGATGAGTACCTCTTCCCCAAGTCCCCTAATTGAGGGGATATGGCTGGGATTGATCTTCAGTGTGGTGGATAATACGTCCACAGCTCTTGAAAAAGGTTTGTGATCCAAATCTTGTCAAACTGAGAGACATTTCCAAATACTTTAATGGGTCAACTCCAGTCTAAACAGACCAGTTATTTATCTTTTTCTATAAGAAGAAATTCCTCTACCTTTTTTTAAAAAAATCCTCACTTGAGGATATTTTTGCATTGTTTTTTAGAGAGACTGGAAGAGAGAGGGAAAGACAGAGAAATATCGAGTTGAAAAAACACACACATTGATTGGTTGCCTCCTGCACAAGATCCAACCAGGGCCCGGCTGGGAGTAGCCTGCAACCATGGTACTTGCCCTTGATTGGATTCGAAGCAGGGACCCTTTGGTCTGCAGGCTGACGCTCTATCCACTGAGCCAAACCAGCTAGGGTGAGAATTTGAATCTTTTAAAAATGACTCTGCATTGAGCATTATGTTAAGCAAAATAAGCCAGTCAGAGAAAGATAAGTATCACATGATCTCTCTCCTATGTGGAATCCAATGAACAACATAAACTGATGAACAAAAATAGACCCAGAGACATAGCAGCATAGAACAGACTGTCAAACCTCAGAGGGAAGGCAGGGGAGGAGGGAGACGAGATCAACCAATGAACTCATACGTGTATTGCATAATCCATGGACACAGACAATAGGGTGGTGAAGGCCTGGACTTGGGGGTGGGGGCAGGGTGGGAGAGGTCAATTGGAAAAAGAGGGGAGATATTTAATACTTTCAACAATAAAGTTTTTAAAAAAATGATTCTGCATTAATAAGGTATGTATCCACAAGGTCAGGTCTTCCATTAAATTATATGTGTTTTGTAGTTTTCTTGATAATTGTTTTGCAGACATCTATAATAATAAAAGGGTAATATGCTAATTAGACCAGACTTATTCCAGACATCATTCTGGACGTCCTTCCTGACAAAGCCGGGGCCGGAGGGAAGCCAGCCGGGGTCCCGGGTGCCTGTGGGCGGCCCTAAGGAAGCCGGCCCAGGTCCCGGGTCCTGGGTGCCTGCAGGCGGCCGGAGGAGGGAAGCCCAGGTCCCGGATGCTGGAGGGAAGCCAGTGCCGGCAGCTGGGAGAATGAAGGCCTACTCTTGCACGAATTTTCATGCATCGGGCCTCTAGTTGATTATAAAACCATAAATAAAAACAATGAATGATAAACAAATTCAGAATGTGGTTTTCTTGGGAAGGTGAGGCCGTGGGAGGCAATGGGGGAGGGGGGGACACTTATTTTTGATATAGGGATTATTTCCAGTTTGGGGGTATTATGAATGATATTGCAATGAACATTAAACAATGTCCCTGGTTAGATATTCAGCCTAGAGCTGAGGCACACTCAGTCACTCATTTACTCCTGCACTCCCTCTTCACATCTATTTTAAGTAAGTTCTCTGTGTGAGGCCCCACAGAATTAACACCCACAATTGCTAAACCAGGCTTTCTCTCCACGTGACAGCTATCACAGTAGGGACCCTGGGAATGGGACAATTTCAGGTGTGATAGACACTTGGTTTTCATTAAATAGTTTCTGGTGCCAGAAAATGACCTTATTGCTTTTCTGTTTTATAGATTCCCAAGGCTCACAAAAGTCCTTAAAGCACAAGCCTCCTATTTGGGCTCTCAAAGCCTCTTTGATAAGGATCATGTTTCCTTAATATTTTCCAGATATTCACTTAACTCATCTTTTGGACCCTAAATATAAAATGTTGCTATAGTACCATAAACATGCTGTGGATAGTTCATCTGTTTGCTTTAATATGCTGCACCTTCTGGTTAATTTTCACTTTAACCCATTATTGATTAAAATATTAATGGTTTAAGATTCAGAATAATTGATAGCTTTGCTTTATTATCTCTATATAAATGTCGTGTCTACTTTGTGAAGGAAGAGTAAGGAAATTCCCATCCATCTTAATATATAGTTCATGAGACCATTGAGTGCAGTGTAGGCCTGTTTTACAATTGCAGATTTATAAAAATGAAAATAATATTTAGCGCCCTAGCCAGTTTTGCTCAGTGGATAGCGTGTCAGCCTGAGGACTGAAAGGTCCCAGGTTAGATTGTGGTCAAGGGCATATGCCTGAGCTTCAGGCTCCATCCCCAGTGTGGGGTGTGCAGGAATCAGCCAATCAGTAATTATCTCTCTTCATTAATGTTTCTATCCATCTTTCCCTTCTGCTCTGAAATCAAGAAAAATATATTTAAAATAATAATAATATATTGCAGTTTCTGAGCAACATTTACAGCATCTTGGTTCCTTTGGAGAAACACTGGTAAACTGTTTTAATAGTTATTGCATGGTCTGTATATAAAATAATGATGAAAATTGAGTACTTCTCTAGGCTTACACTCTGTTGCATATGAATTCCTGTTAGAAAAATCTGTAATAATTCAGAATTTTTGGTGAGAAAATCTAAAGTAAATTTATGCTTCATCCATCAAATGGATTTTGAGCTATGACTCATTTATTTATTTTTTTTAAAAAGTCATCTTATTCTGTCTGTCTTGCCCTTCACTTGGAAAGAGAGTGCTAACCTCCATTAGCCTCACATTAGTCAGCACCACGGACAGCACCACAGAGAGGAAAGCTTTGGTAGACTTGGTTGTCAAGGACAATATTAGAATAGAACTGACTGCTTTAAGGTGTCAGATCAGTTATGGATGAACAAAAGACAAAGAGGAGAGGACAGGGGAGGGGAGGGGAGGCTTTAAGTTCTAGGAATGTCTTTCTATTTTTGAGATATGCCTTATCTGCTGGGAGATTTGGATTGAGGAGGATTGAGAAAAATGGGATCTGGGTAAGTCCCCAGAAGCACTTCAAGATTTCTTGTGGAACACTAATCCCTGGACTCTCTATGTCATATCTTAGTATCTGAGACATCACTACTGGCACCATGAGCACAAAAGATAAAGATGAATGTAATAATCCATGGGAAGTGGACTGAGGTGACCAATATCATTCAAAGAGAGGGCAATTATTTTGAGTTTGTTTAGCAGGGCCACCAGGTAGGGTTGGCTAGGCTATTCCAATAAGATGACCACCGGCCAAGGGGAAAGTAGATATGAAATCTAACTCATGCTCTGCTGACCAAGCCAAGGGCCCCAGGATAGTTTTCATCCACTTAGTGAAGGAATTAGCTAATTCCCTAAAAAATAAATTACAGGCTAGTGATGAGGCCCTAGCACCTATTACCAAAATGCAGAAATGACCAAGATGGAGACAGGAAGAATGAAAGGAGAAGATTGTGCCAAATCAAAACTCAAGAATTTACAGATAGTGAGGGGAAAATGTCATTCCAGTATGAAATGAAACCCAGAAGAAAGGCTGAACACTGCCATTAGCAATGTGTTGCCACGTCAAGGCTTCTGGATGTTAGGTTGGAGGAAGACTAAGGAAAGAAGCATTACAGTTAAGAAGGTTGGAGTTGAAGAAGAAGCAGCTGTGGCAATGGACATGGTGAGAGATCATGTGATTGATGCCCAAGGTAGTCCTTGTGGAGAAAGAGGCTATTTCCAGAAGACTTTCTTAAATCTTCTATGGTCTATTTTTATGAATAATCTCTTCTAAGTAGTGTGTCTCCTAAGTGGTTCTTCAGACTTGCTAAGAGGCTGATTATCAGAGCCCCTAGAATTCTGACATCTAGGCAGGAACTCAAAGAAGCTGAGAAAGGAGAGTGGACGCTATTGCTGCAGAGAAACAATTCCAAAGAAACAGGTAGATATGAGCCTGGCTGGTTTTCAGATATGAAACAAAGTGGTGGCTGCTATACATCTCCTATGGCTGCCTGTTAAAAGAGAGATGTAGATTGCATTTTTTCTCTGTCTGTTTCAGCACGTATGTCTGGCATGTATGAGGCAGGTATTTTGTCCCTTTAGTGCACATATTGAGAGGAACTGCACCTGAGAAGTTATAATCACTTCACTTCTTGAGCACCAGGTCCTGGTTTAGATGGTGAGATGCTGGACTTCTGTCCCAAGCTTGTTGCTGCAATTGTATTAGATTTGGAAATTCCGTAGAAAGTGGTCAGTGTTTTGGGTTTGTGGGAAGTGTGAATGTCTCTGGGGCCTGACGGTGGAGCAGTAGCTAGTCTCTTAGGATGATTTCTATGAACCACAAGTCAACATGCCCCTGCCCTAGTGTAGTCTCCTCCACGTGATTACGGCTGTCTCTCTGACTCACCTTTGAACACTCGGATGTGAAGGGAGTGGCACAGCATGGCTTCTAGAGCTAGGTCCTATTACACCTTGCACCTTCTGCTTGGGCCTTTTCAAGGGATCACTATGGCAGCCATGAAACCTAGGTGAGCTGATGAGGTCTAAGACAGCTATGAAGGTTGTGTAAAGAGAAACAACCAGCCAGTCCCCAGCTCTTTCATCCAGCTCAAGTGAAGTGTGAGACATGAGGAAAACACCCATCAGAAAACTCTACTACCCACCACAATCTGATTAAAGCCACAAAATACACTACCCACATGAGTGCAGGACACCTGCCAAACTAGGAGACATAATAATGAATTATTGTTTTTACAACAACATATTTTGGAGAGGTTTGTTATTCTGCAACGATTCTGTGGGCCATCACAACCAGAGTCAGGTCACTGCATCATGTGCGTAAATTGTCAATTTTATCCTCCCTGGTCTACAATCATAACAGTTCATTACCAAACCTGTCACGGGTTTCTGCCCACATAACTTCAAAAGATCGTGCAATTGTTTGAGTAATAGAAAAAAGAAATTCTTTGAGATAAATCTTCTTAGTTTTCCAACTACTTCTTTTTTAAAAAAATATATTTTATTGATTTTATTGATTACAGAGAGGAAGGGAGAGGGATAGTCAGAAACATCGATGAGAGAGAAACATCAATCAGCTGCCCCCTGCACACTCCCCACTGGACATGTGCCCGCAACCAAGGTACATGCCCTTGACCAGAATCGAACCCAGGACCCTTGAGTTCGCAGGTCGGCGCTCTATCCACTGAGCCAAACCGGTCAGGGCTCCAAATACTTCTTGGATGAAAACTTTTACATGCTGGCCTTGTCATTTTCTTTATTTTTCCCAGTGCATCTCACACAGAGCCAGGCACAGTGATAATATATATTAAACATCCTTGGAATAAAAGAAGATTTAAGAAATCTCACCTGATAGATAGGGAAAAACCAAGATGGTGGCATAGGTAAGCACCTAAACTGTTGCCTCACGCTACAATTTCAAAACTACAACTAAAAGACAGAACGGACATCATCCAGAACCACAGGAAAGCTGGTTGAGTGGAAATTCTACAACTAGAAGGAAAGAGAAAAGCTCACGGAGAATCAGAGGAGCTGCAAAGGGCTGAGGTACGGAGACATGCGCGCAGAGGAAGGGCGGCTGAGTGCCTGGCTGGCTTTCTCTGGCAGGAGGGAGAAGGAAGCTCCTGATTGCACTGAACCCCAGTTCCGACTGCACTGAACCCCAGTTCCAGGCAAGCCCCTGTGGACCCAGGCTTATACGAGGGGAGTCTGGACTGTCAGATAGAGAGAAAGGCACACGGAGACTTGGGGGAGCCGTGGAGGGCTGGGGTCTGGAGGCACGCGTGTGAGTGCGTGCAGAGAGGACTGACTGCTGAAGTAGCCACTGGCTTTCTCTAGCTGGAGTGAACCGGAAGCTCCCGACTGCGCTGAACTCCAGTTCCAGGCGAGAATCTGGGAATCCAGATTCATTGGTGGAGAAACTAAACTGTCTGGCAGTGAGCGAAACTCGAGGGCAGCTTTCTTTCAGAGGTGCTTGCAGCGATTACCGAGGGACACTAAGACCCAGGGGCCTCATAGGGCAGGGCTGACGGGAAGCCAAGACTGTCTGCTCAGTCCTGAGACTCCGCCCCATCCAAGCTGAGCACAGAGGTTTTTGCAATTTTGCAAGTCTTGTCTCATAAGGCTGTCTCCAGCACAGAAGTTCTCCTGGCATAGACACAGCTGATCCTCACAGCCAACTGGCCCAGAGGTCAATTCCTCCCAGTGATACCAGCAACAATCAAGACTTAACTACAACAAGGCTGTACACACATTCCACAAAGGGGTGCACCAAGAGTGTCCACCTCAGGTAACTGGGGAGGCCGACCCACTGGGCCATATAGGACATGTAGCACACAAAGCTACCCTACCAACTCAGGGAAGCAGCAAAAATGTGGAGACAAAAAAAATAGATCACAAACGAAAGAAATGGAGGAAAACGACTGGATATGGAGTTCAAAACCATGGTTATAAGGTTTTTCAAGAATTTTCTAGAAAAGCCCGATAAATTTAGTGAGACCCTCGAGGATATGAAAAAGGACCAACTAGAAATTAAGCATACACTGACTGAAATAAAGAATAATATACAGAGATTCAACATTACACTAGAGGAACGCAAGAATCAAGTCAAAGATTTGAAATACAAAGAAGCAAAAAAACACTCAACCGGAAAAGCAAAAAGCAAAAAGAATCCAAAAATTTGAAGATAGTGTAGGAAGCCTCTGGGACAACTTCAAGTGTACCAACATCAGAATTATGGGGTGCCAGAAGAAGAGAGAGAGAGCAAGACACTGAAAACCTATTTAAAGAAATAATGACTGAAAACTTCCCCCACCTGGTGAAAGAAATAGACTTACAAGTCCAGGAAGTGCACAGAACCACAAATAAAAGGAATCCAAAGAGGACCACATCAAGACACATCATAATTACAATGCCAAGAACAAAAGACATAGAGAGAATATTAAAAGCAGCAAGAGAAAAACAGTTAATAACCTAAAAGGGAGCACCCATACGATTGTCAGCTGATTTCTCAACAGAAACTATGCAGGCCAGACGGGAGTGGTAAGAAATATTCAAAGTGATGAATAGCAAGAACCTATAACCAAGATTACTCTACCCAGCAAAGCTATCATTCAGAATTGAAGGTCAGATAAAGAGCTTCACGGATAAGAAAAAGGTAAAGGAGTTCATCACCACCAAACCAGTATTATATGAAATGCTGAAAGGTATTCTTTAAGAAGAGGAAGAAGAAGAAAAAAGTAAAGATAAAAATTATGAACAACAAATACATATCTATCAACAAGTGAATCTAAAAATCAAGTGAATTAAAAATCTGAGGAACAGAATAAACTAGTGAATATAATAGAATCAGGGGCATAGAAAGGGAGTGGACTGATAATTCTCAGGGGATAAGGGGTGTGGTGGGTGCGGGAAGAGACTGGACAAAAACCGTACACCTATGGTTGAGGACAGTGCGGGGGAGGTAAGGGCAGAGGGTGGGGTGGGAACCGGGTGGAGGGGAGCTATGTGGGGAAAAAGGAGAAACAATTGTAATAATCTGAACAATAAAGATTTATTCAATTTTAAAAAAAAAGAAATCTCACCTGATTGTCTTCCAAATACCAAGTTCCTTCCCCAACTACCAATTTTAGCTTTGAGGCTTGAGCCAGATACCTAATATCTTGGTTTAGTTGTCTGAAATTGGGGAAGGATTTTGCTTCAGAGTTTGACATATCCTAAGTACTACATACGGACATCATCACCAAGGTCTTCTCAGACATCCCATGACCCTGTCCCTCACTCCTTGTGTCCGAGAAACATTTATCCTCTTTGATTCCTTGACCTCTCCCACAGTACTCTCACGCCCCTCTTAGTGTTGAGCACTTAATCTTTTTTCTCTTTTTTCCCCTCAGAAACACGAAGCAAATCTTTTTAAGTTCTCAGGAGTTTTAATGACCAAGTGTGGGGGAAGGTGAGAACCCATGTTGTTAGCGAGCTCTGGGAATCACAGCGTCACTTAGGTGGAGGGATCTCCTTGACAGTGGGGATTCTGATCACATCCTTCTCTACTGGACACTCACTGAAGTCAGGGAGACATCTCTCCACACCTGGATCATCTTCACAGTATTTGGCAGGAGTCGATGGGAAAATGTGTAACATTGACGGCCATTTATCTTTATCTGGAAGGGAAAATGTATCATAAATACAGTATGCCACCAAACAAACTTACCGTCTTTCTTTCTACTTCTGCCCTATAGACACACCATCCACCCAGAAACTCTCCGTCACACTTCAAAAGCCAGTATACGTGCTTCTTTTTATAACCTATATTTTGCGACTATTTCGGACAGTTGTTCGCTCTATTTTCTGTGATTCTCTTATTCCTCCACTGAAGTGCTACCACTTTCTGTTGTATTGTCTATGTCTGCCAGGCCTTCTCTCTAGCTTAGAAGATTCTCGTGAGTAGGAACTGTGTCTCATGAATCCTCAGTGTCTGTATCCTTTCTTTTTGTTTTTTTTAAATCCTCACATGAGGATATTTTCCCATTGCTTTTTAGACAGAGTAGAAGTGGAGAGGGGAGAGAGGGAAAGAAACATCGATGCGAGGGAGACATATCAGGGCCAGGGATCATGCTTGCATCCCAGGTGTGTTCCCTTGACTGGAATTGAACCCAGGACCCTTTAGTCTGAGGGCTGACGCTCTATCCACTGAGCCAAACCGGCTAGGGCTTCAGTGTTCTTAAAGAGGTAGAATTGTACCTATGATTTTAAATGAGGATAATTTAAATCAGCTTACAAGCATATGAAAAGATACCTGGCTTCAATCATAATAAGATGTTAATTTTTTGCTTCTCCATTTAGAAAGGTCAGAATTTTTAAATATACACTTTATTACCATGGCTAAGGAAAAAAGGCAACTTTTTCTTAGTTTTTCAAATTTAAATTGCACACACTTTTTCAACCAGCTATTCCATATTTCTGAATTTGTCCTTTCACATAAGCATTGGGAGGTTGATAATGAGAAAAATGTTATATAGAATACAGCTTCATTCATGAGAGCAAAATATGGAAACCACCTAAATGTGCATGAATAAGGGTCAAGTTAAATCGTTCTGAGAATGCTTCTATTGGAATATTAGGTGAACATCAAATAATGTGAGGACATCACAGGTAGAATGATTTCTCTAATACAATTTTTATTATTTTTTATTATCATTTTAAAAAAATCCTCACCTGAGGATATTTTTCAACTGACTTTTAAAGAAAGTGGAAGAGAGAGGGAAAGACAGAGAGAAATATCTATGTGAGAGAAACACATCAATTGGTTGCCTCCTGCACACGCCCTGACCAGATATGTGCCCTAGGACCTGAACAGAACCCAGGACCCTTTGGTCTGCAGGCCAATGCTCTATCCACTATGTCAAACCAGCTAGGGCATGTAACGTACATTTTTGGACAACAAATAAACTCTAGTCTTCAATGTGTGATTTCTAGAAATACTTATAACATCATTTATTTAAAAAGAAATAAAAGCAGATAAAGATACATGATGATAGATAGCTAGCTAGCTAGCTAGCTAGCTAGATGGATGATAGACTTGTATAAGCATATAATATCTCTGTAAAGAGCATAAAGGGACTAGTAACTGTTGTTCTGGAGGGAGAAACTGGGCTTGGGAATGTAGAAAACACTCAATTTTAAACTAATTATAATTATTTGTATGCATATTTTAACAATCTCTTACCTGAAAACTGAAAGAATGATAGCACAGGTAGAAAACATGGCTGCAAGTGAAGACGGAGGACATTTTCCACCGTGGAGAATAAGGCATCTGTGCTGATCTTGACCTGAGCCTGGCAGTACAAGCAGAGGGTGCTGTGTGATGAGAGGGGCAGGAGATGAACCACAAGGGACTCTGGGGGCCAGGCCAGGGAGAGCTGTGTCCTCCTCTGGGAGCCCTTAGGGCCCATGTAGTGGATGCTCCTGGGTACAATCACCTGGTACTCATTCTGAAGCACCGAGATGCACAGCTCAAATGGTTGGCCATCCACAAAAGGCATACCTTCGTACTTCTCCTCTGATTTCCAGTCCCCAAACTGACGGCTGTTCATCACCACACAGTTGCCAAAGTACACTCGGAAATAGAAGGCGATGTCGGAGTCCTCTTTAGTTCCAGTGTGGAAATCCACCTCCAGTTCTGGGCGCATGCTGAAGGCAAAGCACACAGCATGTGGAGCGGGACCCTTCCTCATGGGGCCCACATTCGACACACACACACACACATACACCCTTCCCAACTCCCCTGGGGGAAGGAAGGCCTTCCTGGGAGACACTGCAGTACGTGTCCCTGTGGGGCTGCTTCAGCTTGTCCTGCCCAGGCTGGGGAGATGCCTCATCTCTTAGCCCAGGTCTCACACTGTGCAGCAGTCATTGGCCTGGTGCTACTTTTCATGCCCTGGAAATACTGCTGTGTCTCTTGATAATAAACCTCAGCTCCAATGCTTGAGTGACCCCAGCCCCCAGACTTCAACACTTACCCACAGACATGCAGGTGTTTAATCCTGTAGGTGTTTAATCCTGGCACCGGATGGGTCTCCAGGAACTGCAACTGCATTGTGCTACCATTATGCCAATTACACATTTCAGTATCACTCGTGCATGAATTGATCTCCAAAGCTTCAATAACCTCTTTTAATTTTTTTTCCAATTGCAGTTCAGTTTGGGTGTGTTTTGCTTCCCTGTCTTCTAATTCGCTAATTCGGTCCTCCGTTTCTCCTAGTCTACTGTTGAAACTTTCCAAGGTGTTTTTTATTGCAGTTATATCACTTTTTATTTCTTCTTGATTCTTACATAATTTATTGATTTTTTCATCCATCTGGTTTATGATCTGTATGACTCTTACTCTGAATTATTTTTCTGATGTATTGCATGCCTCCGTTTTACTTAGCTGCTTTTCTAGCGATTTCTCCTTTTCTTTCCTTTGGGGGTTTCTTTGTCTACCCATTTTTGCTCTCACCGAAGGATCTAGATGTTGAGTCGTGTAGGGGCTGCACCTTGGGTGTCAGTGGCTCCTCGGGTGGTGGCTGCTCCTCGGGTGGTCACAGCAGCAACTGCTCCTCAGTTGGGGGCGTCTCCTCTGGTGGGCGCTGTTTGCAGCAGTGGTGGCTCCTCTGGCTGGCAGGGGCAGGCTGCTTGGGCAGCTGCTGCTCCTCAGATGGGAGTGGGCTGCTTGTGAGTTGCTGCTCCTCAGATGGGGGCAGGCTGCTCATGGGGCTGCTGCTCACAAACCAAAAAAAAAAAAAAAAAAATAAAATAAAATAAGATCCTAGGAATAAACTTAACTAAGGAGGTAAAAGACCTGTACTCGAAAAACTACAGGATACTGAGAAAAGGGATAGAGGAAGACATAAACAGATGGAAGAACATACCGTGCTCATGGATTGGTAGAATCAATATCATTAAAATATCCATACTACCCAAAGAAATCTATAGATTCAATGCAATCTCCCTTAAAATACCAATGGCATATTTCACAGACCTAGAACGAACTCTCCAAAAATTCATCTGGAATAAAAAAAGACTCCGAATAGCTGCAGCAATCCTGAGAAAGAAGAACAAAGTAGGTGGGATCTCAATACCAGATATCAAGTTGTATTACAAAGCCACTGTTCTTAAAACTGCCTGGTACTAGCACAAGAAGAGACATATAGATCAATGAAATAGAATAGAGAACCCAGAAATCGACCCAAACCACTATGCTCAATTAATATTTAACAAAGGAGGCAAGAGCATACGATAGATTCAAGACAGTCTCTTCAATAAATGGTGTTGGGAAAATTGGACAGATACATGCAAAAAAATGAAACTAGACCATCAACTTACACCATACACAAAAATAAACTCAAAATAAATAAAAGACTTAACCATAAGACAGGAAACCATAAAAATCTTAGAGGAATCCACAGGCAGCAAAATCTCAGACATATGCCAAAGCAATTTCTTCACCAATACAGCTCCTAGGGTAATGGAAACTAAAGAGAAAATAAACAAATGGGACTACATCAAAATAAAAAGCTTTTGTACAGCAAAAGAAACCATCAGCAAAACAACAAAAAAGCCCACTACATGGGAGAACATATTTGCCAAAGTTATCACCAATAAGGGTTTAATCTCCAACATTTACAGGGAACTCACACAACTTAACAAAAGGAAGATAAACAACCCAATTTAAAAAATGGGCAACGGACCTAAATAGATACTTTCTGAACGAAGATATAAGGAAGGCCAAGAGACATATGAAAACATACTCAAAGTCACTAATCATCCAAGAGATGCAAATCAAAACGACAATGAGGTACCATCTCACACCTGTCAGAATGGCTATCATCAACAAATCAACAAACAAGTGCTGGCGAGGATGCGGAGAAAAAGGAACCCTCGTGCACTGCTGGTGGGAATGCAGACTGGTGCAGCCACGGTGGAGAACAGTATGGAGTTTCCTCAAAAACTAAAAATGGAACTCCCATTTGATCCAGTGATCCCACTTCTAGGATTATATCCCAAGAAACTAGAAACACCAACCAGAAAGGATATATGCACCCCTATGTTTATAGCAGCACAATTTACCATAGCTAAGATTTGGAAACAGCCTTAGTGCCCATCAGCAGATGAGTGGATTAAAAAACTGTGGTACATCTACACAATGGAATACTATACTGTGGTAAAAAATAAGGAATTCTTACCATGTGCAACAGCGTGGATGGAACTGGAGAACATAAAGCTAAGCAAAATAAGCCAGTCAGAGAAAGATAAATATCACATGATCTCACTCATTTATGGAATATAATGAACAACATAAAGTGATGAACAAAAAGAGTTCCAGAGACAGAGAAGCATCGATCAGACTGTCAAACCTCAGAGGGAAGGTAGGGGAGGGTTGGGGTAAGGGGGAGAGGTCAACCAAAGGATTTGTATGCATGCATATAAGCCTAACCAATGGATACAGACACCAGGGGGGTGAGGGCATGAGTGGGGGGTTGGGGGGGCAGTGGGGAGATAAGGACACATATGTAATACCTTAATCAATAAAGAAAAAATAGAAAACAAAAAAATAAATAACCTCACTTCTTCATTTCCCCACCATAGGCTACAGAGTACTCACATGAAAGACATGGCAGGTGTCCCTTTGATTGTCACTGAAGAACCAATGTTCAAGGATGAAAGTTTTGTGTATGGGACCTGCCATGGGAGAAGAGAGTGGATGAGAGGGACAAAGCCAGGTGTGGTCCCCCCTCCTACAACACCCAGTGGCAAAGCAGGATAAACATCAAAGGACAAACTCTGAGGGCCCCCTTCTCCCCACCTCATCACAGTCAGGACCCTGTGTCCGTGAAGAAATGAGAGAATTGTCATTGAAAGCAAGCTTTCAAGAACCAGGCTTCCTGGGTTCTAATTTACCTCTTACTAGCAGTGAGACCGTAGATCAATTATTTGAATCCTTGCCTTCGTCTCCTCAGTAGAAGGAGGATTATCAGAAATTCCTACTTCAGAGGGAGCTCTCAGTAACACATGAGCTAATAGATGTAAAACCTTTAACCTGATCACTGGTATGCATAGGGTCTAAAGAGGGGTGACCTAGCAGAAGGAAAGAGCCCTTTCTGAAGTTCCCCCCTCTGACCATTTCCTATCTGAAACTCTAAAGACAAGACAAAACTATAAAACTATAAATATTCACTCCAATGAAAACCATTTGTTAAAAGAGAGGGCAATGATAATGGAAAAGGAGACGCCCGTGTGTGGGCTATATACGCATAGGAATTTTCAAGGACATGCATGTTCTTTCAGGTACATGCACAAGTCACTGAGGACACAGCCAGTACCTGCACACAGGGTCGGGGGGCAGTAATTGAAGCAAATAATTAAAGAAATCTACACATTGTCCATTGGTATCTACTGTTAGCTTTGTCTGGACTGAGGTTGATTTTGTTCCTTCCATCTTCAGGTGATCCATTCTCTGAAACCAATTCCCACAACCACCTTCCCCAGAGAGCCAGGATCTGGTTCACCTTTTGTTGTTGTTGTTGTTGTTGTTGTTGTTGTTAGGACAAAGGAAGGACTGGCTGGGAGAGGAGACCTGAGGCAGGAGCAGGGGTCACCGTGTGCTGACCTAGACAGGAGATCCTGTGCCCCACAGTCTGAGTTCACCTCCCCCAGGCTTCTTGAGAAGAGGCATCTGAGGACTGACTCATTCTGCTCTCATTAATGCTCAGGGAGGAGTCCTGGGAAACCCACTCTCCCCAAGACCTCCAGTTCTGCCCACCAGGAACCACAATGATACACATGGAAAGGCACAGAGTTACTTAAACAGTCACTACCTGTGAAGCACTGCTTTTGCTGTATCTCTTAAGTTTTAGTATGTCTTCATTTCTATTTTCTCTCAAAGTATTTTCTAATTTCTCTTTTAATTTCTTCTTTGGTCCATCGGTACTGAAGAGAGTACCAATAGATCATAATTTCCACATACCTGTGAATTCCCTAAATTACTTTGTTGTTATTTAAATTCATTCCATTGTCATCAGAGAAAATATATTGCATTATCTCTATCCTTTTAAATTATCAAGGTTTGTTTTATGGCATAGCATATGGTTTACCCTGGAGAATGTTCCATATGCACTTGAGAATGTATATTCTGGTGTTCTAATGATATCTGTTAGATCTATTTGGTTTATAGTGTTGTTCAAGTCTTCTACTTCCTTTGTTGACCTGCTGCCTAATTTTTCTATCCATTATTGAAAGTTCCAAAATATTATTGTTGAACTAGTGGCCTGGTGCATGGATGCATGCACATTGAAAGAAAATTAATTAGAAGAAAGGTTCATGCAGTAATTACGTCACTGCAAAAAACTGCATGACAAAATAGTATATATAATATAGTATTATAAAATTAAAACAGGAGTGTGATTGGCACTAGCGAGAGCTTTATATATATCGTGCATGCGCGAGTCAAGGTTTATTTTTAAACTAGAGGCCCAATGCACAAAATTCATGCACTGGGGGGGAGGGGTCCCTCAACCCAGATTGTGAGAGGGCATAGGCCAGGTTGAGGGACCCCACCAGTGAAAATTGGGGCCCGGGAGGGATGCTGGAGGTTGGCCAGCCGGGGAGGGACCGTGGGAGGTCTCCAGGGTGTGTCCGGCCCATCTCACTCAGTCCCAATCAGCTGGACCCCAGCAGCAAGCTAACCTACTGGTCAGAGCATCTGCCCCCCTGGTGGTCAGTGCATGTCATAGCGAGCAGTTGAGTTGCCTTAACATATCATTAGCATATTACACTTTGATTGGTTGAACGGACAACTGGATGACCAGACACTTAGCATATTAGACTTTTATTATATAGGACTAGAGGCCCGGTGCATGAAATTCGTGCACGGGGGTGTGTGTCCCTCAGCCCAGCCTGCACCCTCTCCAATCTGGGACCCCTCAAGGGATGTCCGACTGCCCGTTTAGGCCCGATCCAGGTAGGATGAGGCCTAAACAGGCAGTCGGACATCCATCTCACAATCTAGAATTGCTGGCTCCCAACTGCTTGCCTGCTTGCCTTCCTGATTGCCCCTAATTGCTTCTGCCTGCCAGCCTGATCATCCCCTAACCACTCCCCTGCCAGCCTGATTGATGCCTAACTGCTCCCCTGCCAGCCTGATTGCCTCTAACTGCCCTCCCCTGCAGGCCTGGTCACCCCCAACTGCTCTCCCCTGCAGACCTGGGTCCCCCACAACTGCCCTTCCCTGCAGGCCCGGTAGCCCCCAACTTCCCTCCTCTGCCAACCTGGTCACCCCTAACTGCCTTCCCCTGCAGGCTTGATCACCCTCAACTGCCCTCCCTTGAAGGCCTGGTCCCTCCCAACTGCCCTCCCCTGTTGGCCTGATCGCCCACAACTGCCCTCCCTTGCAGACCTGGTCCCTCCCAACTGCCCTCCCCTGCTGGCCATCTTGTCACGGCCATCTTGTGTCCACATGGGGGCAGCCATCTTTGACCACATGGGGGCAGCCATCTTGTGTGTTGGAGTGATGGTCAATTTGCATATTACTCTTTTATTAGATAGGATAGGATAGAGGCCTGGTGCATGGGTGGGGGCCAGCTGGTTTGCCCTGAAGGGTGTGCCAGATCAGGGTGGGGGTTCCCTTGGGGTGTGGGGTAGCCTGGGAGAGGGGCCTGTGGTGGTTTTCAGGCCGGCTATGCCCCCTGGCGACCCAAGCAGAGGCCCTGGTATCTGGGGTTTATTTATCTTCTATAATTGAAACTTTGTAGCCTTGAGTGGAGCCAAGCCTCCTGCTTACTCCATGGCCGCAGCCATTTTTTCTGGGATTTATTTATCTTCTATAATTGAAACTTTGTAGTGGAGGCCAAGGCAGGCCAGGGTTGTGGGAGCTTGGCTTCCTCCATCGCCGGGGGCAACCCTAGCCTCCTGCTCTCTCCAGCTCCGTGGCTGCCGCCAATTTTGTTGGGATTTATTTATCTTCTATAATTGAAACTTTGTAGCCTTGAGTGGAGGCCTGGGCCTGCCAGGGTGTGTGGAAAGCTTGGCTTCCTCCATTGCCGGGGAAACCCAAGCCTCCCTCCTGCTCGCTCTGTGGCCGCAGCCGTCTTGGTTGGGGTTAATTTGCATATTTGTTCCTGATTGGTTGGTGGGTGTAGCGGAGTGATGGCTAATTTGCATATTACTCGTTTATTAGATAGGATTTTTTTGTTATTTCCTTAGGTCTTTTTTTTTTTTAATTTCTTTATTGATTAAGGTGTCACATATTTGTCCTCATCCCCCCATTCCCATCCCACACCCCTCCCCTTGGATGCCCCAACCCTCTGTTGAACTTAAGCATTGGTTAGGCTCATATGCATGCACACAAGACCTTTGGTTGATCTCTCCACCCTCCCCCCACCCTCCCCTATCCTCCCTCTGAGGCCCGATAGTCCGATCGATGCCTCCTTGTTTCTGGTTCTGTTCTTGTTCATCAGTCTATGTTGTTCATCATTTCCCCTAGATGAGCGAAATCATGTGTCACTAGAGATATACTTATAAGAATTGAATGTGTGACGAGCAATAATAGTTATGCTGACAGGCAAATGAATCAGTCTGTAGTGAGTTTCTTTCTGGACCAACAGTTCTTTTGAGACCCAATATCAATGTCCACCAGTTCCCTATGAGTACATGTCGGCACTGACCCCTCAGCTCTGGATGGTGGACAAATGGTGGTAATGCAGGTCCGACTCCCTCTGGTTTGGTCTCGGCCGGACCCAGGGGCACTGATTCACCCGGACCCAGGGGCCCACGGCCTCACCCGGACCCGGGGCCAGGCTCACCCGGATCCAGGGGCCCACGGCCTCACCCGGACCCGGGGCCAGGCTCACCCGGATCCAGGGGCCCACGGCCTCACCCGGACCCGGGGCCAGGCTCACCCGGATCCAGGGGCCCGCGGCCTCACCCGGACCCGGGGCCAGGCTCACCCGGATCCAGGGGCCCGCGGCCCCCCCCGGACCCGTCCTTAGGTCTTATCATATACATCTTAACTAATCAGAATGACCTTCAGATTTATACTAACTTAATTCCAGGGAATACAGAAAAATTGCTCCTAGATAGACTACCTTATCCATTTTGTTGTGTTATTGTTAGACACATTAAATCTATAAATATTACCATGAATTCATTGTTATAATTATTACTTTATATATTTTAAGTCTTTTAAAGTGGCTGACAGGAAAAATAAGAGAATTTATACTTACAGCTTTTGTTATATTAACCTTATCACTTCTGGTTCTCTTTATTTGTTCTAGTTTATTTCAAGTTACCCTCTGGAGTCATCTCCGTAGCTAGATACAGCTTTGCTCCAACATACTTTCTTTGTGCTATTAGTGATAATTATACTATAATTCTATATGTTATAGGCCCAACAAAATGTATATGTATGTTTGTATACATTTATTTATTTAATCCTCACCAGAGGACATGCTTAGAGAGAAGAAGAGAGAGAGAGAAACATTAATGTAAGAGAGAAACATCAATGGGTTACCTTCCATACATGCCCCAACCAGAGATCGAACCCACAACCCAGATATGGGCCCTGACCAGGAATTGAAACAGCAACCTTTTGATGCACAGGACAACACTCAACCAACTGAGCCACTCCAGCCAGGCAATACAATTGTTTCTTAAAATAATTTTTTGGCTTTTTTCTTGTTCCTCTCCTTTTGGCATTCCCATCACATGTATGTTGTTTTTCTTAATGGTGTCCTGCATTTCTCTGGGGCTCTGTTCATTTGTGTCTATTAATTTCCTTTCAATTCTTTAGATTGCATAATATCTATTGACAAGTGTGCTAATTCTTTCTTCTGTCAGTTCAAATCTACTACTGAGCCTCTCTAGTGAATTTTTCATTTCAGTTATGGTACATTCCAGCTCCAGATTTCATTTGCTTCTATTTTATAATGCTTAACTTTTTATTGATATTTGCAATTTGACAAGTCATTATTATATCTTTCTTTTATTTTTAAATCATTATTACTTTTAGTTGTTTGAACATATTTATAGTGACTACTTTGAAAGCTTTGTCTGTTGTCTTCTTTTTTTCCAGTGTAGGGGTGATACTTTCCTGTCTTACTGAACCCATACCACGTCTCCTTCATAACCAGCACTGTCCAATAGAACATTTGAAAGTTCTATTGAAAGTTCTAGATAGACATGTACTATTTCTGCACTGTCCAATATGATAGACAGTAGCCAAATGTGGCTACTGAGCACTTAAAATGTGGCTAGTGTAACTGTGGAAATACATTTTAAACTTATATTTTAATTCATTTAAATTTAAGTAGCCACATGTGATTAATGGCTATCTTCTTGGACAATGCTGTTCTAGACCAAGCTCAGAGAACCCAACTCTCTAGAATCCCCTATTTAAGTGTTCCTGAACCTGCGTCCAGTTACCTGTGTGGGTCTCTCCCCAGTCAATCTTGCACCCTATAACCAAAATAGGTCATGCTGGTGTGCATACCTGTAGGCCCAAGGAGCGGACAAGAAATGATTTTGGGAGATGGATCAAGCTCCAACATGCAGATTAGGGTGTCCACATATATGCATGGATGACTCCTAAAGAATTCAATATGTAGATAGAAATGGGAAGAGAAGGGTATGGTCCAGGACCCACAAATGTAAGAATGGTTTGACTGGCAAATCCATTTCTTACTGATGTGGTGGCTACATGTGTGTGATTTAAAAATTTCCCACTATCAGGATAGAGTCCAATCTCTGCTCATGACATAGAAAGTCTTGTACAGTCTTCTGACCATCTCTCTGACCTCATTTCCTGCCATCCTCTGTCTCAATGTCAGCTCCAGCCACATTGACCTTGTTGCTTGAGCTAGCAGGCCAAGTTGCAGAGGAGTATGTTGGAGGGGGCTTGGCTTGCCCTGCATTTAAAGCCATTTTTATTAGCAAATTACAGAAATGCCTGTGATGGGGAAGTGAGTGAAGTGATGGGGGTTGGAGTGGACAGCTAGTATCAGAAACGAGGAGGCAACTGCAGCCTCCCAGAAGTAAGGAGGGAAGTGTCTGCTTATATAAGAAAGCTGGAGGCAGTTCTGAAGAGTTGTGGTTGAAGGAACCATCAATCAGGTACCCTGAACAGGTGGAAGCTGGGGCTACTCTCTGAGGAAGGCTGTGCTCAGAGCTCCAGTTACCAGCATAGAGAATTCATCTATCAAAGATGATGCCAGAGGGGAGGGAGCGGAGAAGGCAGAGGCCTGAGTCAGCGGAAAAAGTGATTCCAGAGCACCTGAGGTGACTGCAGAGCCACTAGAAGGGGAGCTGGAGAGCAGTAGTAATATCTAACTCAGTGGTTCTCAAAGTGGGGTCCCCTAGACTAGCAGCATTAGCTTGACCGTGGAACTTGTTAGAAATTCAGCTTCCCAGCTTTCCTTCATGAGAAGCAGAAATTGGGGGAGGGGGACGGGGGAGGCGAGGTCCCAGAGGTGATTCTAAGGTTATTCTAATAGCCAACCAAGGTTGGGAACCCTGCATCTAACCTTAATGAACATGGACTATGTGCCACACATTATTCTGAGTGATTCACCTTGCTAAAGTCATTGGTCCAGATATCATAGAAAATACACCATTTTACAGATGGGAAATGGTAAGCAGGATAAGTTAAGCAACTTACCTAAAACCAGAGAGCCAGACAGAGGTAGAGATGAAAAGTGAACCTCAAGCTTGTGCTCTTATCTGCTGCAGCGATGCTCCAACTTTAGCACGTAGCCCAGCAACGCTTCTTAAAACACACTTGCTGGAACCTATTCTGAATTTGTGATTCACTAAAGCTGGGTCCAAGAATTTGCATTTCTCACAAGGCCCCAGGTGATGCTGATGTTCCTGGTCCAGATCCCACATATGAGAACTTCTGTACTATGTTATACTGTCTTTTACACATGAGGAATTAGTCCAGCAAATGGGAATGTGGATGGGTCTGGGTTTTTCTGTTCTGTTTGTTTTTTGAGAAAGTCCATGTGTATAGATACCTTCTAGCTGCAAATGACAGAAAACCCAACTGAAACTGACTGAAGGGAACTATATATTTGTAAGCTCATCTGTTGAAACAGGTAAGTTTCTCTTCAGGCACAGCTGGACCCAGGGTTGAGGAGGTAGAAGAATTCTTTTAGTCTATTCATCTCTCAACTCTGCCTTCCTTTCTGTATTGTCTTTGCTGTCAGGCAAGCTTGCCCCTCACAGTAGCGCCTTAGCAGGTTTGACATTAGATTCTACCCTTCCTTACTATCTCAGCATAAGCCCACCCAGGCTCTCATTGGCCAGGACCCTTGGGTCACAGTATCCTTTCTGAACAATCACTGTGGTCAGTGAGATGGAAGATTCTCATTAGTTGGGCCTGGGTTATGAGCTAATCCCTGGAGAGTCAGCTGGTGGATTCAGAGCAACACACAGACCAAAAGTGTGTGTGTGTGTGTGTGTGTGTGTGTGTGTGTGTGTGTGTGTGTGTGTGTAGGGTGGGGGGGAGGATTGGGATGCTGTAACCAATAAATGGAATAGATGTTGGAAAGGCCAATATAACCCATGTTCACTACACCACCCTCAAAGGACAGAGCCCCAGAAACCAAAATGTATACCCACTCATTAAAATCGCATAAGATGGGCCCAAGCATAGCAATCATGGTAAAAGAAAAAACCTGGAGGTTGATGTATTTTATTATCTCCTTTACATACAGTAAAGAATCAGGCAAAAATAATCAATGTGCTAGCAGTTAGCATGGTGGTTACCCCTGGAGTCTGGGGTGTACCAGTATCTATTGCAGCATAAGAAGCCTCTCTAAATTTACTGACATATAACAATAACTACGCTGTAGCCAGTTTGGCTCAGTGGATAGAGCGTTGGCCTGGTGACTGAAGGGTCCCATGTTCGATTCCAGCCAAGGGCACATGCCCGGATTGCAGGCTCAGTCCCCAGTAGGGGGGCGTGCAGGAGGCAGCCGAACAATGATTCTTTCTCATCATTGATGTTTCTCTCTCTCTCTCCCTCTCCCTTCCTCTCTGAAATCAGTAAAAATATATTAAACAAACAAATAAATAAAACAATGATAATTAAACACTATTATCACTCAAGTTTCTGGGATTTGGGTGAGCTCAGACAGATGATTTCCTCTTGGACTTTCTCATGCAGTTACATCAGATGGTGGCTGGAGCTGGGGTCAGCTTGAAGGCTTCCTCAGTCACATCTGGCAGTTGATTCTGGCTATTGGCCAAAATGCTCATCCATTAACTATCCACATGGTCAGGGCTTCCTCACAGCACAGCAGCTGAGTTCCAAAGGTGAGCATTTCCAGAAAAAACAGGCAGAAGCCATACTGTCTTTTGTGACTCAGCCTCGGATGTCATTTTTGCCATACTGCCCGGGATCAAGAGGAGTGGTCACAGACTCCCATCTTTTTTTTTTTTTTTTTTTTTTAATCCTCACCCCAGGATATTTTTTTCATTGATTTTTAGAGTAGAAGGGAGGGGTGAGGGGGAGGGAGAGAGGAGAGAAAAACATGGATGTGAGAGAAACACATCTTGGTTGCCTCCACACACACCCCGACCGGGGGTGGGAAACAAACCCTCAACCCCAGTACATGCCTTTGAATGGGAGTTGAACCCCAGACTCTTGGTTGGGTGGGCCAACACTCTAATCACTGAGCCACACCAGCCAGGGACAGACTCCACCTTTTGATGTGAGAGTGCCATGAAGAAGAGACTGTGGAATGGGTGACGGTCATTTTGGGAAACTATAATATGCCACGGGGAGGTAATGACTAGGAGGGGGCATGAAGAGGACTTTGGGGCCACTAATGCTCTGTTTCTTTATCTGGATGCTGCTTACAACCAGTTGCACAATGTTTTAAACTATTCCACAATGTCATTTCTGGGATCTCTGCACAGGAAAGCCCAGACTTATTTATCCTTCACATCTTAGCTTTACTATCCTCTCCTCCAGAAAACCACTCATTACACCCCACACTCCCTCAGGACCTTGGGGAAGGCACACTGTCCTGTTTATGAGCCCCCCACCACTCCAGATCAGAAGTCCTCAAACCTTTATGACCACATATGTTTGCATGCCTAAACAATGTTTGCTTGTGCTTGGTTTTGAGCTTTATGAAGAGTATCATCCTATATGGAGTCTTCTGAAAAAGGGAAATCTCAGAACGGGAATAATATCAAAATCTGTGTTGGACTAACAACAGATGATATAAATTATAAAAAAAAAAATCCCCTTCAGAAACGTGCCATTGGCAGAAGACAAATCCCAAGGGAGGGCGGCTAGGGACAGAGGCAGAGAGTAACGGCGCTCAGACTGGTGAGATCCACAACATGCCTGCTGCGCACCCGGCCAAACAGTGAAAGCAGCTCCAAATGCTACCATGGTGTCGGGGCTCATCAAACAAGCCTCCAGGGGAGGCCGGCTTCACGGTCCATGTCAAGAGCTGTAAAATGTGCGGGACCCACGTCTTCCTCAGCATTTCTTAACTCAGTCAGTAAACCTGACTCTGTGCCAAGTTCTGGTGACAGTGATGACCAAAACGGACTCTGTCCCCATCCTCGTGGGTTTACCCATCTAAAGAGAGAGACAGACATACAGATGCCGACACCACAGATGGTCAGGGCTGAGAAGAGGGAACCCAAAGACTGTTGGGAGCCCGGAACAAACACTGACAAACCCTGGGGGATGGTGTGACATTATTTGTGAGAAGGAAGTTGTGAGAAAGAGAGTTACTCCGAAAAGAGGGAAAAGTATGTATAAATGCTTGGAGGTAAAAAGGAGTCTGGAGTGTTCTAGACCAGCACTAGCCAATAGAAATAGGAGCCACCAATGTAATTTTGAATTTTCTAGTAGGCACATGAAAAAACACACACACGTTAATTTTAATAATGTTTTATTTAATTCGATATATCCAAAATATTACCATATTAACATGTGATCAATATAAAAATTGAGATACTTTACATTCTTTTCTGTAGTAGTCTTTGAAATCCGATGGGTATGTCACACTTGAAGTACACCTCAATTCACACTAGCCACATTTCAAGTGCTCAACAGTCACATGGGACTGGCTGCTGGACTGAACAGCACAGCAAGACCCTTGCTGCTCCAAACACTGGCATGACTTGGGAGCTTATTAGAAATGCAGAATCTCAGGCCTCTCCCCAGACCCACTGACTCACAATCTGCAGTTTAGCAAGATCCCAGGGAATTTGTATGCACATTAGTTTGAAGAAAAAAAAATGGGTCCAGTTCTGCCTAAAACATTCTGTGGCTTACTATTTCCCTCATGACAAAAGCGCAGCTATTGACCTTGGCAATCACTCATTCATTCATCACTGTTACTGAGCACCTAGTGAGTGCCAGGCCCTGCACTGGGTGATGCTGGGGACACAGGAGGGATGAAGACAGACCTGATACCTACCCTCATGGAGCTCTCAGGCAATTAATATAGGTAAGTATCCAAATCCCTATTTCATTCTGACCATCATAAACATAATGTAAAGTGTGCGAGGAGTATTACAGGTGGCCTGACCTGGTTTTGAGTGGAGGGGGCATCCCGAAAATAACCCAAATACATAAAGAGAGCATGATTAGGGCAAAAGGCCATGAGCAGATTAAATGTCCCACTGCAGGCGAGGAGCCTGCCAAGCAGCACCAGCCTGTCCATGGTCACTGAGAAGGATCATTTTCAGGCTTCAGAGCAACGGGGATCAACGCCTGAAGGACAGGGTTCCCGGAAACAAGCCAGGGACCGAGCCAGGTGATAGGATCACACAGATCTGTCTGCATTTGGAAAATGAGGGAGAGGGAAGGCGGTCAATTTGCCAGCAGGGGGAGGACTTGGGGCAAGGAATTGTAGGTTTCCTTTTCTCTAAAGAAAATGTCTTTTAATAAAACATGTGGATTTGCATTAAAATAACTGAGCAGAGGAGAAAAAGTGTGCAGGATATAAATGGAACAAGAATTGCCATATGCTGGTAATTGTCAAAGCTGGGTGATGGGGACATAGGCCTTCATTAGACTTCTCTCTGCTTTTGTGTGGTTTTGAAATTTTCCCTAAAAAAATAGTTAAAAGTGTTCTTCTTTACAAATAATTGGGGATGTTGAAAAGAGATTTTTAGCAGCTGGAGAAGTAAGCTCTTCTTCCCCAAAGAAGAAACTGCAACATCAGAAATGTGAACATCTCCTTTAAGAATGGCATCCAGGAGGAAGGCGGTTAAAGGCACAGACAATGGAACCAACCAAGACTCTTGGGTTCTAGTCCTAGGACTGCCACTTACTAGCTATGGAACCTGAAGCGTTTGATTTAAGCTCTAAATGCCTCTCACGAAACACTGGGAAAGGAATAGTAGCTGCCTCCTAAAGCCTGTATGAGGGTTACTGAATCAATCCATGGAATGGGCTTGGAACAGGCCGGGCATGAAAAAGGCGTCGGGCAGATATTGGCAGTTATCATTAAAGCACATGCTAGCCAGATTTAAAACCACAAAATGTCTCAAAGTGGGTGCATTCACAGTTAGTTGCCTTACCCTAAATTCACTCTCCCAATAGTCACTGACATCATAGCAGAAGACAAAGATTCTCCCAACATCAAAGATTCCTCTACATATCAAAATCCTTTTATATAACTCAGTTGTTCCCAATGCTTGTAAGACACTAGACAAATTACACAAGTCACATTTACAGTGATAATTATGAAAATTCATGGTAGAAAATCCCCTCTGTGGATGTGACTCAAAAGGAAGCTTACAAGCGCTCCTTCAAAGTACATTCCAGCACTCTCACCTTCTAGCACTCGGTTACAGTGTGTACAGACAACAAACCTCTACGCTCTTCTTGCCTCTGTAGAATTTTTAAATAAAATGATTCCTAAAAGGCTTTTTCTCTTAAACTCAAACACATGACATTTTTTTTTCTAATTTAAATTTTCTCCCACAACAGCTATTGGTGTTATATTAGTGTTCAATGAAAACATGTTCATTGAGGGGAATATCTGTAATACTGTCAGCAATAAATAAAAACATGTTCATTGCAAAAATTGTTTTAAAGTAAAGCTACCCCACACACCAACTTCCAACACTCAGTAATAACCACTGGTTATACTGTATTCATCATCCTTACAGATGGTGCTGTCTGGGGACTGTTTCAAAATAACATGAGTGGGAAGAAAGTGGGTGGGCAGGGCTGGTTGAGCTGAAGACTGTTGGGGCTGGGTGAAGACCTATGTAGAGACCTAGGTGAGCACATTGGTCATGTTCAAGAAAACAAAGAAGTTCAGTGGGTCTAGAGCTTAGGCAGTCAGAGTGACAGGCTGAGATGGTGATGGTCAGGGCCCAGATCACCCCAAGCCTTCAGTACCAGGAGGTAGGACCTTATCCTAAGGACACTGGAGAAACATGGAACGTATTGAAGCAGGAGGGCATGATTAGATTTGTGTTTCACAAATATCCCTCTCACTGCCAAGTGGGGGTGGGTTACAGGGAGAGATGGGAAGCCAGAGGCCAAGGAGGAGGGCAGGCAGAGACAAGGTGGGAGAGGACAGGATGTGGCCAAGGTGGGACCATGACGGCAAGAAGGGGGCAGATGGGAGCCATCCAGGAGTCCTAGTGGACAATCTGTGGAGGCTGATGGGTAGGGCTGGGGGGGTGGGTATGGGGAAGGAGGCATCAAAGATGAAGCCCAGTGCTCTCTGAGAGCCTGGGGTAACCCCTGAGATAGAGACTGAGAGGAGTAGGTTAGCAATTTGGGATATAGTGCGTGTTAAGGACCCAGAGATCACCCAGGCTGAAGGGGAAAGGGAACGGTGCCCTCATGAGGCCACTCACAACTGGGGCCCAGGGAAGACGCAGGGGTTTAGGGCAGAGTGGGCATCGCCAGCACAGAGACAGCAAACCAACCATAAAAGAGATTCAGATGGCCCAGGGGTGGGAGTTGAGAAGAGCTCCCCCCACATTTAAGGGATCAGCGACAACAGGAACTTCTTGTAAAGAAGCAAGACATAGGAAGAAAATCAGGAGAAAGCAGTGTCAGAGAAACCAAAGGGAGAGTGTTTTGTAGAAGGGAATGGCTAACACTGCCAGTTTTTGCCAAGATGGTCAGTAAGTGAGCCTAAAAAAGTGCCCAATGAGCCAAGTTTCTTATTGTCAGAGAAAGAAGTTACAAAGAAAGCAAGGAGGGAAGGTGAGAATGAACCTTTTAGGGCTGGATTAGAGTCAGAAATATCAGTATTGCCCTAGCCGGTTTGGCTCAGTGGACTGAAGGGTTCAGAGTTCGTTTCCGGTCAAGGGCATGTACTTTGGTTGCAGGCTTGATCCCCTGTTTGGAGCACATGCGGGAGGCAACCAATCGATGTGTCTCTCTCACACCAATATTTCTCTCTCTATCTCTCCCCCTCCCTTCCATTCTCTCTGAAAATCAATAGAAAAATGTCCTCAGGTGAAGATTAACCTATATATATATATATATATATATATATATATATATATATATATATATGTGTGTGTGTGTGTGTATATATATGTATATATGTATATATATACACACATACATACATATATATTATATATATATACATTTATACAGATAGCTATATCTATCTATACATACACACACAGAAATACAGATGTGTGTGCATACCTGGATTTGAACACATACGTATATTTCCTAGCTCTGTCAGCTAAGAGGGACTAGAAACAGTGACACCCCAGTAGCAATGACCGTACTCAGTGCCCAGACCTTGGTTTCTAATACCTTTCTCCAATAAAAGGAACCTGGGCTCCCTGGAGAAATGGCTGATTCCATGGCTGGGGCAGGGAAAATGCAAGATAAGCCTGAATCATCTTACAATGCCAGAGAGTAAGGAGGTAGGTACTCAAGAAAAAATAAATAAAGAACACAGGAACCAACCTGAAAGAGCCCCTATGGCCAAAAGGGAAATAATTGGAGTGAAAAAATTAATTATGATAGTACTGGATTATACACAAAGAATAAATATCCATGAGTCCATACTGATAAAAATGAGTGATTATACAAATAAAATAAATGGGGTAGAAGAGACAAACCTTCCTGCAGAAGAATTCTAAATAGTAAATGTAGAAGAAATGAGGGGAGTAGAAAATGAACACTAGAATACCACAGTAATAATTGTCTCAGGCAAGATCCATGATGAATGCTAAAAACCATGGGTGGAACTTTGAGGAGAATCAGGACATTTGCACAGTCTCAAAGTATCTTCCCATACTTACTAATTATGACAAATTCTTTTATATTTTTCCCTACTAGAACTGGAGCTTTATTCTCCTCTTTTTGAGTGTGGGCTGGATTTCGTTACTTGCTTCTAACAAACAGAGTAAGAAAAGGGAAAACCAGTAACATTATACTTAAGAAACCTGATAGACACCGCCTTAAAGTAGTGATCCAGGTAAATATCAGCTGAGTGGCATTCTTCCCCAAACCTATAATCCCTCTCTAACCATGAGAAAAATATTATAGAAACCCAGATTGAGGGGCAGTACACCTCAAAACTGTCAAGGTTATGAAAACCAAGGAAAGACCGAGAAACTGTCACAGACTGGATGAGACCAAGGAGACATGGCGAATAAATGCAACATGGTGTCCTGGATTGGATCCTGGGACAGAAAAAGAACATTAGTGAAAAACGGGTAGAATATGAATAAAATCTGGAGTTTAGTTAGAATACTAATCAACATTAATTTCCTACTTTTGAAAAATGTACCATAAATATGTAAGATGTTAACTTTAGAGGAAGTTGGGTGCAGGGTATTGCAGGGTATATGGGAAATCTTTTGTATTTTCTTTGCAACTTTTCTGTAAATCTAAAATTATTTAATATAAAAAAATTATTTAAGTATTTACTGACTTGGCTAAAAGTCATCACCTGTAGAGACCCAAACTCCCTTCATCTGACTCTTCAAATCTCACCTCCTGTGTTCTCTACTCCAGGAAGTCCTTCCTGATACCTTAGACTAGCTCAAATACTTCCTCTGGGCTCCAACAGCACCCTGTAACTCCCGCCATCCTGGCCCTCCCTGATCCCCGTCTGGTGAGGGGGTGTCTCCCCCACCTGACGGGTGCTCTCAGAGGGCAGGGTGGAGGCTGTCTCAGTCATTGCTGTGTCTCTCTCAAGTGAGGAGTGAAGAATGTCTGTCTTCCTGACTACGATGGCAGGCAGAAGCTGTGTTGGATCCCCATCACTTCTCCCAACGTAACCCTAACCCTTCTGGGCTCAGAGCCTGCCAGAGCCCAACGTCCTCATCTCTCCTACCCCATTCACCCATCTGAGGCGACATAAATAAAGTCTCACCCACCCACGTACCAAAACATCCACACACACACTCCTGCCCCCAATACACCAACTGTCAGAAACACTTGGTGACTATTTGAGGTGCCCAGTCCACAGCCCTTCCCAGCAGACAGACACCCCTGCAGAAACTCCTCACCCCCCAGCTATAGCAGGCTGAGCAGAGCTTGAGAGCCAACCCCAGCAATGTGATTCTTGTCCGGGGAATTTGGAATGGGGACAGAGGAGCTGTGGGCACTGCACTGGAATGTCACATGGAGTCAGGGCAAGAGTGACCCAGGGCCAGCCCAGCTGCCTGCAAACAGAGGAAGCAGCAGATGCAGAGAGGCGAGACCACAGTGCCAGGGCCAGGAGGAAAGAAGAGTCACTGCCCCGTGTTCTGACTCTATCCTGTTCTCACGAGGCCCTTGTCCGTTTCTTTCCATCATCGCCCACAACCAATCCACTGTCAGTTCTGTTTTCAAAATGTATCCAGCCGAGCTGGTTTGGCTCAGTGGACAGAGCATTGGCCTGCGGACCAAAGGGCCCCGGGTTTGATCCCGGTCAAGGGCACGTACCTTGGTTGCAGGCTCCTCTCTGGCCCAGGTCCTGGTCGGGGCTCATGCAGGAGGCAACCAGTTGATGTATTTCTCTCACATGGATGTTTCTCTCTGTCTTTCCCACTCTCTCAAAATCAATGAAAAAATGTCCTCGAGTGAGGATTAACAACAACAACAACAACAAATGTATCCAGATGACTGTTCACTACTGTCCCTGCCCTCGTCCAGGCCACCATCACCTCTCACTTAGATTATGGCAGCAACCTCCTCATGGACCTCCCTGCCCTAACTCCCAGACCTTGTTTCCATCTATACTCCCTACCTTAGTGACCTCATCTGGGCCTTCATACCACAAAAATGCCAATGACTACCCAAATTACATCTCCAGTCCAGATTTCACCCCTGAATGCCAGATTCCTAGATTCCACTGCTTGCTCAGCAAGTCCCCTGGGATGCTTACTACATCCACGTCCACAGCCTCTCTTAGTCTTCCCCATATAGTTACTGGCATTCCCTCCTTCCTCTGCTAAGGCTAAAACCCTTGGTTGTTGATTCCTCTTTTTCACCCCACACCTATACCCCAAATCCTGCCTACTCATCCTTCAAATTATATCCCAAATCCGACCACACCTCCCACCTCCACTACTACTCATCAAGCTAAGCCACCACTATCTCTGGCTGGATTAGTGCAGTAGCCTCCTCACTGGAGTCCACTTCTATCCTTGTGTCCACATGGCAGCCAGAGGAATCCTATTAGTATCACATCACTCTTCAGCTCAAAATGCTCTGATTTCTTCCTATCTCACTGAGAATCAAATTCAAGTCAGGATGGCTCATCCCTACTCCAGATGTTGTCAGCTGGGAGCTGGGCTAGATGGCATCACTCATGTCTACCACATCAGCTAAAACAGGGGAACAGCTAGGGGCTGGCCGGGCCTCTTTCCACATTTCTCTCCAGCAGCGTAGCTGCATTTCTTTATACAGAAGCCCAGGGCTCCAAGAGAGCGAAAGCACAAGCTGCCAGGCCTCTTAAAGGCCCAGGCCTCCCCAACTGCATCACTTTCACTACACCCTATTGGTAAAACAAGTCACAGGTCAGGCCAGATTAAAGGAGGAGGAGACTTTACCTTCTAATGGAAAAAACCCCAGCAAAGAATGGGTGGCCTTCATTAGCAGCAGCTACTTTAATCTCATAGTAACAGCCTCATCACTGGCCTCTACTTCAACCCATAATCCCCTATTGTCAATTCCCCACACAACAGCCTAAGAGATCTGTTAACATTTATAACTGACCATGCCTCTTTCCACTATTTAAAAGTCTTGCCCTGGTCAGTGTGGCTCAGTTGGTTGGGCATCATCCTATGTACCGAAGGTTGCCATTTGATCCTGGGTCAGGGCACATGCCAAAGTTTCGGGCTTGATCCCCGATAGGGAGCATGCAGGAGGCAGCTGATCGATGTCTCACTCTTACATGGAAGTTTCTCTTACACTCCCTCTCCCTTCTTCTTTCTCCAAAAATCAGTTAAAAATTTTAAAAAATAAAATTCTTTTACAGCTTCCCACTACACATGGGGTAAGGACACACACTCCTTACAGGATCTACGTGGTCTATCTCTTGTTCCCTGTCAGCTTCTAGGTTCCAACCATGTTACACACACACACACACACACACACAACCAGATTTAATGGAGTTAATGCCTACTCCTTCAGATCACCTCAAACCTCACTTCTAGGGTCCAGATTAGATTTCCTGCCAAGTGCTCTTATAGCACTTCCTACCTTTCTCTGTAATTTCATATTGTGTGATTAGTTGATGAGCTGAACCCCCCACCCAAGACCGTGAGCTCTTTGGGAGCAAGGAAACTATTTTGTTCTCTGCTGTCTTCCCAATGCTGAGCACAAAGCTGAGGCAAGATGAAAACATTTGCTGAATGTCTGAGACCTCAGAAAAATTTTAAGGCAGCTCCTTAAAGCTCTGTGGAAAGGGAATTGACAGAGTCTCTAGGATGCTGGGATCAGGATCTGAGCTCTGAAATCATCCACCCATCCATCCTATATAATAAAAGCCTAATATGCTAAATGTCCAATCGTCCATTCAAACAATCAAAGCGTAATATGCTAATGATATGCTAAGGATGCTCAACCGCTCACTATGACATGCACTGACCACCAGGGGACAGATGCTCCAACTGGTAGGTTAGCTTGTTGCTGGGGTCTGGACGACCAGGACTGAATGAGACGTGCTGGACACACCCTAGAGCCCTCCTGTGGCCCCTCCCCCTGGCCAGCCCCACCCCTGATTGGCCACCAACACCCCGATTGGGGACAGGGCCGGCCAACCAACCATGAGTGATGCCATTGGGGACAGACCGGACCCCACCCATGCACGAATTCGTGCACCAGACCCCTAGTTCATTCAATAAAGAATTATTAAATCCCTACTATATGTCAAGGGCTCTTCTAAGTGTTGGAGATAAAGCATGAAATAGACAAAAGCTCCTGCCCTCATGAAGTATATGGTTTGGTGGGGATAGGGGAGGGGGGGGGGGGAAACAGACAATCCTATATAATAAAAGCCTAATATGCTAAGTGTCCAGTTATCCAGTCGGCTGTTCAACCAATCAAGGAGTAATATGCTAATGCCACTCAACTGCTCGCTATGATGTGCACTGACCACCAGGGGGCAGATGCTCAACTCAGGAGCTGCCCCCTGGTGGTCAGTGTGCTCTCACAGGGGGAGTGCTGCTCAGCCAGAAGCCCTGAGCCAGGCTCATGGCTGGCAAGCGCAGCGGTGGTGGCGGGAGCCTCTCCTGCCTTTGCAGCAGCGCTAAGGATGTCCGACTGACGGCTCCTGGACTGCAAGAGGGCGCAGACCAGGCTGAGCCCCACCCCCCCGCCCCCGAGTGCATGAATTTCGTGCACCGAGCCTCTAGTAAGAAATTATATGTGTTAAAGAGTGATATGATTAATGCTAAGGAAAGTTAATATACAAATGTTAGTGGTACAATTCTAGAAGGGTGGACAGGAAGATCTCAAGAAGAAGGTGACATCTAAGTAAAGACCTAAAGGAGGTGAAGGTGAGCCTTCACTATCTGGGGAAGTGTCCCAGGTAAAGAGAACAGGTGGTACATTTATACCATGGGATACTATGCAGATGTGAAAAAGAAGGATCTCAGACCCTTTGAGACAACATGGAGGGACCTGGAGAGTATTATGCTAAGCAAAATAAGCCAGGATCTCACTTATCTGTGGAATCTAATGAACAAATAAAATTGACAAACAAAACAGATCCAGAGACATGGAAGCTTGCAACAGACTAATGATTCTCAGAGGGAAGGGGGGAGGGTATGATGGGAAAAGAATGAACTAGGGGCCTGATGCACAAAATTCGTGCAAGAGTAGGCCTTCCTTCCCCCAGCTGCTGGCACCGGCTTCCCTCTGGCACCCAGGACCCGAGTTTCCCTCACAGTCCCGGCTTTATCCGGAAGGTCGTCTGGAAGGACATCCGGTCTAATTAGCAGATTACGCTTTTATTATTATAGATAGGCATAACCCATGGACACAGACAATAGTGCAGTGAAGGCCTGGGGAGGAGGGGGACAATGGGGAGAAAGGGTGACACCTGTAATACTCTCAACAATAAAGATAAATAAACAAACAAACAAAACAGCAAGTACAAAGGCTCTGAGGCCAGTGTGGCTGTAGCAGAGTGAGCAAGGAGAGATGAATATACGATGTCAGAGCAGTAACATGGACAGGTCATGCAGGACTTTGCAGGTCATGAAGAAAACTTTGGCATTTACTTTCTGTGAGATGGAGGCACGGGAGGGTACTGAGCAGGAGAGGAACGTGACCTGACCCAGGTGTTCACAGTGTCACTCTGGGTGCATGTGAGGAACAGACTGTGGGGAGCAGGGAGACCATTGAGAAGGCTGCCATGATGATCTAGGCCAGTGGTTGACAAACTCATTAGTCAGCAGAGCCAAATATCAACAGTACAATGAATGAAATTTCTTTTGAGAGCCGAAAACCGACTTCCACGCATGGGCCACGAAGTTTCAATCGCACTGTACGTGCGCGCCCGCACATGGTATTTTGTGGAAGAGCCACACTCAAGGGGCCAAACACCCGCATGTGGCTCTCGAGCCGCAGTTTGCCGACCACTGATCTAGGCAGATGATGAGAGTGGACAGGACTAGGGTGACAGCAATGGAGGTGGAAAGAAATTAACAGGTTCTGAATATACTTTGGAAGAATTTGCTGATGGACCGGACATGGATATAAAACAAAGAGGGGACTCAAGAACAACTCCAAAGCGTTGGGTCTGAGCAACTACAAGGATGGAGGTGACATTTACTGAGAACAACCTTGGAAGAACAGATTTTTGGGGAAAAACCAGGAGTTCAATTTGGCCAAGATTACTCTCAAGATATCTCTAGATATCCAAGAGGCGATATCAAGTAGGCAGTCAGTCAGCAGTCACAGGGGAGTTTCTCAGCTGGAAATAGACATTTGAGATATGTTTCCATGCTTAGCCATCCCAAATTCCTTACAGAATCCACAGGATTTGGCTCCTGCTAGTGACTAGAGGCTCACCTTGCACCTGGCTAAGTCAATGGGTGACATACACACAAATCCTGAGCCCTCTACTTCCCAACTATGTGATCTTGGACAAGTTACTTAACTTTCCCTGCCTTCAGCAATCTCATTAGCAAAAGGGAGATCATACTGGTATTGGCCTCCTAGGACTATTCATTCAAAAAAATTTTAACTAAGCATCTAAAATATGCAGCCACTTGTCCTACGTGCTAGAGATATTCCTTTCCCGCCCCTCTCCACAATCTGTAAACCACACATGCAGCCTGTCACCCCACACTCTTCCCCCGCTCCCTACCAAGACCCTTTCCTTGGTTCATCCCGATGATCCTGCCTAGGATCCTGCCACAGACACCATCCTGGGCTCCCAGACCCAAGTCTCTTTCCCATCAACTTACTGCCAGATGACAGCAAATAGGGCCTTCCCTTCTAGACATCCTCCCACGGCTCCTCATTGCCTTCAGGAAATCCCCAAATAGCCAACAAAATCTTCCACGACCTAAGTCATACAGGACTTTCAATAAGATCTCCAAAACCAGGCCGTTTCTCATTGCTGCCTTTGTGCAAGCCATTCCACCGCACCGCAAGTACCCCTCCCCCGCCGACCCTATCATTAGGTCTCAGCTCAGGCAGCTTCTCCACTCCAGAAGTTTCCCTACCCGTGCTTCGTCTGGGTTCCCTCGCGTTCAACGTTGCCACCATTAGCGAATACACGCAGGTAAGTAACGGAGCCCTTGCTCACTCCTACTGACGGGGTCTTGCCCGCGTGCTGGGTGATGTCCAACGTGATGGGGCCGCTTCGGGCCTCGGCGCCTACCTCCTGCTCCAACTACGAACGTCTTACCTTCACGCTCTCCACGGTAAGCCTTCTGGCACCTGCCGCAAGCCTCAACAGAAATCAACACCTGCGCAAAGCACGGCCAAAAACCCCCAATGACGGCCCTTTCCTTCTTCCTTTAGAGCTAGCGACAAGCATCCGGCTGTTTGTCTGACTGCTGATTGGCCGCCTGACACCCCGCCCCTAAACACGTGAGCGAAAAGAACTCTGGTCTTTGTAGTTCCCCGACGAAAAGTGGGACCGATGCTGATGCTGAGCTCCATTTCCCAGGAGGTGCCCGCATCCCTGTGGTGGAAGACGATACCCTTTGCAACAGGAGGTTCTTGATGGGCCATTTGGGAGACAAAAGTTTCCCAAATGCCAAGGAAACAGGCCCACTTACCTGGAACCCCTGGGATTTTTTTTTGGCCTGAAAATTTCAAAACGTCTTGCTCCGCAATTGTTCCAAAGGGTACGACTAGACGTCGGGGGAGGGGGGATAAGTCTGTACCCATTGTCTGCCTGTCAATCCCCAGATGGCACTCATAAGTCCTATTACACGTATTCAGCACCTACTGGATGCTCGCCTGGCAAAAGGAACCACTCCTGCACAGACTCTGTGGAAACCCTGGCTTACTAGGACAGAAACTTGTTTCCCAGAAACAGGCCAGAGGTGGGCCTTTACCCTTTCAGAGTCTCAATTTACCCTGGAAAAGGCAAATGTGGGCTACAATCCTATTCAGGATCTCTGTCTAGGATTCCTTAGGCCCAGACCTCCAGCAGCCCCATGTCTGTACCAATAGCTATAACTTCCCTATGGGCATATCCGACAAGACAAAGCTCTTCCAGCACCCCCTCCCCAAACACATTCCGCACCATGCCTCTGAGGGCTGGGTGAAGGGAGCCAGGGCCCTGCAAACGCTCAGGCGGGCATGTGAGAAAGCTCTTTACTGGGGGGTACAGCAAGGAGGAGCAATGCCATCTCCCCCTACCTGCCCCCACCCCTTCCTAGGGCCCTGGGGTGAAGGGGGTCTCCCAACCACTGGACCACCACTGTCTTTGGTACAATAAATAGAAAACAAGGGGAGAGAGGGGGCCATGGGTCCAGTCCTTAGTGTGGGGGCACGCCTAAACCCCTCTCCTTGACCCCCTGCCCCAGGCCCCAATCAGTGCAGGCCTCACCCACCCCAGCTGGGTAGCAGCAATTCCAGTCAAGGGGAGAGATGAGGATGGGAGCCCAGGGCCCCCAGATGGGGGGAGGGGTATGGCTTCAGGAGGGGCCCCAGGGAAGGGGCAGGGTCATGAGCTGGCTGCCGTGCTCTGGGGTACACCACGAAGGCCCAAGCGAGGCCCCAGAGTGGCAGGGTCATCAGGGGGTGGGAGGGGTGGACGACCTCCTGTCATCCGAGTCCGGAGGGCTGAGGCAGCCGAGTGCTGGGGGGCAGGCGCCGGATGGAGTGGGGAGCAGTCGGGAGGGCCGCCCACCAGGCTCACATCCATCAGCTCCGGAGGTGGTGGTGAGGTTGGTGATGGAGGACGGCCAAGGCATCGGGGCTGGGGGGGTAACTGGGTGCCAGCCCCTGGCAGTGATGATGCAGAGGCAGGGGCTTGATGTGTCTTGTGGGGCACATCACCGCCTGCCCAGGGGCGTATCGGCTGGGAGAGTGGGACCTAAAGGAGCAAAGGAACAGTGGGTGATGGAGACCCAAGTTCCGGAGTCCCAGATACCCCACCACCCACCTCCAAAGGCCCTAAAGCCCCATACCTTGGGGCTGTTCATCTCACAGTCAGTGATGGAGGGCCCAGGGCCCCCACAATATCGGTTGCTGTAGCGGTAGGTCCGGTTGTCATTGGAGGAGCCACTGGAGCCTCCTGGAAGTACCAGGGGAGGAGAGAAGAGGCCTTAAGTGAGGAGAGGTGGTGGCTGGGTTTGCAGGTGGCTGAGTCTGATTCATGACCCAGGCCCAGGTTTGGGCTTTGGGTTCTGTGTTCACGTGAAGCCATCAGGCCCACTTTTGAGATTAGGGTTCAGTTTTGGGTGTTGGAGTCAGAACCATTTAGAGGTCTGAGCACAAACTCGGTTTCAGAGATCAGGTCAGGGCCAGTTGGAGCTCTCCTGCCCGAACCTTTGGAGTTCAGGATCATGCAGTTTCAAAGCTCTAGGTGATGGCCCAGTGACAAGGTCCCCAAGGTCAGGCCAAACCAGAGCTTCCCCCACAACTGTCCTACCCTATTGGGCACCGGGCACCCACCAGAGCTGGAGATGGAGCTGGCGGTGCTGGAGGAGGGGCAGGTGTCGAGGGGGGCGGGCGAGGTGGAGGCACTGCTGCCTGCCGGGCCCGTGTTGGTGGCCTCATCTGCCGTGCGGCGAAAGAAGCCATGCTGCAGAGCCCCAAGAGGGCTGATGCGGGCGGCGGGCTCATACTCCAGCATGCGCAGCACCAGGTCCTGGAAGCGGAGGTAGTCGGCGGGGCTGTGGCCCGGCTCCCCCGCCCGCCGGCCCCCGGGCCCGCCCGTCTGCACGCCCAGCACCTCCTGCAGCCGCCGTGTCCCAGGGCCCTGGTAATCCTGGCAGGGAGGGGGTGGGAGGGGGGGCAAGAGAGTGGCCGTCAGTGGGCAGGAGGGGCAGGGAGACACACACGGGGAAACAGAGGCACCAGAGAGAAAGTGGAAAGAGAAGCTAAGAAGAGTTGTGGGGTGGGCAGGAGAGAGAGGGTAGACTGGGGAGGAAGGAACAGACAGACGAGGGGGAGAGAAAGGATGGGAAAGACACGAGGGAGAGGAAGCAGGGAGAGAGGGAGCCCCAAGTGTGAGAGAGTGAGGGGCCACCAGGGTAGGAGGAGCGGCAAAGGGCAGGGGCCGCACCTTCCTGAGTTCCTTTGTCCTCCGTAGGGTCCAGCCACCCCCAGGCAGCCGTTCAAAGTACTTGCGAGCCTTGGGTGCCTGGTCTAGCATGGGGGCTGGTGGGATGCCCAACACCTCCACAATCCGATTCATTTGGTCCACCTGTGAGCATGTGGGCAGTCAGGGTCATCAGGCCAGCCCGGCCTACACCCCCTCCAACACACCCCCTCCTCAGGATCACACCTCATTGGAGCCACTAAAAAGGGGCTCTCCAGTGTGCATCTCCACCAGGATGCAGCCCAGGGACCACATGTCAATGGCCAGGTCATAGGGCGTGCCCAGGAGCACCTCGGGTGACCGGTAGAAGCGGCTCTGGATGTACTGGTAAATCTGAGGGAGGATAGAGGGCAATAGTCACCCCCACTGGCACCCCCAAAACTACAACAAGCCTTCTGCCCTCAAACTGGGGATGTGGTTGCTACAAACCCTGATGTTATCTGCACCAACTTTACAGGAGCCACTACCTCCACTTTACTCATCAGCCTCAAAAGTCTGCTGGCCTAGTCTGATCCTGATCTCCATCTGCAGGCCTGACTCTGGGCCCCTCTTCGTCAGAGTTTGGCAGTCTGCAAACCTAGGCCCTTCCTACCACCCCAATCCAGACCCTTTTCCTGCCACCACCACCATGAATTCAAATGACTGCTTACAGGAAGTTGCATAGCGGAAGCACCTTCCCCACCTTCCCTCCCAGCTTTAAGAAGACTGGGTAAACAATACTTAGCTCAGTGCCAGCTAGGCTCAAAGCCAACCCAACTTCCCCTACCCTCATCTGGCAGCCTCAAAACTGGCCCCACCCCCAGCCTTCACTCTTCCTTTTCTGACTGCGCAGTATATATATCCTGTGGCCCTCTGATTTACCTACGTCACACACTGGCCCCACCCTTCGTACCCATCCTGAGCACTATCCCTGAGGCATCAGCCACTTCACTACCCCCTCCAGCCTACCTCGCTCGGCCCCTACCTGGCCACCAGCTGGCCCCGCCCGGTCCCAGCCACACCCATACCCACACCACTAGTCCCACCCCTAGGGCGGGGCCAGGCCCTACCCGCTGGCCAAGCTGGCAGGAACTGCCAAAGTCCACGATCTTGATGGCGCTGCGCTTGGGGTTGCAGAGCAGGATGTTCTCGGGCTTGAGGTCGCAGTGAATGATGCTAAGCTCGGGCGTGGCCAGGAAGAGAAGCGCCGTGCAGAGCTGCTGCGCCAACTTCCGCGTCAGGTTCAGAGAGACACCCCGGAAATGCGTGTTGCGCAGAAGGTCATACAGGTTGTAGGAAAGCAGTTCGAACACCAGGCACAGGTGGTTCCGGAACATGAAGTGCCGCTTCAGGTGCACTGCCGGGAAGGGGACCAAGTAGGTGGGTGGGGAAAAAAACAACTGAGGCTCAGAGAAGGCCAGCGGTGGCCTGGGGTACGCAGGAATCAAGGAGAGGGCCGGAGCAGATATGTGTCTCTGCTTCTTGAGCACTGGCCAAAGTGCGGTGTGCCCACAGGTACCAGCTGCTAGTCCGGTACTACTATATGGTCTATAACTTGGATCATACCAAGAAAAAGACTGATTTTCTTAAGAAAAGTGAATTCTTCCCAAGACTCCTGTCAAACTGTCAGATTAAACCAAAGAGGAAGTTTCCATTTGGTACTGACAGGTCCGTACAGGGACTGATGAAGAGGGAGACAGGCCAGGCACCACTGTTTTCCTCCAGCTAAGGAGGCTCACCAGTGGCGACTTTAATACGATTCTATACTGCCTCATTTAATTTTATAACATTGTTTTAGTCTCAGTTCTTTTTTGTGTGTGTGGCAGAGGTTACTTATTTTCCATTTACTGTGAGGATTTATATTTAAAGAAACATACTCTTTAAGTCCCTTGCTTTTTCTAAGAGGAACCAGTATACACAAGAGGGAAAAGGCTGGCAATAGATGTTAAAAGTAAAGGCTCTGGAGTCTACTGCCTGGTAAAGTTACAGCTCTACTGAGGACACACTCTGTGACCTTATGCAGCAATAGCACCTGAATGCCTCGTGTCTTCATCTCTAGGCTGTGGGCAATGATGCCTCTTCCATGGCACTGTGGTGAGGCAGACAGGAGCTTATTTATGTAAAGTGCTTACAACAGAGCATGACCCTACGCACCTAAGAAACTCTGACCAGCGTTATCTTGTGAATAGGACAAAAATCATAAAAAGTGGCAGAAGAGTCACCGATGCCATGGAATTAGAGACCACACCCTGTCCTGAGGACACCAACCCCATCCTATAGCCGGGGTGACCTATCCCTGAGCAGCTCGTGTTGCCTCAGGGCTCACCTATGTAGTACTTCATCTCGGTGTCATGCTGGTTCATCAGCTCCAGCAGCCGCAGCTCAATCTGGGCCTGGTTCAGGAAGGCCTTTTTGTTCTTGATGATCTTGATGGCCACCAGTTCCTGGGTCTGATGATCATAGGCTTTCACCACCTGCAGGGGCAGGGTATGTCACAAAGTGAGGGAAATGGGAGATGAGGGAGGAGACAGCGCCAGGTACCACTGTTTTCCCTCCAGCTAAGGAGGTTCACCAATATCATTATCGATATTACTAACAGGAATTCAAAATTGAGTGCTCACCACAGTCAGGCACTAGGATGAACACTGGACATGAAATAATACAACAACCTCATGTGGAGAGTCCTGTTAATTGCAGTTGTTTTTTTTTTTTTAAAGAAAATGAAACAGGCACAGGGAAAACCAAGTGACTGGGCTGAGTTGAATGGCCCAGCACAGAACTTGGAACCACTGAACCACTGACTGTGTGAGTCAATATCAGTGGGTGCCCATATCCCCCAATCTCTGGATCTGGGTGGGTGGGGGCATCCCGCACCTGGCCAAAGGAGCCTTTGCCAATGAGGGAGTCAATCTCATAACGCTCCAGCCAGCGCTCGCCACTGCGCACTATGTAGTCATGGTTGTCATCGTCATAACCGTGGTTCAGGACCTTCTTCTCCTTCTTGGTGCTGGAGTCCTGAGGAGGAGCCTGCTGGGCCCGCCGCTTCTTCTTTGCATAGTAGACCTGCCCAGCCGGCCAGCCAGGAGATGAGGACTGGTGAGTGACCTGTGCCAGCAGCCAGGACCCCTCAGCACCCAGCCGGGTCCCCCACCCCCTGCCTACCTCATTGATGTGCTTGTAGGTCTTGATGAGGTCCACGGAGAGCTTGCGCAATGGGGCCGTGGTCGCATCCCGGAAGGCCAGAGGAAGCCTCCTCGGCAAGAGCCGCACATTAGGCAATACCTGCTGGGCGGGGTGAGAGGTGGGCACTGAGGACAGACCTTTACCTCCAACCTCAAGGGGGAGAACTAACGGGTGGCTGGCTCATCGCTGCTGTGCACCTGTTCATTTGGTCACTGTCTGACAACCCCACTAACAGAGAAAGTCACCAAGGGCAGAGGCTATGTCTTCTTCTTGCTGTATATCTTCAGTGCCGGGAGCAAGGCCTGGCATGCAGTGGATAATAATAATAATAATTTTTAAAATATATTTTTATTGATTTCAGAGAGGAAAGGAGAGGGGGAGAGAGAGAGAGAGAAACACCAATGATGAGAGAGAATCATTGATTGGCTGCCTCCTGCATGCCCCCAACTGGGGATCAAGCCTGCAACCCAGGCATGTGCCCTTGACCAGAATCGAACTGGGGACCCTTCAGGCCGAAGGCTGACGCTCTATCCACTGAGCCAAACCAGCTAGGGCTATAGTGGATAATTGTTAAAGATTGGCTGAGTGTTCATTTCTGAACCTCAGTGGGAGAGATCACACAAAAAACTTAGGCTCTGCCCGACCCAACCCTTCGCCTGAGACCATCCATCTGGGTATCCCATCTTAAGGGTTCCCATCTTGCTTTACCCTTATCCCTTATGCTCACATGTGCCCCCCACCCCCTCAATCTGAGCATCTTTGTCCAATTATTTCACTTCAAGAGTCCTGGATCTGGATCCAGCACCCTGGACCTCCCACTCCAAGCTCTACATTTCAGAACCTTAACTGTCTCTATCCCTGGAGATCTATACCCTGTACCCTAGGCCCTGCTAGCTCCAAGACCCTTCAGGCTCAACTTTCCTCCCCTTACACCCCCTCTAGATCTTTCACTCTGGATTTTTTCTTAGTGAACATTTATTGCTTACTATGTGCCAAGCACTGTCCTCAGCATTTTACATGTATTTCATTAACTGGTTTAATCCTCACAACAACCCTGTGAGGTAAATATCATTATTGGCCCCATTTTACAGAACAGAATACTGAAGCACGGAGAACCTAAGGAATTTTACCTATTTTAACCCAGGCCCTCAAAACCCCGACTCTGCCAGCAACTTTTCTATTATATTCAACTTCCATGGGGCTCTTCATGCCCCTGAGAGACTGTCCTGGACAACCACACTGTCTTTGGCCCCAAGATCCTTCTATTCCCAGCCTCCCTCTACCCCAGGCAGGCGAGGAGCCAGCTGACCACATACCTGTGTGTGTTCCTGGGGCCCTGGGAAGCCAGAGAAGGGACCATGGCCCGGTGGGACGGCCATGGTGGGCTCAGAGGGCCGCAGGGGAGCGAGGCCTGGAGCGGGAGCCCGGCCGGGGGGCGCCTTCTCGCATCCTGCACCTCGGCTGCCACCGCCGCTGAGACCTGAGAGCAGGCGGGAGGCAGGGGAACAACATGGAAGGGGGTGTGTGGGATAATGCCAGGCAGGAAAGAGGTGGACATCAGAGCAAGGCAAGGCAAGGGTGGAGGAAAAGAGCCACAGAGCAACAGGTGGGAATGAAGGGGGGACAGACAGAAGTGGTGAGGGGGAGGGGAAAGGAGGCATAGCAGAGTCCCTCAACAAATGATTACCAAATAAATGAGGCAAGCAGCACAAACAGGGGCACATGTGAAAGCGAGTGATCGGGAGTCAGGCAGGAATATGGGCCAGGGCAGAAAAGGACAGAAAGACACCAATAATTGGAGGAAGGAAGAAAACAGAAATCACAGACAGTATGGGGAGTAGGGTTCACTCTTTTCTTCCCATTTCCACTTGTAACCCTCCCCAGGCTGCCCTCACACAAGATCCTGTCCTCCTGCACTCTCCCCTGGATATTGGGATCTCATCAAAGCAAGGTTCATCTGTTTCAAGATCTACCCTTCCCAGCAGATCCCCCAATCCAGAAGTCTAGGATTCCCCAAACCACATTAGAGTCCTCTAGGCCCCCACCAAACCCTAGCAAAGTCCTCTGTAGGCCTCTAAAACCACATTGGGGTCTTTGGGTACCTCCTGATCACAGTTATCTGAAAACTCCTATATAACAGAGTCCTACTCCTGTGGTCCACCAAGGCACACCCTTCCCCAGGGACCCTCCCCATATTATGCCAAGACCTCTTCCCTATATTATATTCTCCCACCTCAGGAACCACCCCTCCAGCTAGTTTCTCCATACCATATCCCAACTCCCCAATATTATGCCAAGGTACCGCTTCCAATCAAGGCCCACTCCTGATGGGAGCAAAGGGGATGTGTCTCTTCTCACGATTTATAGTGATCGCCCTTCTCTTGCCTACACTGGAGTCTACCCACCTCCTCCCAATCCAATATTCCTACCAGGGCCCTTTCTCCAGGGACTCTTCTGTCCACTGGTCAATCCACAACTGTGCCCATTCCTAGAAGGCCCCAGAGCCAAACCCCCCAAATATCACAGAATTCTTCCCTATCTGCCACACCAAAATCCTCTCCCTGCGGGCCTTCCCTCATATCAGTCCCTTTCTCCTATGCCAAGTCTTGCCACCCCACGACCCCTCCTCTCTTGGAGCTTCCTCCCTCCCCCCCCCCCACCCCAACACACACCAAACTCTTTCCCGGGGGCCCTCCCACACCAGGATCGTCTCCCCCAGCCACCACCCCCTACCCGGGTCAGGGCTGGTGCGGGGCCCACGGGAGGCTGGGGCGCGGTGGGGCCCCCAGTGGGGTGGGCGAGCAGCCAGCATGGCGGCGGTGGCGAGGAGACAGCCGCCTGTCCCGGGCCGGCGGGCCCCGGCAAGCAGGGAGGGCAAGCGGGACAGGAGGCCCGGTGGGTGACAACAGCAGCCGCTGCGGGGGGAGGGGGGAAGAGGAGGGGACAGGGACGAGGGTCAACCCGGGGCACACAGGGAAGGGAAAGGCAGGTGGACGGGGGAGGGGAGGGGCGGGTTAACCCTCGACCCGCCGGCCCCGCCCCACGCAGCCACCGGCCCCCAGGGACACAGGCGTCTGGCCTCCCATTTTGGAGGGCCGCCAGGGCCAGCGGGCAGGCCTGAACTTGGCAGTCCACACCTGCCATGGCAACAACCGTGCCATTGGTCGCTGGGCCCAAGAGCTCAACCAATCACAGCTCGGGGCGGTTGTTGCTAGGCGACAATGATGCAGCGGGCAGAGCCGAGCCCAAACAAAGGGCGGGAGCGGGACCCCGGTACCCCTTCCCAGGACAACTCTCTCGGGCTATGCCCTTCCAGGAATCCAACTATGAATAATTAGACATGGCCTGCACCTGCCCGCCGCCCCACTCCTCTCCTCCCTGCGCCTCCTAAGTCTCCCGGCGACAGGGGGAGGGCGGAGCGCGAGCCGCGCCCCATCTGTAGCCACTTCGTTACCTGAGAACGCAGGCAAGGGGACTCAAACTGCTCGGGAAGCCCGAGCTCAGGCCTGCCCACTGGCTGAAGATATCCGGTGGACGAAGCGAAGCAGGGCCCTGATTACCCAGTAATGCAACCAGCAAAATGGCAACCACAACAAACCGGCCCCCCCTCCCCACAGGCTTCGGGCTCCGCCCCCACCCCCTCCCAATTCGCTCCCCCTCACGTGACTCACGGCCATACACTGCGCCTGCTCAGCAGAGCTTACCAGCACACATGCGCAGTGAGCTCCGCCTGGTGAGCTCCGCCCAAGCGCCAAAATCCAGGCTTGGGTGGCGCAAGAGGCAGCTAAGAAAGGAGCATGCGCTGTGTGGTCGGTTGAGAATGTCCACCCCCAACAACCACCACCACGCAAGTTAACTAAGGGCAGGGCGCATTCCGCCCTGTTGTCAATGGAAGTCGCCAAGCAATAAGCAGCAGACCCAGACCGGAAGGAAGGATGAGTCTTTTAATAGAAAAACACACGCGTAACAGTAGCAACACAATCTCTAGCAATCCAGATGAAGAGCCAGCCTTCAGTTCTTCACCTTGGGGGGCGGCCTGTGAGAGGAAGATGAGGGGCATCAGAGCTTGTCACCACTTTAGGGGCACTCCTATCAAGTATTGAACCATGTGGCTCTGGGGTGCAGGGGCCAGAGACATCTGTCCTGTTGGAATACTGGGCCCCCTGCTCACCTGTATACACCCACGACCACAGCGTGGTCTCTTTCATATGGCTCTAGAGTCAACTGCTCCTGGGGTTTCATGTTTTCCTGTTGCATTTTTTTCACTTCAGAGGCAAACACTGCCTCGGCAGATGCTGTGGAGTCAATGCAGTTAGCCTGCAGAGGAGAGAGGATTTGAAGTCTGCAGCAAGGCTTTGAGCTATTTGCCCTTTTCTGTACTCTTTAAATTAGAAGTACTTGTTTTTACTGGAAATGGTGAAACTCAAGTTTTGGAAATTTTCAATTTGGTCTGGATTTGGAACAGGTAGCCTTCAACAGAGTCCTATTATCTAAAAGCCAGTGATTAAATTTTACACTCAGGGCTTTTTTCCCCCTTCTGCTTCCTCTTTAACAATAATAATGCAGCTGAGAATATGAAAATAAATGTAGCAAAAGGCTAACAAAATGGTGAATCTGGTTGAAAGGCACATGGCAGAACTCTCTGTATTTCAAACTAAAATGTTTTTTAAAATGCACCTAATATTTATCTAGTATTTATTCTACACCAGGCTGTTCTAAACACTTAACGTATATTAATTTAATCCTTACATAGACACTAAAAATTGGACTAATATTTCTATTTTACATATATAGTATTTTCATTTTACAAGCACACAGATTAAGTAACTTGTTCAAAGTCACACAGCGAGCTGGAATTCAAACTCAAATTGTCAGAGTCAGGGATCATGCACTTGACCACTACATTCTATTGCCTCTTTAAACCCAAAGCTGCTAGTTTTGCAGACATTATTCATCATGTGATATTTGACTCAGGCCAGGGAATGGCTTGTAGGGAGCTGTGTGGGGATAAAGGCTGAGAATAGACTGACTGGATTAGGGGCTCCCTTGTTTTGACTGGCTACTTGGCAGTTAATGATAGAGAAGATACTTAGACTCCTCCAAGACCCGAACCTTAATGGAAATCACAAAGTGTCCTCCATTACGTAGGAAGGTGTGGGCATTCAGGGCTACAATCCGGGTTTGGTCTGGCTGGGCCACATCGGCAAAGATCACATCCACCATTGCTAGGGAGAAAGAAGTGGCAGTTAAAAGCTGGGTCCACTGATCTTCCCAGCTCCTCCCAGGGGGCCTGCAGATTCCTGGCAGTCTTCCCTGCTTCCAGTCTCACTTCCCCCCACTGATACCCCTTCCCTCCACAGTGCCCCCAAGATAGGTCCAAACTCAGTCACATCATTCATTCATACCTCTTATAACCCATGGTTGCCACCTACTCTGTGCCCAGCCCTGGGCCGGGCGTGGGGGACAGAGAGACGAGTCAAACCCTGCCCCTGCCCTCGAGATGCTCCCAGGTCTGGGCGGGGGTCGGGGGGAGACAGACACGTCATCAAAAGGCAAATAAAGGTGAGCACTTACAGGCAAGAGTGTCTGCAGGATTGTCAGATAAAAACAAGTTGCAGGACAAGGGATATGGTATAGGTACATGGGGAAAAACCTCACAGGAACCAGCAGAATGCAAAATAATATTTTTAAGGCAGTATGATTAAAAAAACAAACTTTAAAATATGGGAAGATGTTGTAATGAAACTAACTTTTTAAAATTGGAAAAAGCAGACATCAAATTGTTCATGTTACCTCAGAGGGTGATTTATAAAGAATTCCATTTTTACATCTTGCTTCTGAATATTTTTTAAAAAATCAAAGTAATTGGTATTTACAATGGGCTCCTCTGGGCCAGGCCACACTCAATTTGTGCTTTCTGGGTTATGATCTCACCAGAGGACAAGGAGGAGGACCTCTGAAGGAGGCTTTTTTGTTGTTGTTGTTCTTACTCCTCACCCAAGGATATTTTTTCCATTGATGTTTTTTTACAGAGTGTGGGAGGGAAGGGGCTGAGAAAGAGAAACATCGATTGCTTGCCTCCCTGCACCTGCCTGAGGATTGAAACTGCAACCCAAGTATGTGCCCTTGATTGGGAATTGAACCCATGACCTTTCAGTGTGTGAGCCGACGCTGTAATCACTGAGAAACACCAGGCAGAGCTGAAGGAGGCTTGTCTATATAAGCCAAGGGCAGTGTAAAAGTACATTTTAGAGGGAGGAAGGAAGTATGGGGCAGCCGAGGCCTAGGGAGAGGGGCACGAGATCAGAGGAGAGGAGGCTGGCATCTGAAGGTGCCAGAGACCCTGAAGCAGGTCTACCAACCTCACCTGGCTCCCCCAACCCTTTTCATTCCTGCAGACTCAAGAGGCCTGCTCATCCATTCCAATTCCATCCAAATTAGGGCCCTGGACTCTTCCAGGAAACCTGGAGTGGCCTATCCTACCCCACCTGGGCCAATCCCTGATCCCTCACCAATGAGCATGCGGTATTTGTGCGGGTGCCGAGCATCTTCAATGACAGGAATAATGTTAGTCCTCTTCTTGGCCAAGTTAATGAGGTCACGGCCAGAGCGGTGGGAGAACTCAACTGCATAGACCAGACCATCCTAAAATAAATAACAATAATGATACTAGTTCTCTGTATGGAGCACCTACTTTGGGCCCATACATTGCATGCAGCATATCTTCAAATCCCCAAATCTAAACTCTACCACTTAACAACTATTATTATTATTATGTTCATTTTACAGATGAATAAACCGAGGTCCAGAGACATGAAGTTGCTGGCCGAGGTTTATTCACTCCCGCTTTGCCTGATCTGAAAACCCAAGCCCCCAATTCAGGCTTAAAACCAGGAAGCTAGTGCACAGAGATGAAGTCATAACAGCTAAGAATATCTGCAATAGACCAGGCATTGTTCTAAGCACTTTACAGGAATTAACTCATTTATCTTCAGTTTCCAGAGGGGTAAACTGAGGCCCAAAGAGATTAAATAACTTGTGAAAGTCATGTCACTGTTAAGTGCCTGCATCCGAGCCTGGGTTTTATAGGCTCTGTAATGTAGATGAGCTAGAGGTCATGAAATGACATGCACAGGAACCCTCTAAACAGGGAGCTTGTACAGCCACACTGAAATGCAGGCCCAGAAAATGAGATTTGTTCTTTCAAGAGAAACTAGAAGATCAGATTTGGGGGGCATAAATTTTTTAAAAGGGCAACTAAATCAAGTAGTCTGGTATATACTCAGTAGTCTGGTGGATACTCAGTTCTGGGCCTGGCTAACAATGGTGACCCAATGTCCATGCCCCTTTCCTCTGAGCCAAGAACTCAGAAATGAAGTTGAATGAGGCTTTGGAGAGCAGATAGTTCAAGCTGCTTCTTTTACTCACAGGCACTCTAGCAAGGAAAGGCCTAGCTCCATGCCATGCAATGCATGGAAGGATCTAGCAGCAGCCTTCCTCTCCCTCCTACCTCACCACCAGCCCTTACTCATATCCATCCCCACAACTTCATCCACTCACCGGGCCTACGATGTCAGAGACATGAGAGACGGTGGTGCCCGAGGCAGCCCCAAGGTAGAGCACCTTGGCCCCTGGCTTGATGTGGATTTGGTCCACACCGCCCAGGATCGCTGCTGCCAGCTTGGAGCGGAAGGGGTTCCAGGCACGGTACTCGATTTTGTCATCTCCCTCCTAGGCCAGGAGAGATGGGACAGAAGTCAGTGCCAGACTCTTCTGCAAGCCCACACTGCCCTTAACCCTAGGGCCCTCAAAAAAACTCAATCACTGTACAAGAAACAAATGTGGGTACATATCAGTGACCTCAACAGATGCAGTGTCTGCCTTATAATAGAAGCTACTAACTCATGGAAAAGGGCAAAACACCAGACAATAAACACAGAGACAAGATCATACCAGATCTATGCATTCCTTCCACAAACATTTGCCGTGCCAGGACATACTGTGTGCAGACCCTGTATTAGGCACTGGGGATACATAGTTACCGAGACAAAGACCCATGCCCTGAAAGAGTAAGTATGTAATGAACTGACTAACACACACGGTTGACATAGTAGCCAGTAACAGGCACCAAGGAGAAAAGATCAAGCCAGAAAAGTAGATATGAAGTATGGGGAGCAGGGCGAGAGACAGGTGAAAATGAGAAAGGGTGGCCAGGGAAGAGCCAAGAAGCAGACCTGAAGAAGGTGAGGGGCCATTCAAGTTATCTTGGGGGGGAGCTCATTCCAGGCAGCAGGAAACACAGCAGAAAGCCCTGAGGCAGGAATGTGCCTGGCCATAAAGGAAATGACATGGGATAATAGGGAGGGGGCCCTGGCCTGTGTGACTTGGTTGGTTGGGCTTCAGTCTCTTACACAGAAAGGATGCCAATTCAATTCCTGGTCAGGGCATATTCCCAGGTTTTTGGCTCAACACCCAGTAGGGGTGTGCAGGAGGCAGCCAATCGATGCTTTGTTCTCACATCAATGTTTCTCCTTCTCTCCCTTCCTCTCTCTCAAAATCAATTTTAAAAAATCTTTGGAAAATAGGACGCCCTAGCCAGTTTGGTTCTGTGGATAAGAGTGTTGGCCTGTGGACCAAAAGGTCCCGGATTCTATTCCAGTCAAGGGTTTGATTTATGTACCTCGGTAGCAGGCTCCTCCCTGGCCTGGGCCCTGGTCAGGGCTCGTGCAGGAGGCAGCCAATCGATGTGTTTCTCTCACATCGATGTTTCTCTGTCTTTCTCTCTCTCTTCCACTCTCCCTAAAAATCAATCAATGGAAAAATAGCCTCGGGTGAGCATTAACCAAGAAAATAAAAATAGGGCAAGAGATAGGTGGTGAGGGCTGTTTTTGACAGACAGGGTAGTGAAAGGTGGCCTTTGAGAAAGACAAGGTGACACCTGACCTGACACGCTGGTGTAAGAGGGAACCAGTCATACATAGAGCTGGGAGGGGAGACGAGTATTCCAGGCAGGGGAGCAGCAAGGTCAGTGGGCTAGAAGATACTCAGTCAGGGAGACAGTGGGAGGAGGTGAGGCCAGGGAGTGGCAAGGGGAAACGGGAATGTGAAGGGCCTTCCAGGCCACACCTGGAACATTAACCTGAAGGCCATGGGAGTCATAGAAGGCATGTGGGGAGGGAAGAGCATGATCTGACTTATGTATTAAGACAATGCCCTTGCTGTCCCATGTAGGACACATGGGAGACCAGTCAAACATCAGCTGGTGCCCTGGTGGCTTTGAGAGGGACCCATGTCTCACCGAAATTGAGACTCTCTTTTCTCCATAAACTGATTCTCCAGGGACCAGATTCTTGGTGACTAGGGCATCTTCCTTTCCACGACAAATGAAGACACCTAAGTGAGGGGATCAGAATAGCGGTGAGGACTCTGGGCCCCACCTCACCTCACCCCACCCCACCCTCAGCAGGTTCCTTGCCTTCTTCACTCACCCTCATGCCGGTGAGGTTCCACCATCACATTTTTCCCTGACTGATTTCCTCTTTTTCCTCCCCTACCACGACCCCGGTTGCCACCAGACTGGAACCCGCCACCTACAAGAGAGAGACCCAGTGAGAGAGGGAGACCCCACATTTATTCCTATACCACCCCCCAAGCTCAGGGAAAGCCTCCTCCATCAGATCTCTCAATCTCACTCACCTCTTCCTCCTCCTCCTCCTCCTCGTCCACGACCTCTGAAGCCTCCACCACGACCTCGGCCCCCACCAAAGCCGCCTCGGCCCCCACCAAAGCCGCCTCGGCCTCCACCTCGACCCCCACGGTCACCAAAGCCGCCTCGGCCACCGAAGCCACCCCCACGGGGGCTGAAACCTGTAATGGAAACAGAAACAGGAATCAGGGCAAGGAAGCTGGAAAAGTTACTCCTACACCTCACAATTCTACTCAGGAGAGAAAATGGAGAAACATATACCAGGCAGCATATACACGAATGTCCACAACAGCAGAAAAATCAGGACTAACTCAAATGTCCATAGGCACAACGGACAAAAAAAGGAAAAAAAGGGAAATATTTACAATAAAAATTAAAAGGACCTATAGCTACCCGCCAAAGATAGATAAATCTTAGAATCAAAATGTTAAGTGACAAAGCAAGTCTAAGGAAACCACATCTATACTAATAAGAGAAAGATGCAAATTGATTGTACTTCCGTGATGCCCACCAGCCAACCAGGAGTGAGTATGCAAATTAAACCAACAAAATGGTGGGTTGATTTGCATTCGCAGGCATGGAGCAAAGACTGAAGACTCCGCTGCAGCTGGAGCCAAGCCTGAAGGCTGAAGGCTTGGCTCCGCTGTGGCTCTGGTCCCGGGTGCCGGAGGAAAACTGGTGCCGGCAGCCAGGGGAAGGAAGGCCTATTGCACGAATCTTCATGCAACGGGCCTCTAGTTCAATATAATATCCTTTCTATAAAGTTCAGCAACTGAAGTGAAACAATACTATGCTGTGGTGACATATGTGGTAATCCATGTCCCACCTCCATTCCACAAGAGTCAAGGGATGATAATGCAAAACCCATGATACTGGGTAATGGGAGGGAGAACTTATGGGGTTAGGATAGGGGAGGGGTACATAGGTAGATGTAGCTTACTGTCAATATTCTGTTCCTGGTTGAATGGCAGATTCACAGAATTCATTCTCTATTCAATTAGAGGCCCGATGCACAAAATTTGTGCACTGGGGGGGGGGGGGGTGTCCCTCAGCCCAGCCTGCACCCTCTGGCAGTCTAGGAGCCCTCGGGGAATGCCACGGAGGCTGAAGAGGCTTCTGCCACTGCCACTACGCTCACCCAGCTTCTGGCGCACTGACCACCAGGGGGCAGGCTCCTGCGTTGAGCATCTGACCCCTAGTGGTCAGTGTTCATCATAGCGATGGGCCATTTTGCATATTAGCCTTTTATTATATAGGATAGTAACTAGTCTGCAGAACACTGCGTGTGTGTGCGCGCGCGTGCGCATTAGTGTATGCACGTTTGCACATGCTCCCTGGGGTGGTAGGGTCACCTATATCCTGGAAACATCTTCCTATGCCTACCCTTGTATCTGGAGCAAAAGTGCCAACACCCAAACAGAGGGGAGCTCGGTGTGATGCCTCTCCTGCTAACTGATCTCCTGTTTCCAAGACTGCAGAAGTCTCTGCCAGCTCAGGGAAAAATAGAAGAAAAAAGAAAAACAAATTGTGCTTTATGGATGGGCAACAGTTCATAAGCAGTTTAGGGCTTATCAACAAGATTGAAAGTTTAAGAGAAAAAAAAAAGATTCAGAGACTTAATTTTCATCACTCAGGATAGTGCAAATGTTCTTCACTTCACTGAGCACAAAACAATGTTTCAAGCAGACAGACTTCTGATGCTAACAGATTCAATATGTGACTTTTGACAATTTAAAAAGCTCTTTAGTGACAGTCAGAAAAATCACAAATTATAACAAGTAGTGTAAAGATTAATGTTAATTTAAAATAATCTGACTTGAGTCCTGGCTGGGGTATCTCAGTGGTTAGTGTGTCAGCCATGCACTGGAGGGTCTTGGGTTCAATTCCCTGCCTCCCTCCTCTTCCACTCTCTAAAAATCAGCCCACCCATGTGGCTCAGTGGTTGAGCGTCGACCTATGAACCAGGAGGTCATGGTCAGGGCACATGCCTGGGTTGCAGCTTGATCCCCAGTAGGGGGTATGCAGAAAGCAACTGATCAATGGCGCTCTCTCTCTCCCTTCCATTCTGAAATCAATAAAAATATATTAAAGATAAATAAAAATCAATGGAAAATATCCTTGAATGAGGATTAAGAAAAAAATTAAAAGTAAATAAATAATCTGACTTGATATAAACTATTCAATAGCAAACTTGCTAACGTTTTTGTAAAGGTATATTATATTCACTTTCTATGAAAGCTTCATGAATCTTAATGGCACTCAAGATGAACATGGACAACTTCTTAATAGCTATTCCTAATAAAACGTTAAAAATTAACGGTTTCTAAACTCCTACACATAACCAAGAATTGTTAATCTTCTTTCTTACCCTCCCTCTCAGACTACTGTCCATGTGGCAGCTAGTGATGCCCTTTTTAAAACAGGGCATCAGATCTCATCAGTACCCTTCCCAAATCTCTTCAGTGAATTTCCATCACATTCAAATGAAATCGAAATTCCTTTCTCTTTTTCCCCTGCCGCCACAGAGCTTCGCGGAGGCGGAGGCTTGGGTGCGTTCAAGATTTGGCTCTACCCATAACCCACCACCACGGCTGAGGAAGGCATTGCTGCTGGAGGTGTAATGGACGTTAATACTGCTTTGCAAGAGGTGCTGAAGACCGCCCTCATCCAAGATGGCCTAGCGGGCGGAATTTGCGACGCTGCCAAAGCCTTAGACAAGCGCCAAGCCCACCTTTGTGTACTTGCATCCAACTGTGATGAGCCTATGTACAAGTTGGTGGAGGCTCTTTGTGCTGAATACCAAGAAGAAACTAGGGGAATGGGTAGGCCTCTGTAAAATCGACAGAGAGGGAAAACCCCTTAAAGAGGTAGGTTGCAGTTGTGTGGTGGTTAAGGACTATGGCAAAGAGTCTCGGGCAAAGGATGTCATTGAGAAGTACTTCAAATGCAAGAAATGAACAAATAAACTTGGCTTTTGTTTATAAAAAATTCCTTTCTCTGGCTCCAAATGTCCTTAAAGCAGTGGGTCTCACCTTTGGCTAATCCCTGAAACCTAGACATTCTAATTGTCTTGGATGGGAGCCTGGGTATGGGAGCTTTTTTTTTTTTTTAAATATATCTTTATTGATTTCAGAGAGGAAGGGAAAGAGAGAGAAACATCAAATGATGAGAATCATCAATTGGCTGCCTACTACACGCCCCCTACTGGGATCAAGCCCACAACCCAGGCCTGTGCCTTTAACCAGAATTGAACCCAGGACCCTTTAGTCTGCAGGCCGATGCTCTATCCCAGGCGTCCTCAAACTACAGCCCGCGGGCCACATGCGGCCCGCCGAGGACATTTAACCGGCCCGCCGGGTGTTTTTGCCATTTTGTTTTTTTACTTCAAAATAAGGTATGTGCAGTGTGCATAGAAATTTGTTCATAGTTGTTTTTTTAAACTATAGTCCGGCCCTCCAACGGTCTGAGGGACAGTGAACTGGCCCCCTGTTTAAAAAGTTTGAGGACCCCTGCTCTATCCACTCAGCCAAACCAGCTAGGGCCTGGGCATGGGAGCTTTTTAAAGTTGTCCACGTTATCTTAATATGCAGCCCAAATTGAGACCCCACATCACAAGGCCCTGCCTTCTGCTGAGTTTTCTGACCTCACTCTTTATGCTGGGCACTATGTTCTTCCTCCCCAAGAACAAACTCACTTTCCAGCTTTTCAACCTTTAACATCTGCTGTTTCCACTGCCTGCATCCTGTGAACATCTGCTTGGTTCACCCACTCCTCCACTGTACTCAGGTTCCTGATTAAATTTTCCTTCTCTGGCTTCTTTCTTTTTAATATATTTTTATTGATTTCAGAGAGGACGGGAGAAGGAGAGAGAGAGAAACATCAATGATGAGAATCATTGATCAGCTGCCTTTTGCATGCCCCACACTGGGGATTGAGCCTGCAACCTGTACATATGGCCTGACTAGGAATCGAACCGTGACCTCCTGGTCCATAGGTCGATGCTCAACCACTGAGCCATGTCTGCCCTTTACCCCACTTTCATTTTTTCCCCCTAACAATTACCATCCACAGCATTTTCTTTTAATTGACTGATTTTAGAGAGAGAGAGAGGGAGAGAGGGAGGAAGGGAGGGAATATGGGCGAGATGGGGAGGCGGGGAGATGGATATATTATTTATATATTCATTGGTTGATTCTTGTATGTGCCCTGACCGAGGGGATTGAAGCCGCAACCTTGGTTTTATCAGGATGATGCTCTAACCAGCTGAGCTACCCAGCCAGGGCCTCATCTATGGCATTTTTAACATTATTAATGCCTGCCTCCCCCATTAGAACCAAGTCCAAAAGAACAGGGATATTTAATTGTTTTGGTCACCACTGCATCCCCATCACCCTGCATAACATCTGGCACAAAGTATAGGCTCAAGAAGTATTAGGTACACCATCTGCTGATGACTCTTAAGCCTCTGGGTTCTGCTTCATGGAGAAAGCAGCCATCTGTTCATTCAAGAAGCAGGGGATCAGATGATGATCAGAGCCCTGGTTGCTCTCCTCAAGCAGTTCATGTATCCCACACAGGAGGATGGCCACACCATTTGCAATCCTAGAGAGTAGAGAAGGTTCTTGGAAGCCTTGAAAACATCTCTAAAACAGATATGGAGATAATGCAGTGCCCTCTTCATAGACTTGAAAAGATTAAATGACAACACATCAATAAAACACTTAGTATACTGCCTAGCACGCAGTGTGACTATTATTCAAACTTAAGGCAATGAGTCCTCCCTCCTACTTGGAGAAACCATTAGGTCTAAGAGACTCTCTCCTCAGGCCTGACAGAACAGGGGCCTGCAAAGGAGGGGCATGGCATGGAGTACAATGGGCATGAGAGTAAACTTTTAGTCCCAGACACTCAAAACCTATCTTGATGCATTTCAAATCCTGGGGCTCTTATAAAAAATGTCCTGAAATTACCCACTCGTCACCAAAACACTAGTTTGGACACACTTTTTCTAGAAGTTTTGGGTAGGGGATCCACAGACACGCCCCCCTCCCTGGTTTAAAACTGTTCTCCTCCCACAGCCTGACCCATCTCAAAAATGACAACTCTACCCCCCTTCCAGTCACACAGGCCAAAACCTTTGGTTATCCTTGACTCCTCTCTCACACCCACATCCAAGCTGTTGATTTTGTCTTTAAAATCTATTCCCAATGGTAACAATTTGTCTCCAGGTTGATTGCTACTGACTGCCCTGGTCCAAGTCACATCATCTCCTTGTAGATTACAGCACCCAACTTCCTACTGATGTGCCTGTTTCCACTCTTGCTCCCCTAAAGTCTTTTTACAGAGGGTCCTTTAAAAAAACAAGTGTCAATCAAGTCTGACTGACATCGGGTCCTTGCTCAGAATCTCCCAAAAGCTTCCTCTCTTATTCAGACTAAAATCCCCACTGAAGAGCTGACTCCTGACAACTTCTACAACTTCATATCCAAACATAATGAGGGGAAGGGTTGGGAGGAATGTGTAGCCTCCATTCCTCATGTGTAGCCTCCGTTCCTGGGAGAATCAGATCACAGGATGCCTGCGGCAATGCCAGGGTCTCAGTGGAAGATACACATCCTAGCACTTCCCACCCCACTCCATCAGCAGATCCCCAAACCTGGAAGAGAAAGAGATCTTTGAAGGGGACATGGATCCACAAATCCCCCTCACCAGGTGACCCAATCTTTCCACAGGCTCGGGGGTGGGGGGTGTCTGTAGCAGAAAACAGGCGCTTTTGGTCACAAGTGGGGAGACTTCCCCAACTCCAGTGGAGCAAGTTGGAGGGATGGGCGCAGGCTGATTGAGGAAGAGCTGAGATACCAGGAATAAGGATCCTAATGTTGTTCCCCTTGAGAAAAAATACAAACATAACAACTGGAGCCAACACTATTATATCTCAAGCACTGTGCCATTTTTATCAGCTTTACTGAAATATAATTGACACATCACATTGTGTAAGTTTAAGGTGTACACCTTTTGATCTGATACACTTAGATACTGCAAAATGATTACCACCCAGTGCTATTTTTTCTTAACAAGATCTAAATTGTAACTGGGCGCCGTTTTACTGATGAGAAAACTGAGGCACAAGGAGGTCAAACCACTTGCCCAAGGTCACACAGTAAGTTAGAAGCAGAGCCGGGATGGAAACTTTGAACTGGGGCCTTTCTGCTGCCAAAGCCAGGGCTCTCAGCATTCCACCATGAGGGTGGTGGGGTGGGATCATCATAACCTGGAGAAAAATCGGATAAAATAAACGCACTCCCGCCCTGTGACTATCTCCCTCCCCGACCCGCTAATCCTACCCTGGACTTGAGAAGTTTCCTCACTGTGTACTTGAGCATCACTAGGCCCACGATCTGCACTGCATCCTCAGGGACCCGCCCCCTTGGGAAAAAGTAGAGCGGGAAAGCGGGCCGGAGGGAGACAGACAATCAAGCCGGGAGTCCTCATCGTCCCTGGCCCCCTCCGAGAAGATAGCGGGTTGGGGGCCAAGGGGACGGAGGTAGCGGCGGCAACCGGCGAGGGGGGGGGGGGCGGGGGCTCCTAGACTCAGCTCTCGGAGACTACACCTCCGAACCAAGAGAGATTCCCAAAACCGAAGCCCGGAGAGCTCCGACCCCAGACGCCTGGACCCAAACTCCAGGGTCACTGACTCCGACTGCTGCCCGGGTCCAATACCCAAGAACCTAATCAAGACCTCAATGAGACGAGTGTCAGTCCAGGACGCCCCGGCCAAAGACTCTCGACACACGACCGTGACCTCCGAAGCCAGTCACAGACTCCCACCCCTGAACCCCAGGCTCAGAGCTGACCACAGCGCGGAACCAAGACCCTCTCCCACACGACCCGGAACCGGGACTCCCTCCCCGCCGCGGACCCGGGCCTTAGAACCCCTGCCTCCAGGCCCAGGCCCCGCACCCCATTCCCGCCGGGCTCCAGTCCCTGACCTCCGACCCCAGCCCCGCCCCGCACCTGGCTTCATGGCGAGAGCAGAACGGCGCGCGTCAGGTTTCTGCGGCGTCCAGAACCCCACGAGTAAGGGGCTTTCGCACGTGGAAAGGAGCGCACGCGCGCGGCGACGTACGGCGTGTGACGCAACCACGTAATCCCGCCCCTTGGGGCCCCGGCCCCGCCCAGCCCCTGAGCTCTGTGGGCGGGGCTGCCTGAGCTCAGGGCTTCCGGACTCCCGGGGCGCTATCTCCGCTTGAGCATAGACTCTGTTCCACGCTTCCCCCTTCACGGGTTTGAGCACTCCAGTAATCAGGGCTCACCCCTGAACCTTCGCGTGGGCTGTCTCCTCGGCCCCTCTTCTCTAGTCCTAGTTAGCTCCCTGAGGTCCCCTCTACACCCAAACCCTTTCCCTGACCCGTTTCCATCCTCAAGAACGTGGACCGACTCTGGACTCCCATTAATACATTAGAAAAGCATTAACTTTGCGCCTGTCTGTACCAGACACTTTCCTAGGTGCTGGGAATACAGCGGTAAACTGGACACGCAAACCCCCACTCTCCTGGAATTCATTTTCTTTCGTGGGCGCACCTGCTCTCCCCGCCTTTCCGCCCTCCCCCTGGTCCCCTTCCCCCCGCCCCCCCAGTCTGCAGGCCTGCGTTTCCTTCCCTTTTCCATTCCTGCGTCTTTTTCTTGTTCCCTTTCTAAATTTCTGTTTCTCCTTTTGGCCTGTCTACATGCAGACCTGCCTTCCTCTCCCTCTCCTTTATCCCCTCCTATCGCATCCTATCCTACCCCAGGCCTTGCAGCTGCCTGAGCAGAGGGCAGGGATGCAGCCTGCTGATCCGGTGGTGACATGACGCTGTAATGGATAATTTGCTTATTTCTCTATTATTAGTATAGATTGGTATAGATAATTGATTTTAGATAGGGTGGGAGAAAGACAGAGAAAGAGAAAGAAAAACATCCATGTGTGAAACATCTAAGGCTACCTCCTGCATGCCCCCTACTAAGGAATCAGCCCAAAACCCACACACGTGCTCCCACCAGAATGAACTAGACCTTTTGGTTCAGGGGAGGACAGCTCAACCAACTGAACCACACCAGCCAGGCCTGGAACTCATTTTCTAATGGGGAAAGAGACACCAAACATGTTGATTGTTATAAGCAATACGGGTGCTTTGGAGAAAATAACAGCAGGGAGGAGGATAGGGACCGTTGAAGGAGGAGTGACATTTCTCATGGGATGTCCAACAAGCAAAGAGCTAAAGGTGGTGAGGAGTGAGGCAAGCTCTTGCCTGGGGGAAGAAAGTTCCAGGCAAAGAGGATTGCAGGTGCATAGGCCCCGAGGCAGGAAAGGGAAAGAGGGTTGGAGAAACAGCAGTGTGGGTGGGGAAGAGTGAGCAGGGAAGAGTGGGAGGAGATGAAGGTAGAGAGGTAACAGACATTGTGTGCAGCCTCCTGGATCATGGTGAGAACTTTGGCTTTTACTCTGGGTGAGATGGACCTATGGGAGGGTCCTGAACACAGCATAAACATGATCTGACATGGGGGTCACTCTGGCTGCATGTAGGAGTGTGGGAGTAGGGGTAAGTATTGAGAATTTTGTGCTTTGTAGTATTAGAATATTAATATTCATGCTTAAATTCATTCCACAAATCCAAACAGTGCTTCTGTGAGAAGTCACAAATAACCTCCAGGAGAATCCACTAGTCTTTCATTGCTGTTTCACTCGTACCTAGAACAGGGCCTGGCACAGAGTGAGTGGGTGTTCAGTGGTGTTTTGAGTTCTCTGGGAAGGGTGTTCCAGAGCACAGAATCATTCCTGAAAATTTATTAAGATGGAAAATCTGCTGAGTCTATTCTAGATTTCTAGGAATGGTGTTATAATTCAAATGGCTCTGATCCAGGATAATGGTCCATACTTATGAATTTTACTGTTTGCCTTCCAGTTAAAACTTTTTTTTTCCTTAAAGGAAAAAATACTCAGAGTACAGTGCAGATTTAAGGTTGCCAGGATTCCAGAATCCTGGCACTATCTCCTGGCTTGGAGGTATTTCACCTGCCAACGTGCTCCTCAGACCTGAAATTAGCGCTCTCGGTGAGTAATTAGTGGGTGCCTTCTGGTCCTGTGCTGGGGACACAGTGTTGACTGAAACAGTCTTAGACCCTGCCCTCCTGGAGCTGCCAGTCCAGTGGGGGAGACGGACGGGTCCCCAGACAGTATCAGCCCAGAGTGGTCAGGACCGGAATGGGGAAGATACAGGCAGAATGGTTAAGCCTGGGATGGGGGACGCACTGAGGGCTTTTCCAAATATCTCTCCATATCCTTAACTCCTCTGAACCCTCCTTTGCCTTCCTTCTCTCAACACATCCTAGCTCTCTCCTGAACACATGTCTTTCATGCGGCCCTTCTAAGCAGGGGCTGTTTTTCTTCTCCTCAACTCTCATGGCCAACGGGCCTTAGATGCGATAAGATCCTCCTCGCTCCTCATTGCCACCTCTAAACCATTCACGCTCTTTCTTCTCTAAATCCCTAACTTTGAAGCTTATACATACTGTAGCACCTTTCCCCATTCTTTTTGCCTGCTCTGTCACCTCCCAAGTCCCGTCATTATTTAAACTCCAGGCTCACTGCCACTCAAGCTGCTCTTATTATAATTCTTGGTGATTTCTAAATTTCCTTGACTATTCTGGCCTCTTGGTGCCTTGACTTTCTCTCCTCTAGAGATCTTGTCACGCACCCAACCCTTCCTTCTCACAGTCACACCTGGCCTTTGTGTGGGGGACTCAGTGGTGACTGTGGCAGCCCAGAGGTCCCAACCAGGTTGGGGAGAAAGAACCATTCCCAGACAATAATGGTGCCCAAACCGCAGCCCCTACGGAATTTTAATTACATGTATCTCACTGTCTGCCCTTCACTCCTGTCTCTCCAGCTAACTCCCTCTAAAGCTATTGTTCCAACAATCACAGTCCCAACAATACATTAGGCTAACCACCTTTTCCCCGGCCCTCACCCCCTCATGACCACACTACCCAGCCTGGCTCCCACCCATCATCATCCCACCACCCAGCCTGGCTCCCACCCTCATCATCACCACTCCTTTGCTCACACAACATATTCTTTTCTAACTTGGTCTTTTTCACCCTAGGAAGTTAACGCTCCTCTGAACCTGCACGCTGGCAGCTGAGTGTGGATGGAGAAAAACACGCCCACGCTGACTGGTCTCACCTTGTATTCCCACAAACCCAAGTGGGCCCTAATGCTGCCTGCCTTTCCAGCACATGTCCCTAATCCATTCATTTTCCCATATTATTTTCCCCCTATTAGTTGTATTGGTAACCTGTGTTAATTTTTAAGCACTTTATTAAGATACAATTTACATGTCATAAAACCCACCTGTTTCAAAAGTACAGTTCAGTGAATTTTAATGAATTTATACAGTTGTGCAACCATCACCACAATTCCATCCAGGACACTTCCATTATCCCATTTCGTACAAATGGAATCATACAATATGTAGCATCCTGTGTCCAGAGAGATCTGCAGATTCCTCCTCTTTGTTTGGGGTTTGGAAGTGCCCAGATGAGGCCCAGCTGTGAAGCAATGCAGGCTGCTGCTGCAGGGCCTTAGGCCTTCTTTTGGAATCTTTGGAGCTCTCTGACCCAGCTGCAGTTTGTTAGGTTTTAGGTTGCAAAGGACAGGCCATTCATATGCAAATCCGCTGCGCACAGCTTGGGTGGGGTTGTAAATTGGGTGGGGCAGGGTCTCAGGGAATCACCAGGGAGAAGCAAACAGCAATGGCTGCCAGTCAGCACTGCACCTGAGAAGTCCCCGGGTCTCTGTGACCTGCAGCCCCTTGCAAGAACAATGATCACTGTGAGCACCTCTGAAAGAAAGCTACCCTTGTGTTCCAGCCCAATGCCAGACAGTCCAGTTTCCCCCCATATGAGTCTGGGTCCCCAGAGTTTTGCCCGGAACTGGAGTTCAGAGCAATCGGGAGCTTGTATCTCCCTCCCGATAGAAAATAAACAACAGTGCACCCAGGTGCCAGCCCATTTCACGTGCACCTCCGCACCTCCTACCAGTCTCAATGTGCTTTTTTCTTTCCTTCTAGTTGTAGAACTTCCACTCAGCCAGCTTTCCTATGGTTCTGGATGATATTTGTTTTGTCTCTTAGTTGTGGTTTTGATGTGGTTGTGAGAGGCAGTAAGTATAGGTGTTTACCTATGCCGCCATCTTGGTTGTTCTGCCTATATTGCTTTGACCATTTCTGTTATGCTGGTAATGGTAGGCTCCCTTAATGTAGAAGGGACCCGGCTGGCTTGTAGCATGCTAAGAGCCTGAATGCCACTTCCAGGGATATACAGAGGATAAATCAAGAGCTGAGCCAGGTCAGGGAAAATCTGGCAGCAATAAATTTGCTGTTGCAACATAACCATGGTTGTGAGGAATTTAAAGGAATGTGGCTGTTTTAATCTTTCTGACAATTCTCTGTTGATAGAAGACATATCCAAGATCCTACATTTGGTATATCCCATCCCTGGGAACTATTTTCAAGGCAGAAGCAAATGCAGTTCAGCAGGATGACACTTTTAAAAAATACTTTATTGATTTCAGAGAGGAAGGGAGAGGAAGAAAGAAATAGAAACACCAATGATGAGAGAGAATAATTGATTGGTTGCCTTCTGCATTCCTGCATGGGGATCGAGCCCACAATCCAAGCATGTGCCCTTGACTAGAATCGAACCCGGGATCCTTTAGTCCACAGGCCGATGCTCTACCCACTGAGCCAAACCAGCTAGGGCAGGATGAGATTTTTTCATCTAAAACTAACCTCATATAGATATGAGATGATAGAAATAGCGGTGGGGAAATGTTAGGGGCAAAAATAGAATACTGGGGACTAGCTATGGTTATGGGAAATATCAATCATGCTCTGTTAACCATGATTGCCTTGTGTTGGTTAAAGAAAGGACATTCTGACCTGACTGGGAGTTCTATGCCCCCAGGACCTGGGAGTCAACCTTGGACCTGGGAATCAACCTTTAAACCATTCCATTCAAGAACTGCCTATTGCCCGGCTGGCATGGCTCAGTGGTTGAGCTTCGACCTATGAACCAGGAAGTCACGGTTTGATTCCTGGTCAGGGCACATGCCCGAATTGCGGGCTTGATCCCCAATAGGGGGCATGCAGGAGGCAGCCAAACAATGATTCTTCCTCATCATTGATGTTTCTCTCTTTCCCTTTCCCTTCCTCTCTGAAATCAATAAAAATATTTTTAAAAAGAACTGCCTATTATCATTGAAAAATTAACAACCTTCTTGCCCAAACAACGGAGTCCCACCCCAGCCTCCTACTTCCCCATGCCTGTAATCCCTATTTCCCCATGTAATCTTTGTCTTACCCAATATAAGCAGCTGGCTTATGGGGGGCTGCAGAGCAGATTTTTGTGGATGACCTACTGCTCTCCCATACTGCTGGCAGGATTGGAATAAATGTGCATATATGATTCAACCTGTCTCTGCTTAATTGGCTCAAGTAGCAACAGGCAACATGAACCCACTGATTGTCCGGTTACAATCAGGGTGGCACCTTCATGAATGACATTAGTGCCTTTATAAGAGGCCCCAGATAATTCCCTTGTCCTTCTGCCATGTGAGCACACACAAGAAGACAGCCATCTTTGAACCAGGAAGCAGGCTTTCACCAGAACGAAATCTGCTGGTGCCTTGGTCTGGACTTCCCAGCCTCCAGAGCTCTGAAATAAATTTGCTGTCTATAACCCCCCTCCCCTATTATATGGTACTAGAGGCCCGGTGCATGAAAATTCATGCACTGGCGGGGGGGGTCCCTCAGCCCGGCCTGCCCCCTCTCACAGTCCGGGAGCCCTCAGGGGTGGGAGGCGACCCGGTGATCAGGGGAAGGCGATGCCCCATCACACCTCTGCTGCTGCCACTGCTGGCAGTGCAAGCCTCAGCCGGCCCTGGTTACCTGTGCCTCAGGCCGGCCCTGGACGGTTGTGGGGCTGAGGGGACTGGGGACTCCGGAGGCATGTGTGCGGAGCAGCCAGGCCTTGCTGCACGCCTGCCGCCCCAGCAGGGCTGAGGGGACTGGGCGCTGCCATCTCGTGGCTGTGGGCACCGCCATCTTTGAGGGTGGGGCAATTAGCATATTCCTTCCTTATTGGCTGTGGGCACCACCATCTTTGAGGGTGGGGCAGTCAATTAGCATATTCCCTCCTTATTGGCTGTGGGCACCGCCATCTTTGCGACAGCATGAGGGTCAATTAGCATATTCCCTCTTTATTAGATAGGATTTTGTTACAGCAGCCTGAATGGACTAAGACACATGAGGAAACTAATTGATAGAGAAATTAACTTGCTAGGGTTAGAAATGATAATGCTGCCGGCTGGCATGGCTCAGTGGTTTAGTATCGACCTATGAACCAAGAGATCATGATTCGATTCCTGGTCAGGGCACATGTCCGGGTTGCAAGGCTTGATCCCCATTGTGGGGTATGCAGGAGGCAGCCGATCAATGATTCTCTCTCATCATTGATGTTTCCCTCTCCCTTCCTCTCTGAAACCAATAAAAATATATTTTTTTAAAAAAGAAATGATAAAGCTAGATCTATTGATCTCTCTTTCCATTTTCTACTCCTGCCCTCCATCCAATCATTCATCTTTTTATCCACCCATTCTTCTAGTACATTTCCCCATCTCCTCATTCCCTCACCCATCCCTCTCCCAATCCACCCATTTATGTCGCCACCCATCCATCCATCCATCCTTTCACCCACCAATAAATATTCATCATGTGCCAGATTCCCCAAGCATATGACCCTACTATGCAGGCAGGAAGTCAGGAATAAAACACATGGATGCCCATCCGGTGTGGCTCAGTGGTTGAGCATCTACCTATAAACCAGGAGGTCTGGTTCGATTCCCAGTCAGGGCACATGCCTGGGTTGTGGGCTCAATCCCCAGGGGGTGGTGGGTGTGCAGGAGGCAGCTGACCAATGGATTCTCATCATTGATATTTCTCTCTCTCTCACCCTTCTTTCCTCTCTGAAGTCAATAAAATATATATGTACTAGTATATATTTAAAAAGACACATGGGCATGCAGTTTAGCTTAAGATATTTATTCAATGCTCTCAGTCAGCCTCAGCAGCTCAGCAGAGGGGGAGAGCAGGGAAGGAATACACAGTGACACTGTGCATCCTTGAATTATTGCAGCATCCAGAGGGATCAGGTCCTGAAGTCCTCGTTTCCAGTGGAGAACTGATCAGTCATGACTGCAAGAGACAGACACTTAGCACTTCCTCTTACAGAGTGAGCACCCACCCAACTGCTTCCTTCCCATGAGGACTCAGGTGCCCTGGCCCCAAGTAGCCTGGCTTCCATGCTACATCCTCACCATGGGGAGAAGTCCGGTGCTCTCCAGTGGTCCATTGTTGTATTTCCCTGGGAGTTATGCCCATCATTGGTCTGGTCCCCGTCAAAGTTTCCACAGGCACCACACAGCTTCCCAGCATGGTCACTGCTGACCATCACAGTCAGCTGCCCATTGGTGCCCAGCTGTACCCGGACCCCTGCCTTCTGCTGGACTAGCATGGAGCCATCCGGATTCCGAATCACAGACACAGATGTTAACACTTCAGCTGGGAGATCTACTCGGACTCGGAGACCATTCACCTGTTTTGTTGTTTTGGGGGGGGGGGCGGAGGAAGACACAGAAGTTAGGCTAGAGCCACAGAAGAGCTGGGATGTTACCAGGATGGAGACCCCACGCAAGATAACAAGTTCAAAGAGCAAAAGCAGAGAAGCAGATGCGGAAACAGATGAAGACCTGAAAGGATGGAGAGATGGATACATAAGATAGTTGGAGGTTTGGATGGACAGAGAGAAGATTAGAGAGTGGATGAATGCAGAGATGGATCAACAGATCAATAGGCAAACACACAACATTCCAAAGGAGGCAGGGGGCAAAGGGTTACTTTGATAGATAATCAATCAAACCCCAGTGTCATCCTGTGTACATAGTTCTAGTTTTCAAAATAAAAGAACCCTTGAGCATGTCCTATAAATTAGTGGTTCCCTAACAAAAGTAACTTCACCCCTTATTTTTTTCAATGCTGATATCTAAAGCCAAGTAATAACCTAGAAAGTATAATGATCATATAAGAAAATTACTGTTTCTCTATCATAGGCTGTGGACTCAGTTAACTTGGTAATCTTGTGAGTTTTTTCCTTTATATAAATGTTGTCTCTTTTCATTGATGAGTTCATCCTTCTAAAGTTAGACTCCCTAGAGAACTTTGTTTGAAAGAAAGTTCTTTTTTCTAAATGTTTTAGTATCTGAGTCTTCCTCTGCCAGATGCTTGAAGAGAGATGTAGACAGATAGAAAAGGTAGATAGATGGATCTGAAAAGATGGATAGATGAATGGATGGATGCATGGATGGAGGAATAGACAGGTGGAAGAAAGGAAGGAAGAAATGGAGAGAGGACAGGAGAAAGGGAAGAGAGAGAGAGAGATGAAAAATGGAAATAGAGGTGGGAGAAGAGATGGCTAGAAGGAGGGAGAGAAGAAGAAGGGATGGATGCAGCGAAGGAGAGCTGGAGAGGTGAATGGAAAGTTTAACCAGGCTGCAAGCTTTAAAAGTATAAGGACTGGGTCTGAGTCATCTGTATTACCCAGCACATGGCCTGATGCAGAGGGAACAGGGCTGAATGCAGTCACAAAACCAAACTTTTCCTGGGTACCCCCTAGGTTCCAGGCCCTGATGTGGGTACTGGTGACAAAGTAATGACCAAGGTGGACAGGATCCCTGACCATCTAAGGATCATATCTAGTGATGAAGGAAGGCGGCAAACACAAAGAAATAATGGATAACTTCAGATAGTGATAAGAGCCTCGAAGGGAATAAAAGAGAGTAATAGCATTGAGATTGGGATGAAGCGTGAGAGTGTCTGCAGGTATTCAGGAAAGATCTCTCTGTAGGAGCAATGCTGGGGCTCAGACCTGAAGGAGGAGAAGGAGCCAGCTCTTAGAGTCTCTGGGAGAAGAGACTGTGGGAACAGCAAATGAGAAGGCCCGAGGTGGGAACAAGCTTGGCTTTCTACACAAATGGCATAAAGGCCAGTTAGGCCTGCTATTAGCATAATGAGGCAGGGAATGAGGCTGGGGAGGCCAGGAGTTGTTCCCTCAAGGGCTTGTAGGGCAGGGAAGGGAGGTGGCTTGAGTTTGGAACACTGTTCTGGGAGAGCCACGGCAGAGTTCTAAAGAGCAGAATGACCTGATCTGTTTTAAATTTTAGAATGGATCTATTGGCTGTGTAGAGAATCGTTTCTGGAAAGAGGAGGTGTCCGTTAACCTGAATTATGAATCAAGCAGATGGCCAGAGAAAAGGACTGATTGGTCCAGAGTACACTAAAGAGAGAACTCCTGCCTGGCCAGTGTGGCTCAGTGGTTGAGTGTCAACATATGAACCAGGGGGGGGGAGGGGGTCACGGTTTAATTCTTGGTCAGGGCACATGCCCAGGTTGTGGGCTCAATCCCTTGATTGCAGGAGGCAGCCGATCAATGATTCTCTTTCATCACTGATGTTTCTATCTCTCTCTCCCTCTCCCTTGCTCTCTGAAATCAATAAAAATATATTTAGCCCTAGCCAGTTTAGCTCAATGGATAGAGCATCAGCCTGCAGACCGAAGGGTCCCAGGTTTGGTCCCAGGTTCAAGGGTTGTAGGTTCCTCCCAGGTCAGGGCTCTTGCAGCAGGCAACCAATCGATGTGTTTCTCTCACATCGATATTTCTCTCTGTCTTTACCTCTCTCTTACACTCTCTCTAAATCAATGGAAAAATATCCTCAGTTGAGGATTTAACAATATATATATATATATATATATATATATATATATATATATATATATATATATTTTTTTTTTTTTTTTTTTTTTTTTTAAGAGAGAACTCCAGCCCCCCTGCTTCTACCAGGGCTGAGTCTCGGACCATCGCCGTGCTTTGGTGGAAGGATGTAAACCACCCATTGCGGGAAGAGTGTGTGGAGCATGGGCTTTATCTCCGGACTGGACCTGGAAGACACCAGTGGAGATCTCTGCAATCGATAAGCAGGTTGTGGAAATAGAGATGTGCTCATCTGAGAACTTTAGTACAACCTGACATCTATGGGTCATGGGCTCTATCATATGAACTATAAATGAGGAGACTATGAGTCAGCATCAGTCCCGTTAAGCTAAACAAATTCTCTCTTTCAGAAATCTGGAATTGGGGTGATGAGAACCATGGGCTTAGCAAATAAAAGGCAGTTGTAAGTGACAGGAAGTCAAGGGGCAGAATGCAGGGGGCACGTGGGCCTGGAGCAGACTCTTGGTGCAAACAAGGGGCCTGAGGGGTCCCTAAGAGAAAGCAGAAGGATCAAGTGGCTTGTGATTGACAGTGTCAGTGGAAATTCCCACTGAGCACTGTAGTTGGAATCCATCTTGATTCCTTGTATCTACACACTTACCACCAGCGCCCTGTTCCCATTAAAGTGGTTAAGAGCATGGCTGCTGGTGGGTTCAAGCTTGGGTCTCCCGGACATTCTCTGAGTGACTTGAGTAAATGACTTTACCTTTTTGGGCTCTAGCTTCCCCTGTGTATAAATGAGGATAATAATGGTTCCTGTGTCATGGGGATATTGTAAGGAGTCACAGAAAATGAAGATGGTTTGGAAAACAGCAAGTCTAAAAGATGAAGGTACAAATCCAGACAATACTGCCAGGGCACCTGGATCCAGCCTCTCCGGAGGCTCTCTCCCTGGGTTTTCTAATTACGTGGGCCAATGAATTCATTTTGCTCGAGGAAATTTGAATTTGGTTTTCTGTCATTTGCAACCAAGAGTCAAAACTAACATCAAAACTAGTAAGTGGCCCTGGCCAGCTAGCTCAGTTGGTTAGATCAAATCCAGAGACCAAACTGTAGAGATCTAGATAAAGAAAACAGATAGCAAGATAGACAGGCAGCCAGGAATGGAGGGACACTGCAACAGAAGACAAAGCCCAAGGGAGACATGCCCTCGTGCCAAGGCTTACCCACACGCCCTTGTTTGGGGTCACAGTCACCAGCCCATCCTCGAAGAAGATGTGAACTTGACCCACAGCTTCAACTTTGTCAGGGCAAGAGTGGACATCAGCGAGCACACGGAACCAGGGGATGGTCTTCTGTATTCCTGGGCAGCGGGAAGAGAGCTCGTAGATGCCAGGGATGCTGACAGCACTGTGGGCTCCATCAAAGGTGGTGAGATTGGTGCCCATAAAGAGGGAACAGAGACCAGGGGGGACCCAGCAGTCCCGGGTCCCGGCTTCAACCTCGCATACGCGACCCAGAGGGCAGCCAGTTGCCTGGCACGTCAGGCCAGTGCTTGAGGAACAGGAACAGCGCTCACTGCAGTCTGAGCTCATCAGGGAGGAGTTCACCTGTGCACAAAGAGGGGCCAGGTTACCGTGGTGTGGTCGAATGCAACAATGACCACAATCCTTCAACCTTCTGGACTCATGCAGGTCACTTTGCAGCAACTCCCATTAAGAAATGTAGTTTATTTCCCTTTCCCCATGGATCCAGGTTGGCTTTAAGACTATGCTTTGGTTTTCACAATGCAGCAGAAGCATGTGCCAGGTTCAAGCTAAGACCTCAAGACATTACAGCTTCTCTCCCACTCTCGTTCCAGGCCACCATGAAAACAAGCCTGGGTCTGCCAGAGGACAAGAAACCCTGTGCAAGAGAGACAACAATTCCCACTGATGATACTCTAAACTAGCTCCAAGCTAACCCACCGGGGGACTAGAGTTATATGAGTGAGCCTAGAGGACAACAGAAGAACCATCCAGGTGAGCCCAGCCCAAATTGCAGGGTTGCAGAACTGTGAACTAAATAAATAGCTGTTTTAAGCCCGTAAGTTCTGGGGTAGTTTGTAACCCAGCAAAAGCTAACAGACACAGGTAGGGGTGGGCAGGAGACATCTCAGAGTCCTGGCACCCACAGCCCAGAACATAGGGCCCTGGAAATCCAGTTCCAGGAAACTACTTTCTCCTGTGTTTTTTCCCCTACCTAACCAACTGCTCTTTCTTCACGCATTTTCAAGTTCCTCTCAAATCCTTAATGCTTCCTTGCCCAAGGTTCAGCCCTTAGATCTTTTTTTTTCTTTCTATCTATATTTACTATCTGGTGATCTCAACAAATAAACTGATGAACAAAATAGATCCAGAGACATAGAAACATGGAATAGACTGATGAATCTCAGGTGGGGAGAGATTAACCAAAGAATTTATATGCATATGCATAACCCATGGACACAGACAATAGTGTGGTGAAGGCCTGGGAGGTGGTGGTGGAGAGGGTCCATGGGGAGAAAAGGGGGACATCTGTAATACTTTCAACAATAAAGATAATTATTTTTTTTAATCTCATGAAAACTAAAAGTAGTGCCTGCTTCTTAATTGCACCTGATCCTGGGGATGGGTGATTGTTATCAAGGACATTATGGGGACAACTGGTGAAATTAGAATTATGTCATCAGATTAATAATAGTATTGAATCAGTGTTAATTGCCTGATTTTGAATTGTACTGTGGTGGTATTAAACAAATTTCCTTATTCTTAGAAAACCCATGCTAAAGCACTTAAAGGTAAAGGGACACTGTGTCTGTAACATATTCTCAATGGTTCAAAAAAATGTATATATATATTTAAATAGAGAGGATGGTAAAGCATAATGGCAAAAGGGCAACAGTTGAGTTCTTTGTACTATTCTTGCAAGTATTCTCTAGTTTGAAGTCTTTAAAAACAAAAGTTTGAAAACTTTAAAAGAAATGAATAAATGAAATAAAACAAATAAATACCATCTCTAAACTGATGACTCCCACATTTGTATCTCCACCCCAGATTCACAGATCCACAAAACCCTTCAGCACTGGCCGTGTGGGATGGAAAAAGACAGGGGGTTGTGGAGTCCAGAGGTACCGAACCCAGCCTGGGGCGTCAAGGAGGGCTTTCTATTGGCGGTGAGACCCGAAGAAGCAGGAGTCTGGCATCTCTTTCTCCAGAAGTCCTGCACATCCAGACCCTCTCGCCCACCTTTCTGCCATTAGTAAAACTGGGATGGATGGGAATGAATGTGGTTACCCACCTCTCTTTTATTTAATAAATATGCTTTTGAAGAAGTAGGATGCCTAGTAGTTCAGAGGGTGAGCCCAGGCTGCTGGGCGCGCTTCCCGGCATCACCACGTTCTAGTAGGTAGCCTTGGGCTGACTTCTCTTTACGCAATTTCTGCATCAGTCAAATGTCTCATAGGATATCATGATTATTAAATGAATTAACATTTGTAACAAACTTGGTACAGAGTGATGAGGCAGGTAAGTAAGAAACTAGGAAAATTCCCTGGCAAGTGGAATGAGAAAACCGAGACAAATGGTTGAACACATCGCTGGAACGGCTGAACAATTAACAGCAAGCTCATAAATCACAAAACCCTCCCCTCCCTAATTGGAGATGCCTAAGAGCAAATGGTTTAAATCACCATAGTCATGGAGTTAGATGACAAAACCCAGTTAGATCCAGACTAATTCAAGATAGAGGTAAAACTGACCAGACTCCATGATATGCCCATTTAAAAATATCAGCATACTAAATAACACACCCAGAAATCTAATGAATACTCTGTTGAGATCCTCCCCTAAAATTCTTGCCTATGGAAGATAGATAAAACCCCTCAGGACACAGAACACCAGCTAGCACATTTCTCTGAGCACGCCTGCGCTCCTCTCCTCAGGTGTGTACTTTTGCTTTCTTTATCCTAAGCTCTAAGAGTTCTGATGAGACTCGCAACCAGGAAAGCAGTGGGCCACGGCAGGTCATCTCAGGTTTACCTCCTGATCCTGTCTCCAAGGATCTTCTTTTGCCTCACTGTCCTAAGCTTTAATAACTCACTTTCACTTTCACCTGAACTTTATCTTGAATGTTTTCCCCGCACAAGTCAAGAACCTGGAAGTCATCTGACATGCAAAAGGTCCCAAACCTTGCCAGAAGCAGTGCGGTAACAAGAGTAAGAGCTCAAAAAACATAAATAATAAAAATAAATCAACTATAACAAAAATAAATTAACTTTCAACTTACATTGTTCAACTGTTTTTAGCTGTACTATCTACTGCACTGTTGTAAATTTTACTGAGCAGTGGAGGGCAAGGTCCAATGCTCAGTGGGTGCCTTTCATTTGCAAATTGCACCCAATCCTCCCACACCTATGGCTCAAGGATGATGATAAACCCCATTTTATAGATGAAAAAATGAGGCTCAGGGAGGGGACTGGAGTAGGTGAATAACAGCCATACAGCCCCCTAAAGATATCAAGTCCTAATGCCTGGAACCAGTAAATGTTACCTTATGTGGGAAAAGGGTATTTGCAGATGTGATTACATTAAGGATCTTGAGATTGAGAGATTACCTGGCTAGGCCTTAAATGCGATCATGTATATCCTTCTAAGGGAGAGGCAGAGGGAATTTTTATGTCACACACAGAAGAGGGGTATGACACAGAAACAAAAACTGCAGTGATGTGACCATAAACCAAGGAATGCCTGCAGCCACCAAAGGCTGGGAGAGGCAAGCAGTGGATTCTTCTCCAGAGTCTCTGGAGAGGGTGCTGCCCTGAACACAGCTTGACTTTGACCCAGTGATCTGATTTCTGATTCATGGCCTCCAGAACTGTGGGAGGATAAATTCTCTTGTTTTAAGCTACCAAATGTATGGTCATTTTGTCACCACAGCCACAGGGAACTAATACAGGGATGTCACAGCTGGGAAATGTGGGTGGCTCCTCTGTCCCCATCCTTGAGTGGGTCAGCACTGAAGTTGTGAGTCTCCCTCAAGCCCCTCCACCCTCCCTGCCCACCTCAAGCCCCTACTCACTGGCAAGTATCGGCCATCGTGGGTGCAGCCGCAGTGCTGGGCAGGGACGCAGATGCCCTGGGAGAGCAGGAAGCGATCATCACACTCACAGCCCTCAAAGCAGCGGGAAGTGCAGCCCGTGAGGCCAGAGAGGGCTGCACAGGAGCCTTGGCAGGAATGTGTGCAGATGGAGTAGTGGCTGTGGGCGGGGCACTTGAGTGCTGCAGAGAGAGAAGGCAGGGCGGGGTCACACCTGCACACTGAGCCCTGGGGACGCAGGTGATGAAGACAGCTCCAGGCCCTGCCCTGGAGATCACATCCGTGGGATACATAGTGCTGGCCCAGCGTGATCAGGGCTGCATTGGGGAAGTATGGCAGAGTGGTCAGGGCGAGGATGAAGCAAAAACAGGGAGCTGAGGACCCAGGGGAAGCACTTGGGGTGGGGCCCAGGGCTCTGGCTGAGCAACCGGTGGATGGTATGGCTGCCCAGAGATGAGTACCAGGGTCGGGAAATAAGAGGATTAAGTTTGGGATGAAATGCGGATGTCATGTGGGAACACAGCAGGTAGGAAGAACCCTAAGGACACCCAAGAGGAAGTGTCCAGGGGGCCACTGGACCCCTGAGGCTAGCAGTCAGGAGAGAGGTCAGGGCTAGAGACAGTGTCCATGCTCAGCACTGAAGACAAATCTAAGGCCACGGAGATGGATAATGGCCCTGAAAGTAGGTCCTGCCCCGAGGAGAACGAAGGAGACACAGCCCTGCCATGGAGGCCTGAGGGGCCACTGCCTTGTCCTAGAGAGTGGGAGGGGACACAGCCCTGTCCTGGGGATCTGAAGGAAGCAGATACCCCCTCACTGGGGGGTGGGGGCGTCTGAGAGGTAGAGTCCTGGGGATCTGAGGGGGCTGCAGCCTTGTCCTGGGGGATGTGAGGGGATATAGTCCCATACTATGGGGTCTGGGTGAGTCGCAGACGTAGGCTTTATTGTGTGTATAAAGACCTGCCAACCCACCCTTCCAGGCCACCACAGAAAGGGTCCAGGATGAGGCCTAAGGAGAACTGCATCTGAGCTTTTGGAGAACGGGACCCTGAAGGAGTCTGAGAAGGGCCAGCCAGCGAGTTGGCCAGAGGGAAGGCAGCAGGGTGTGCTGAGGGAGAAGCTAGGGTGGAGGTCCTTCCACAGGGAGGGGCTGCTCCTAAGAAGCAGGCAGGACCGGGAGCAGATCAGGGGGCATCCTCAAGCCTGGCCTGGAGTCCTCTGGGGAGCCCCAGGGGCACTTACGGCAGAAGCTGTCTGTCCTCCAGGGCTTCACGGCCTTGCCGGCCGCCTGGCAGGCGGCTGTGTAGGCAGCCAGGCTACGGCAGAGGAAGGTGCTGTTGCCCTTCTGGGCACACAGGTCAAACACGCACTGGCGGAAGTACTCGGAGGGGCTCACCACCGCGTGGCAGGCTGCGAAGGGGCCCTGGGGGTCCCGGAGCTGCCCGCAGGCCTTGATGCTCTCATAGGGCGCTGTCTCCTCTGCTGAGCACACGGGCCAGCCCTGGGGCCCAAAACCCTCGCCACATCCCTGGGAGGAGCCGGGTGCCCGCCATGCCGCTCCAAAGGCATCCACGCTGGGGGCCACGGTGCCACTGGGCAGAACAAAGTCGTCACTCCAGTTGCCGTTGAAGTTTCCACAGAGGCCACAGATTCGGCCACGGAAGGGGCTGGGGACGGAGATGAGGACGTTGGCATCGCCGTCAAAGAGGAGCCGCAGCCCCTTGGTTGTCTGCAGAACCATGTTCCGGCCCTCGGCAGTCACCTGTACGCGGCCCACAGCCACAGGCAGGGCTACGGCCTCGCCGTCCACGGTGACCTGGGTGGAGGGATCAGGTGGGTCAGGGATTCACAGAACCACAGATGAGGCAGGATAAGGCAGTCCCTTTAGACTCCCAGGGGGGAGCTGTGTCCCTCTTGGTCCCTTTGGGGTGGGGCAGTGTCCTCCTCAGACCCCTAGGGGGAACCATGTCTCCCACAAACTTCCCAGGCCAGGATCCGGTCCCCTCAGTGTCCCCAAGGCAGGGCAAGACCTTCAGATTCCCAGGGCAAGACTATGTCTACTCACCTGCAGGCCGCGAGCCAGGCCCACCACCTGGCCAGCCACAGTAACCACCAGGCGTTGGGGATCTCCAGCCGCGTTCTTTTCCAGCACAACGGCGAAGTCCTCATCTCCAGGCTGTGGGCGGCAGACTCGGGCCAAGACGTAGGAGCAAGAGCCGTGCAGATCATACACACGCCCATCGAGAGTATTGTAGTGGATGCCCCCATTGACCACACAATGGCCACAGCCTTGAGGGTAACAGGCCTGGACACCGTCCTTTATTCCGCACTCTTCATAGGGCCGGCAGGCTGTGCCCCCCTGGCAGCTGACGTGGCCACCCGGCCCACACTCACAGCGCCGCTCGCACTCAGGGCCTGGGTAGAAGGCCTCACCCAGGGGGTAGTAGCGGCCCTCGTGGAGGCAGCCACACTGGCTCACAGGCACGCAGGTGTCACCGCTGAGCACAAAGCCGGCATCGCAGACGCAGCCCTCCCGGCAGGCTGGCTCACAGCCTTCTGGCGCCGAGAGGCTGGGGCAGCTCACAGGGCACGAGTCGCCACAGAGCTCGTAGTGGCTGTGGGCAGGGCACTGGAAGGCTGTGGGGACAAGAAGGGAACGGTCCAGGGGGAGGTGCAGGGTGGCAGCACCTGCCCACGCGGGTCTGTATGCTCTCCCTGCATTTTTCATGAGTGCATCTGTCCAGGGATCTGAGCAGGTGTGTCAGATCCAGCACATCCCACTGGGAAATTCAGCGTGGGGCTCCGGGGACCAGGTCTCTCTGACCACGTTGTGTGCCAACCCGATCAATTTGACCACGCATATCTATGCAGGTCTAAACCAGCTGTGGGTATTCAGGATGTGAATCTGACTGGGGTGTGGGGCCAGATGTATCTTGGGGTGTGAATCCGTGTGAATCTGTTCCTATCTGCCTAGGGCTACGTCAGGGTCATGATTCCACCTGGGTGTACCTGACCCGTGTCTCCAACCAGAGTCCCTGTCTGATGTTATTGGACCAATTCCTGTGTATCTCAGTGTCTGAAACAGTGCAGAGGACATCTGACCAGGTGTAACTTTCAAGGTCTCTGTGACCAGAGGTACCTGGGAGAATCTACTTGACCAGGTGTATCTCGCTGTGTAGCTCTGACGGGGGGTCAGCCAATGCACTTTATCTGCCTAAGGTATCTGAGTGCATGTTCCCCAGAGTCTGCTGGACCCAGGTTTTCTGACCAGGTGTATCGGAGTCTCTCCCACTGCAGCGTGTGACCCGGTGTGTTTAGCGAGTGAATGCCAAGATGTCTCTCTGACAGGAGCTAGCTGGCTCGGGAGAGGCAGGGTGGTGTCTAAGTCCCACGTTGGAGGGGAAGGCTCTTGTCTGGGAGCCCCGTGAAGGGTGGAAGCGGGGAGACCCCTACTCTGTGGCCCACGCACGGATGAGTACTCACGACAGAAGTCCGGCCGCCTCCAGTCGCCGAGCTGGGCCCCAGCGGCCTGGCAAGCTGCCACGTAGGCGGCCACGGCCGGGCAGAGGCCTCCGGGATGGCCCTGGGCCTGGCAGGCGTCCAGCAAGCAGGCCTGGAAGTACTGCGCGGGCGGCAAGAGGCCATGGCAGGGCGCCAGCGGGCCGTTCGGGGCCAAGATCACGCCGCAGGCGTCGGGGCCACCGAAGGGCTCCTGCTGCTCCGGCGTGCAGGGCGCGGGGCACGGCCCGGGCACGCACTGCCCGCAGCCCGCGGCCCCGCCCACCTGCCAGCGGCCGGGGTCTCCGCCCACCGCCGTCAGGTCGTCGGAGGGGTCCCGGTTGTAGTTCCCGCACAGGCCGCAGAGGGCGCCCGCGTACGCCGCCGGCACGCGCAGGCGCACGTTGCTGTCCCCGTCGAAAGCCAGGGAGAGCCCTGCGGCCGAGGCCACCACCACGTCGGGGCCGCTCAGGTGCGCGCGCAGGCGCGAGTCCAGCTGGAAGGGCAGCGCCACGAGCTTGCCGTCCACCTGCGGGCGGGCGGTGTGGGCGGAGGCAGTGAACGGCCAGGACCCGGATTGGAATCCTGTCTCCTACCTCCTGGGTGGGTGGGGTGGGAGGGGGCGGGAAGGGGCGTGGGAACCCTGAGCGCGTGACCTCCCTCCTTTTAATAATAGCAACAACAGTAATCCTCTTTAGCCACGATGGCACTGGCTCCTCACACTACCCTCGGAAGCAGATACTTTTCTTAGAGGAATAAACGAAAGCTCAGAGGTGGGGAAGCCACTGCTCCAAGCCATCTGGCTCGAGGCCTATACGCTGAACCTGTGCCTGGTGACCAGGGCAATGGCAGACCACTAACTCCCAGGCAACTTCAGGGTGGGCATGTGCTCCTGTCTGATCCACAGACCCCTTACCTGCAGCTGTCGGGGCCAGCGGGCGCTGAGGGTCAGGTGGTGGTTGTAGATGTGCAGGGTGACGCTGCGGGTGTAGCTGACGGCCTGGCTGCCCCGGTGCTCGTTGGCAACCGTGACGGTGAAGTTCTCAGCCCCAGAGGGTGGTGCATGGCAGGGTGCACTCAACAGGTACTCACAGGTACCTTGGAAGTCGAAGCGGTGCCCGTCCAGGGTGATGTAATGGGGGTCACCCCAGGCCTGACATTCGGCCGTACTAACAGGACGGCAGCCGTACTGGCCTGAGGGCAGCAGGGCACACACTTCACCGAGCCCACACCTGGCAGGCTTGCAGATCAGCGAGCCACCCCCAGGTCCGCAGTGGCACCTCTGGGAGCAGGTGGTACCAGCCCAGAACTCACTGCCTGCCTCGTGGTAAGTGTTGTTGGCCCAGCAGCCGCAGCCCCCGTCCAGAGGAACGCAGCGGTCTACGCTCAACACAAAGCCCGCGTCGCACTGGCAGCCCTCAGCGCAGGGGCCCTCACATGGGGCTGGGATCGTGGGGGGCGCAGGGGGCGGGCAGCTGGCAGGGCATGGTGGGCCACAGAGCTCATAGTGGCTGTTGTTGGGGCAGGAGATCTCTGCAGGTGGATTAAGGAGGGGGGAGGAGGAGAAAGAGAGAGAATGGTGTTAGAAGGTGGGATCTGAGGACGGGGTGGGAGGAGACTGAGATAGAGACACCGAGGGACGGACAGAGAGATAGAGACACAGAGCAAGAGACACACACACAGAGAGAAGCAGACACCCAGAGACAGGAGAGAGAGAATGAGCAACAGAGACAGAGAGACAATCAGAGGAAGGTGCAGAAAAAGCACCAAGAGACAAAAACGAAGAGGAAGAAACAAAAAGACCCAGAAGGACTGGAGCCGTGGCCGGCAAACTGCGGCTCGCGAGCCACATGCGGCTCTTTGGCCCCTTGAGTGTGGCTCTTCCACAAAATACCACGGCCTGGGCGAGTCTATTTTGAAGAAGTGGCGTTAGGAGAAGTTTAAGTTTAAAAAATTTGGCTCTCAAAAGAAATTTCAACCGTTGTACTGTTGATATTTGGCTCTGCTGACTAATGAGTTTGCCGACCACTGGACTGGAGTGAAACCAAACCAGCCCTGCAGAGACAGGACCCGCACCCCCAAGTGCCCTGTTCACCCCAGCACTCACCACAGCCGGCCTGTGCCCTCCAGTCCTTGATGACAATGCCAGCAGCCTGGCAGGCAGCGGCATAGGTAGCCAGAGCCTGGCAGAGTATGTCATGGGCCCCACCGCCCAGGCAGACATCCAGAACACAGCCCTTGAAGAAGCTCTCGGGTGCCACGTGGGCATGGCAGGCAGCAAAGGGGCCTCCTGCGCCAGCGGCCAGGGGTCCACAGAAACCAGGGCCCTTATACTCCTCCAGCAGGTCCTCAGGGCACGTTGGGCAGGACCCCCGACATTCATCCCAGCACAGCGGGTCCCAGCCTGGAGCTCGCCAGCTTCCACCCCAGACGGGTATGGAAGGAGCCAGTGTGCGGTTAGGGAAGACTTGGTCGTTGTTGGGGTTGCGGTCCATGTTCCCACAGAGCCCACACACGGCACCATGGTAGCTACTGGGCAGCGTCACCTCCACTCGCCAGTTCCAGTCATAGCTGACGCGCAGCCCGAAGTCGGCTGCCACCATTGCTTTTGATGCGCCCTGAGTCACTGAGAGCCGCCCGCCAGCCACCGAGACTGGCAACGCCGTCAGCACACCATTCACCTGGGGGGAAGGGGGACCGGGAGGGAAAGGGAGGTCACTCGAGGTGTGGAGGCCCAGCCTGGCCTCTGCCTCCCTCATGGGGCCTGCACGGCTGGAGTGTGCCAAGGCCTTCCCACAACGGATGCTCGCACAGTCATGACAGACATGGACATCTGCTGTAGCTCAGGTCCTGGGGAGGGCAGCTGCCTCTGCATCTTTTTCCGGATCTCTCCTGATCGCCATCTCCCTCCCTTCCTCTCCCTGTTGTCTCTCTCCATCTAGATCTCTCTCTCTTTCTGGATTTCTCTGAGTGAGTGTGTGTGTGTGTGTGTGTGTGTGTGTGTGTGTGTACGCTCTCTGGGTCTCTATCTGGTCCTTCTCTCTGGGTCTTTTTCTGGGTCTCTCACCCACTTGCTCCCTCCCCCCTGATTCCCTGGGCACCTCTGTGTGTCTGGGCATCTCTTCCACTCGCCATCATTTGTTGAGTGCCTACCCTGCTCCACACCTCACTCCCAACCCCCCCGCATCCGCTTCCCCCCCCCTACCCTGTGAGCTGCCATTCATCTGCATCTCCATTACCCTGGGCAGAAAGGGTGACCCATCTCTCTCTCTAGTTCCCTGAATGTTGCTCCACATTGGCGTCTCTAGGCCTCTCATTTGTTCCCTCACAAACATTCATGGTGGCTTCCTGGGGTCAGACCCTCAGCTGAGCACTTGATGTGTACCCCTTCACTGTGGGGCCGGGCCTGCTATGATCCCCATTCCTACGATGAGGAAACTGAGACCCACCAAGTAATCACTTGCCCAATATCACACAGCTCATACGGAGAGCCTGGATACAAAGCCAGTTATGGGAAAAGGTAAAATGCTCAAGCCCTACATTAAAGCCCTTTGCAGAGGGGTGAGCTCACTGAATTCCCAACAGAGAACTAATGTTGTTGCTTTGCTTCCATTTTGTTTCAGGCCTAGGTGAAGAGAGCACTGAGCTCCTATCTGTGGCCGGCAGGACCCCTCCTGCCCAACTGGGGGCTCGGGGGACCCTCCTGTGGGACTTACCCGGACTTGGCCAACTTCGCCTTTGTGAATGGAGATATTGATGTTGAGGACAGTCACAGTGACAAGCCTCGCATAAGACACAGCAGGGTTGCCCCGATTCTCATTCTTGGTGGTGATGGTGAAGGGTGGCAGGCCCTGGGAGTTGACCCCTGGGCAGCTGGTTGTCGCCAGCACGTAGTTACAGGTGCCCTGGAAGTCAAAGTCCCAGCCGTCGAAGGAGTGGTAGTGGGGGTCGCCCCACAGCCAGCACGTGGCCTCATAGTTGGGCACGCACACACCATGGCCATCCTTCTCCTGGCACGTCTCCTGTGGCCGACACGTCACACCGTGGCACAGTTCTGGGGGGCAGGTGAGAGAGGGCCTTAAGGGGCTGCCTGGCATGAGGCTGGCTGCTCCCCAACATCTACTCCCATCTGTGCAGGATACTGACTCTGGGGGCCCGGGGCACGGGACCTGGGGCATGTGGCACAACTACTCAGCAGTGAGCATTTTCCTGCTCGCCGGCTCCAGCGTGCACAACCTCTCCGGCCATCCAGTGGGCTCCAGCCACACCTTCCAATGAGACCTGCCTCTCAGCCTTGGGGTCGGGGGGCCCTCTCCCCATGTCCTCCCTTCCTCTTCCTCGGGAGCTCTGCTTCAGCCTTAGGGGCAGGGGCTGTATCTGCTTGTGTTCCTTAGTGTCCACCCTCATTACAAGTAAAACATCCTTTCTATCCCACGTTCCCTATTCAAGCTGCTGTGTGGTTTCTGTCTCCTGATTAGGTTTTGACCAACATACCCCTCATCCCTAGGAGTCCCTGTTATCCTGCCCATCAGCCCTGAGGTCTCAGTCTGTTCTGGAGGTTCCATTTCCTTATCCTCAGAAATAAGGCAATTATTCTCTGCCCTTCACCCTAAGAAACCAGTCCTGGGGGTGGCTCTGTATCTTAGATTTAATGTGTGTGGGGGGGGGGTCCCCATGTATGAGATGGTATCTCTAAAAATCTTCATCCTCCACTCAATGGGGCCCTGTATCCAAGACTCAAGCCTTGGTGGGGTCTCTGCTTGAGACCTCAGGACTCTGTCCCTGTCCCCGTGGGGCCAGTCTCTCAAACCCCTTGGGGGTGGTGTCTGAAGTCCCAAGACTAATCCCACATATCAGTAGTCAGCAAACTGTGACACCACCAGCTGCCTGTTTTTGTAAATAATGTTTTCTTGGAGCCACACCTTCTATTACATAGTCCGTGGCTGATTTCATGCCATGATGGCAGAGTTGGGTTGTGACTGAAACCGTATGGCCTGCGAGTTTAAATATTTACCAGCTGGACCTTTATTTCATTTCTTTAAAGTGTTATTTTTTAAATTTCTCACCCAATGATGTTTTTTAAATTGATTTTAGATAGAGAAAGGAGGGCTAGAGAGAGAGAGAGAAACATCAAAGTGTGAGAGAAACATCAATCGGTTGCCTCCTGTAAGTGCCTTGACTGGCAATCGAACCCACAACCTCTTTGGTGTGTGGGACTATGTTCAACCAACTGGCCGGGAACCATCTGGCCCTTTAGAGGAAATGTTTGCCTGTCCCTCCCTTATGCTGAGGGTCTCTGACATCTGCCCAGCTCTGAGGGCTCCCACAGCCTGGACTCCACCAGGAGGGTCCCTGCCTCCCAGCCTGGGGGGCCTCTACCCATGGCCCCGGGAGTCCCAGCCCAGGGGTCCCAGGTCTGAGACCTCAATCCTTAGTCCTCTGTGCCTGCCACCATAGAGATCCAGGTCACCCACCCTCAGCTCGAGTCGCTGTGCTCTGTTCCAAGTCACAATGGCCCCAGCCCTAGCCCATCACCTTTGACACAGCTCAGGCTGCCTGCCACGGACTGGCACACGTGCCCCACTTCACAGCTGTAGTTCCGGCACACCAGGCCTTTCCCAGCGCGGCACACACACTGCTGCCGGCAGCTGTCGATGAGTACCGTCTGCTCTGGCTGTGGGGACAGAGGGCACAGCCGTCAGTGCCGGATCTGTGCCCTCTGACCCCGGCATCTCTGGTGATCTGGGCACAGAGGGATCCAGAGGACAGGAGAGGGACATCTTTCATCAGGGGGGTCCCTTGTGTGGGAAACGAAGGCACCACCTGGCTTTGGGGTTCAATTCATTCATTCACTCACTTTCATTCATTGACTCATTTGTTTATTGCAAAATAGCCACTAAGTGTCTGCTGCCTAGGGTAAACGCTGTACCAGAGTGACGGTGACAGAGTGACGAGGATCAAAGGCTCTGGGGCAGACTGCCCGAGTCTGGAGCCTGTTTGTGCTCTGCTCCAATCACATCATTCGGTGCAAGCTACTCAACTTCTTTATGCCCCAGTTTCCACAGCTGTAAGTTGCAGATAATAGTTATACCTACCGTACTTATGAAAGTATAACTGAGTTAGTAATACATATAAAGCACAGGTGAAATGAGAAGGATTTCCTTGAAATCATACAGATTGGAGAGAAAACAGGTAGAGATGAAACAAGATTGGGAAAATGTTGATTTTTTTTTAAAGCTGAGTGATGGGTATGTGAAGATTTATTACAGTTCTCTTTTGCATATTTGAAAAATTTCGTAATGAAAAATTTGTATATCATAGTGTAGTATAATACACATACCGCACTTAACACAGTAACCGGTACATAGTAAGCACCATCTGCCTATTATTATTATTATTATTATTATTCATATGAGGAGAACATCAGGGAGGGCCCTGTGCTCATGGTGCTCACAGTTCTTTGAGGGAGACAGACTTTAGACAAACACATTCAAATCAAAAGAAAAGGAGTAGCTGTGAGAGTGGGAGATAGACTTTAGACAAACACATTCAAATCAAAAGAAAAGGAGTAGCTGTGAGAGTGGGAGACAGACTTTAGACAAACACATTCAAGTCAAAAGAAAAGGAGTAGCTGTGAGAGTGGGAGACAGACTTCAGGCAAACACTTTCAAGTCAAAAGAAAAGGAGTAGCTGTGAGAGTGGGAGAGAGAAGCAGAGGGAGCTCGCCACTGGTGTAACAGAGACAACATCTAGACCCAGATACAAAGCCAAAACTTGACCTGGGGAGCCAGGTCATATTTACAAAGGTGTTTCCCACCCCCATGGGGACATTGACCAAAGGGAGCGAATGTGAGAACTGGGAGGAGCCAGGCAAGAGGGGACAAACCGGATCACAGTGGGGCCATGGGCTGTGGGAGAGGGGTGGGTGGGAGGGACATGAAGGATGCGGAGTGGACAGGCTGAGAGGCGGATAGGCAGTGGGAGGCACAGGTCCAGGATGAGGCCCCAGACGAGCTCAGGATGACCCATTCCTACCTCATAGTAGACACCATTGTGGTAGCAGCCACATTTCTGGATGGGCACGCAGGCCTGGCCGTCATTGAGGAAGCCGGGGTCACACTGGCAGCCCTCCGCACAGTTATCCGGGCACTGTGGGGCGGCACTGAGAGCGGAGCAGCTCAGGGAGCAGGTGTCTGCGCAGAGCTCGTAGTGGCTGTTGGGGGGGCACTTCATCGCTGCAAAGAGTGGGGGTGGTTCAGAGCCCCTGGGAAGGAGGGGCTGCAGGGTCCAAGGTCTTCCCCGTCTGTGCCTCAACCTCCCCCTCTCTGTCCTTTGGTCTCTGCCTTCCCTGCCCCTTACTCACGACAGAAAGATTCATTCCTCCAGGGTTTGACGTAGCCTCCAAGCGCCTGGCAAGCACTCACATAGGCGTGAAGGTTACTGCAGAGGATGCTCTGTTGTCCGTCACCCACGCAGAGGTCGAAGACACAATCATGCAAGGGACCCTGGGGATCAAGCAGCTTGTGGCAGGCGGCCAGTGGCCCGGTGGGGCTGGTGAGGAGCCCACAGAACTGCTCCTGCTGGTACTTCTTCTGCAGCTCAGGCCCACACTCCGGAGGGTTGCAGTCTTCGCCGGGCTTGCAGGTGGGTGGCAGCAGGCAGGGAGAGCCGGGCACGGCCTCCTCCCAGGAGTTGCCAAACTCATTGGGGCTGCCCGCCTGCGAGCCATCAGGCTTCTGGAAGTCATCCTTGGGGTCCCCGTTGTAGTTCCCGCACAAACCACATAACTGCTGGTAGTAGTTGCCTGGAACCGTGACCCGCACATTGTACATGAGGTCGTAGGCCACACGCAGGCCGAAGTCAGTCTGGATCACGATGTCTGAGCCGTGCTGGGAGGCACGGACCCGGCCCTGGGCCAGCACCACAGGGAGCTTCCTGTCCACACCATTCACCTGGGGGGTAGGAGATGCCATGCTTCAGAGGGTACACTTGGAGAAGGCAGACCCTCGCCAAGCCCCTGCCTGACACTGAAGATCTGTATGACCTTAGTTTCCATAGTTGTAAACTTGGTATAATAATAGAGCCTTAGAGTGGGTTGAATGGTGGTCCCCAAAAGATACGCCCACTCAGGACTTCAGAATATGACCTTAACCTGCATTACCACCATTTGTCCACCATCCAGAACTGAAATGTCATTGCTGACATGTACACATAAGGAACTGTTGGACATTGAAATTAGGTCTCAAAAAAACTGTTGGCCCAGAAAGAAACTCACTACAGACTGATTCATTTGCCTGTCAGCATAACCATTATTGCTTGTCTCATTTTCGGTTCTTATAAGTGTATTTCTAATAGCACATGATCTCACTCATCTAGGGGAAATAATGAACAACATAGACTGATGAACAAGAACAGACCCAGAAACAAGGAGGCATGGATCAGACTGTCGGGCCTCAGAGGAAGGGTGGGGGAGGGTGGGGGTAAAGGGGAGAGATCAACCAAAGGACTTGTGTGCATGCATATGAGCCTAACCAGTGGTTAAGGACAGCAGGGGGGTGGGGGCATGCGTGGGGAGGGGTGTGGGATGGGAATGGGGGGATGAGGACAAATATGTGATACCTTAATCAATAAAGAAATTAATTTAAAAAAAAGAAAAGAATATGACCTTATTCTAAATAAGGGTCTTTGCAAATGTAATTAGGATAATGATCTTGAGATGGGATCCTCCTGGATTAGGGTGAGCCCTCTGTCCCATGGCAAATGTCCTTATAAGAGCCAGAAGAAAAGACACAGAAATACCAGGGAAGGCCAGGGGAGATGAATACAAGGACTGGAGTGGGGAGATGCAGTCAGAAGCCAAGGAACCCCCGGAACCTCCGGGAGCTGGGAGGGGCGAGGAGGGATTCTCCCCTAGAGCCTTGGGAGGGGGCGCAGCCCTTGCCACCACCATGATTGTGGACTTCCGGCCTTCACAACTATGAGAAAACAAATGTCTGTGGTGTCTCAGTGGAATAAAACCTTACCCATCACTGTTTAATCACCACTTACTGCGGTGACTGACTCCAGAGACACCTGCCTGGGCTCCAACCAGCTCTGCCCCGTACAGTCTTCCCGTGACCGTGGGCAGGGGAGTCACCTCTCTGTTTCTGCTTCCTCGTCTGCTGAGTGGGAATGAGGTACTTTCCCCACAGTGTTGCCAGGATGCGATATATTAATATTTGCCAAGTGCTAAGACGCGTATCTGGCACAGAACGGGGGTTCCTTCAGAATGGGTGCTCTGGGGACTTTTGCTATAATTATTATCTATGACTGGAAGTTTTTATTTTGAAGAGTAAATGGGTGCTAAGGGTTTTTGCCTTAAGCATCAGTGAGTGGAAAGTCAGGTTAAATTTCTAGGGAAATGACTTCAAGTCCATGAACCCAAAATCACTTGTTTTAGTGTAAGGCTGCGGGACACCAACAAAGCCTTGTAAATCCAGCTCTGGTTAACGTGCTTGCTTGGCCTTTTAAAACGCAGACACAGTGAACATTAGGTTGTTTTGAAAGTGTGAGGAATCAGAGGAGAAGGCAGGGGAAAGACATGCTCCTGACTGAGTCTCCTAAATAGAGCCAACCACCATACTTCCCAAGCAGGGATGGGCAGTGGTTAAGAACAAGGGACTTCCCCCCTTCCCCCATGCCTCAGTTTCCTCATCTGTATAGTGGGAATATTAATAGTTTTCCACCTCATGGCAAAGCTGGGGGATTCAGTGAGGCAAAAAATAACACCACCAACAACTCATGCATTTTGAGCCAAGAATAGGCCAGGTGCTATTCTAGGAGCTTGCTTATCTCAGGGACTATATTTAAACATCAAATCCATGAGCACATGACATAGTCAGCTATTCATCAGCATCCTCATCGTCAATATTGCTCCTAGTACAACAGCCCTGTGCCTGAATTGTAGTGGGATCTCTGGGGAAAACCCTCTGGTGTAAGTGAAATGCCAGTTCCCATTTGAGACCAAATCCTTCTTGGTCAGAAAAGCCCCAAAGCACCCAGGGCCCAGCATGCTGTCTCCTGGCACACCATCTTGGGGTTCAAGTCCTGCTTTTGCTGGGGCCTTTGGGCCAGTGACGGGACGTCCCCTCGAAAAAATAAAGCAAATCATGGCTCTCCAGCTACTGCTGGGAGGATCAAATGACACTGTAGGTATGAAGTGCTTAGCCGCCAATGTCTGGAGTCAGCTGTATAAAACCATAATTCTGTTATTGTTGTGGTTGTGGCCGTTAAGGAGTGATGGAGTTATCCACAGGTCGTCCTCTGTCCTTGACCCCTTTCCCATCCTTGAACTTTACCAACCTCTGATTGCATCATGTCTGCCACGGGCTGGGAGACCAGGGAAGTGGCTGGGGCAGGGACCAGGATGGAGGGGAGGATGGAGGGGAAGAGAAGAGGGTGTGGGAGAGACATTCAGAGGGGGGTATAGTCAAAGGGCAGAGAGGGGGAAGACTGAGCCACATGAAAACAGGTCTCATGTCCCTTGGCTCCCACTCTGGGCTCTGATTGGCAAGCCCTCGCCTGGGAGCCCCATGCCTCCCACATCCACTCTGAGCCCTGGGTCTCCCACCCACAGATCACCTTCTATCCCGGACCCCCACCCCCTTCAGGTTCCGTCCCTGCTCTCACCTTGATCTTCCACTGATTCTGTTCCAGCCGCAGGGTGAAGTTAGCCACCTGGACAGTGACCACCCGGGTCACACTGACTTTCCTATTGTTCCACTCCACATTCTCCTGCAGGACAGCAAACTGGTCCAGGCCAGGCCGGGTCCCGCACGTCTGAGCCAGCACGTACACACAGGTGCCCATGAAGTCATACCGGCGGCCGTCGAAGGTGGTGTAGTGAGGGTCTCCCGACGCCTGGCAGGTGGCAGAGCCCACGGCCACGCAGCCCAGGATGCCACCAGACGGCTGGCAGGCCTCATGCGGGCCGCAGGTGGAGGGCTTACAGGATACCAGGCCGCCCTCCTGGCAGTGGCAAAGGGAATCGCACCCCGGTCCAGGATAGAAGGTCTGGCCCGGAGGGTGGTAGATGCCCTGGTACAAGCAGCCGCAGGAGGACAGGGGCACGCAGGACTCACCGTTGAGCGCAAAGCCCTCATCGCACACGCAGCCCTCATGGCAGTCGGAGCCGCAGCCCCCGGGCACTGGGAGGTCTCCACAGGACAGTGGGCAGCCGCGGGAACACAACTCGTAGTGACTGTGGGGCGGGCAGCTCAGTGCTGCAGGGAAAGTGACTGTCAGAATGGAGAATCCCTGACTCCGGTGACACAGTTGACCTCCTGACACACATGCATGTGCACACACTGTTCACACACACACACACACACACGCACACACGCACATGCACATTCGCATATAAGTGGTCCAGCTGCAAAGACTCCCTCTGTTGAGTGGGGCCTGGGGAAACAGGTTATATCACAGTTAATCTGATACTGATCATTAGGATTCTTTTCTTATTTTACTGTGGTTTGGATCACCTGTAATGTTTTCAGTGACCTTATTCAAATTGGTAACAAGTGCATATGTGGTACATATTTTAAACATACGTATGCATGTATATAGTGAGTTGTGTGTGTGATCTATGCAGTGTATTTGTGAATGCAGTGCTCTTAGCGTCTTTATTCTATAGTAGGAGTAATAATTCTATAGATTAAAATATCTGGCCGTGTTGTAAAGAAAAAAGAAAAAATCCCTGTTCCTCTCTCCAAACCCCACTCACTCCAGATTATAAGAAAGGCAGTTTCCTCAAAAACAAAACAACAGCAACAACAACAATGAAAAACTAAAACGGAACCCAATCAGAGTCCTCTGTCTGTGCAGCTCAATGCAATAGTCACTGTGGCCATTTACGTGTAGTGCAATTAAAATGGAATAAAATTGAAGATTTAGTTTCTTGCTCACAACAGCCCCATTTCAAGTGCTCAATAGCCACATGTGACAGTGGCAACCATATGAGACACCCTGCATGTAGAACATCTCCATTATCACTGAAGTTCCATGGAACAGCACTGTTCTAGATCTAATATCCAGTTTACAAGAAAATCCAGCTAGACCAGCGGTTCTCAACCTTTTTTTGGCCATGCCCCTCTTAAGCATCTCTAAAATCCTGATGCCCCTCCCCCCCCCCCCCCGTGACATATAATTCTTATTATTCAAAAAGTGAACTCCTAGCCCTAGCCAGTTTGAGTCAGCCTGTGGACTGAAAGGTCCCGGGTTCGATTCTGGTAAAGGGCACATGCCTGGGTTGCGGGCTCCATCCCCAGTAGGGGGCATGCAGGAGGCAGCCAGTCAATGATTCTCTCTCATCATTGATGTTTCCATCTCTCTCTCCCTCTCCCTTCCTCTCTGAAATCAAAATTTTTTAAAAAAGTGAACTCCTATTCTCGTAGATGAAGCCCAAAAGGCCATTAACTTCGTCTAAACAAGCTTCCAAAGAACATGGCATCCATGAAAGAGAAAAATAAAAGAACAAAAGGACAGTTCAAGTACTGAGGAAGAAATCACTAAGAAATTGTTTAAAAAAATAATAATATGAAGTGATATGAAAAAATAGCAAATAAAGTTTCAAAACATATAATAGAGAACTGAAATGCATAAATATGTCACAATATACTAGTATACTTATATGCTGCATATGAGGCCCCTAGAACCATAAGAAATGCAAAAAATTCACCGTTAATAACTCATTCTCAAATTGCCCCCCTTAAAAATCAAATTGCCCCCCTGTGGGGTGTGTGCCCCACGTTGAGAACCACTGGGCTAGACAAAGGGACAAATTAAATAACACTATAAAGAAGCAACTAGTCAAATCCAGACAATAGGAAATCCTGTAGGGCAAATGACCTGTTATTTTCCAATAAATAAGTGGCATGAACAAAAGGGAGGGTGGATAGAGGGATAGGTATGCGACAAAGAAAGTATAATAAAATATTGACTGTAGAATCTTGATGGCAAGTGTAAAATTCTTTCTTTTTTTTTCCTTTTTCTTTTTTAATCCTCACTTGAGGATATTTTTCCATTGATTTTTTTAGAGAGAGTGGAAGAGAGAAGGAAAGACAGAGAGAAATATGGATGTGAGAGAAATACATCGATTGGTTGCCTCCCGCACACGCCCTGACCAGGGCCCAGGCCAGGGGGGAGCCGGCAGCCGAGGTATGTGCCCTTGACTGGAATTGACCCCAGGATCCTTTGGTCCACAGGCCGATGCTCTATCCACTCAGCCAAACCAGCTAGGGCTAAAATTCTTTCAACTCTTCTGTATGTTTAAAAATTTCATAATAATATGTTGGGGGAGAAGGGAGGAGACTGTTACAGGATAAAATTGATTTCAGAAAAATCAACCCAATGCATTGTGTGAGCTTAGTCTGAATTCAGATTCAAATAAACTAAAAAAACACATTTTTCTTAGAGAATTGGGGAAACTGGAACCCAGTTTTGGATGATGTCAAGGAACTGGTGACATGGTTTTTAGTTTCAATAGTATTTAACCTATTGTAACATAGTTATATACACCGAAGTCTCTTTTTTGACCACTCCATCAGTTAGCTTTTGCTGGGTAACAAATATCCCCAAAGCTTAGTGAATTAAAACAACAGGTACTTACTATTTCTCATTATTCTGTGGAATGAAAACTATAGATGAAAACTTGAACTTATATTAAGTTTAGGAACTTCAGATGTCAGAACAGTGGTTACCTCTTGGGTTATAGGGCCAGGAAGAGGGCATGAAGGGGTTACCTCTTGGGTTATAGGGCCAGGAAGAGGGCATGAAGGGGCTTCTGAGGCAGTGGCGGGGCCGTGTATATTCTTTTTTATGATTCTTGGGACAGGTTATGCAAATTGGTTCTCTTGCTGAAAAAATGGTGAAGCTGCTACTTATGTATATTTAAACATGCGTTTGATATTTCAACAATAAATTTTAAAATGTAAAAAATCGGGTGAAGGGATGCCTGGCTTTGCGAACTTCTCTTACAGGCAAGCAAAAATGGGTGAAGGCCATCCCTGCAGCCACGTCGGATGCAAGGGTCTCAAACTGACTACCCAAGGGGCCAGGCAGGTGTCGTACACGAGTGAAGTAGACCAGATGGGGACCAAGAAGAACTCAAGAGGGAACCGGGCCCTAGCCGGTTTGGCTCAGTGGATAGAGCGTAGGCCTGCGGACTGAAGGGTCCCAGGTTCGATTCCGGCCAAGGGCACATGCCTGGGTTGTGGGCTCGATCCCCAATAGGGGGCGTGCAGGAGGCAGCCGATCAATGATTCTCTCTCATCATTGATGTTTCTATCTCTCTACCTCTCTCCCTTCCTCTCTGAAATCAATAAAGAAATATATTTAAAAAAAAAGAAAAAGAAAAAGAGGGAACCGGGCTCCTTCTAAAGGCAGGACCACGGCTCATCTCCGAATGACAACTGCCACAACATGGCCACCAGACCCAGGGCCACCAGACGCATCCAGTCATCTTACAAATGTTCACTGCATCTGTGATTTCCTAGCTGTCATGATCCTGGGCATGTAACTGATCCTTTCTGAGCCTCAGGTTCTTCATCTGTTAAATGGGTGAAACCACAGTTCCTACCTCCTATGGCTATTATAAGGATTAAACGAGTTAATGGTATTTATATGTTCACGAAGACACAAAAGACGGAGACCCCAGTGTTCACGACTGGTACTCACGGCAAAGTGTCTCAGTCCTCCAGGGGTGCACAGTGGCCCCGGTGGCCTGGCATGCTTCAGCATAGGCGGCCAGTGCGTCACACAGGGGCCCAGACTGGCCCGGGAGCAGGCAGAGGTCGTAGGCACAGTCGCGCACAGCGCCCTGCGGGTCCAGCTTGCGGTGGCACTCCCGGAAGGGCCCCTGAGGGTCAGCAAGGATCCCACACTCCTTCTTGCTCTGCAGCTGCTGGGCCACCAGGGCATCCAGCTTGGGGCAGTCGCCTGGCTTGGTTGCTTCACAACCTGGCCTTGTCTCCTCCTGCCAGCTCTTCCCAAAGTCCAGCGCATTGTCAGCTTGGCCCCCGCCCCGCAGAGCTAGATCGTCCTCTGGGTTCCCGTTGAAGTTCCCGCAGAGCCCACACAGGGCCCCGGCATAGCTTCCCGGCACCTTGGCAGTCACCCGGGCATTCCAGTCATAGGTGATGGTCAGGCCAAAGTCTGTGCGTATGACTGCATCTTGGCCCTGGCGGAACACCTGGACCTGTCCATCTGCTGCCTGGAAGGGCAGGTACTGAAGGATGCCGTCCACCTGGGCAGAGGTGCGGGAGAGCCAAGGGGTCAGGGTGTATTCATGGCTCTGCAGCCCAACCCTCATTCAATCGGCTCCAGCTAGTCTCAGCTTCTTGCTCTTCCCTTGAGCACGTTATGCTTGGTCCCACCTCAGAGCCTCTGCACGTGCTGTTCCCTCTGCCGAGCACACCGTTCACCTCTCCTCATACTTCAAGCATCAACTTAAATCCAAATCCCTAACTCATGGGATTCAAAGCCTTCAGACTCTGTCTCCCCGTGACCTCCCTGACCTCACTTCTTCACACCCTCCCCCTCACTCATTCTGCTCCAGCCACACTGGCTTTCTTGATATTCCTCTAACTCTCCCAGTTTAGTCTAACTTTAGGGCCTTTTCACTTTGCCAAGAACGTCAGCTAGTACTTTTGTCCTGGCTGCCTTCCCTTCATCCTTCAGTACTTGGCTTAAATCCAAGTCCCTACTCTAGAAGGTCCTGCTTAACCTTGGCTCTCTCCACTTTTGTGCCTACATCACTCGCTTAGCCTCCTTGATGTCTCCTTGAACATATCAAGTACATTCCCACCTCAGGGCCTTTGCACTTGCTTTGCCCTCTTCCTAGAATACCACCCATCGCTCTTCACTTGGCCACCTCTACTTCACCTTTTAGGGGTCCGCTTTGCTCCAAACCCCTTACAATGGCCTAAAAAGCCCTAGATGATCTGAGCCCCACTACTCTTCAATTTAATGATCCCATTTACCACCCGTGAAACTTCAGTCATGCAGGCATTTTGATATTCCCCTGAACTCACCCAGCTCAGCCCAGCCACAGGGCCTTTGCACTTGCTGTACCCTTCGCTGCCACATTTCTACCCTCTTCCTCATCCCTATTCTCTGCCTGGCTTCTTTCACCTCTCAGCTTAAAATAGAACCTTACTACCCACCAGGCCCTGCTTGTCCCCACTTTTCTGATCTCCTCTCCTAGCAGCCTCTGTATTCCATCTTCCCAATCTCACTCCCTCAGGGGCAACCTCTTTGGCCCCATTGCTGTTCTACACTCTTCGAGCTCAGTCCAGCCTCAGCCTTTGCACCTATCTTCCCCCTGCCCAGGAATAACCACTTTCACCTGGGTCTCTTCCTTATCGTTTAGTTTTTAGCTTAAATCAAATGCCTCTGTCATAGCAATCCCCTCCATTATCCCCTACCTCGTTGCTCCCTCTCTCCCTCTCTCCTAGCCCCACTGGCCTCCATGATGTTCCTCTGCCTCTCATGTTTGTTCCTCCCTCAAAGTCTTTGCACTTGCTGTTCTTTCTAGCAGGAACCCCTTTCCATCCACTTATCTCCCTGTTCCATCTCTTTCTTCAGAAGAGGCAACAGAAGGTAGTGTTTGAGAGTATGGACTCTGGAGACGCTTGGCTTCAAATTCCTGGCTCTGCCACTCATTGGCTGTGTACCCTTAAGTAAGTAGTCACTTAACCTCTCCATGCCTCCGTTTCCTCATCTAACAAGATTAGCTGTTAGGTTCTTGTAGAAATTCATTGAGTTACTGTAGGTCAAGCATTTAAATATATGGCTATTATTATCCAAGCCTCCGCTTAAATGTCATTTCAGAGAGGCGAGAGCATACATATTGGTATTTATGTCTTCTGCTTATCAAGGGGCTTCTCTATGTCAAACACTAGGCGTTATGGGCAGAATTTCCTTTACTCCAACATCGTTGGATTTACAGGATTCAGAGGTAAGGCCTGTAAAGTGTTTGGCACAGTGCCTGGCACATGGAAAATTCCCTTGGTTTTTCATTTCCCACTCATCTTCCCCCTGAAAGCCTGGGCCACTGCCCCAACCTTCTCAATAATAATTATCAACTATGTTGTGAATCTTACCACAACCCCACCTCTCGACTTTTATCTTGACTTCTGCGGGGAGGTGGACCATCTGAGAGTCCTCTGCCCAGAACCATGATGCTCTTTGGGCTCTCCTCTCTCACCCCCCCCCACCCCCAACGCACACACCTCTAGTTCCCGACCTTTTACAGGTCACCTTACCCTCTGAAAATCAACCATAAAACGCACAAATCTATAACTCTGGAGGGTTCACATCAACCCAATATTAAGTTGACATGTACTGAACATCTGCTGGGCCTCAAGGGTCTTTTCTACACTCTACGGATATTAACTGGGCAAATCCTCACAACCACCTTGTGGAGCAGCTTCTACTCGAGGCACCTTCTTATTCTCTCATTTGACAGAGGACACAACTAAGGCCGGGAGAGCCAAAGTCACACCGTCAGGCAGAGGCAGCAGCGCCTGCCTGGGGACCCTGGCTTTCATCGCTGACCACAGGCCTCCGGACAGCCCCACCCACTCTTTGGGAGAAATGCCCGCCCCTCCACCTCCACGGGGCCCTGGGTGCTCCATGCTCACCAGCACTTGCCCGGGATGCTCCCGGCGCACCTCCACCTTCACGCCGCGGGCCTCCAGGCGCACGGCACGCGTGTAGCTCACGGTCTGGCTACCCCGGTGCTCGTTTTCCACCAGCACTCGAAAGGCGGGCAGAGCCGGGTTCTGGCCACACGAGCCGGCCAGCAGGTAGGTGCAGGTGCCCATGAAGTCGAAGCGCCGGCCGTCGAAGCTCACGTAGTGCGGGTCCCCGGACGCCTGGCAACTCCCGAAGCGGTCGGGATAGCAACCCAGGAGGCCGTTCTGGACGCGGCAGCGCTCGCCGGCGGGACAGCCCTGCGTGTCGCTGCAGCTCACCTCCCGGGTGGCGCCGTCGCAGGTGCAGCGCCGCCTGCACCGGTCGTCTGCCCACACCTGCTGGCCGGGAGCCAGCGGGCGGCCCTGGTAGATGCAGCCGCAGGACGAGGCCGCCACACACGCGCCGCCGCTGGACACGAAGCCCGGGAGGCACGCGCAGCCCTCCACGCAGGGGCGCCCCGAGCAGTTGGCGGGAACGGCGGTGGGGTTGCAGGAGGCGGGACAGGCGGGGCCACAGGGCTCGTAGCGACTGTTGGCAGGGCAGGTCAGGGCTGCGGGGAGACAGGGATAAGGGGTCAGGCCAGCGCAGTGGGGCCCTCGAGGGACTCTCAGTCGGGAAAGTGCCAGGACTTCCCTCCCCAAAGAGCCCTGATCCTCCCCCAGCGCTCCCCATCCTTCAGGCGCTCAGGCCTCAAACCTCAGAGACAGAGTGGACCCCTCCTCCCTTCAGTCCCTGGACAACCAACCAGTCAGCAAATCCTGTGAGCTTCATATCCAAAGTCTACCCAGAATCTGCCCCCTTCTCCTATCATCACCGTCCTCACCCGCTCCTATCCACTCCAGCAGCCTCGTGCCGGCTCCCCTCTGCCCCCACCATGCCCCACAGTCTGTCCCTCCCAGGCAGCCACAGGGACCCTGTGAACACCTGAGTCAGAGGACATCCGTCTCCTGCTCAGAGCCCATTTGTGGCTCTATCTTGTTCAGAGTGAAGGGCAGAGTCCTCCTGGTGGCCCACGAGGCCTCACAGCATCTGCCCTCATCACCTCTTATCCTCTCCTCTCATTCTCTCTCTCTTGCTCACTCTGCCCTAGCCGCAGTGGCCTCCTCACAGATCCTCGCACTCTCGGCTCAGGCCCCTATGCCTGTGTTGGACTTTCCTCGGAAGGCAGTACAGCATGTTATTAAGAGAAGGCTACTGAAGCCCAGATGGGCTGGGTTCAAATCCTGGCTCTCCCCTCTTAGCTGTGTGGTCATGAGCAAATGATTCCAACTGCCCTGTGTCTCAGTTTCCCCCTCCGTAAAATGGGATAATAGTAGTACTGACTTCACAGGTTGTTGTGAGGAGTACATGAGTTCATCTGTGTGGATCACCCCGCAAGCATCATTGATATTACTTAGCTGACTCTGTTGCCTTATCCTTAGTCTCTGCCCCAATGTCACCGCCTCAGAAAGGTGTTCCCTAAGCACCTTCTTCATGACCCTCTCATTTGCTCTTATTACATAAACTTTATTCCTTTTGCTCTCTGGAGATACTCCACAGTTTATTGCTTACTGGCTGTCTTCCTGATAGGACATAAGTTCTGTGAGAGTGGGGACCAGGTCTGCCCAATGACAGCTGAATCCTCAGCACCAAGGACAGGGCCTGGCCCAGTGGATGAGTGAACTCCCTGGTTCCTCTTCTGCACGAGGCATTAGGGAACTCGGCAGAGGGGAGTGAGAACTGGGCAGCGAGGACACAACAATGACCAAGACAAACCCCAAACAGCCCCAGTATCTACTCCAGACTTATTCCTCCTCCAGAGTGTCTCAAGCCTTGGGCCTGGGCCTGGATGCCTCTTCCTCCCTCCCTTCTAGCCTTTCTGCCCCCTGAACGTTTCTCTGAGAACCTCACAGGGGCAGGGGCAGGTGGGTGTACATCACCAGCTCGGAGATGGGGACAGGTAAGGACTTGGGGAATGCTTGATGAATGAATGGGTAAATGAGTGAAAGGATGATTAAGGGGATGGACACCTGACTAAGGAGCTTGGACTTTATCCAGAGGACATCGGGGAGTCGTGGAAGGGCTATAAAGAAGTGTTCACATTCCTGCTTCGGGAGTCCGAGGATGACCTCTCATGCCAAGCTTAGCATGTGCTCTTCCTTCAGCCTGGAACTCCCTTCCTGCTCCCCTTTTCCTAGCTAGTTCCTAGTCCTCCTATGGGTTGTTGATTGGGCATCCTTTTCTCTAATAAATCCTCCTTAATCCCCCAGACTGAGTCTGAAAGCTTCTCTAGTCTCCCATAGACTCCTTGGACTTCCCCCATCCTTGCCCTGACCACTCTGTCTATGCCTCCCCCAACCTAGCCATGACCCTTCTGGACTGTCACTGTTGAGTGATATGTCTGCCTCAACCTTAGGCTCACTGTGGACACAGCCTGGCCATCTTGGCCATCTCCATGTCCCTGACATGACCCAGCTCCAGGCTGAACCACACCAAGTGTTCAGGTGTTGAGCAGATGGAAGGGGTCCCCTGCCTCTCTCCATGTGTTCCCAGCCCCGACCAGGACATCACTCACGGCAGTTGGCTGGTGACCTCCAGTCCTTGATAGAGACGCCAAGCTCCAGACAGGCCTGGGCATAGACACTGAGGCTGCGGCACAGGCTGGAGCGATCCCCGTTGAGCACACACAGGTCGTATACACACTCCTTCAGGAAGGGCCAGGGGCTCAGGGCATCATGGCAGGCGGCAAAGGGGCCGTTCGGCTTGGTCAGCATGCCGCAGAGACGGTCGCCCTCATAGTGCTGGGCCTGGCCTGGGGTGCAGGAGGGACAGTTGCTTTGGCAGCTGTCCTCACACAAATAGTCCCCGTCATCCAGCCTCCAGCTGTTGGCAAACTCCACAACGTTAGGAGCCTGATCCCCATAAGGTGTGAGGAAGTCATCGGTGGCATTGCCGTTATAGTTGCCACACAGTCCGTACACCTGGCCTTGGAAGCGTGTGGGCAGGCTCAGTGCCAGCTGGCAGTCCCAGTCGTAGGAGACCACCAGCCCGAAGTCCAGCTCCACTATGGCCCGCCTCCCACTCTGGTACACACGGAAGCGACCCTCGGCCAGGGAAGCAGGCAGGCGTGAGCGCTGGTTGTCGATCTGCAGAAGGATGGGGAGGGAGGGGAGTGGTCACATCATGGGGTCCGGCCTTCAGACCCTCATCTCCTCCTACTGGCTTCCCTGCTCCAGCTTGCAGTGGGATTCCTCCCTCCTATTACTGCCACCAATCAAGCCTCAGGATCTCTGCTGTTGCTATCCCTGTGGATAGAAATGCTCTTCCCCTAGATGTACACGTCGCTCACTTCCTCACCTCTTACAAAAGCTTTCCTCAAATGTCACCCTCTCAACAAGGCCATCCTTGACCATCCTATTTTATATGGCAACTCTTTCCTGCTCTATTTTGTTCTCAGAGTTTCTAACCTTCTATTATATCATTTGCACATATCATCTAACTCCATAGACTGCCAGGTGTCCACAAAGACAGGGATCTTTGATCCCTACTTCATTCCCAGTGCCTAGAACAGTGCCTGGTAGAACAGCAGGCACTCAGTGAGTGAATGAGGGCACTGCTGTGTCAAATACACACTCACTGGGCACTCACTCTGCCTAGCCTGTGCTGGGAAATCATGGAGATCCAGCGATGACCAAGGCAACTGACCCTACTCTCATGGGGCTCCCAGTCCAATGGTAAAGAGAGACCTTTCACTAGAAAGGTCAGAATGGGCAGGCCTGGGGTGGGGGCACAAGAGGCTGTGGGAACCTAGAAAAGGGCCAGACCCAACCTTGCAGGCCAGGGGAGGCTTCCTGGAGGAAGTGACAGCTGAGCTGAGCTGTAAAAGATTAGTAAGAGAGAGCCACGAAAATAGGGACTAGGAAGAGTATTCCTTTGCAAATGTCCCAGTGGAGAGCGTCTGCCAGAAGATAAGGCGTATGTCCCTTGGACCCATTTCCTCTTCCCGAGCATCTCTTTCTTATGCTTTCTCCACATATTCTCATCTTAGACAAGCGTATGGGGTGTAAAAATGGAGTAACAGGCAGAAGGAACAGCATGAGCGGTGGTCTGAAGATATGATAAATCATTCATTCATTCATTTATTCAGTTAATCAGCAAAGCCTCTAAGAGTCCTACGGTGTGTCCAGGTCTGTGCTAGGCAGTGCTGTGGACATAGCAGTGACTGAGACAGCCTGGGGCTCCACATTTATAGGCTCTCAGTCCAGGGATCACTGTTCAAATCTATTGCTCTGCAAGAGCAGTGATCTCCATTTTTAAATAATACAAGTAATATTTGTTCATTACAGAAAACTTCCAAAATGTGTATGAGCAAAACAGAAAAGACAAATCACCCATATTGCTGTAGACACACACACACACACACACACACACACACACACACCACTTATAAATCCTGAAATATTTTTGTCTCTACCTTTAAATACACTTATCTTTTTCTAAAAACAATGAGACCATGCTAACGTCATCATTTCACGAACTCCTTTGCTCTCCTAACATCTTGTGGACATCCTGCCAGGATTCTACCAAGAGCTTTACACCTGTGTCAGGTCACTGACAAAAGCAATGGACCCTCTTCCTGAATTTTGCACACGGCATGTGCAAAATTCTGCACCTAATTTCAAGGGATTTGAAGCCCCCCTTAGCTTGTGCTCCATCCCCCTAGATCCCAAGAACACCAACTTTAATCCACCTGGCTGTTAATCTCTCAGATCCACCTGCATACTCATAAAATGAGGGAGGTCTCCGAATATTCACTGCAGTACCATTTGCCATCAAGAGCAAAGTGTCCATCCACGGGGGACTGAGTTCAATGAACTATGATGCACCCATGCTATGGAGAAGGGTGCAGCTGTAAGAAAGGAAGGGAAGGCTCTCTATCCATTGATATGGAAACAGAACGTATGGTTCAGTGCGAAAAGCGAAGTGCAGAACAGAGCACACAGTACAGCACACTTTTCTAAGACAGGGGAGCGGTAAGAATGTATGCTTCTGGTTGTTTGTATTGGCATCAAGGAACCCTAGATGGACACCCAAGGACTGAGTAAAGGTGTTACCTGTGGGGAGTGGGAGAAGATCAGATGAAGATAGGCTGAAAGCAAGACCTCTCACAACATGCTCTGTCTTTGTTTTGAGCGATGCGAAGGCTTTATCTATTAAGAAATTAATTGCAGTAACATGGGAGAACCTCAAATTATTATGCTGAGCAAATGAAGCCTTACACAAAAGGCTCCTGAGACTGGATGATCCCATTAATATGAAGTTCTTGAACAGACAAAACTAATCTATGGAGGGGGGAAAAATCAAAACTGTGATTGCATCTAGGGTGGGTTGGGATTTGTTTGGGAAGGGGCATAAGGAAATGTTCCAGAGTGATGAACATATCCTGTATCTTAATGCAGGTTTGGGTTGCACATTTGCCAAAACTCAGTGAACTGTTCACTTCAAAGGTGTGGCTTTTATTATGTATAAATTTAATTTCAAAAGTAAGCAATAAGAAATGTAAAAATAATATATTCCAGTTATGATATGGATGTTGAAGTCTTTAGGGGTGACATATACGGGTGTCTGGAACTTACTTTGAGGTGCATAAAAAATAAGCTGGATTGTTGAATGGGCAGAGAGATGAGCGGATGACACATGTGTGGTAAATCAGGAAGAGTAAAATATTTAGAGTCTAGATCAGGGGTGGGGAACCTTATTTCTTTCGAGGGCCATTTAGATATTTATAACATCATTCTTGAACCATACAAAATTATCAACTTAAAAATTAGCCTGCTCTATTTGGCCGAACATTTAATTAACTCACCCCTAATGCCTTGGCAGGGTCAGACCGAATGATTTCGGGGGCCTTCTATGGCCCTCAGACCAGACGTTCCCTACCCCTGATCTAGATGATTGGCATACAAGTGCTCACTGCACAGTGATTTTTAACTTTTCAGATGTTTGAACATTTTCCTAATAACCTGGTGGAGGGAAATGAATAATGGCTGTAGGCTGTTATTGTATTGACCCACTTACCAGAGGCAAAAGGACCAGAAGTTAAAAATAGGGACGTGTGAGCCAGCCTGCCTGTGTTCCCAGCTCCAGCTCCTCTAGCTCTAAGACCATCGGAAGCCACACATCTCTCTGGACCTCAGTTTCCTCGTCTAAAAGCATTGATAATAATAATAGTGCCTACCCTACACACTGCTGTGAATATTAAGTGCATTAAAACCTGGAAAATGCAAACAAATCTGGCACATAGTGCTCACTAAAGTTAGTGTTTGGCCACTTAAGAAATTCCCCATTTGGGGACGTTTTGTTTTCTTTTTCCCTACCATTATTATTGTTGTTATTGTTGTTATTTGCTATTACAAACCACATTGGCATACACTTTTTCCCCCTAACCATATCTCTGGGCATCCTTAAAATTTTTAGAAGTACGTTGCTGTGATCTCACTCATCTAGGGGAAATAATGAACAACATAGACGGATGAACAAGAACAGACCCAGAAACAAGGAGGCAGGGATCAGACTGTCGGGCCTCAGAGGGAGGGGAGGGAAGAGTGGGGGGAAAGGGGAGAGATCAACCAAAGGACTTGTGTGCATGCATATGAGCCTAACCAGTGGTTAAGGACAACAGGGGGGTGGGGGCATGCGTGGGGAGGGGTGTGGGATGGGAATGGGGGGATGAGGACAAATATATGATACCTTAATCAATAAAGAAATTAATTTAAAAAAAAAAGAGGTACGTTGCTGGACAAAAGGGGTTTAAGATTCTGCCACAGATTTTCAGATCCCTCCTTCCCAACGCCCACATCCTGGGCCCACTTCTTATACCCTCCACTAGGACTGGCCCCCCCCTCCCCCGCGACCCCCAGGCTTTGCCTCCTCCTTCTAACTGATGGGCACTATAACCCTGAAGACGCAGGATTCCTTACCCGGGCGAAGCCAACTTCCCCGCGGGCCAGCGACACGGAGTGGCTGTAGGCGTTCACGGTGACGAAGCCCACGTAGGAGACCCTGCGGCTGCCACGGTGCTCGTTCTTGGCCTCCACGCTGAAGGCCGGCAGTGTCTGGTCCTCGCTGTTCAGCTCCACCATCATGTACGAGCACGTGCCCATCATGTCGTAGCGGCGGCCATCGAAGGTGGTGTAATGGGGGTCACCCTGGGCTCGGCAGACGGCCACGGAGCCTGGCATGCACCTGGCGTGCCCGTCCACCACCTGGCAGAGCTGCGAGGGAGCGCACTGCACCTCTTCGCAGGAGGTCTTCTCCGCAGACACTAGGGCTGGGGAGGGAGGGGGGCGGCGAGGGAGAAGTTAGCGATGTCCACGTGGGTGGGAGTCCTGGCGCAATCCCGCTGCAGGGAGTCTGGGCAGTGTGCTCACAGCTGCCCGTTTTAGAAGTGGGGAAACTGAGGTCTGGAGTCGCACAGGGAGAGAGCTGCTCAGGCCTACGCCGAGCCCAGGTTTCCTGATTCCCTAGGTTAACACCGCTCAGCCCAGAGGACTGGAAGGGAGCGGGAAAGGACCGGCAGGAACAGTCAGGGCAGACCTAACTTCGTTAATTTCCTCTCCCTGTTTCCTCCTCTCCTACCCTCTCACTCAGGTCAACAGGCTGAGGCAGAAGATGGAAGACAGAGACTGTTCAGCAGAATGGGAATGACAGTGGGGTCAGGCTGCCCAGGTCAGAGACCCGGCTCAACCAATCAGCCGTGTGACCCTGGACAAGGAATGGTAAACTCCTCTGTGCCTCACTTTCCTCACTGGTGACATTGATGACAATGATACCTTCTTCACAGGGATTTCTGGGGAGGGGGTGCTGCCAGGTCTAAATAAGCTAAAACTAAGGAGGGCTGGGAACTGCCCCAGGTGTTATAATTAATCACCTACCCCTTCGCCACTTTCCTATTGAAGCCCAAAGCGGCCCTTTGAAATCGAGTGGTTTTATGCCATGGAGGGGCGGAGGGAGGGACATTTTTTGCCAGTATTGGGAACCCTAGTGTCTAGGGTCCTAGCTTAAGGGGGTAGGGGTTCCAAATAAGGAGAAACAGTTTCTGCTCCTCTGCTTCCTAGTCTTCAGAAGCTCTTGCCTTCTGTCTACTCATAATCGCAGCTTACCCTTCCATAGCCCTACTCACTTGCCAGGTACCCCCAAAGTGCTTCACAAATGTTTACTCATTACCCCCGTGAAGGGGGTGCTGTTATTACCCCCATTTTACAGAAGTGGAAACTGAGGCCCCCAGAGGTGAAGTCATATGCCCCAGGTCACATAAGCGGAGGTGGTATTTGAACCCCAGAAACCTGGCTCTCCCATCTGTGCCATCAAACACTGCCTTGCCTGGAAGCAGCTTCTCAATGTGCTGAGCCTGAGGTTACACATAGGGCCAGGTCCTAGAGATGAACTACGTTAACGCGTGCGAGGCACCTGGTATATTGAGAGAGAAATACCCCAGCATGGGAGGCATCATTATTATTATACTTTTAGGCCTCCTGAGTTTGGGCGTAAACATTCCAAAGCAGGTGTGGGAGAGTATCATTTAGCAACTGGTATAGTTGTGTATCAGTTGCTAAAATATAAAAGTATTTACAAACAAATTGGTAAAAAGCTGTTAACCCATCCCTGTCCCCCCGCCTCCAAATATTCCTCTCTCTCACACATCGGCTCTCCCCTAAGACCCCTTTCCCAACTTCTCCCCAAAAGCAACAGACCAAGGGCTAATGCCAGATACCTAGGATCCTGCTTCATGCGCTGGTATCTCTTCCGACTGGTTGGGACCCTGGACCACACCTGTTGCTAAACATTTAGAGTAGAGTATTGCTTGGGGGGGGGGGGGGCGGATATAGAGAGGGGCTGGGAAGCCTTAAGGAAAGGAAGGATGACAGAGAGGATGGAGGGGTGTGTGTGTGTGTGTGTGTGTGTGTGTGTGTGTGTGGCAGGGGGAACAGCCTAGCTGAGCCAGGAAGCCACAGGAGAGCAGGTGGGTAAGAAAAGGGGAAAGGCAAGAGAGAGCCACAAAGGGGACACCTGATGGACAGGCTGTCGTTTCCCATCACTCACTCTGGCTGCAGGCAGCTGCTGTCCCGTAGCCCCCAGACTGGGTCAGCCAAAAGGTGAGCAGCCCGAAGCTGGTATTGGCCATGGTCATGTGGATCATGTTAGTACTGTTGAGGTCCACTTCAGCATATGAGAACTCACTGCCTGGAACAGTTACCCAGGTGAGCCTGGTCCCCAGCCTGTGTCCATCAATGGTCAGCTTGTCAGCATCCTTCGTCTGTGCCACCACTAGGGCCACGCCCTTAGAGCCCGGGAAGTTATTGACCACATAGGCCGGGCAGTAGGCCTCCACATCTGGGATCAGGACCAAGTAGGGGTCATAGGTCACTCTGTCCCTCGTGCCACCCGCGCCAAACAACAGGACTTGGATGCCCACATCAGCAGATAGGAAGAGTGGCCAGGATGGCCGGACCTCAAACTCGATCACGTCACCCTCCTGGAGTCCCCTGGAGCCGATGACATTCCCGTGGCTGTAGGTCAGCTTCGTGGGCTGGCTGGCCACAGCATAGACCAGATCGTAGCGGGTCTGGGAGGCCAGAGGGGGCACCACATAGTGGGTGCCCCAGGCAGACGTGGGTAACAGCTGCTCCACCACATGGTTGCAGCTTGTGTGTTTCTGGGCACAGCTGTGGCCGGAGAGGACGACCACAGGGCTACTGGCTGTGACCTTTGACCCTGAGAGATCAGCCGTGCTCTGTACCTGGGCCACTTGGTAGGGCTTGAGATTCACAGTTAGGACACTGCCCCCCGGGTAGAAGTTGCCCAGGAATGTCACTGCCCCCTTCAGCTGCACACTGACCCTGGCACCCTTGGCACCAGCCACCACAGCAAACTCCTTGACGTTCTTAGCGGAGGCACTAGGGGGCGTGAACACAAAGTACTTGGTTCCCAGGGCGCCGGTAGGCCGCAGCAGAGTCAGCTCCTCCGTGTTGGGCTTAGTGTTTATGGCCTGCACAGAGATGTTGCGATCAGAGTGGACCAGTACCGCGTGCTGGAAGAGATTGCTGCCGATCATCTCAGCCTTGGTGCCGATGTTGACCAGGACCGACTGCCCGGGCTTCACCGTGACATTCTGCGAGGTGCCATCTGCCTGGCTGAGGATGGCAACTGAAGCAGGGCTGTCCGACAGACTGGTGAGGAGGAGGTGGAGCTTGCCCTTGATGTACCCGGGCTGGTAGTTCTGCAGGAAGGCTGTGAGGAATTCCGCCCCGCCAGCATTGCTGGGGTCCACTGAGGCCTCCTGGGTCAACCCTGGGGTGAGAAAATGCACTCATGGGTCTACTTATCCATCAGAGAAGTAACCCCTAGCCCTGTGCCTGGATAACCTGTTAAATACTCACTTGGGCTTTCCCCCCTCTTTTCTCTTCCCTTTCTCCTTTTTCTTGCAGCATTTACCTACCAGCCTTTCTGACTTTGTCTCCCAAAAGCCTGAATGCTTTGGACAGAGATCTCAAATTCAAGTGTGAGGCAAGGAATGTAAATGTGAGAAACAGTTTGGCTGGTGATTGTGCAAATGGAGCATCCAGACACATCAAAAGTGGGGTGTTGCTACTAGCTTTAGCCTGTTGTTATTTTGACAGCTTATCGGCTCCTTTTTCCTTTTTTATGCCAGATTTTACTTTTTTCTTTTCTTTTTTTTTTTGCAAGAAACTGGCTCTCTGAATTTCCATGTGAAATCTCCAACCCAAAATTGTTTTAAGCACTATGGGGCCCAAAGTGGCTGGATTCAGTTGCCAGTTTGTGATAATAGAACTGGAGGTGGGGTGGGGAGTGTGAAGTGGGTAAAGGGAAGAAAGGAGTTATGGAGTGTGAGTAAAATGTCTCCAAGAAATAGAGAGCAGTTGGTACTTTTCAACACCCCCAAAAAGAAAGAGATTCTCCAGGAGAGAGAGAGAGAGAGAGAGAGAGAGAGAGAGAGAGAGAGAGAGAGAGAGAGAGAGAAGGAGAAGGAGAAGGAGAAGGAGAAGGAGAAGGAGAAGGAGAAGGAGAAGGAGAAGGAGAAGGAGAAGGAGAAGGAGAAGAAGGAGAAGAGAGGGAGTGAAGGAAGGATCTATGGGGTCTTGGGGAGAGTGTGGGGTTATAGAAGGAGTGCCTGCTGAACGAGGGGGCCCTTGAAGGGTATCCTAGTGTCCATGGGGCCAAGGAATCAGGTGTCCCATCCTCCCCCAAGTCCTTTGGTTTACTTAAGACTCCAGTCCTGGACCCTGGAGAACTGGGCACCAAGTCCGCCAAGAATGACTTTAGTGAAATTCTCCATTAACTCAGCAGAATGATTGTTAGGGTCTAAATTTTGCTTGAGTTGCAGAAAATCAAGGGAGTGGTTGTTCTTGCATCTTGAATTGGGGTCTAAGGTGTTCACCTCCATTCTATCACACTTCTCTGCAGAGCCCAAGGGCCCTCTCTCCCATTGCAGCTAGCCTAGGGTGACATTGGGAGATGGGTTTGTGGAGAGGACACAAATGGAGGAGGGTGCTGACCCAGGCAGGCAGAGTCAGGAACAAGAACAGGGATCAAGACTGGAACAAGAACAGGGATGGGATCTTGGTCTTACTTACCCCACAGGAGGGTTGCTCCAGCCCAGAGTGTCCACCAGCTCCACAGGAAACCCATGTCTGCAGAGAGGAAAAAGAGGGAGGTCATAGGAAGCTGGTCTGCCCCTCCTGATGGAGGCCATCTCAGAAAGAACAGAAGGGCCCAGTCTCAGGACAATGGCCACCTGGGCAGCAGGAAGGCTTGAGTGGGCTGGATCCAAGGGCCAGTGTGTATAGGGTTAGTTGGATGTCCAGTTGGTCTGGGGATGGGGTGGGGAGGGCAGGACAGGGGCAAGGATAGGGAAGTTGGATGTCCATTGGGTCTGGGAGTGGGGTGGGGAAGCCTGGAGTCAGGGGCAAGAGCAGGAGACCTGATGTCCTATTGCCAAAGGAGACCCAGCCTCTCTCACCTGCAGGTCCCTGGAGCTTCAGGGTTAGCCCCTGGGCTGGGCTATATACTGGAGTTTCTGGGCTCCTTGGGCCACACCCTGGGCCACCTGCCAGGCAGATGGTTCCAACTTCCGGGAGGAGGCTCCTGATCCCAGGGCCAGGTGGGATGGGGATCCTGAAGGCCTGTGAAGGGTGGAGGGCAAGCCTGGATGCCTAGGGCCTGAGGATATGAGAACAGCTGGTGGCTGTGCCCTGAGAGCCTGCTGGGAGCTTCAGTCTTAGAAGGGTGGTGGTCCTGAGAAAAACAGCTGGGGAGCAGGGTGCTCGGACCCGAGGTCCCCGGGGGGGTTGGGAGCTGGGTGGAAGATGGTATTTGATCTTGTTTGCTGACCAGAAGCTGCCTGCAGATTTTTTTCTTTGGCTCCTGCCAGGCACAATAGCAGAGGACCTGCATCCGGGTCCTGGCTGCTCCCCAGTTTCTATTAGCTGATGCCTGGTCCCCAGCCACCCACATGCTGTTTCCGAGCACCACTACGGGAGTGTGTGTGATGGGGAGGTATCTGAACACCTTACTCAGGCCTGTGCAGTGAGACACAACACCTCCACCCCCAGTCCAAGGGCCTCCTTTGAGATGGGAACTTCAAAACTAACCTCACTGGGATTGTCTCTCTCCCAGAGGGTGCTCAGCAAACTCTCAAAGACTGTAGGTGGGAGGCAGGCACCTCTGTGCGGCAACGGGAGCTGTGTGCAAAGAAAGACAGAGGCCTCTGTGTCCTGGTTCCACACAGACGCCAGGTTCCACTTCCTGGAGAATGGTTTTCTGGCCCTGAAAAGGGGCTGATTGAACAGATTGTGAGTGCCCGCCATCACTCCAGAGCCTGCCTGGGATGGGAGATGGGTCTAGGTCGCACACAGAGAGAAGAGACCGCTGAAAGGTGGTGTGGGCTATCTCAGGTGGAGTCTGTTCCTCCTGGAGCCTGGCCTGACCCACGCCCTGCTCCCATCCTCCAGACCTAGGACTCATTGTTTGCTGGGGACTCTCCCATGGAAACAACAGCTGCAAAGCCTGGGTGCCCTCTCGCACAACACCCAGCAGCTGCTGCCCCCAGGACTCCTCCTCTCTTATCACCAAGACCTGGGCCTCTGTGCAGCCAGGGTGGGTGGGGCTCTGACACCCCCCACCCAGGGCAGGTTCCCAGAGGGAGAGATAAAGGCTCAGAGTCAACCAGGGACCCAAAGTCAACCAGGAAAATGAAGTGAGTAAACAGGAGACTGGATAAAAGCCAGAGCTGTTGAGAAATAGGAAGAGGGGTGGGGGGACCTACAAGGGGTGAGAGCTTTGGGGAGAGGGGTGCCTGGGTCCCTGAAGAGTCTGGGGGTGGGGAGAGGGGTCATCTGAGTTGCCAAGGGAAAAAGGGAGGGGGCTTCTGGGATTCCTAAGGAGGAAGCAGCTATTGCAAACCAAGATGTCAAAATCTATGTCAGATACTTCTCTTATAGTCTGAGGCACTCAGAGAAATGAGGAGGGGAGGGAGACAGACAACTAAGGTAAGTCTCAGGGGTGATTTTACACCCCCCCCTGCCCCCTCCAGTCTCCTCCAAGCTCGACTCCAGAGAGAAACCTTCCCCCTTCAAAATCTGCCATTGCTCTCTGCAGACAGAGTCCCCAGATGGGGTGGGGGTGGGAAATCTTTTATATTTTGGATTTGAAACCCCTGGGACCTTTTCGGTCTTTTCAGGGTGTGTGTGCGAGGGGGGTGTATAGTGTGCTGGACCCTGTGCCTTACTCCATATCATATCTATTCTCAGATATCCCACTGATGGGGTAAAGATAACCTGTGGGGACACTTTCTTATGGTCGGAGATGTAGGGAGTGGCTCTAGAGCCAAGCCTTGGCTGACCTGTGGCAGGACCACAAACAAGTCCCAGCCTGGAGGGCAGAGCTCTCCTAGCATAACTAAGCCTGACCTTGTAGCCCTCCCTAATTCCTTCCTAAGTAGCTAATGGGCTGTGGGAGGTGCAGCAAGTGTTGCCAAAACAAGAACATTTGTATACATGTTAATCTACCCTTGTTTTAATCAGACTATAAAATAAAGCATCAGCTTGCAGGCTGGGTCTTTTATGTCCTCATCCAGGCACGGGAGATCCACCTAGCCCCATCTGTATTCTCTTGTCTGTCTTTTCTTCAATTCTTCACCGCCCCTCCTCAGGTTCATCCTTGGCCCTGCTGGCGCGGCACATGGAGAAACCACCTCTATCCCACCACTGGCAGCCCAAACAAGGGGTGGTTGTGCATCTGAGCCTTCTGACCTCTCCCTGCAGGCAGGATCTGCAGGGGGCAGATCTGCACTGGTCATACCACTTCAGACCCCTGGAACCCTCTGGCTTATCTGGGCTTTACAACCCTAGGGCACAGCTGGAGGGAATTTACTCTCTGCAGCTAAATTCAGATTTGCCAGCAATTTCTAACTTCCTTCTTACATGCTCTGGATTCCACAAGGGGGTCTCTTTACTCCTTTGGGGGAATTCCTCTGTCTTGCCGAAGCTGCCACTAACCTCCCTAAGGGTCAACCGTGATCTCGTTCCTCTTCTGCTCAAGAACATCCCATGCTTCCCTGTCCCTGTGAATGCAAATCCTCACTGTTGGCAGGAGGATCCCAAGTCCTGGTGCTCCATTTCCTGCACTGTCCACCTCACCATTGCTGTGCAGTTCCTTCCTCTTGGTGCACCTTCCCCACAACCTACCTGCTGACTCCTTATCTGGAATCCAAACATCATCACTTTCTGTGTGAGTCATTGGCCAAGAACCCAAGCTGAGGCTAATCTCTTTAATTCCTCTTATATGACACTGGCTATCTGCTCCTGTACTTAATGGAAATCCCCTTGTTTTGTTTTAGCTACTTGGAACTGAGAGTTCTGCTACATCTATCTTCTGTTCTATACCTCCCCACCAATCTCTCTTCCACCCACCACAATCTGACCTCCATGTGCATTAAAACTGTTTTTGCTAAAAGAATGGCCCAATGCACTGGGGAGGAGAGGGAGAAGGGAAAGGCAAGGCATGCTTCTGAGAGGGAGAGTGCCTTGTTTAACATTTTAGGAAAAAACCAACATGTTTTTCAAAGTGGTTGCACCATTTTACATTCGTTCCAGCAGTGTATTAGTAGAAAGACACTCCTTCATGGGTCTCTGGCATTCCTGCGTATTTTGCACGCCCCCCACTGGGGATTGAGCCCACAACCCGGGCATGTGCCCTTGACTGGAATCGAACCTGGGACCCTTCAGTCCACAGGCCGACGCTCTATCCCCTGAGCCAAACGAGCCAGGGCTGAACAATAAAGATTTTAAAAAATAAAAATAAATTTTAAAAAGAAGAAATAACATGAATTCTAAAAACTTTTCCAGAAAATAAATAGGAACACTTTCTAACTCACTTTGTGGTAATAGTATTGCCTTGATACAGAAGCCAGACAAAGACATTACAAAAAAGAAAACTACATTACCCTAGACAGTTTGGCTCAGTGGATAGAGCATAGGCCTGGGGACCCAAGGGTCCCGGGTTTGATTTCGGTCAAGGGCACATGCCTGGGTTGGGAGCTCAGTCTCCAGCAGGGGGCATGCAGGAGGCAGCCAATCAATGATTCTCTCTCATCACTGATGTTTCTATATCTCTCTCCCTATCTCTCTCTCTCCCTCTCCTTTCCTCTCTGAAATCAATAAAAAAATATTTTTTTAAAAGAAAGAAAACTATAAATCAGTATCCCCCATGAATACAGACACAAAAATCCTTAACAAAATATCAACAAACTAAATCCAACAATATATAATAGTAAAAAGGGTAATACATCACAGTCAAGTAGGGTTTATCCTGGAAATAAAAAGTTCCTTTTACATTCAAAAAGTAGTCAATGAAATTCATCATATTAACAGAATAGAGATTAAACACTGCATAATCTTATCAATAGATGCAGAAAACATTTGACATACAGATGGCCAACAGCACACCAAAAGATGCTCAACAACACTAATAATCAGTGAAATATGAATCAAAACCATAATGAGATGTTGCTTCACACCTGTCAGAATGGCTATTATAAAAAAGACAACAAAGAATAAGTGAGGATGGGGAGAAAAGGGAACCCTTGTGCATTGATGAATAGAATGTAAATTGATGCAGTCACTATGGAAAATAGTATGGAGGTTCAAAATGACCATATGTACCATATGACCATATTCCACTTCTGGGTATTTATCCAAAGAAATGGAACACTAATTTAAAAAGATATATGTATTTCTATATTCATTACAGCATTATTTACAATAGCCAAGATATGGAAGCAACCTTATCCGTGGATAGGTGTCCATGGGTAGATGATAAATAATATGCTTTCTATATGTGTGTGAATATATATGTGTGTGTGTGTATATATAAGTGTGTGTATATATACACACACATATATGTATATGTGTGTGTATATATATACACACACACATATACATTTAGTGAGCAAAAGTAGGTTTACAGTTGTGAGTACACAACATACAAAGTTTATTCTTATATTATTATTTATTCTTGTATTTTCCATACAACAACTGTAAACCGACTTTTGCCCACTCCTGTATATTACTCCGACATAAAAAAGAATGAAATCTTGCCATTTGTGATAACATCGATGGACCTAGAGTGTATTACGCTAAGTGAAATAAATCAGACAGAGAAAGATAAATACTGTAATGTAGGGAATGCTATAAGGTTAAGGCTCAGACTGGCCTGTTGGCAAAGCCACAAACAAGTCCCAGCTTAGAGGGCACAGCCCTCTTAGCATAATTAATCTTGACCTTATGATGCTCTCTAGTTCCTTCCTAGGTAGCTAATGGGCTGTTGGAGGTGCAGCAAGTGCTGCCAAAACAAGTGAAATTCACAAGAACATTATAACTATGGTGACCACTACCTTGTTTACCTCTGGCTATAAAATAGAGGCTCAGCTTGCCGTCTGGATCTCTCTCTGTGGCCTCAGCCAGGCACAGGAGATCCACCTAGACCCAGTTTATTCTCTTTGTCTGTCTTTTCTTTAATCCTTTGCTGCCCCGCCCCCTAAGGCTCACTGAACCATTGGCTGTGCTGGCACAGCACACTGTATGATTTCATTTATATGTGGAATCTAAAAAACTAAACAAATGAACAACCAAAACAAAACAGAAACAAACTCAGATCCAGAGAACAAACTGATGGTTACCAATGAAAGGGTTGGGGGATGGACAAAAAAGGTGAAGGAGACTAAGAAGTATAAACTACCAGTTATAAAACAAGTCACACGAATGCAATATACAGCATAGGGGATATATAACTCAAACTAATATTACATTATATGTCAATTATAATTTTTAAAAAATTAAAGTAGATTCTCAATAAATATTTGATAAATTTTTAAAAAATGAATAAATGAATTCTACAAAAAGTGAAATAGATATGTTCATTATCTTGATCCTGGTGATGATTTCATGTGTGTGTACTAATGCCAAAATCTATCAAACTGTATACTTTAAATATGAACAATTTCTTGTACATCAACTATACCTGTTTTTATAAAGGTACTATTTTAAATAGCTTGAAAAAATGAAATAGGTATAAATCTACCAAGACATGTATAAAACACATGTATGTTGAAAGTGACAAAACACTAAAGAAGGAAATTAAAGAACTAAATAGAGAGACATACCACAGTCATGAATGGAAGACTCAATATTAATATTAAGATGCCAATTTTTCCCAAGTTGATCTATAAATTTAATGCAATTCAATGAAAACCCCAGTAGTAGGTTTAAATATATATATAGCTACATATTAGTATATGTATAATATGTATGTGTATATAGACATATACACACACATAAGGATACATATATAGAGAAAAAGAGAATGATAATGCAAATGTTAACATTTGAACCATTCTTAAAAGTTTCCTGTAATTGAGATTTCAAAATAAAAAAGGTTCCTAAGAGGGTTTGTACTTTATTGTTTTGTCATCTATTTCTTCTTTTAGATATTGCACATTTTGTGAATACATTGCATATGATTAAATACTCTACACCACTTTTTATTAAAACCATGTCATAGTCTATAATGGATGGATGGTTCAAAGTTTATTGAACTATCAGCTATTGCTAGACATCTACATTTGCTTCTCCCTGCATTTAATCCTTTACCTCATATTCTTGCTACCTTCCGAATGACTCAGACTCCTCCCACACTTCCACCCTGGGACTGAGTAAAGCTATTCATTCCTGGGCCGTTAATAATACTGGGGAGAGAGTGTGCCTAGGCCAGGGGTCCTCTATCTGCTGTATGAAGTCCACAGATGGATTTTGTTTGGCCTGCATGGTGTTTTTAAGTATTTGAATTTATTGTCAACATTAATGAGAAGATTTCACTTGAAAGTGGATTTTTGACTTCTCTTGAACATCAGCTCTGGCAACAATGGACCCACATTCAGATATGGCTGTCATGGCTGAGGTTGAGCTGCTCTCTAGACTTAAGGAGTAGGTTCTCTGTCAGCCCAGTTGACTTTAGTTACTTGTCTGCTCGCTTCTGCTTGCACTCAGCCTCACTGGGGGTTCTTAAGACCCAGATTTGAGAACACCCTCATTCAAAACAAGAGCTGCATCGGACAAGAGCTGCGTGGGGCTTCTTTTGGAAGTCAATGTAGTTGACAAGAAAGCTCTGAGCTTAAATCAGGAGAGATAACTATATTCGACTGGGCTGGACCTGGCTCTAGTTAAATGATCATGTAATTTTTTTTTTTCGTTAAGCCATTTGCAAGTATTTATTTAGGTAAGAGATCATAGACCATGTAATTAAATACCCATCTGTTAAGTGACCTATATGGCTAGTTCTTAACTGAAGGATGGGAGGGAAGGTCAAAATGATAGGGTGCAGTTAAAGATGGATCTAACTTGATAAAACTCCCTAAGTGATTTGATATCCACTTCCTTGAGAATGGCTAGCTTACCTGTCAAAGATCATCGAATCTAAATAATAATTATTACATGAGGTTAAGAGCTCAGGCTCTGGATTTGAATCCCAGCTCTATCATTTACTTGCTGCATGATCTTGGGCAAGTGACTTTACCTCTCTGAGCCTCGTTTCTCATGTAGGACCTGAAAAGTAGGAAAACAAGATTTCCCTCTTCAAACCCCACTTTAATCTGAGATTAAGTTAGGATGTTCTGTCATAAGGTAAGGACCCTGTATAAATGTTGATTACTTTTACTATCCACTTCCCAAGGTGGTTGTATTAAATGAGATGACGAACCAGGTATATAGTCAGTGTTTCAGAAATGGTTATTTATTATTATTTTCACAGAAAGTCTAGAGGGATACATTAATTTGTCATTGCCAACGGGGGGAAAAGAGAACTTGGTGATGATTTGACTGGGCTTGGTTGCAATAAAGGCAAACTTCTCACATAGGTTTGAGTCTGAAGTCTGGAAACTGGGAAGATGAGGAATGGGAGACAGGAGGAAAATATGGATTCCCTGTGAAGTGATAGGTCTAAACCTGAAGTAGAAATCTGAGATGCCTTTTGGGTAGAGACCTGGAAGACAGAACTAAGAGCTCTCAATGCAAAAATAAAAGAAGAGTTCTCAATGCAGAGGGAAAAAAAGGAAGCATTTGTTTTCATTGTTGTTTTCCTTTTTGTGGAAATAAAATACTAGGACCTTAAACAATGAAGGCAGGAATCATATCTGATTAATCTTTGAGTTCCCTCCGCATAGGGCTGGCACTGAGTAGGAGCCACCAGTTTTCTTTGTGACTTAGTAGAAATTTCTTTCCTCTGTCTGAGCCTTAATTTCCTTATCTGAGAAATAAGAAAAAGCATACCTACTTCTGAGACTGTTTTAAGAATTCAGAAATCATGGTTTGGAAATTGCCTGGCTAGAAGTAAATGGTGCCTGGTGTGACAACTCACAATACATCCACCAGAATGGAAAAAAAATTTTTTAGGATGGAAATATTAAATGTATGCACAATTGGGTGATAGTGTAAGTTAATATAGTTTGACAGTATCCACTAAAGCTAAACACATACCTACCTTATGACCAGCAATCTTGAATATATTCCCATATGTTCATCAAAGAAATGTACTAGAATATTTATAGCACCAGGATAACTCCAAACGGGAACCTATTCCATTTTAGGCGTATTTTGTATGGAAACCAGACATAAATGAAAATGAAAGAACTATTCCTATACACAATATGAATTTTGGAAACATAATAGTAAGTAAAGGAAGCCAGATATACAATACACACTATACAGGCCTATAGGAAGTTCAAAACAGACCCAATTAATCCATGCCGTTAGAAATCAGCTAAGTGGTAACTTTCAGAGGAGATGGGTGGCAGAAAGAGCATGTGCAGGAATTCTGGGGGCTGCTAATGTTTGGTGTCTTGACCTGAGTACTGATTGTACAGGTGTATTCACCTTGTGTGAATCATTGAACTATAAACTACAAATTGTACATGTCTCTATTTATACTTCAGTACGGTTTACAGGTACACCTCATCTTTATTGTGCTTTGTTTTACTGTGTCTCACAGATATTGCTTTTTTTTTTTTTTGAGGTCACACTATTTATTCCCCACACATTACTCTTGTCACCATGGCTAGCACTCAAGAGTGGGGGCCACCTTGCCATCCAAGTGATGACTGCAGCGGTGGGTGGTGGCCCTTCTTCCTACAAGTTCCCTATGACACGCGGCACTGGGTCAACTTTGCAGACCAGCGGGGAGCCTCCCACACTGCTGCCAGCACAGGGTCTCAGCAGATTCACCCGGAGACCCCGCCTAAGCAGGGAATGCAGGGGTGTCCAAGGTGGCCTTGCGCCTTAGGCAGGCGACCCATCCCTGGCTTGTGTGTTTGCCCTCCCTGGAGGCAGCTCTGGCCTGCTTGGCAATTGCAGGCTGAGGAGGGGGACACCAAGGGCCCCAGAACAGGAGGGGGAGCCCGCTGGGAGTCCATTGGCCGGAACACACAGCAGGTTGGGACAGGTATTCCTTTTTTAAGTTGTGGCAACCTTTCCTGGAGCAAGTCAATCAGCACCATTTCTCCAACAGCATTTGCTCACTTGTGTCTCTGTCTCATTTTGGTAATTCTCTCGATAGTTCAAACTTTTTCATTATTATTATATTTATGGTAATCTGTAATCGGTGATTTTTGACATTAGTATTGTCATTGTTTTTGAGGCACCATAAACTGCGCCCATATTGATGGTGAACTTAAGTAATAAATGTGTGTGTTCTGATAAATGTTGTGTATGTTCTGATTGCTTCACCGACCAGCTGTTCCCCAACCTCTCTCTCTGTCCTTGAACCTCCCCGTTCCCGGATACAACAATATTAAAATTAGGTCAATTAATAACTGTACAATAGCTTCTAAATGTATGAGTGAAAGGAAAAGTTGCATTCTACCGCTGGTGAAGATGAAGTGAAAATTGTTGAAATGACAACAAAGGATTTAGAATATTATATAAATTTAGTTGATCAAACAGTGACAGGATTTGAGAGGATTGACTCCAATTTTGAAAGTCCTACTGTGGGTAAAATACTATTACACAATATGGCATGTTACAGAGACATCATCTGTGAAGAGTCAATTGATGTGGCAAACTGCATTGTTGTCTTATTTTAAGAAATTGCCGCAGCTACCCCAACCTTCAGCAACCAACACCCTGATCAGTATCAGCCTTTAACATGGAGGCAAGACCTCCACCAGCAAAGAGATTAGGACTCGAGGAAGGCTCAGATGATGATTAGCATTTTTAGTAATATTGTTTTAATTATGTATGTACATTTCTTAGACATAATGCTATTGGACACTTAGACTACAGTATAGTTAAATGTAACTTTTATAGGCACTGGGAAACCAAAAAAAAATCATGTCACTTGCTTTATTTCGATATTTGCTTTATTGTGGTGGTCTAGAACCAAACCCACAGTGTCTCGCAGGTATACCTGGACTTAATAACTGTAGCTGGTGTGGCGGCGACAGTGTATCCCTGGAACCAGGAGCACTGGCTTTGGGGACAGACAGATTTGGGGCCCCATGATCTGGCCTTTGTGACTGGCAAGTGGCTTCAGGGCTCTAAGTCTGTTTCCTTCTTTGTAAAACAGAAAAAAATGTCAAGATTCAATTAGTTGATGCTCAGAATGTAACCGGAAAATCAATGGGTTCTGCCTGTCACTACTGGAGCCAATTAAGCAGAGACAGGGTTGAATCATATATGAGTGTTTATTCCAATCCTGCCGGCAGTGTGGGAGAGCAGCAGGTCATCCACAGAAATCTGCTCTGCAGCCCTCCGCGCCCCCCACCCCCGCCCCCATAAACCAATTGCTTATATGGGGTAGGACAAGGATTACATGGGGAAGTAGGGATTACAGGCATGGGGAAGTGGGCTATGCAGGCTGGGGTGGGACTCCATTGTTTGGGCAACAAGGCTGTTAATCTCTCCATGATAATATATTGGCCGTTCTTGAATGAGAATGGCTCCAAGGTTGATTCCCAGGTCCAAGGTTGACTCCCAGGTCCCGGGGGGTGTACAACTCCTAGCCAGGTCAGAATGTCCTTTTTTTAAACACAAGGCATTCGTGGTTAACAGAGCGTGATAATATTTCCCATATCCATAGCTAGTCCCCAATACTCTATTTTGTGCCCTAACAATAAGACTTAAGTACAGGGCCTAGCATAGGGCTGCAGTTCCCAAGGTAAAGAACAAAACTCGACCCAGTACATTTGTTTATCTAATTGGCTTTATTAGCGATTTGTGAATTGGGCAGCATCCCACCTAGCAACTAGAAGGGCACTCAGGTGAGGTGTAAGGTTTTAATAATGGAAGGTTTTAATAGGCAGAGAGAGGGTGGGACTAAGAAGTTAAAAGAGCAGACTCTTCCAGGCCAGGATACCTTCCCGTTTGGAGGTGGGCAGGGGGTCTTAGGGAGATACCTCCGTAGTGTGGATCAGGAAACTCCTGGGCGGGTCTAGCAAAAAAACGACTCCATTTTGGATCTTTCCTTCCCTCCCTCCCTCCCTCCCTCCCTCCCTCCCTCCCTCCCTCCCTCCCTCCCTCCCTCCCTCCCTCCCTCCCTCCTTCCTTCCTTCCTTCCTTCCTTCCTTCCTTCCTTCCTTCCTTCCTTTCCTTCCTTCCTTCCCACCGCTGCCTCGCCTTCCCCAGCCCTCACGCGCCTGGGGCACACTCGCCTGGGGCACACTCGATTCACTGCTAACGATAAGCAGGGTCTGCGCCCCCGGGTCACACGCAGGGCGAGCCAGGCCTACTCGCCCCTCCGCGGACAATCCTCCGGAATCCTCGGGCGCAGCCCACGTGGAGCTCCCCAGAAAGAAGCCCCGCCTCCAAAACAGAGCGAAGAGACTAGGCCACCAAACCCCCCGGGGCAGATTTCTGACAAGCTCTTCAACCCCAAGAGCGACAGGGGGTGTCCTAACCGGTTTGGCTCAGTGCATGGAACATCGGCCTGCAGACTCAAGGGTCTCAGGTTCGATTCCGGTCAAGAGCTTGTACCTTGGTTGCGGGCACATCCCCAGTAGGGAGTGTGCAGGAGGCAGCTGATGTTTCTAGCTCTCTATCCTTCTCCCTTCCTCTCTATAAAAAATCAATAAAATATATTAAAAAAAAAAAAAGAGCGACAGGGACGCCCGCCAGGTGGCGCTATGCAGGCTGCTGCGCACGCGCACCGCCTGCCCGAGGCTCGGAGAGCGCCCGGCGCGCCTGGGGGCGGAGCCCAGGGCCACGCCCTCCTTTCCCTCCGTCCAACCCCGCCCGACGGCGTCTTAAACTACGTTTCCCACCATCTACCTAGGCCCGCCCCTTCCGGTGGCGGCAGCGGAAGCGGTGACTGGGTCAGGCCGGACCACACTCCGGCGGGCTTGGTCACTATGGAGGAGATCGGCATCCTGGTGGAGAAAGCTCAGGTCCGGTGGGGGCTGGCTCGCGGGGACGGGGCGACACTGATCTGAGCGAGGTGCCGAGTGGCTGCAGGGATCCAGCCCGGGTCGGGGTGATTTCGGAGCCCTCAGGGGCAAGTTTTGTGCCGTTCCGAGGCCTGGGCGGCCCAGCGATGTTAGGAGGGGAGGAAGGCTCGGACAGCGGGGCCAGGGGGATGAGTGATGGAGAGATCTAGCTGGCAGTGCCTAGTGGCCTCCGGGGCCCGGCGGGGCTGGAGATGGGTCAGGTGGTGAGTGCTGTGTGGGACTCGGCTGTGGGGCTGAATGGTGCCGGAGGCTGGACTGGGTGCTGACTGACGGTCGGGCTTGACTGGCGGTGGAGGGCCAATGAATAACTGTGGTCTGGCCCACGGACATTGGGGGCCTACCGGGCGAGCTGGATGACAGGAGAGCCTAATTATTGTGAGTTGGGGTTCTGTGACATGAGGGATCTTTTGGGGGTAACGGTAATTCCAGAACTATTTGAAGGCACGGTGACTTAGCCTGTGTGAGAGCCATGTGACCTTAGGAACCTGTTGAGGGGGGGCTGGAGGGCATTGGAGTCTGATAAGGAGTTGGTGAGACATTTAGGCCCTAGTTGGGTGACACTGGGGACATGTTACAAGTGGCATACGGTAGCAAAATATCTGTGTGGAAGGCTCGTTGACGTAAGGGTCCTACAAAGGGGCTGGAAGTTTCCAGGGTCTATTTAGCGGGGCTGAATGATGTCAGGAGCCTGCTAGGGAATGAGAGACTTCATGGTTAAATCAGATTTTTTTTTCATGCGGGGACTCTTCTTCCAACCTGTGTTTCCCACCGTGTTCTAGGATGAGATCCCAGCACTGTCAGTGACCCGGCCCCAGACTGGCCTGTCCTTCCTGGGGCCTGAGCCTGAGGACCTGGAGGACCTGTACAGCCGCTACAAGGTACATTCAACCCCAACCCAGGCCCTGCACCGGGCCCAATGTCCCATACTCCCGCCACCTTCTACTACTCCCTGGCTTAGCAAGGCCTAGAGCCATCCCCTCCCCTCCTCTCCCCTTTCTGCTCACAGAAGCTGCAACAAGAGCTGGAGTTCCTGGAAGTGCAGGAAGAGTACATCAAGGACGAGCAAAAGAACCTGAAGAAGGAATTCCTCCATGCCCAGGAGGAGGTGAAGCGAATCCAGAGCATCCCACTGGTTATCGGGCAGTTTCTGGAGGCTGTGGATCAGAATACAGCCATCGTGGGCTCCACCACAGGTATGGGAGGGTGGGGAGCACCTCATTCACTCACTGGCATGTGCCCAGAACTGTGCTAGCTAGGGTTGGACAACAGAAAACAAGGCAAGACAGTGTAATGGTGTTTTTCAGGGTATTTTGTTTGAGTCTGATGCAAAAATGGAACTAGCTTTTACATTCTTTCCCTCTGTTTGTATATATGTAATTTATATAGTAAAAGTCTGACCAAATGGTATGTAGCCTTACAATGAGTGACCTACTCTAATTGCCTTTCCATCCTGTTCTAGTCTTTTATTTAAAACCATGTTCTGGTCATGACTCTCTAAATTGATTTCATGACCACTTCTGGGTTAGGACCTGCACTTTGAAACCATGGGTGAAATGTTAAGAGATTGGGTACTGGTAAGGACTCAGTATACAGTAGCTGCTGTTATTAACACAGGTCCAGGCCTTGCCTTGATAATGGTCATTGACTCTGTATCTTATCTGGCTTTCTTGCTTCTGGCCGCTGCTCCTCTGGACCAAGCCATGTTCTTATAAAGGTTGTAGGGAAAAGTGTGTGTTTGGGCCTGGAATTGGACTGATGGGCTGATAGTGAGGTAGTGACGGGAGGGAGAGATCCGTAATGTGTCTCTGACCTTTGGACATAGGGGGACAGTGAGGCTATCCCTGAAGTGGCAACATGGTCAGAGGAGTAGATTTAGGAGACAGTGAGTGCAGTCTAGGATATCACAGGGAGGGCCTGGGTGGCTACTGGACAGCCAGGCCTGAAGGTCAGGAGAGAGGTTGAGTCTGGAAAGAGATGTATACATCACCATCAATGTACAAAGTGGATTGGAGAGGTGAGATAAGTCAAGCTTGGGGCTCTTGCTGGTGACTAGGGACTGGGGGCCTGCCTGAGACAGATCCAGGAGAAGGACAGTTTTGGGGGGAGATGTGAACACATAGGGACACAGTAGGTGAGAGATATACAAAGGAAATCTCGGGTGGGGCGGAGCGGGGGAGGATTCCAGGAGGTTGCTGGTCACCGGGTCTGTGTGAACATGGGGAACAAACTACAGGAGGCAGGCTAGAGGTGGGGGAGCAGCCTGGGTATGAGTGAGAGATACTGGTGGCCTGGACAGCACAACTGTGAGGTCATGGGGAGAGGACAGTTCCGGCACTTCTCTTTTCCCTTCTCCCTTTCTGTCTTCTTCCCAAAGGCTCCAATTACTATGTGCGCATCCTGAGCACCATCGATCGGGAGCTGCTCAAGCCCAATGCCTCGGTGGCCCTCCACAAGCACAGCAACGCCCTGGTGGATGTGCTGCCCCCTGAAGCGGACAGCAGTATCATGATGCTCACTTCAGGTGGGGGGGGAGCCTGGGGCCAGGGAGGCTGAGAGGACCCTGGGCACCAGGCTGGGAGTCCCAGCTCTGCTCTCCCCCCAGACCAGAAGCCAGACGTGATGTACGCAGACATCGGGGGCATGGACATCCAGAAGCAGGAGGTGCGGGAGGCTGTGGAGCTCCCGCTTACACACTTTGAGCTCTACAAGCAGGTGAGGGACTGGAGGTGGCAGGGAAGGAAGAGGCCCTGCTGACTCTCATGTTAGTGACAGGATTCCCTGGCTCATCCTTCTTTCTCCACTTCTGCCTTTCAGATCGGTATCGATCCTCCCCGAGGCGTCCTTATGTACGGCCCACCCGGCTGCGGGAAGACCATGTTGGCAAAGGCCGTGGCTCATCATACCACTGGTGAGCTGCTAGTCCCTCCCAGAGCTCTGACCTTCTGGGCTTTTCCCATCTGTCTTTCTGCTCTCTCATCCTCCCCAGGAAATGGCACAGCACAGTGATTTAGAGCACACGTTATGGGGTCAAAGCCCCATTGTGCTTCTTAGTCATTGGCTGTGCAGCCTTGGACAGGTGACTTTACCACATGCCTCAATTTCCTCATCTAATAGAAAACTCCACAGCATTATTGTGAAAATTAATAAAATAAGTCAGTGTTTTATTATAGTGGGTTGTGACCCATTAGGAATTCCAATTCATGGGTTGTAACCAGCATTTTAAACAATGAAACAGAACAGAAGATATGAGTTTATCCCATACTAGTGGCCTGGTGCACGAAATTCGTAATCCCTCAGCCCGGCCTGCATCCTCTCCAATCTGGGACCCCTCAAGGGATGTCCGACTGCCGGTTAAGCCCCGATCCCATCTCGCAATGAACATCTATCTCGCAATCCAGGACCTCTGGCTCCTAACCACTCACCTGCCTGCCTGCCTGATCGCCCCTAACCACTCTGCCTGCCTGCCTGATCACCCCAACTACCCCCCACTTCTGGGCAGTCGGACACCCAACTATCTTCCCTGCTGGCCTGATCACCTCCAACTGCCCCTCCTGCCAGCCTGCTTGCCCCCAACTGCCCCCACTGCCCCCGCCCCCACCAGCCTGATCGCCCCTAACAGCCTCTGCCTCAGCCCCACCACCATGGCTTTGTCCAGAAGGACGTCTGGAAGGTCTCCTGGTCTAATTAGCATATTACTCTTTTATTAGTATAGATAGGAAGATGTCATACTGTTTTGAGAAACTTGTTTCACACACACGTGCACACACACACATATATAGGGTGTCCCCCAAAAATGTATGCATAGTCTAAATGATTATAAAGTCAGTGTTTATTAACATACAGTCATTTACAAAATTGAAAAGAATCTATAGAAATGCATACTTTTTTTTGGTCAATGTCCTGTTTTCAAACTGATGACCATTCTGGTCCAGGCACTGCTGATAATATGAACATCAAGAATCATTTCATTCAATATTTGTTCGCCCGCAGTTTGTTGACAGTTGCTGGTTTTGTACCATAAATTTTATCTTTTATGTATCCCCATTAAAAAAAAAACAAAAAACAAAAAAACAGTATAGTGGCACCTTAGGATAAATTTTCTTTGTTCAAAGCTTAGTTTGGCTTCACCCATTATTTCAAATCAGTTAAACCTGAAAAGGAGTGAAAATTAAATGAGTTGTCAGCTGCTAAAGTGTGTATAAATTTTTTTGGACACCGTATATATTGTGGTTGTTTACAAATGTATTCCTGTAGGTTCCAGGCAGAATGTCTGGAAATCAATGTATTGCTATTTATAAAGCCTAAAGACAGGGCTCAGTACATCTTAAAATCTTCATACATGTGAGGCAGGGAGCAGTAGAGAGCAGTGGTTTAGCAGTGGGTTTTTTGGACCAGACTGCTGGGTTTGAAATCTGGCTTCCCTACAGCTACTTATGTAAGTTAGTTTATGTAACTACTCAGTAGGCTAACCTCTCTGTGACTTCCGTTTCCTATTTTCCTGGGTGGTTCAGAGGATGAGGTCAATATAAAGCTTCTAGAAGCTTACCTGGCATATAGTAAGTAGGCAGTGAATATTAGCCATTGTCAAGATTGTTCATTTGCTTAGCAGTTCATTTGACTTCTGCTCTCCAATGCCCTGTGCTGGGATACGACAGTGAGTCAAACTTGTCCCTGCCTTAGAGAAGCTCCCAGCCTTGCTGGAGAAAAAGAACTAAACACTTATAACTTAGTCATTTAGTTAATATTTACTGAGCACCTAATATGTGCTAAGCTGAGTTGTAGGTGCTGGAAACATGGCAGTGAACAGAGTAGAGTCTCCATTCCTCATGGTCATGGAGGTGGTATCTTAGTTGGGGAAGCTCTTGAACAAATAAGTGAATAGATTATGTCACGTGGTGCTAAATTCATGAAGAGAACAGCTAACAGAATAAGGGACAGAGAATAATAGAGGCTGCAACTTCACATGTTAAACTTTAAGAAACAAATTAAAAACGAGGGGCCCAGAACAAACCTGTTTTCAACCCCATTGCTAGTTGTCGATTATGTCAGAAGGTGTGCCTGTGGGCCCTTATTGCAAAGGGGAAGTCGGAGCCCATGGTGAGGTAGTATGATTCCTTTGTGTATGGCAGATTGTTTTCTTACTGATTTTTCAACTGCTCTAGAAATCAGATTTTTTTTCCTTTTTTTTTAAAAAATATATTTTATTGATTTTTTACAGAGAGGAAGGGAGAGTGATAGAGTTAGAAACATCAATGGGAGAGAAACATCGATCAGCTGCCTCCAGCACACCTCCTACAGGGGATGTGCCCGCAACCCAGGTACATGCCCTTGACTGGAATCGAACCTGGGACCTTTCAGTCTGCAGGCCAAAGCTCTATCCACTGAGCTAAACCGTTTAGGGCTCAGATTTTTTTTTCTGTATCTTGGTCCATGCATGTCTCGAGCTCTTCTCCACAGATATGTTAAGGCACAGATGCATTTGTTTTTTGTTTGATTTTATAATGTCCTGATAGTTAAAAGTTGGACAAAAAAAACAGCACATCTGTGCACAGGGTTCATGACTTGTGCTGCTGGGTTGTTATGGGATGCAAGCAGATGGCTGGTCCTTGACGCTGGATCTGGGACCCAGTCCAGGGTGTAAGAGAATAACCTGGCTACTTGGAGTGGGCATCCAAAGGAGGGGCTGCCCTCAGGAAATCCCCAATTCAGTTAAAGCAGAATGGCCCTACAGGAAGCCCATCCGCATCTAACCGTTGTCATCTTACTGTCAGCTGCATTTATCCGGGTCGTGGGCTCGGAGTTTGTACAGAAGTACCTGGGTGAGGGCCCCCGCATGGTCCGGGATGTGTTCCGCCTGGCCAAGGAGAATGCACCCGCCATCATCTTCATAGATGAGATCGATGCCATCGCCACCAAAAGATTTGATGCCCAGACAGGGGGTGAGTGTTACCCAAATAGGGTCCGGGGTCTTGGACAGGCCTGTCGTACATAATGCCCTGGACTAACTGTGTTTGCATACTCCAGCTGACAGGGAGGTTCAGAGAATCCTGCTGGAGCTGCTAAATCAAATGGATGGATTCGACCAGAACGTCAATGTCAAGGTTCGGGGTTTGGGATGGACAAGGGGAGGTGTGGTATGAGAATTGGGAAGGTAGGGCTGGCATGTGAGGGGGCAGTTTTGGTGGGAAGGAGGGTGTAGTGGGGAGAGAGGTCTGAGCCAGCCTGTTTCCAATGCCAGGTAATCATGGCAACGAACAGAGCAGACACCCTGGATCCTGCCCTGCTGCGGCCAGGACGCCTTGACCGTAAAATCGAATTCCCCCTCCCTGACCGCCGCCAGAAGAGATTGATTTTCTCCACTATCACCAGCAAGATGAATCTCTCTGAGGAGGTTGACTTGGAAGATTGTATCCTGCTCTGGAAGGGAGGGGAGGGCCACAGTTGGGAATGGGAATTGGATCTTCACCTCCACCCCTGCCTTCACCATGACCCAGATTATATGGGGGCGGGGGGGGACTAAAGTCCTCGAAGGGGTGGTGGTGACAGACAGCCCCAGGATGACTTCCTGCTCCAGGCATTCGCCCCATCATGCAGGGAATGGTTTCCTTAACTCACCCGCTGCAGATGTGGCCAGGCCAGATAAGATTTCAGGAGCTGATATCAATTCTATCTGTCAGGAGGTGAGTGATGGTTTTTCTCTGGATCCAGGCGTCCTGGCCGCAGAGGGGGTGAAGATCCTTCCTCTTTCTGATCACTCCATTGCAATCCTGTCCCTCGTTGCCTCCCTGGGGTAGTGGGCCCTGCTGTCTCTTCCTCCACCATCACTGGGGTGGGGGGTGCGGGGAGTACATTTTAACTCTCGTCCCTTACAGAGTGGAATGCTAGCTGTCCGAGAGAACCGTTACATTGTTCTGGCGAAGGACTTCGAGAAAGCATACAAGACAGTCATCAAGAAAGATGAGCAGGAGCATGAGTTTTACAAGTGACCCCTCCCCTAACCACAGGACCCAGGGACTTCCCTCACCTCCCCAACCTCTGTCCCCAGACCAGTTCTCCTTTCTCTTTACCCAGGGTTGATTTATTCAATAAATACACAAGTTGAGTCAATCTAGTTTCTTCTTAGAAGTTTAACTCCTTTAGTATCCTGGACCTTGAATAGGATCCTCTGTGCCCCTCCTGTTCTTCTGACAGATGAGTGGGTGAGGTACATGGCCTGGGCTACAGCTTAAGAAGCAAAGAACTCAAAATGACTTCAGAAACTTGGGGAAAGGGAAGGAAAGTGAACTTCAGATCACAGCCTTGACCACAAAGTAAAGCCCCGTACATCTTCCACCCCCATTTCCTACAGGTAGAAGACCCTTTGAGTCTTTGGTGAGCCCTGCCTTCCTCACATTCAGGAAATACCAATGAAAGAGACAAACCCACAGAGTCTCCCTGAGCAGGGATGGGAGGATATAAGAGGGCAGGTTGATTGCCCAGGATCTGTGACTATCTCTGGTTCTTCTCCATATTGTCTTGTCAGGGTGTAGATGCATTTGGTTGGACCAATTCCCACTCTTGAGGTCTCTGTTCAGATACCTCTCCCTCTGGGCAGCCTTCCCTGGTGCCCCAATTTGGGAAGGAGCCCTTCCTGTGTACATCCCTGGCACCATGCAAGTACTCTGCTTGGCTAGACTTTCTCATGTGCTTGCCTGTCCCCCAGACTGAAAGCCTGTATAGGAGTCGGGGATTATAGCTTGACCACACAACAATTCCAGTCTCAGTCAGCACTTACACATGGTAGACATTCAGTTGATTGAACAAATATATGAATGTCACTGTATACTTAGGAGCAAGACGGGAAGGTGTATGGGGAATCATGAATCATTGAAGGACAGGTGATTCCTCCATTAATGGGCAGAGCAGAGAAAATTCTCCCTCCTTCCTGAAACCTCACTAAAAGGAGACACAAGGACACAGCAGAGAGGAGATGGTAGCAGTGCAGTTTTGGAAAGAGGCAGATCTGGGGAGGCATGAACCTGAACTAAAGGGAAGCACAGAAACGGATTCCCATTTCAGAAATCAGAGGTGCCAGGTTCTGAAGGGGGCTGGAAACAGGACTTACCTGACAGGTTATATAAGAACCTGAATTCATACATCCAGTGTGATTAGAACCTGGTGTGTACTAAGTAAACAAGCTGTGTGATTCCAGGCCCATGACCCTTCTCCAGCCAGGCTGAAGACCTCAGGTTTATTCGGAAAAGGCTGACGCAGTGATCTCTGGGCCAGTGGGCCTGGAGCATGGATGAGAGGGGGTTCCATGCTCAAGACAGGATTAAGTGAGAGCCCAGGCAGGCAACTGAAAGCTCTTCTGAGGAAATGGCAGCATGAGAGGAAAGTGAGCTAGTAAGACATCTTTCACAGTCGCCATTAATACCTAAAACTGATGAGTTCACAAAAGCATATAATTTAGCAACACGGAACTAAATTTCCAAAGAAAGAGGATGGGAAGTCATCGCCTCTTGGAAGCAGGGAAATAAGGGGTGAGGGTGCCATGGGAATGCGTTCTGTTTGTTTCGTTCTATACTTTCTACAATATTTGACCTTTTTATTTTTTTAATATATTTTTATTGATTTCAGAGAGGAAGGGAGAGAGAGAGAGAAACATCAATGATGAGAAAGAATCATTGACTGGCTAGCTCCTGCAACTCCGGAATGTGCCCTGACCAGAATTGAACCCTGACCTTGTTCATAGATCAACACTCAACCACTGAGCCGTGCCGACCCGGCAATATTTGACCTTTTAAATGAGGCACTTAAAAATCACAGAAAAAAAGAAAAGGATCTTACAAGCCAGTAGATACTTGGAAGGAGAAAGATAAAAGAGAGAAACTGGCCAAGTTACAAAACACCCTAACAGGGAAGGGTAGAGATTGGGCAAAGCTCATGCTGTGTACCAGAGCTGGGACTACCTCTGGGAAAGAAACTGACAAAACCCGCCGCCCAGCTCCTGCACGCACGGCCTCAGGGCTGCACCCACAGATGCATTCGGCGGCCCAGCACTGTGGCAGTCGCCCAGACCGCACCCGGGTGTGAGCTCCCCTCGGCTTACCCAGCGCCTCGCGGGACCCTCTGTCGCCTTCCAGTCCGCGCGTCTGGGCCTGCGCCAGTGCATTCCGTGCCCAAGCCCACCGGCTCCCGGCTGTGGACTACATTTCCCAGAACCCCCAAGGGAGGGGTTAGCTGAGACTCACGGCCCCCTGTGGTGCGTTCTAAGTGATTCAGGCACCGCGGGAGAAACTTGTCTGTCGCAGCCGGAGGAGTCGGCGGGGAGGGCCTCCTTGGAGTAGGAGTGGGATTGGGGCTGCAGCCCAAAGTAAGGAGTCTGGGGTGCGGATGGGGCGCATCATGCCAGGAGCCTCTGGCCTGTGAGTGCGTGAGGAGGGGAACTCTAAGATTGAGTGGGACACGTGGTGTGTGCGCGCGGTGCCTGCCCGTCAGGACCAGGTTGGGCTTCCGTGACCGTGCGTGTGATTGTGAGGCTGACCCGGTGCTTACCCCGCCCTCTCCTCACAGCCCACGGAAGAGTGTCCCCAGAGAGGAAAGTCAGATACCGCATCGAGCCCTGAGATGAGGGTTCCCAGCTACCAGGCACAGTCCTGGACTTGGGATGGGACTTGGGAAGCTAGACGTGTCCCTAAGACTGACTTCTGGGCCGAATGAGGGGAGGGTCCCTACTTGGAGGCCACGTGGATGCTACATTTTTCAGAACCACAGCATTTCCGTACCTCCAACCCGAGGATTCTCCTGTAAATTCAGACAGATTCCAGCCTGCCTCTCCCATCTCGTTACATGTGTGAGATTAGAGCGGATGTGGCCTGGAGGAGATTTTCTCCGTCTCGCTGTGGTGTCTCATGAGTTCCTTCTAACCCAGTCCTGCAATCCCCCAAACAAGCCTCCTGAGGAAGAGGGAGTTGTTGCTCATCCGAAAGTCCAGATCCGGTGAGTTGGTATTTCCTCTTTGTTCGCACCTGCATTTTTGTTTTTAGAAAATGGAAACATTGCGCCAGGCTGGTGTGGCTCAATGGTTGCGCATCGACCTATGAAGCAGGAGGTCAGGGTTCAATTCCCAGACAGGGCACATGCGCAGGATGCGGCTGGATCCCCAGTGGGGGGCGTGTAGGAGGCAGCTGACTTATGATTCTCTCTCATCATGGATGTTTCTCTCATTCTCTCCCTCTCCCTTTGTCTCTGAAATCAATAAAAATATATTTTAAAAAAGGAAATGGAAACATTGCTTTTATTTTCCTGAAATGTCCAGTGGCCTATCCTAGGCCTTTTTTTCCCCCAGTGGCTGATGGCCATGTAGATCCTCTCCTCATTGGCCTTCACATGCTCCCTCCTCATTTTTCAATTCGTTCCTCTACACTCACTTTTGTTGTTGTTGATATTGTTGTGTTAATCCTCACCTGAGGATATTTTTTCCATTGATTTTTAGAGAGAGTGGAAGAGAGGGGGAGAGACAGAGAGAGAGAAACATTGATGTGCAAGGGACACATCGATTTGTTGCCTCCAGCATGTGCCCTATCCAGGGCCAGGGAACCAGCCTGCAACCGAGGTACGTGCCCTTGACCAGATGCACTCACTTTTTTAAAACAGTAAGAAATGCTTATTCTAGAGCCTAAAGGTAAAGATTTGTTTTATCGAGATTAGTGTGGAATCACATCGTTGACCCCCAAAAACTCAGTTTAAAAGTAAGGCAAGATCAGCCCTACTTGGATTGGCTCAGTGGATAGAGCGTTGGCCTGCAGACCAAAGGGTCCCAGGTTCGATTCTGGTCAAGGGCACATACCTTGGTTGCGGGCTCCTCCCTGGCCCAAGTCTGAGCTCATGCAGGAGGCAACTAATCGATGTGTTTCTCTCATATCAATATTTCTCTTTCCCTCTCTCTTCCACTCTCGGGTGAAGATTTAAAAAAAAAAAAAAGTAAGCAAGATCAAAGGTGGTTTAACTAGTGTCAGTAAGTGACATGAACATCTGCTTTTTAAGGCTTTGGGGAGCAGGAATGTGATTGGAAGTCTGAGCATGGAAATCTGTGTCATCATGGGCAGGGGTTTTTCTAAGGAATCAATGGGTTGAGATTTATTTCTGTTTATAAAGAGTTTGTCATTAAAAAAGTACACGTGCCCTGGCCGCTGGCTCAGTTGGTTGGAGCATGGTTCCATACACCAAAAAGTTTGTGGGTTCGATTTTTTTATATGTTTTTATTGATTTCAGAGAGAAAGAGGGAGAGAGAGATAGAAATATGAATGATGAGAGAGAATCATTAATTGGCTGCCTCCTGCACGCCCCCTAATGGGCATGGAGCCCAAAACCCAGGCATGTGCCCTGACTGGGAATTGAACCCTGACCTCCTGCTTCATAGGTTGACGCTCAACCACTGAGTCACACTGGCCAGGTGTGGGTTCAATTCTTGGTCATGGTGCATACCTAGGTTGCAGGTTCAATCCCTGGTCTAGGCACCTTTGGGAGGCAACCGATCAATGTTTCTTTCTCACATCGATATTTCTCTCTCTCTTTCTCTCTCTCTCTCAAATCAGTAAACATATCCTCGGTGAGAACATTTTTTAAAAAGTACACGTGAGTAAAGTAATATTGTATAGTTAAGAGTATGGAATTAATGCTCTTTTTTTTTTCCAAAAAGAATCATTTATTTAGTTATATTACATGAAGGACTTATGAAGAAAGTTAAAATAGCCCCAGCATCAGTATTAATATTTAGGGAAGGTTGATTTTAGCAAAATTTTTCTTTGCACCTGTTTGTGTGTGTGTGTTTCTGCAGAATAGAAATTGTATTCATTGAACATTCAAAGGACACAGAGACTCTGCCCTGGCTAGTATGGCTCAGTTGGTTGAGCGTCGTCCTTTGCATCGGAAGGTCACAGGTTCGGTTCCCAGCCAGGGCACATGCTGGGTTGCGGGCTCAATCCCAGCAGGAGGCAGCCAATGGATGTATCTCTTTCACATCAACGTGTCTCTCTTTTTCTCTTTAAAATCAATAAAACAAACAAACAAAAACAAAGGACACAAAGACTCTCTATCTCTTGTTTAGAAAAACTGATTCTGTTTAACCATAGGTTTCTTATACTTTCACTAGAGGCCCAATGCACGAAATTCGTACAAGAGGCTCGGTCCTCACAGCCCTGGCTGCCTCGGCCCTCGCAGCCCCAGCTTTGTCTGGAAGGTCGTCTGGACGGTCGGTCATTCCTCTGTTCGGCCGTTCAGTCAATTTGCATATTACGCTTTTATTATTATAGATGAATATAGGAAAAGGAGGAAAGTGCTAGTGAACCCCTCTAGTTTGATTAACCTTCTAGGTAACACCTTTTAGGATTATATAAATCAATTAAGAGTAATTTTTATAGCACAATTTATCAAATAAAATAGGTCTTCAGATGCATGCATATAAGCATAACCAATGGATGCAAAACACTGGGGGTGAGAGCATGTATGGGAGTGGGGTAGGGAGGGGCAGTGGTAAGATATGTACACATATAATACCTTAATTTTAAAAATGGGGGGAAAATCTTGAGAGAAATAAAAATTGAAAATAAATAAATAAATAAATAAAGTAGGCCTTCAGGATTACCCATTTTTTAGATTTTAAGGTTGCTTTCATAGGACATAGCAATACCCTCTCCTGTCCAAGTATCTTTATATAGAGAGATTGATTTCAGAGAGGAAGGGAGAGGGAGAGAGAGATAGAAACATCAATGATGAGAGAGAATCATTAATTGGGTGCCTCCTGCACTCCCCCCTACTGGGGACCAAGCCCTCATCCTGGGCATGTGCCCTGACTGGAATCCAACCGTGGCCTTCTGGTTCATAGGTCGACACTCAGCCACTGAGTCACAGTGGCCGGGCCCAAGTATCTTTTAAAGCCCCATTATGCAAATAATATTTTGTAGGACAGATTTATAATAGTAGAAATCAAAATAAGATGGTAATAACTATAAATACTTATATAAACCTTTACATAGGACAGGATAATAAGATTGAAACTCTTATTAAAGTTCTCCATTTAATGTCTTATTAGGTTCTTTTGGTAAGTTTTATGTTGAATAGCTAGAGGCCAGGTGCATGAAATTTGTGCACGCGTAGGGTCCCTAGGCCTGGCTGGAGATCAGGGCCAAGCGGGGCCTTCTGGCTGCTGGCCGGGGCCTTCCTTTGTTCTGTCCACACTGCTCCCTGGTGGTCAGCACATGTCATAGCAAGCAATTGAACGCTCGGTCAAATTCCCGAGGGGACACTGCATATTAGCCTTTTACATATATAGATGGTATCTCCTCTTTGGTAGCTGTAGGAACAAGAGTAGACTTCTTAAAATATTTTAAATGTCACTATGAAAAAAAGAATGGGCATGAGACTCAAATTTTAGTACATTGGGAGAGCTGCTATGCAGGAAACACCCCTATGGAACAGTGGAACTTTGGTGCTCAATATGCCAAATTTGTGGGCTCACTGCTTGGTTAGGGCACATACAAGAATCAACTAATGGATGCTTGAAAAAGTGGAAAAACAAATTGATGTTTCTCTCTCTCTCTCTTCCTTTCTATCTCTCTTAAAAAAGAAGAAGAAGAAGAAAGGAACACCTGGGATTCCAGCAGCCTTCCATCTCACTCAGTCACAATCCCTGTTGGTTTTTACAGCCAGAACTTAACTTCTGGGGTGAGGGGCCTGGTGTGGGGGCTGGGACCCCTCACTCCTTAGGGTGGACCTCTGCAGCTGACAACCCCCTCCCAATTTTAATCTGACACACATGGATGTGGGACCAGCCCCTTCTGCACCTCTGTCCCTCTTACCAGTCTTTTTTTTTAAATATATTTTATTGATTTTTTTACAGAGAGGAAGGAGAGGGATAGAGAGTTAGAAACATCGATGAGAGAGAAACATCGATCAGCTGCCTCCTGCACACCTCCCACCGGGGATGTGCCCGCAACCAAGGTACATGCCCTTGACCGGAATTGAACCTGGGACCCTTGAGTCCGCAGGCCAACGCTCTATCCACTGAGCCAAACCAGTTAGGGCCCTCTTACCAGTCTTGATGTGGCTTGTTCTATATATCCTTAGTTGTAGGACTTCTGTTCAGATAGATTTCAGGTGGTTCTGAATGGTGGTTGTTCTGTAGTTTAGTTGTAGTTTTGATATGGTTGCAGGAGAATGAGAGTACTGCATTTACCTACACTACCATCGTGACTGGAAGCTCAGCCATCTGCCCTCTTGAAGACTCAGTTTTTCTGTACCATCAGAGACTTGGCCCATTCTTGTTATTTTGTTAAAAGAAAAATATTAATTTCATTGGGAAACTTTGACTTTATTAATTCCTCAACCCTTGGATAATTATGTTATCTCTTTATATACAGGATATTTTATATAGGCACTCTATTTTTGAAATACTAATTTCCTTACGTTTTCCTACATGACACAGGCTTGAACCCCAGTTTACTTGCTTGCTATGTTGCCTCATTACTAAAAGCAGTTTTCCCTCTTGAAAATACATTCAAAACAATGGGTCTCTCATTTCAGATGTCTGTGACATTCAGGGATGTGGCCATAGACCTCTCCCAGGAGGAATGGGAATGCCTGAACCCTGTTCAGAGGGCCTTGTACAGGGATGTGATGTTGGAGAACTACAGCAACTTGGTCTCATTGGGTAAGGATAAGTGTGCAACTAATTTACAATCTATTTTCTGGAATATTCGTTTTTTCCATTGTTGGATTTCAAAGCTGTGTTTAAGAAATCAATTGACTTTCTGCCCCCTATTTCAAAATAAATGGTTTGAATGCTGTTGGATTGAAAATGAATGCTTTCATTAAAAGCCTTCCTTTTCCCCATCTATCAGTGACCTTCACTCCTCCTTCTGGCCCTTCCTGCAACTACCAGTTTTTCTAAATTATTCCCAAATTGGTTTCTACAACATTTTCAGAAAAGCCAGCTTTCATTATATTTTTATATAATGTGTATGCTCAGAATTCCTGTAGCTGCTCTGTGTTAATGTCTGGACCACCAGCAAAGAAATAGCTAGTCTCTAGGGTTCTGTTTTTCTTTGATCATCAAAAGAGCCTCTACATTATATAGTGGTGGATTGAGTCATGATATTCATTTAAAATTTAATCAAATGCATCCCTAGAAAAGAAGTCCTAGAAAAGGGGTCTCTTTAACATACTTTGTTACAGTCTGTGAAGTTTCCTAAAACTCTTCCAAGTTCTTCCTCAGATATTCTTTCATTGGAAAAATGCAAAATTGATAGGATTCCATCTTGAATAGCCCTCAGACAATCGTCCACAGGTGTGGCAAGAATTTTTTCAACCGGGTGGGGCAATTGCTTCTGCCTGGAGACTAATTGTTATCCTCAATCTCTTAATGGGCCTCAGAAACTCTGCAATGTGGGGCAAGATGTTTTCCAATAGGGTGGGTGTCAACTGTCTTCCCCCCTGGCAAAGCCCTCTCAATAGCAAATGTCTGTCTCTATGCAGTCTCCACTTTCTGTTATAAGGGTTCTCTCCAGTGAGTCTTCAGTTGATTATTCAGGAAGTTTTTCTATATTTTAATTATAATTCCAGTTTGGTCCTGGGAGTGTATCTATTCAGCATCCACTTACACCACTGCCATTTTTAATCTCCTGGCCAATGTATTCATTGCGGGGGCTTCCAGCCAGAACCATCCAGAGACGCCAACTCCCCTGGATACCAGACTCACACAAAGTATATGATAAATGTTTCTTGCTTTAAACTGCCCTTTTTAGAGAAAACATTGCTGTTGTGCATATGACCACCAGATGGCGCCTGGATTCCAAGGATGGAAACGTAAAGGCTGCCATTATGCGAGGTAAATTCAACATATTGTAGTCCTGAAGGCAGCTGATCAATGATTCTCTTTCATCATTGATATCTATCTCTTTCTCCCTCCCCTTTCCTCTCTGAAATCAATAAAAATAATTTTTTTAATAAATCAAAATGTATCACAGTCCTAATAAAAATGTCATCAGGCAATTTGATTCTTAGGTTAATTTGGAAGAATAATGGGCAAAAAAGGAGGGGGAGAAGTGAAGTGTTTTTAATACCAGATATTAAAAACAATACAATGTTATTGGTGCAGGAATAAGCATAAAGATCAAGTGAAGGACTAGAAAACCCAGAAATAGAAACAATTGCTTATGGAAATGTATTATATGATTGTATAATAGTTTTTAATTTAGCGATGGACTTTTAAAAAAATATCTTTTTTATTTTAGAGACGAAGGGAGAGGGAGAGAGAGAGAGATAGAAACATCAATGATGAGAGAGAATCATTGATCGGCTGCCTCCTGCATGGCCCCTACTGTGAATCAAGCTCACAACCCGGACATGTGCCCTTGACTGGAATTGAACCCGGACCCTTCAGTTCACAGGTTGATGCTCTATCCACTGAGCCAAACCAGCTAGGGCGTGATGGACTTTAGAGAAGTTTTTAATATAGTAGGGTCAGAGCAACTAGATAACCAAAAAGAAGAGCTTGAATCCATTCCTCACACTGGTACCAGATTAAATCCCAAGTGTATCAAAGATCTAACTGAAAAAACACAACCTCACAAACAATAAAAGAAAATTCTGGTGAGTCCTGACAATAGGGTAAATTTTCCAAACTATTCATCAAAATCCAGAAGTAATAAAAGAGAATTTTGTTAAATGGCCAAACAAAAATGAAACCTTTGTGCTGTTCCAAAACACAAACCCTCCAGACACAAGTTGAAAACTTCAGATAACAAAATAAGAAAAATATGTTCAACTTATATCACAAAGGACTAGTATTCCTAAAATGTGAAGAGCATCTAAAAATTGAGTGGGAAAAGACCAAGAAATCTCTTAAAACTGGGAAAGATATGTGAATAGAGAATTAACTTAAAAAGAAATGCAAATGTCTCCACATATATAAAGATATGCTCAACTTCATTCATAATAAAAAAATTAAAACTGTACTGAAATCCTTTTTCTCACCTATCTGACTAGCAAAAGTCCAAATGTTTGACAACACCCCATTGGCAATGCTGTGGGGAAAGAGGGATTCTCACACTTTGCTGGTGAAATGCAAAAAAGTAAAAAAATAAAAACAAAACAAACAAAAACCCTCATCTAGGATTCTATTGCAAAGACCTGCAGATGGAAAAATAAAATGCCACATAAGTGTGTTTCTTCATTGCAAAAAACTGGAAACGTTTGATGTGTCCATCTATATATATAAAAGGCTAATAGGCAAAGTGTCCCCTTGGGAGTTTGGGAGACTGAGAGTTCGATCGCTTGCTATAATGTGTGCTGACCGCCAGGGGGTGGTATAGAACAAAGAAAGGCCCCGGCGGGCAGCCAGTAGCTGGCAGCCAGAGGCCCCCATCGGCCCTGATCACCTGCCAGGCCTAGGGACCCTACCCGTGCATGAATTTCGTGTACTGGGCCTCTAGTGAATAATAAAGTACTGGTTAAATCAACTATGCACATCCACAGAAATAGAATACAATAGAGCTGTAAAAAGAAACATATTAGGATTATATATACACTAGAGGCCCAGTGCACGAATTCATGCATGGGTGGGGTCCCTCAGCCTGGCTGGCAATCGGGGCCAATTGGGGCCAGCCAGGGGAGGGACCGTGGGAGGTTGGCTGTAGGAGCCCACTGACCACCAGGGGGAAGCTCCTGCATTGAGCATCTGCCTCCTGGTGGTCAGTGCGCATCATAACTACCAGCCAGTCATCTGGTCATAACGGATAACGGTTACTTAGGCTTTTATATATAGAGATAAGGCGGGGGGGGGGGGGGCGGTAGTTACCTCCAAGATTCAGTAATTCCTCACTTAATATTATCAATAGGTTCTGTGACTAAGCAAAACGGCTTATAATAAAATCATTTTACCATGAGTTAATTGATATAAACAAGAATTAAGTTCTGAAAATTATATTAAAAAACAACATTGATTGAAATGATGTTATTCAAGGATCTGCTATATAGTTAAGTGGAAAATAAAGCAAGGTGCAAATTGGTGTGCAGAGTATGCTACATTTTGTGCAATGACAATGTATAGGGCCTTCCCTAGTTGTCTGGGACCTGGCCCTGAGTGATTAGGACAGACGGATAGTGGCCCAGAGCCTGATAGAGGAGGTGGTGGGGGTACGGGCTCTGGATTGGCTGGTTTGTACATGAAAAGCATACTCACTGGTGAATCATTTACTGTCTTTAGGAATTGGCTAGTCCTGGCTGGGGCAGTACCTCCAGAGTCAGCAAGGCCCCAGATGTCAAAGCATCAGATTAGAGGAGGGAGGAGGGAGGCTGGGTAATACACCTCCTTGGCCCAGCCAGCATGGCTCAGTGGTTGAGCTTTGACCTACGAACCAGAAGGTCACAGTTTGATTCCCAAATCCTGGTCAGGGCACATGCCTGAGTTGTGGGCTCGATCCCCTGAGTGGGGCATGCAGGAAGTAGTCAATCAATGATTCTCATCATTGATGTTTCTATCTCTCCCTCTCCCTTTCTCTCTGAAATATATATATATATTTTAATACACCTCCTTGGCCTCTATACTACATTTGACCCAGCTTCTTGAACCTCCCTCATTCCTCCCTTTCTTTCTTTTTTAAAAATATATTTATTGACTTTTTTACAGAGAGGAAGGGAGAGGGATAGAGAGTTAGAAACATCGATGAGAGAGAAACATCGATCAGCTGCCTCCTGCACACCTCCTACTGGGGATGTGCCCGCAACTAAAGTACATGCCCTTGACCAGAATCGAACCTGGGACCCTCTATCCACTGAGCCAAACCGTTTAGGGCATTCCTCCCTTTCTATAACTCCTCACCCCTCCCACTCTCCTCCACCTACCCTGCCTGTCTCTTCTCAGTGTCTATTCCTACACCTGGCTAGGGAATCTCCTTCTCATGCCACTTGTCTCCCTGGGGAGATGTGTCCAGGCCCATGGCTTCAGCTGTCACCTAAATGCTGATTATTCCCAAATCTCAGTTTCTATTCAGACCTCTCTCCTAAGCTCAAGACCTTAGAGCCAGCCACTTCCGGGATGTCTGCAGCTGAGTGTCTCACTTGGAACCTGATCAAATCCCAAGGCAAACCCAGCATCTCCATTGTCCTCCCCCGCCCCCCCCCCCGCCCCCCACCCCTCCTTCTATAGTGCCTGTATTTTGTGATTGTCCCAGGCCAGAAACCCAGGCGCTGTCCTGGACTCCTTCCTCCTCCCAAGCAGTAATCAAGGCCTTCTGAACGTCTTCTGTCACCTTTTCTCACCCCACCCCCACTGCTCTGGTCTGAAGAGTCTCCACCTCTAACTGGTATTACTGTAGCTCTGGGTCAGTCAGGGTCCGGTGAGGAGACAGAAGCCACACCAGTTACCAGCTCGATATAAAGTTGTTATCTAGATAACTGACCGGGTGAAAAGAGAACTCGAAGGCAGCAGTTCTTCGACTTGAACAGACTTGCCTGGAGGACTTGTCCAAGTACAGACTGCTGAGCCTGACACCGAGTCTCTGCTGGGTCTGGGATGGGCGTGGAGTTTTGCGTCTCTAACCAGTTCCCAGCTGATGCTGACACTGCTGGTCTGGGGGCCGCACCCTGAGACCCACAGCTCTGAGGTATCAGGGAAGTAACAACTCCTGGAGCTGGGGGAACAGACTGCGCCTGGCGCTGACGCTGCTGATGGAACTGGTTTTGCAAGTGTTAGAAAATGACGAACTGGATTCAGCTGTTGCTACAGGAAGGCACTGCCAAGGCTGCCGCCCTCGAAGTGAAATGTCGCTCACAGTAACAGCTGGCCAGTCCCTTCTGGGGGAGGTGTGCAACCGTGCAGGGAAGGGGTTCCCGGAGGCAGGACTTTCAATGGTAAAATTGGGAGAGTCCTGGGCAAACCGGGAGGAGTTGGTCACCCTGCTGCTGACGTCTGCCCTTGACTAGACATTGAACCCATGATCCTTTGTGTGTGGGCTGACGCTCTAACCATTGAGCAACATGGGCAAGGGCACAGCTGTGTTATTTTCACAGCAGTGCTGTATTATTGTTGAGCTGTTTGCACTGAATAAAGTTTCCTTCACCGCACCCCAAATTGGGGATTCCTGTTGGCATCTGAATTGGGCCATCGTCCATCAGCTGGCTCTTCCAACTTTTACCTTAACTAAAGCCAGCTCCTTCCCTGAAGATAATGACTACAATCCTAATTGAAGGCTCTTCATTCCCTGCACTTGCCAAACAGCTCAAGGTCTAAAGCAGTGCTTCTCAACCTTCCGAATGCCTCGACCCTTTAATACAGTTCCTCACGTTGTGGTGACCCCCAACCATAAAATTATTTTCGTCGCTACTTCATAACTGTCATTTTGCTACTGTTATGAATTGTAATGTAAATATCTGTGTTTTCCAATGGTCTTAGGCGACCCTGCTAGCGGTTCTCAACCTGTGGGCCGCTGCTGTAGAGCCTAAGACCATCGGAAAACACAGATATTTACATTACGATTCATTAACAGTAGCAAAATGACAGTTATGAAGTAGCAACGAAAATAACTTTATGGTTGGGGGTCACCACAACACGAGGAACTGTATTAAAGGGCCGCGGCATTGGGAAGGTTGAGAACCCCTGGGCTAAAGGAAGAGAGAGGTAGTATGCCTGCCATGTCCATCCCGTGTAGGCGGGGCTCTGCTCCACGTCTTCACTCATGGGCCTACTCATTCACGGGGCCGCCTCTGAAGCATTGCCAATCACATGGCAGAGAGGAAGGACACATGGACAGCCATGAACTGGCTCTTGATGCTTTCACTCATGTGTCACTTCCGTTCACATTTCATTGCCTAAAGCAAGTCATATGGCCAAGGCTTATATCACCTGGGGAGACTCAGCAAATACTGTGAACCATGGTACACTCTGCCATCCCTTGGTACCCCAATGCTGTTTCCGGATATTATTCCTTCTCCATATTCTTTTTTTTTTTTAAATGTCCTGTTTCCCATAGACAGGCCTCCCAGAATAGGCCTCCTCTTCTAGCTCTTCACCGTCTTCCTACAAACCTGCTAAGGCACACTTTGATCTTCTCTGTCCTGACCCCGTATCAGATCCTTTAGGATGTTCCAGAGTTTCTAAGTCTGTCACTTCTCTCAGTCCCCACAAAAGCTACCCTCTTCCAAGCCACCATCCTCTCTCGCCGGAACTATGACTGCCACAGCCTTCCAAACATGATCCACCCAACAACCTGGGTAGACCGAGTCACACTACTAAATCCTTCTGTAGTTTCCATTGGCCTTCGGGGAGAGTCTAAAATCCTTACCCTGAAGAGCGCTTACCCGCAGGCTTCTGCTTGCAGCCTCAGCCCTGCCACCGTCCAGCCCCTGGGCTTTTTCAGTACCTTGAACTGACACTTTAATTACTTTAAGGCTTTGATAACATGGTTCTCTTTGCCTGGAACTTATTCTCTGACCGTCCTCTTCATCTTTCAGGTCAACTTCCTCACTGATGCCTTCAGATCTGGTTGGTTCTTTCTGCAGCGCACTCTACTGCCCCTTCTGAAACACGCCACACTCCTGTCTGCGCATGCTCAGTGCCTCTCCTACCGGCCCACACATGGGGCTGCATGAAGGGGGACTGTCCCCTTAACTGCTAAGCCCCAATTCAGTGATGGTGCTCAGTAAATATTTTTTTCAACGAGAGAATGAATTTGTCATATATAAAGGGTGGGGGAGCCCTAACTGGTTTGGCTCAGTGGATAGAGCATTGGCCTGCGGACTGAAGGGTCCCAGGTTCGATTCCGGTCAAGGGCATGTACCTTGGTTGCAGGCCCATCCCCAGTGGTGGGTGTGCAGGAGACGGCTGATCGATATTTCTCTCTCATCGATGTTTCTAACTCTCTATCCCTCTCCCTTCCTCTCTGTGAAAAATCAATAAAATAGGTTTAAAAAAAAAAAAAGGTGGGGGAAGAAATGAATAAAGGTTAACAGATGTAATAATCTGTGATTGAATTAGCCTCCTGACTTAAGAGGCAGAAGAGGGCTGGGACACTTGTTTCTAAACTCATCAGACATCGCTCTCTTTCTGCATTAGCCTCTATGTCTGCAGACCTCATAAAATGCCTTCTTCACCCACCATACCTATCGAGAGAAATCTGGTTTCTTCCCTCCTCCCTCTTTCTAACGCCTGCTGCTCTCACCTCTCCTCCAGTCCTTCTCAGCACATCCCACAGCTCCTCTAAACTAAGTCGTCTGGAAGCGATGGTAACATCACCAAGATGTTGCCTGTCCTCACGTTCCTTCTTGAGCAGAAGGCCGTGAATGACACCCTGAAGAGAGAAGCATAATGATGCATGGTGAGACACATCCTCGGCCTGGGCGGCTCCCTCTGTCTGCCAACCAGACTGTACTGTGGGGGTGACGTGAACCGCTTTGGAAAGGCCCCCAGGTGCAACCATGGTTCCTCCCTCTAGGCTGAGATGCTGTCTGAGATTATGGCATGGAAGACAGTGTTAGTCTGTGCAGGAGGCTGCAGTAACCAAGTACCACAGACTGAGTGACTTAAGCAACAACAGAGACTTATTTTCTCACAGTTCTGGAGACTAGACAGCCAAGATCAAGGTGTAGGCAGGTTTGGCTTCTGGGGTCTCTCTCTTCGGCACACACATCCCTGGCGTCTCTGTGCTCAAATACCCTCTTCTTACAAGGACACCAGTCCGACTGAATTTGGGCCCATCCCAACAGCCTCATTTTAACTTAATCACATTATGAAAGGCCCTGTCTCCAAACATTAGGGGCAGAAATAGAATAGTGGGGACTAGCTATAGTTATAAGAAATATTAATCATGCTCTGTTAACCATAATTGTTTTGTCCTGATTAGAGAAAGCACCTTCTGACCTTAGCTGAGAGCTGTATGCCCCGGATATGGGAGTTAACCTTGAAATGCAGTCCATTCTCCTTTTCTGAGAACTGCCTATCATCATGAAAAGATGAACAACCTTCTTGCTGAAACAATCTGGTTTTAGAGGTGCCTACCCTTTGCGATCCCCAGCCTGCATTGACTGTAACCTATAACCATTATACCTTGTCTACTTCCTCATGCCTGCAATTCCTACTACTTTCCCATGTAATCTTTGCCTTTCTACCCAATATAAGCAGCTGGCTTATTGGGGTGGGGGGTGGGGCTGAAGCAGATTTTCATGGATCACCTGCTGATCCCTCATACTGTGGACATTATTGGAATCAACGCTCATACATGATTCAACCCTGTCTCTGCTTAATTGGCTCAAGTAGTGACAGCATCCAGACCCACTGGTTATCCAGTTTCACAAACAGAGTCATTTTGAAGCACCAAGGGTTAGAGCTTCCACATATGATTTTGTGTGTGAGAGTAGGTGGAAACGATTCAACCATTACAGACATTCCTTGGTTTTAGGATTTACCAGTCTTTTGGGGTTCTCTGAATAAGGGCAGTAACTGCTGGATGAATAAGTAAATGGATTTGTTGTCCATGAAAGCAAGAGACAGGATATAATTAATTTTAAAATGAATGGGTGCAATTAATTATATGTAAATTAGCTCTCTAATTCAGTGGAGGACTGCAGAGGAGGCATGGGGCCCAGACACCCAGGTTCTTCCTCTCAGCTGTCCCACTCTTGAACTACATCCTTACAGACTGAAAACAAGAAGCATGAGCCCAGAGATGTAAAGAGAGCTCTAGACTCATCACTCTTCCGGGGGTATCTGCCTTAAGCCTGGGTCTAATAGGCCGTTCTCACAGAAGAAGAACCATGGGACTCAAGCAGAGTGAGAAGAAAGGTCAGAGACCTACATAGAACATTCCAGAACCTGAGAGCCAACCCTGAGTTTGTACCTTTTTTTTTTTTTAACATTCTCCGTGGAAAAAGATGGCGGTAAACTGTTTGTCTCTGCCTCTCTAATGAGTAAAGTGAGAGAGTTTCCCCTGAGAATTCCTACCAGGTAATGGTAAGCCCACATTCCTGTGGGATTAGAACCTAAATGTGTACTACCTGTGTAGCCAGAAAGACCTCCAGGCAACATTTTAGAATGTTTCCAAGTCAGCTATTCGCACAGGTCCATGGTATAAGCAAACACTAACTCTATCCAGAGAAATACATTTTAAACCCAGACTTGAAAGAATTCCCACAGATAAAATCCCAGGGAACATGAGTTCCACAAACAACAAAAGCAGAAGGAATAAATCTCAGCCTCAGACCTACAAATGGCATAAATATTGGAATTATGAGGTACATGATATAAAAGAAATACATTAAATTTTTATTTTTATTTTAATGTTTTATTTTTTTATTAATCCTCACCTGAGGATATTTTTCCATTGATTTTTAGAGAGAGTGGAAGGAAAGGAGGGAGGGAGAGAGAAACATCGATGTAAGAAAGACACATCAATTGGTTGCCGCCCACACGTGCCTCAACCAGGGCAAGATCAAACCTGCAATCTAGGTACATCCTTGACCGGGAATCAAATCCATGACCCTTCCATGTGCTAGCTGACTCTCTAACTGCTAAACCATCCCGGCCAGGGCAATATATATTAAATTTTTTAAGAAATTAAATATGGAGTTTGAAAACTATTGAAGGTAAAGAGACTATCAAGATTGATGAGGAAGATTTGAATAAGAAAAACTAGAAATTACTGAGGTGAGAAATTAAAAACCCAGTAGAGCCCAGCTGACATGGCTCAGTGGTTGAGCACCTATGAACTAGAAGGTCACGGTTCAATTCCCAGTCAGGGCACATGCCCAGGTTGCAGGCTTGATCCCCAGTGTGGGGCATGCAGGAGGTAGCTGATCAATAATTCTCTCTCATTATTGATGTTTCTCTCTCTCTCTCCTTTCCCTTCCTCTATGAAATCAATATATAATTAATTTTAAAATGAATGGGTGCAATTAATTATATGTAAATTAGCTCTCTAAATAAATCAAAATTATATATATATATATATATATATATATATATATATATATATATATATATATTAAAACCCAGTAGACAAATTAAATAGATTATATCACAGCAGAAAGGAGAAGAAACTAGAAAACAGTATTTTAAGAAGTTACACAGGTTGCAGCACAGGGGACAGAAGGAGGGAAATTACAGACAATGGGTTAAGAAATATGAAACAGAGTGGGAAGGTCCAACATACATCTAATTTATGTGGGTGTTTTTAATGATAGAAGGGAGAGAAGCACATTTGAAGAGATAATCTGAGAATTTTTTAAAATTGATGACTCTTCCTCAAATTTAGGAAATCCAATTAATCCCACACAGGATATTTAAAAATAGATCTACACAAGACATAGAGTAAACCTTAGCACACTAAAGGGAAAATCATCACCATAGCCAGAAGTGTTCCTTCTTATTTCTCAATGGCAATGGGATAACAGTAGCCAGAAGACAGTAGAATGAGATACCAGAAGTGCTGAGAGTGCTGAAATCAAAGAACTGTCCCTCAGAATTGTATGTGCAGCAAAGCTACCTTTTGAGAGCAAAAATAAAATTATTGTTTAGATACATCAAAAACTAGGGAACAATTCCTAAGATACCCTCTTCCAAAGAACTTCTAAAAGATAAACTTCAGAAAGAACGAAGAAAATTTTAGACTGAAGGTATGAAACATAAGATAGCCTGTCTGGTTTCTCAGTGGTTAGAGCATTGGCCCACAGACCGAAGGGTCCTAGGTTCTATTTCCAGTCAAGGGCACATACCTCGGTTGCAGGTTCCCCAGCCCTGGTTGATCAGGGCGCATGTGGGAGGCAAACAATTGATATGTCTCTCACATCAATGTTTCTCTCTCTCTCTCCTCCTCCTCCCTCCTTTCCACTCTCTCTAGAAATCAATGGGAAAAATATTCTCAGGTGAGGATTTTTTAAAAAAAGAAACATAAAAATGTATGGAGAGGAAAAAAATAGGAAACCAAAGTGAAAGGTAAACATATATTTACTCTATCAAAAGTATAGCAATAACCCATGGACACAGACAATAGGGTGGTGACAGCTTGGGGTGGGGGGTGTAGGTGGGCAATAATGGGTCAATGGGAAAAAGGGGGGGACATATGTAATACTTTAGTTTTTTTAATTTAATAAATCTTGATTGTTCAGATTATTATAATTGTTTCTCTTTTTTCCCCCATAGCTCCCCTCCACCCGGTTCCCACCCCACCCTCTGCCCTTACCCCCCCACACTGTCCTCATCCATAGGTATACGATTTTTGTCCAGTCTCTTCCCGTAACCCCCACACCCCTTTCCCCCCGAGAATTGTCAGTCCACTCCCTTTCTATGCCCCTGATTCTATTATATTCACCAGTTTATTCTGTTCATCAGATTTTTTTATTCACTTGATTTTTAGAATTGATAGATATGTATTTGTTGTTCATAATGTTTATCTTTACCTTTTTTTTCTTCTTCCTCTTCTTAAAGAATACCTTTCAGCATTTCATATAATACTGGTTTGGTGGTGATGAACTCCTTTAGCTTTTTCTTATCTGTGAAGCTCTTTATCTGCCCTTCAATTATGAATGATAGCTTTGCTGGGTAGAGTAATCTTGGTTGTAGCTTCTTGCTATTCATCACTTTGAATATTTCTTGCCACTCCCGTCTGGCCTGCATAGTTTCTGTTGAGAAATGCGCTGACAATCGTATGGGTGCTCCCTTGTATGTAACTAACTGCTTTTCTGCTTTTAATATTCTCTCTTTGTCTTTTGCTCTTGGCATTTTAATTATGATGTGTCTTGGTGTGGTCCTCTTTGGATTCCTTTTGTTTGGGGTTCTCTGTGATTCCTGGACTTGTAAGTCTATTTCTTTCACCAGGCAGGGGAAGTTTTTGGTCATTATTTCTTCAAATAGGTTTTCAGTATCTTGCTCTCTCTCTTCTTCTGGCACCCCCATAATTCAGATGTTGGTACGCTTGAAGTTGTCCCAGAGGCTCCTTACACTATCTTCATATTTTTGGATTCTTTTTTCTTTTTGCTTTTCTGGTTGAGTGTTTTTTGCTTCTTTGTATTTCAAATCTTTGACTTGATTCTTGTAATCCTCTAGTCTGCTGTTAGATCTCTGTATAATATTTTTTATTTCAGTCAGTGTATGCTTAATTTCTAATTGGTCCTTTTTCATATCCTTGAGGGTCTCACTAAATTTATCGGCCTTTTCTAGAAAATTCTTGAAAAACCTTATAACCATGATTTTGAACTCTATATCTAGTTGATTGCTTTCCTCCATTTCTTTCATTTGTGATCTGTTTTTTTGTCTCCGCATTTTGGCTGCTTCCCTGTGTTGATAGAGTGGCTTTGTGTGCTAGGTGTCCTATAGGGCCCAGTGGCTCAGCCTCCCCAGTTACCTGAGGTAGACACTCTTGGTGCACTCCTTTGTGGGCTGTGTGCACAGTCTTGTTGTAGTTAAGCCTTGATTGTTGTTGGTATCACTGGGAGGAATTGACCTCCAGGCCAATTGGCTGTGAGGATCAGCTGTGTCTATGCTGGAGAACTTCTGTGCTGGCGACACCCTTATGAGACAAGACTTGCAAAAGCCTCTGTGCTCAGCTTGGATGGGGCAGAGTCTCAGGGAGGAGCAGACAGCATTGGTTTCCCGTCAGCCCTACCCTAATAGGCCCCTGGGTCTCAGTGTCCTTCGGTAATTGCTGCAAGCATCTCTGAGAGAAAGCCACCCTTGAGTTCTGCCCACTGCCAGACAATCCAGTTTCACCCCGTATGAGTCTGGATCCCCAGAGTCTCGCCCGGAACTGGAGTTCAGAGCTGTCGGGAGCTTTTGTCTCCCTCCCGCTTGAGAAAGCCAGCTGCATACTCAGTTGCCAGCCTTTTCTGCGCGCTCGCGCGCATCTCAGTACCTCTGCCTCCTGCAGCTCCTCTGAGTCTCAATGTGCTTTTCTTTTTCCTTCTAGTTGTAGAATTTCCACTCAGCCAGCCTTCCTGTGGTTCTGAATGATGTCCATTTTGTCTTTTAGTTGTAGTTTTGAAATTGTTGTGTGAGGCAGCAGTTTAGGTGTTTACCTATGCCGCCATCTTGGTTTCTCCCATATGTAATACTTTCAACAATAAAGATTCTTTAAAGTACAGCAATAATGTCAAATGTTAGTGTTAAAAAAAAAGAACCACAGTCAAAGAACTTATAAATGGAGAGGATTTTGTTAAATACACATAATGTTAGAGTAACCACCAAATGAAGAGAAACTAAGTATAAAACTTTCAATATAGTAGAGAGGGGAAATGGATTTGTTGGGAGGAGACTTGGGCCAAACAAAGGCAAGAAGCTTAAGGAAAATAATAGAGAAAATGAAACAAGGGTAGGTAGAATGACTGGAGAACTGGGGAGCAGATGAAAGCTTCTTTGTTCAAGGTTAGGTGAAATATGACATTGTATGGTTGTTAAATGGAAGATCAACTATGTATAGAAAGGTATGTATGGATGCTGAGTAGTCAAAAGGATGGATGGACTGTATAGGTTACTAATTCATTGTTTCTTAGCCCAACCTCACCCATTTATACTGGGCTTTGTGTTGCTGAGGCTGGGAGTCTACAAATCACATTTCTCCTTTGCCAGATGGCTCCCTATTAGATTTTGCCAAAAGAGAGCACAGAAAGAGACAAGAAAAGTTCCTGCTGCTTCCTGTTTTGCTCTCTGTTCCTGTCTGCATCATCCCATGGTTCTCCCCCCTCACAGTGGCAGTGGCCTCCTGTTTTCTCCATTCTCTCAGTCTCATGTTCTGTCCCCGACATACCAGTACCAGCTGTCTGATGGCCCCTTGTCAGAGGTCTGGGTCTTGGCTCTACAGGAGTATCCATTCAGCCTTCTAGATTCAATATCCCAACCTCATTCCTTTGTTGCCCAGGCTTAGGGAATGAAAACTGACTTCTGCATTTATTATCTTTGGTTAGTACATATTCCCACTTTGTCATCTCAGCATCAACTTAACCAACTCCTTATGTTGAAGTCTGTCTGCTGCTACTAGTAAATTGATTGGTTCAGTTTCATTTTTCTTTTTCTGACCAAGCCCTGACTGATACAGATATAAATATTTTTAAATAATAAAATAGCCCAGCTGGTATGGCTCAGCAGTTGAGCATCAACCTATGAATCAGGAGGTCATGGTCAGATTCCCTGTCAGCGCACATGCCTGGGGTTGCAGCTTGATCCCCAGTTGGGGGAGTGCAGGAGGCAGCTGATCAATGACTCTTTCTCATCATTGATGTTTCTATCTCTCTTTCCCTCTCCCTGCCTCTCTGAAATCAATAAAAATATATTAAAATAATAAAATAAAATTTTGAAATATATAAACGAATACATTTCAAAATCTTGACAAAATGGATAAATTTCTGCAAGCATAGAAAATGCCAGTACTGAAATAAGAGAAAACAGGAAACTATGGCTAGGCCGATAACTATTAAAGACCTTGAAATTTTAATTAAAAGGAGCTCCAGAAGGTTTAACAAGGGAGTTCCACCAAACCTTCAAGAAACAAATAGCACCTGCAACATACAAATCATTACAGGAGAAAAAAAAATTATTTTATGAAGCTGGTATATCCTTGATTCCTAGACCAAATAGGGACAATTTGGGGAAAGAATATTAGAGGCTCATTTGACTGTCTAAATGTACATACACTTCCTAAATAAAATATTAGGTAAGAAAATAAAATAATGTATTAAAAATAAAAATAAAACATCATCAAGTGGGTTTTAGTAAGCAAACATTAACAATGCAATAAATGCATTCCATCCTATCTAATAAAGAGGGAATATGCTAATTGACCCTCATGCCGTTGGAAAGATGGCAGCATCCACAGCCAATAAGGAGGGATATGCTAATTGACTGCCTGCCCTCAGAGATGCCAGCACTTGAATTATCAGAGGGAACACTTTGTAACCTATTTGAGTGTTTATCGCTATGCTGTACACCTGAAGCTAATATTTAATCAAAAAATAAAATTAAACATAAATAAAATAAAACAATTGTGATGGCATTTTTATTTTTATTTATTGGTTTCAGAGAGGAAGGGAGAGGGAGAGATAGAAACATCAATAATGAGAGAGAATCATTGATTAGCTGTGGAATGGCATTTTTAATCATGTTTTTGTTTTCTAATTTAAAAATCTGCCTTTGATTCTTGCCTTGTCGTTTATAGTTCTGGACCTGGACTTCATTCCTCTATTCGTCATCTGTAAAATGGGGCCTTTGCAAAGATTTAATGATACCAAGCATGCAAAGCACAAGTTGTACATTAAGCCCTCTCCACCCCCAAACCCTCAGTCCAGTGGTCGGCAAACCGTGGCTCTCGAGCCACATGCGGCTCTTTGGCCCCTTGAGTGTTCTAACGCCACTTCTTCAAAATAGACTCGCCCAGGCCGAAAACCGACTTCTGCACATGGGCCACGAAGTTTCAATCGCACTGTACGTGCGCGCCCGCACGTGGTATTTTGTGGAAGAGCCACACTCAAGGGGCTCGCGAGCCGCAGTTTGCCGACCACTGCTTCAGTCGAAGTTCCTTTTATGGGAGAAGAGGATTGTCCAGGGTATGAGTGCTGACTGCGGAGGTAGAGGAGACCATAGCTGGAGAAGAAGGCAGAGGTGGCTGTGTTATCCCCAGGGGCAGTAAACACATCCTCCCAGCCCTGTCTTGCCCTCCGAGGCCTCACCATCGGCCTGACTCGGAAACCGAGGTTTGTGGGCTGCCTCCCGCTGTGCGGGTCCGAGCGCGGACTACATTTCCCCGCGTGCACTTCGGCACCCCCCCCGCCCCGCCCCGCGCAAGCGGCCGTCCCGCGGGGACCGCGTCCTTGCTTCGTTAAGAGGCTAGAGGCAGTAACCATTATTTACGCAGCTCCTATCTTTCGCTTTGCGAAGGGCATCCGTCACCATCACCCCACCTTGGACCCCGGCCCCCCGCAGGGTCTGTGAGGCCTCCAGTGCTTTTGCTCTCCTTCAGACGTCCGGCTACCGGGTCCCAGGGAAGATCCGAAGTCAAATTTCTCCCCCGGAGGGTTCCTTCGACCCACAAAATTCCCACAGCGGCCCGCGGCTGGCAGCGGGGTTCTGGGGGCTAAGGGACAGGGGCGGGCCTCGAAGCCGCGCGGCGGGAGACTACAACTCCCAGGCGGCACCGCGGCGGCGACGATCACGTCACTCAGGCACCGCCCGCGGCCCGGGGAAGCGGCGCGGGCGGGGCCGGGGGCGGGGACGCGGGCGGGGGCGGGGGCCGGGGCCGGGGCCCACCCGGAGGCTGGTGCAAAAGATGGGGTCCGCCGGGCCATCCCGCGCGTGAGGAAGCCTAGGGGCGCGCCACCCCGTCCCGGGCGGGGCGGGCGCCCCACGGGCCCCGCCACTCCCGCCCCGCCCGGCAGTTGTGGCCCGGGATGCGGAGCCGGGGGCCGCCGGTGGTGCTTCGCGGGGTGAGAGGCGCCGGGAAGGGGGCTGCCTGCTGCCCTCGCCCTCGTCCCCCACCGGCGGGCCCCGGAAGGAATTCGGGGGCCGGGCGGCTAGGCCTTCTTAGCGCCCTGACGTTTGAGGGGGACCAGTGGACAGCTGAATCAGAGCGGCTTCTTCCTGCTCCTGCGGAGGGCCCCCAGCCATGGCCCCCAGGAGCCCCCTAGCACCTGCAGGGACTGCCCCCCACCCCGGCCGCCGGGGCCTGCCCTCTGCATCCCGCGGGCAGCCCGTGTGAGCGGCCTCCGCAGCCCCCGCCCCTCCCCCATGGAGGAAGCGGAGGGGGGCGCGGCGGCTGAGGAGTGGGGCACCACCCCCGCGGGGCCCGTCTGGACCGCGGTGTTCGACTACGAGGCGACGGGCGACGAGGAGCTGACCCTGCGGAGGGGCGACCGCGTCCAGGTGCTTTCCCAGGACTGTGCGGTGTCGGGCGACGAGGGCTGGTGGACCGGGCAGCTCCCCAGCGGCCGTGTGGGCGTCTTCCCCAGCAACTACGTGGCCCCCGCCGCGCCCGCCGCGCCCGCCGGCCTCCAGCTGCCCCAGGAGATCCCCTTCCACGAGCTGCGGCTAGAGGAGATCATCGGTGTCGGGGGCTTTGGCAAGGTCTATCGGGCCCTATGGCGTGGCGAGGAGGTGGCCGTCAAGGCCGCCAGGCTGGACCCTGAGCAGGACCCGGCAGTGACCGCAGAGCAGGTGCGCCAAGAGGCCCGGCTCTTCGGAGCTCTTCGGCACCCCAACATCATTGCCCTCAGGGGCGCCTGCCTCAGCCCCCCACACCTCTGCCTGGTGATGGAGTATGCCAGGGGGGGCGCACTGAGCAGGGTGCTGGCAGGTCGCCGGGTGCCCCCTCATGTACTGGTCAACTGGGCTGTGCAGGTGGCCCGGGGCATGAACTACCTACACAATGATGCCCCTGTGCCCATCATCCACCGGGACCTCAAGTCCATCAACAGTAAGTGGTGTCATCCCCCCCAAACCTGCTTCCATAGAGCTTTAGGAGGCCAAGGCTAGGTGGTGGGAAATGGGAATACCAGCAAACACTGCCGGGGACAAGAAGGTGCAGCAGTAAACCTTCAGAGCCGGGGGAGACAGGCCTTGCCCCATGAAGGGAGGAAAGGGTGGCTCAGGAAGGTTGAAGGACTCCCTGCCTCCCAGGCTAGAGTCACAGTAGCTCAATAGATATGTATCTGTAAACACTGTGACAGACCCTGCATTCCCAGTGTGAACAGGAATGCCCTCAAGGCACCCCTGCCCAACCAGGACACCAGAATCCACCAGAGACAGAGAGAACCTGGCCTAGAGTGAGGGTTTCTCAACATTGGCACTAGTGACGGACGCCTGGGGAGGGTGATCATAGGGTCCGTCTTGTGTGTGGTAGGTTGTTGAGCAGCCTCCTTGGTCTCTACCCACTAGATGCCACGAGGCATTCCTCGCTCCAACCCCACCTCCAGTTATGAAAAGCAAAAATGTCTCCAGACATTGCCCAGTGTCCCCTGGGAGGCAAAATTGCCCCTGCTGGAGTCCTCCTATGCCTCTGGTCCAGCTAGCTGAGGCAAACTGGAAAAGATGAGGAAGGAGGAAAAGGAATGTGCCTTATGTAAAAGCTTCCGGGCTGCCAGGCCTATCACGGGCTCTCAGAAGTTGATTGGTTGTTGAATGAGGACCGAGGCCTGGTAGAAGGGAAGGTTCCCAAGGACCCACATCTAGATCAAGGAGCTTCTCGTGATGTCAGCAAATATTCACTGAGCACCTATCGTGTAGGAGCAAAGCAGGGACAAAGATGGCCATGATTTCTGCCCTAATAATACCTACAAACAAGAGATTTCATTCATTCTCAGAGATTTCAGGAGCACCTGTTGTATGCCAGACCCTGTTGTGGGTCTTACGGATACAGCAGGGGCAAAATCCTCCTCTCCTATCTTCCTCCGTCCCTTCTCACTTCCTCTCATTTCTGCATTTATTTATTCATTCTTTAGTTTGGTGTTTACTGGGCTGGATCATGTGCTAAGCTAGAGGGACCAATGAGAAATGAGACCAGCATGTTCCCTGCCCTCACGTGAACTGTGAAGGGCTCCCCTTAACCCTCACATCTCATCTATTTCTGATCCCTGTCAATTCTATGTCTTGAAATTTGTTTGAATCCATCCCACTATTTTTGATAAGTTTGTTGCTATGCCCCCACCACCACCTAGAACAGAGAGGTGAGTCTTCCTTACCTCCCAGGCCTGGCATTCATAGACTCAACAGAGAGCTACCAAGGGTTCAAGGTGTGCCAAGCCCTGAGCCATGGCTGGGGGATGAAGCAAGACATAGATGGTCCCTGCCTTCATAGATGCTCGAGCTCTACTCCTCTGAAACGCTGGGTAAATGGAGGCAGGACTACGGGCATGCTCCTCTTGAAGGCTAGGGCACCTTCTAGGTTCTTCCTCACCCCTGCTGATTTCACAGCCTGCAGCTGGGTATAAAGACACCGCTCCCACACCCCCAAGTTTTTGTGTAGCCAGTGCCACCTGAACAGAGGGTTGGTAAGACTCTAGGCCAGGACTTCCTGCTCCGGCAATGGGCCTGCTCCATGCCTGAGACAGAGGATACGGCCTCCACAGCACAGCTTCCCCCAGTCATCCTTCCCTAAGGAGCTCCTCATCTGATGTATCGCACGCATTGGTTCTTTCAACCAATAATTCTTAAGCAGAATTAAGCATACTAGGCACTGTCCGAGGTCGGGGATTACAGAAGTGAACAAGGCAAGATTCCCCCCTTATGGAAGTTACAGTCTAGTGAACAGAAATAAGTGATTGATATTTATAATTTTTTAAAAATATTTTTATTGATTTTTTACAGAGAGGAAGGGAGAGGGATAGAGAGTTAGAAACATTGATGAGAGAGAAACATCGATCAGCTGCCTCCTGCACACTCCTCACTGGGATGTGCGCGCAACCAAGGTACATGCCCTTGACCAGAATCGAACCTGGGACCCTTCAGTCCCCAGGCTGACGCTCTATCCACTGAGCAAAACCGGCCAGGGCGATATTTATAAATTCTTAAAAATATGTATATTTTTAAATTACTTTATTGGTATTTTACAGAGAGGAAGGGAGAGAGATAGAGAGTTAGAAACATCGATGAGAGAGAAACAGAGAATTAGAAACATCAATCAGTTGCCTCCTGCACACTCCCCACTGGGGATGTGCCCGTAACCAAGGTACATGCCCTTGACCGGAATCGAACCTGGGACCCTTCAGTCCGCAGGCCAACGCTCTATCCACCGAGCCAAACCGGCTAGGGCTAAAAATATTTTTAATTTATTTCAGAGAGGAAGGGAGAGGGAGAGCGAGAAACATCAATGATGAGAGAGAATGATTGATTGGCTGCCACCTGCATGTCCCCTACTGGGGCTCGAGCCCACAACCCGGGCATGTGCCCTGACCGTGTCCTCCTGGTTCATAGGTCAGTGTTCAACCACTGACTCACACCAGTGATTGATATTTAGATAAAGTTTCAGAGAGTACCCAGCTCCGAAGGAAATAAAGCAGATTAAGGATGGGGCAGAGAGCTCTCAGCCGGTCAGGGAAGCCAACATTTGGACAGAGACCTGAACCAAAAGGATCCAGCCTGACAAAGACGTGGGCAGGGCAGAGGACATGAGGAGGGAAAGAGTGTGCCTTGTTAGAGAGACTGCAAGACCCAAGGGGTTGCAAGAGTAGGAATAAGGCAAAGGTGGAAAGGTAGGCAGGGGCCAGATCCTGTTGACCTTGGGGGCTATGGTGAAGACTTTGGGCATTTTATTCAATGTAGTGGATGCCATTAGAAGGTTTTAAGCAGGGGAATGACATGATCAGATATATTTTTTTAAAGGGAACTGATTTAGGCCCAGCCTGGAAGGTACAGAAATAAAGTGTATGACCATGGGATTGTTCCCTCTGTCACAGGATCACTCCACAAACAGGAGCGGTGGGGACCCAAGAAGGGAGTATTTCTAGTAGTTGGAGTCACAGGCTAGAGAGTCACGAGAGGCTGCCAGGAGGAGGTGGCATTTGAATCAGGCTTTAAAATATTGACAAGATTACCAGCTATGTGACCTTGGGAAATGTACTGATCTCTCTAACCCCCAGTTTCTTCATCTGCCAAATGGACATGATGGTAGAATTACCTCATTGTTATTGTGACTGGAGAAGTAACTGGGAAGGGTCAAAGAAAAAGGTGGAGAAATAAGAAACAATTATGGTGGCATCACACACTAACAGTAATAGCTAACACTCTTAAAGGACCTACTGTTGCTTCAGGCAAGAAATCTTTGCTACAACCCTGTAAGGTAAATACTATTATTATTATCATCCCCATATAAAGAGAGGAGAAATCTTAGTGTTAATAAAAATAAATTATACAAGGTTATGCAGCTAATAAGTGGCAGAGCTGTAATTCCAACCCAGGCTGTACACTGTACACTTTGGGGCCTTTGTTTGATAGAAGGTAGTAGAATATCATAGCAGTTAAAAGATGGGGCTTTGATGACACATCTGGGCTTTACCTCACCATTTTTAAGCTGTGTGATCTTGGCCAAGTGACCTCATTGCTCTGAGCCTTGGTTTGCTAGTCAGCAAAATGGGTTGCTTGCTAGTTAATTTATGTAAATGAATATAATGAAATGAATATAAGTGAAACACTTCATGTAATTCTTGGGGTGCTTAGCACTGTGCCTGCCACATAATAGTGTCCTGATAAACACCAGCCATGATTATTATTATTAGTATTGACGGTAGACAGCAAGTAAGTTGGAACCATTTGGTGTGCTTGGGGAATATATCAGTCAAATTTTGTCACAATACTGTTGTGTAACAAACCACCCCAAAAACTCAGTGCCTTCAAACTCCTTGTCATTTATTACTGCTCATGCACTAGCAGGCCAGCTGGAGGGTAAATGATGCAGGCGGCATCAGCTGGAGAGGCTTTGCTCTGAGGACCTCTCATCTTCCTTGGACCAGCAAGGCATGTTCTGCTGATGTCAGAAGTGCAAGAGGGCACCGGCACACGAGGTCACTTAGGGCCTAGGCTTGGCACCCTCACTTCTGCCTCACTCTACTGGCTAAAGCAAGTCACATGGCCAACCCAGAGGAAAGGATGGGGAAATGCACTCTTCGTCTTTAGTGGGAAGATTTGCGAAGTCATGTGGCAAAGAGTATGCACAGAAAGGAGTAGAATTGGGGCCATGAGTGCAGTGACCGCAGGGATGACAAAGACAAAGGAAACCTTGTTCATCCCTTTGGCTCATGGTTTGTAGCTTCTACTTCTGGGGAGGTTGGGAATTCAAGGCCTGGACCAAGGCGAACCAAGGCCTTGGCCATCGACCTTTTACTGAGCTCCCCAGCGTCCAGGATGGAGTCAAGAAGTACTCCTGGAAGCTGTAGGGATTAGACCGGCCAATTGAGGTGGGGGACAGAAAACAAGTAAAAAGAAGTCCAGCTGAGGCAGGGCCAGGACATGCAGTCTACAGCCCACCAGATCTGGGGTGACCCCTTTCTCCCTAACCCACAGTCCTTATCCTGGAGGCCATCGAGAACCACAACCTCGCGGACACGGTGCTCAAGATCACGGACTTCGGCCTCGCCCGAGAGTGGCACAAGACCACCAAAATGAGCGCTGCGGGGACTTACGCCTGGATGGCCCCGGAGGTTATTCGTCTCTCCCTCTTCTCCAAAAGCAGTGACGTCTGGAGGTGCTGATGGGGCTTGGGAGGCCTCTTGGAAATGGGGGAGTGAGCAGGGGTGCGGGCAGAATTGGAGGGACAGTCTCCCACTGAAGCCAGGTTCTGGGCCCGGCAAAGTCCTGGCCAGTCAGACCAATAGACAGGCACCAAAGCAGGTCTCTGCTCGGATAGCCAAAGTGGCAGCTGAGGAGGCCTTGTATTGCAGTAAAACACAAACACAAAAAAACAAAAGCAAAGATGTATAGATTGATGTTGTCAGCACTAAAGGCCCTTCAGACACCATCCATTACACAGCCCCAACTTGTCAAACAGGAAGCTGAGACCTTTGGAGACAACCATTCATGCATGCGCCCATCCATCCAACTGCGCTGGGTGCTAGGGATACAGCAGAAATAAAAGCAGACACATTCCCTGCTTGCAGGGATAGTAAACAAGTACACGAGAAGCTGAAAAAAAAGGCTGTTTTTAAGAAAATTGTAAAGTAATATTAAAAGATAAGTTAATTCACCAGAAAAAGTATCAGATAGCATTATGAGCCAGGAGGTTGACGGAAAAGAACTCTGAAGGCTGGAGGACTTCTTGCAGAAGGCTTTTATGAGAAGTGATATTTGAGCTGCATCCTGGATGACAAGACAGAGCCAACTGTGCAGAGTTTGGGGGAAGAAGCTTCCCAGGCAGAGGGAACAGCTCACACAAAGGAGGTGCTGCGGTGAGAATAAGATCAGTGGAACCAGAAACAGCTACGAGGCCCTGCGCGGTTGGCTAGAGCAGACAAGGAGGAAAGGGGTAGGAAATGACGGAACGAGAGCTGGAGGGCTTCTTGGATGAGGCACCAGACTCAGGTTTTATTCTAAGCATAATGGAGCGCCATTAGAGGCATTTATGAATGATGCGATCTGGTTCCGCCTTGGAAAGGCTGCCTCCAGTTGTAGGGTGGGAGATGGATTGTAGGGGAAGGAATGGGAGTGAGAGGCCAGTGAGGAGGCTGTTGCCATCGCCAACAAGACTTTGTGGCGGCAGCAAAGTTTTTAACCCAGGCATTCATTTGGGGTCCCAGACATTTAGCAGAGCCAGGTTTCAGCGGCGAGGAACAGAAACCCCAAAATAAAAACAAAGCTGAAGTTTTTGCTGTCATGTGAAGCCAAGACTGATACAGTGTTAGAGATCCAAGGTCCTATGTCAGGGCTCCTTAATGGGGGTGTCGTTGACATTAGCAGGATAATTCTTGCTTGTGCATTACTGTCCTGTACTTTTCAGGACAAAGGAATCCATGGTTCGAAGCAGCCCAACATCAGTAGCACTCCCCGGTCACTGTGACAATCAGACATCCCCACAGGTTTCCAGGGACATAGGAAAGGTGGAGGATCATGCCGCCTCTAATTATAAGCCACTCTTATGTTCCTCCACCTTGCATGGAAAGGCTTCCTGGGAGAGGGAGCACCTGAGCTGAGACTTAAGGGACAGTTACACAAAGGGAAAAGTGTTCTTGGCAAAGGGAACAGCCTGTGCAAAGGCCAGATGTTAGGAAGAACAGGGCTTGTTCAACTCAAATGTGGCTGCAAGATGAAGCTGGGTAGATATGCAGGCTGAGAGTGCTTACAGGGGAGGCTGCAGCGGTCACCGAAGGTCAGGGCTAAGAAGGGTGGATTTGCTCAGTGGGCACGGGGGACCCACTGAAGGTTTCCAGGCAGGGGCAGGGGAAGAGAGAGCAAAAGCAAGACATCAGAGAGCAACCTCAGCACACCTATTTGAGATCAGGGCAGTGGAGGTCAAATTAGCTTGTTGTGGCCTCTTTGGCCAGGCTGGATGTTGGGGTGAGGGGGGCGCACCAGGGAACTGGAGGCAGGGCTGGGGTATAAGAGGATTGGGGTGGATTGTGGCATCACCCCTCCCTCTCCCCCACCTGCAGCTTCGGGGTGCTGCTCTGGGAGCTGCTGACGGGTGAGGTCCCCTACCGTGAAATCGACGCCTTGGCTGTGGCATATGGCGTGGCTATGAACAAGCTGACACTGCCCATCCCCTCCACATGCCCCGAGCCCTTTGCCCGCCTACTGGAGGGTGAGCCAGGGCCCCACGGAGAGGGAAGGTTCAGTTGGGTGGCAGGGGCCCGTGGGTCCAGACCTCGCCCCTTCACACCCATCTATACCAGTCGGCCCAGGAGTGAGAGAGAAGGGGCTGGACCCATCAGACAATGACTCCCCCACAGTTGGCTCCATGGACCCCCGACCCTTACTCTGGCCAGGCCCACAGTTCTTGAGGGCAATCTGTTAAGATTCATTGGCCCTAGGATCCCTCCCTGATCCTTGATTCTACCAGCAGTCAGAGATCAGGTCCCAGAGTTTCAGAGTGAAATATTGCCAGGAGTTTGGGTTTGAATTTCTTCCCCTCAGCTCCATGGAAGCTGTCTGTGTACAGCCCCTTAAAGTCCTGCCTTTCACTGAGCGGGCTGATGCCCCCGAGCATGACCACTGACATCTCCACTCCCACCCCAGAGTGCTGGGACCCAGACCCCCACGGGCGGCCAGACTTCGGCAGCATCTTGAAGCAGCTTGAAGTCATAGAACAGTCAGCCCTGTTCCAGATGCCACTGGAGTCCTTCCACTCACTGCAGGAAGACTGGAAGCTGGAGATTCAGCACATGTTCAATGACCTCCGAACCAAGGAGAAGGTGAAGGCGAGGGGCAAGGTGGGAGGGAGGAACAAGACCCCTGAGTTCTGATGCCTTGGGTGGGGTAGAGTCCCTTCCGAGCCAGGGCTCAGGGACCCTTTTTTTTGTCTTAAGAAAAGACAGCCTCCTGTTAGGATTAATAAGAAAAAGGCACCCTGCCCCGAAGTACTTACAAGTGATACTACCTGAAATCTGGGATTAGTTTTAAATACTACAGCAAAATGAGAGGGGAGAGGGGAGAAGGAAGGGGAAGATTTGCAAAGTACAGACAATTGTTGGATGATGGGCGCATGGGGACAGACTATTCTCTCTGCTTTCATGGATGTTTGAAGTTTTCTTAATTGAAGAGTTAAAAAATTAAAAATCAAAGAGAAAAAAAAAAAAGACATTCTTTCTTTGGGCTAACACAGTCCCCGGCCCTGGCACCCAACTTTTGTGCCCCCAATTTGCTCACAAAGCAGGACACACTTGGCAGGGCCCAGCCAGACCCCTCAGCCCTGGGTTCATCCTAGGGGCTGAGAAGCCAAGCCCCTCCCTCAGCCCCTCTCCTCTCCAGGAGCTCCGCAGCCGTGAGGAGGAGCTACTGCGGGCGGCCCAGGAGCAGCGCTGCCAGGAGGAGCAGCTGCGGCGGCGAGAGCAGGAGCTGGCGCAGCGTGAGATGGACATCGTGGAGCGGGAGCTGCACCTGCTGATGTGCCAGCTGAGCCAGGAAAAGCCCCGTGTCCGCAGACGCAAGGGCAACTTCAGGCGCACCCGCCTTCTCAAGCTGCGGGAAGGCGGCAGCCACATCAGCCTGCCCTCTGGTACTCCTGTCTGTCAGCTGGGAGCGTCCCTAACCCAGAGCTTATCGCTTCCTTTTTTCTTTACTTTTTAAAATATATTTTTTATTGATTTCAGAGAGGGAGAGTGAGAGAGAGAAACATCAATGAGAGATAATCATTGATCGGTTGCCTCCTGCACACCCCCTACTGGGGATTGAGCCCACAACCTGGGCATGTGCCCTTGACCAGAATCAAACCCAGGACCCTGTCCGCAGATGCTCTATCCATTGAGCCAAACCAGCTAGGGCTTTTTTAAAAAATATTTTTTAATGCTAAATATCACACACACACAAAACCACCAAAAAACTGTACAGCTTAAAGCAATATATAATCACCCGCATGAAAGCAGAGACCCTACAGCCACCCAGGTGCCCTCCACATACCCCCTCCAACGCCCTGCAGCCCCTGAGAGTAACCCATCTTGACTTTCAGGGCAGTCACTTCCTTACTTGATAGTTTTGTCTCCCAACTATTTGCTTAATATCTTTTACTCTGCCTCTTTTTCCTCCTTGCCAATAGTTTGTTGAGGCTACATCATTTATCCTGTAGCATTTCCCACAGTCTAGATTTTGCTGCTTGAATTGCCTGGGTTTCACTTCACATGTCCCTATGTCTCCTGAATTTCCTATAAATTGGTATTAGGTTAAAGTTCCAGTGGTCGGCAAACTCATTAGTCAACAGAGCCAAATATCAACAGTACCACGATTGAAATTTCTTTTGAGAGCCAAATTTTTTAAACTTAAACTTCTAACGCCACTTCTTCAAAATAGACTCGCCCAGGCCGTGGTATTTTGTGGAAGAGCCACACTCAAGGGGCCAAAGAGCCGCATGTGGCTCGCGAGCCGCAGTTTGCCGACCACGGGGTTAAACCATGTGAAATTGCTGATGTTCAGCCATTTTTGATCTACAAACAGGTTTCACATGGATCTCAAGGCTTAATTAGTTTCACGTTTAAGTTTGATTTTTTTTTTCTTCAAAGACTGCTTCCTGGGTGATACCAGAGGCTCATTATGCTGGTTGTCTCTCTCTGATGTTACAGCCACAGTACAGTGCCTAGAACAGCACCAGCTCACAGAAATGCAAGCCACATGTGTGATTTTAAATTTTCTAATAGCTACATTAAGAAAGGGAAAGAGCCTGGTCTATGTGGCTCAGTGGTGAGTATCAACCTATGAACCAAGGGGTCACAGTTGGATTCCGGGTCAGGGCACATGCCGGAGTTGCAGGCTCAATCCCCAGTTGGGGACATGCAGGAGGCAGCCAATCAATGATTCTCTTTCATCATTGATGTTTCTATCTCTCCCTCTCCCTTCCTCTCTGAAATAAAGAAAATACACACACACACACACACACACACACACACACACACACACACGGGAAAGAGAAACAAGTGAAATTTTAATAATTTATTTAGCCCAATATATCTAAAATGTTATGGTTTCACATGTAATAAATACAAGAAAGACTTGTCAAAGGAATATACCTTCTTTTTTCCATACTAAGTGTATGAAATCCAGTATGTATTTTATATTTACAGTGCATCTCAATCCAAGGGCTGAATTTTCATCAAAAATACTTGACCTGCATTTAGACTTCATAAAATGTTGAAAAAGCAGATTTATACACCAAAGTTGTTCCATACATGCTTGTTTCTAATGACCAAATTTGCATATTCACCTTTAAAAGTAGAGTTAATTACAGTTAAATAAACAAAGGTAAAACTCTCCAGTTCCTCGGTTGTACAAGCCACATTTCAAGTGCTCAGTTGCCACATGTGGCTAATGCCACCAGAGTGGGCACTCAGGCCTAGGTTCTTAGTGCGGGCAGCAGCTCTCAAACCTGAATGTGTACCGGGGTCCCAGGAGCGCTTGTCCCTCCAGTTAGACGGATGTGCCTTACCCTCAAGGCGCTGATGCAGGAAGGGCCGGGACGTGCATTGCAGGACGCTTCCACTCAGTGTTGATGCTGCGAGTCTGGGAGCCAACTTGGAGAACCACTGCGTTACAGAATACAAAACGGTGGCACTGCTTCTGTGCCTCTAGACCCGTGGTCGGCAAACTGCGGCTCGCGAGCCACATGCGGCTCTTTGGCCCCTTGAGTGCGGCTCTTCCACAAAATACCACGGCCTGGGCGAGTCTATTTTGAAGAAGTGGCGTTAGAATAAGTTTAAGTTTAAAAAATTTGGCTCTCAAAATAAATTTCAATCGTTGTACTGTTGATATTTGGCTCTGTTGACTAATGAGTTTGCCGACCACTGTTCTAGACTCTAGAATCTAGAGGGAACTGCCCTTCTGTACAGGGAACTGCTCGGGTGACCCATGGAGCCATTTGCTTAGGGAAGTTTCTGTTTTGCAGGCTTTGAGCACAAGATCACAGTCCAGGCCTCTCCAACCTTGGACAAGCGGAAAGGGTCTGATGGGACCAGCCCCCCCGCAAGCCCCAGCATCATCCCCCGGCTGAGGGCCATTCGCTGTGAGTATCTCCCAAGGTCCTGACCAACCCATCAGTCAGCAGACTTCTCTGAGCACATTCCTTGCACCAAGCAGGGAACGAGACAGGCAGGGTCCCCTCCCTCATTCTCATGCGGGAGAAACAGACAACACATCAGCGAGCAGACAGGGTCACTTTTTTAGGGATAAGCACTAAAAGGAAACCAGGGAAGGGAATAAAAGAGAAGAGTTGCTGTTCTGTGTCAGGAGGGCCTGTTAGAGGCGCCGGGGTTTGAACAGGGACCTAGGTGGTAAGGAGCAAGAGAGACATGCAGAGATCTGGAGGAAGAGTGTCCCTGGCAAAGGGAACAGCCACGGCAAAGTTCCGGGGGCGGGAACAAGCATGGCATGTGTGTAGGCCCGAAAGGCCACTTGGCTGGAGTAGAATGACTGGGGTGCAGAGCAGTAGCTGTGGTCAGGGGTTCAACAGGGGCCAGATCATGCTGGGCCTGGAGAGCTGAATAAAGAACCTAGATTTCACTTTAAAGGTGACAGGGAGCTCTGGAGGGCTGTGAGCAAGGCAGCAATGTGATAACACATACCTTTCCCTCTGGCTGCCATGGGGATGTGCATGGTAAGAGCGCAGGGGACAAGTGAGATGACGGGGCTGAACCGGGGTAGGGCCTTGGAGGGAGAGATGGTCACAGTAGGGGCTGCCTGGCAGAGGTGTGGCGCATGGGTTTGCTGATGAATTGGAGGCTATAGGGCTGACTCCCGACTCTGTTCTGCCCCATCATTCACCCCCAGCCTTGCCCCACACACTGTCTCCTGCACACCTCTGTTTGGGCACCAGCTTTGTACCAGGCCTGGAGGTCATTCTCATGGGGGACACAAAGACAAATGGCAGCCATGCAGGGGAGTCAGTCCTGGTATCAGGGTGCATCCGAAGTGTGGTAGGAACAGAGAAGACGCAGCCTTCTGACTCTCCAGGGAACAAACTACTGCAGAGCTGGAGGCTTGAAGGGCAAGCAGCCAACCCCGCCAGGGAAGGGCCTGAAAAGGCCAAGAATTCCCGGTGAAGGGAACAGCCTGTGCAAAGGCATGGAGGTGTGAAAGCACCCCCCGGGAATCTGTGGACATGGGGTTCCAACCATGGCACTTACACCCGCTGCCTGCATATCTCGACTCCAGCTCTCCTCCCCCTCTCCTCCCTCCACACCAGCCACACTGGCCTCCTGGCTGTTCTGTGCACATTCCGTGCTGTCCGGTCTCAGGGCCTTGGCATTTGCTGTTCCCTCTGCCTGAAATGCTCCTCTCCCTTGTATCTTCTTGACTCCCTCACCACCTGGTCTTTGCTCAGACTTCTCCTCCCACGTGAAGCCTTCCCCAGCCACCAGGCCCTTTCCTACATCATGTTCCCTGCAGCACTTGCCACCTGCACAGGTGACTTACCTGTGGGGAGTCTCGTTGACCATCTGAGGGCCGGGGGTTTGTCTGCGCTGTCCACTCCTGACTCTTCAGCACCTGCCACAGGTCATGGCAGAACAGGTGCCCAGTAAACATTTGAGAATGAGTGGAGGGTTGAAGGGTGAGGCTGTGAGGAGTGATGGAAATGAGGCTGAGGAAGTCAGCTGGGAATGACATGAAGGGCCTTGAATGCTGACTGAGGAGCTGGGCTGTCGTCCTGGGCAGTGGGGTGCTGTGGAAGGATTTCGAGCAGAGAAGGGTCCTGATTGGAGTTAGAATCCAAGATCCTTGGAGCTTCCAGGTGGAGGAGGAATCCCAGGTGGGGAAAGTAAAGCTGGGAACCCAGCGGGGACAGACGCTCCAAGACCCAGTAACCAAGTGGCTTTTCTCGGCCCAGTGACTCCTGTGGATGGTGGTGGCGGCGGCAGCAGTGGCAGCAGTGGTAGTGGCAGTGGTACCTGGGGCCGCAGCGGGCCCCCAAAGAAGGAAGAACTGGTTGGGGGCAAGAAGAAAGGCCGGACCTGGGGACCCAGCTCCACCCTACAGAAGGAGCAGGCTGAAGAAGAGAGGTATTGGTGGCTGGAGCCCACCCCGTGCCCCACCCCCAGGCCCGTGGCCACCAGAAGGCCCACCACCCAGCCCCAACTCTGGTTCCCCTGCAGGCTGAAGGCTCTAGGGGAAGGAAGCAAACAGTGGTCATCCAGCGCCCCCAACCTGGGCAAGTCCCCCAAACACACCCCCATCGCCCCGGGCTTCGCCAGCCTCAATGAGATGGGTAAGAGGATGAGGGTGCCTTCAAAGGGGAAGGGAGAGGACAGCTCCCGGCTGAAGGGGACACTGCCAAGACAAAGGGGTTACCATTCCCCAGGGTTTCGGGGAGGGAGGGATTTCACTGGGCCCGAGTGTAGAAAGCGTTCCCAGAAGGGGGACAGCCCGCCCCTGGGGTGTGGGCGTCACTCCCAGGGCCAGGGGGCTTCGGGGGAAGTAGAAACGAAAGCCATGCTTAGAGGACTTGGTGGGCTTGCTGTTTGAGGGGTCGTTGGGGGCAGGCCCTTGCCTCCAAGTCCCCAGGGACCGCCTGGAGTCCAGTGCCGGCCCTCTCCGGTTGCAGAGGAGTTCGCGGAGGCAGATGGAAGCAGCAGCGGGCCCCACTCCCCCCACAGCACCCTGGCCTACCTCGAGGTGCCGCTGCCCACCCAGCCCTCCCCTGGGGCGCCGCTGCCCCCCACACCCACCCGGTCCGCGCTAGGCGCCCGGCGGAGGCGCTGCGAATTTGCGCTGCTGAGCTGTGCCACGCTGCTGGGCGCCGTGGGCTTGGGCGCTGACGTGGCGGAAGCGCGCGCAGCAGATGGTGAGGAGCAGCGGCGATGGCTCGACAGCCTCTTCTTCCACCGCGCTGGCCGCTTCCCACGGGGCCTCAGCCCGCCTGCACGCTCCCCTGGACGCCCCAACGCAGCCCCCGCCGGCCCTGGCCTGGCGCCTTCGGCCACCCTGGTATCGCTGTCCTCCGTGTCCGACTGCAACTCCACGCGTTCACTGCTGCGCTCCGACAGCGACGAGGCGGCGCCAGCCGCACCCTCCCCGACACCCTCTCCTCTTGCGCCCTCGCCCAACACCAACCCCCTGGTGGATCTGGAGCTGGAGAGTTTCAAGAAGGACCCCCGCCAGTCACTGACGCCCACCCACGTCACAGTCACTGCCACACGCGCTGTGAACCGCGGGCACCGGAGGACCCCGTCGGACGGGGCGCTAGGGCAGCGGGGGGCGCCAGAGCCCACAGGCCCCGGCCCTGGTGAGTGAGGCACCCTGTGCCCGGTGTGCAGAAAACGGCCCTTCTTCCCTGCCTTTCCAAGGTCCAGTGCCCCAGTCCAGCTGCCACCCCTAAGATGCCAAGGTGGCCATCTGCTGCTCAGCAGGGGGAGGAAGGGGCTGGGTCGCCCTGGCCCTCACCGCTAGAGGCATTGTGGGGCCCCAGGTGACTGTGACACGGGATGAAGCAGAGGTGGCAAACTCTAATGCCCACAGGGGCAAGCAGGTGACATTAATGACAGCAATAACTAGAGCTAACACAAAAATTATAGCCAACTGTCATGCGCCAGGCCCTGTTCTCTGTGCCTTTGTTGACCCTACAAAGATGATGGAAACAAAAGGAGTTAGGTACCTCCCAGCAGGCACTGAGCTGTTTCTCCATTGTTATTATTTGACTTACTCTCCACCTATGTGGGAGGTGCTGTTATCCCCATTTGGAGATGCTGTCATGCCTCAGGCCTCTCCGTAGCCCTGAGCTCTGTCTGACCTTAGCCCAGTGTGAGAGATTTGGGAGGGATGAGGGCTTTTTCTCCAGCAGGTTTTTTGAGAAAAGTCAGAAATTCCAATTTTCATGTCAATGCTCCTGGCTTTTCAATACCACCCTCTGCTCCACCTCACTCACCTCCTCTGATCCTCTCTTACCAGGCCCTCGAGATCCCCTGGACTTCCCCCACCTGCCTAAACCCCAGGCTCTGTTTCACACCCACCTCCAGCCCCCCGAGTTTCCTGGCCGCCCCACCACCCTGACCTTCACCCCGAGACCCCGGCCTGCTGCCAGCCGCCCCTGCCTGGACCCCAGGAAACTGGTCTCCTTCGGCCGGACACTCAGCATCTCGCCTCCCAATAGGCTGGACATTCCAGAGAGCCCCGGGCCCCCCAGCATGCAGCCCACACTGCTTGACGTGGACATGGAGGGGCAGAGCCAGGACAGTACAGTGCCCCTGTGTGGGGCCCATGGCACCCGCTGAGGCCTGCGCACTGCCACCTGCCTGGGCAGCCATGAATGTAGTACCCCAGGCCCTGCCCCAGGCCACAAGGCAGGGGAGGCCCTGGGAAGGATACTCTATTTATTGGGGAAGGGGAGTGGGGAGAACACTTAATTTATTCCTTTGTACCCTGTGCTCGCCCTGCAGCATGGGGGAAGGTGGGCAGGGATACTCAGGGACAGGGCAATGTGGGGGATTTGGCACAAAATGCAGCATTAAAGGTAACCCCTGCCCCCTGCCATGCTTGCTGTGTATCTTTCCCTAATCCTGACTCATCCCCAATGGGTTGTCACCCACCCTTGCTTCCTCCTAGGCCCCTCTGGATTTCTGAGGTCCAGAGGGTGAGGCCCAAGCCTATGTCCCCTCTCTGGTTCCCACAAGAACATCACACACAGAGGTTATGATAAGTTCTTTACCAGCAAACACATGAGTCAGGAAAGTTACACAGTGAGGTGGGGGGGAGGGGGTAGGGGCAGTCCCCATAGGGTGGCCTCAGCCAATGACATCCCGAGGCTGGGCCCCACTGTCTTCCTTCTGCAGGCTGCACCGGCTCATCTTCAGCTGGGTCAACTGGATGTAGCGTAGGACATTGGTGTCTGCAGGGACGGTGGGCAGGGCATTATCTGGGTGTCCTGGGTGACGTCTGTAGCACCTCAGTTCATACCTCACTGTCCCCAGCCTTCAGTGGCTCCCCAGCTGGTATTGCCAGACCCCTTCCTCAAAAGCCCAGCCCCAACAAGGGAGGGGTATGTCACACCTCCAGAATAGCTTTTCTATTCCCCTGCCAGGAGTGCTCGGCTCAGAGATTCCTGTTATACTCTACTTACCCTCCAGTGACCTCTGCGCAAAGCCTGTTCTCCAAACCATTTACCTGCCTCCCTCCCACAGCCCAGGTCATGCAGGCTGGGCTCCTCTTCGCTGGCTGGTAATACAAAATCTCATATTGTTCTCTCTACACCCCAACACACCCAGAGGGCAAGGAGCAAGTCTCCAGCTCTGCCATCCCTGTCCCACCCCAGCAAACGTCCTGCCACTTCCCACCCGGGGTCTAACTCCCAGCAAGCGCTTCACAAGTGGTGGCTGGGAGGACAGGTGGGTGATAGGTGGGTGTGGGAGTGGGTCAGTGAGGGAGTGGATGGATGAATGTGTGTTTTTGGGGGGGGGGCATGGAGTGAGTGCATAGGGAATGGGCTAAATGGGAAGCATCAAAGTGAGTCGATAAATAGATGAGAGGTGGTGGGTGGGTGGGTGGGTGAGTAGGAGGAGGTGGAGAGGTGGAGGGAGCTGTGCCCTGGCCTTCCTGCCCTGTTTGCTCTGTTCCAGCCCCTCTCCCTGCTCCGCCCAGCCGCCACCCCGCTCACCTGTGGGCTCCCGGTTTCGGGCCTCCTGCAGGTAGCGCAACGCATGCGCATAGTCACCCAGATGGTAGAAGGCAATGCCAGCGCGGTAGGTGGCCTTGAAGTTGCCCTGCTGCTTCTCCAGCACCTTGAGGCAGTACTCGCGCACCCGCTCGTAATTCACCAGCTCCGACTGCAACAGGCAGGCTGCGGGGGCGCCAGGACCGGGGCTCTCAGAGCCTGCCGGCAACCCCAGACTTCACATCCCCGAGGGAACCCCCACCCTGTCGCACGGCTGAGCGGGCCTAAGGGCTTTTTCAGGCCACCAGGGGCTGCCGAGCCTCTGACCAATCAGAATGGAATCAACCTGCACTGCCGCTAGAGGGTGTGAAAACAGACTATTTTCGTAGGGGGAGGGGGTAGTACTGAGGCCGAGCTCAGGTGAGGGATGAGGCTTTAAATGGTGCACCCAGGGCAAGGCTTTCTCACCTGAGGTTCACGGTGGCAGCCCAAAGCCCATTTCCTGCATCCCAGCTCCTTCCATCCCCGTGGTCCCCTACTTCCCCAAGCCCCCTCTTTGATAAGTTCTGCTGTGTCCCCCCCCCCTCCACAGACCCCAGCGCCTCCGCTCACCCCACCCCGCCCAAGGCTTCAGGATTGCCCCTCACCCCCACCCCGTCACATAAGCACCCTCTGCGCTCCCGACGGCCGGCCGCCTACCCGTGAGAGAGTCATAACATTCCACCTCCGTGTTCTCCACCAGGCGCCGCTGCTCCTCGCTGAGGCGGGCTGGCCCCGGGCTGGTGGGGGGCCCGGGGGCGGGGGTGGGCAGGCCTCCAGCGCGGGACCCCTGCGCCGCCTTCAGCTGCAGCAGCGCGCGGTGATACTTGCCAATGGCTTCCCGGAACTTCTTCTCTCGGTAACAGCGCTGACCCTCCGCCTTAAACGCCACAGCGGCCCGAAGGCTGCTATCGAGCGCCGCGCCCAGGCCCCCCGACGATTCTGGGGCAGGACCAGGCCGAGCGGAGCCATGACGGGGACCCGGGCCCGGCGGGGAGAGTGCGGGAGGTGGACGCGGTGGAGGCTCCGGGGCTGCGCTGAGCATCAGCACCGGGGACAGCGCGCCGCGCTGCATTGTGGGAAACTCCTGCAGACCGCTGCTGCAGCTATCGCTGCGCCCCGGCGCGGGCCTGTCCCCACCCTTTCCCCGCCCCTCACCTCCGGTGGCCGACTCCGACTGCCCCCTATGGGTCTAGAGAAACCCCTCAAGACTTCCCCACCCTTTTCTTCGAATCAGCCCCAGCCCTCATTCTCCAGCCCACCTTTTCCTCCTCTCCACTCACCCCACGCCCCTACCCTTCTGCCTGCTCTCCTTCCTCGTGCCCAAAGCTCCCAAAGCTTTCTAGAAGGAAAGGGTACGTCTGGGGAAAAGAACAGGAAGATTTCAACCTCGTGAAAAGCTGGTTTTCAGCCCACGAGGCATTTGGCATGTTGGCTAAGGATACAGGCTTTGGAATCAAGGTGCCCAGATTCAATTCCTGGGTTTTTCCTCACTAGTTACATATGACTTGGACAAATCACCTAAATTACCTGGGATTCTATATCCTCCTCAGTAACATGGAAGGGACAATGATAGCAACTTTGAAACTCATTTGTTTATCTATGCAACAGGCAAATATTCACTGATATCTTTTCTGTGCCAAGCTTTGGGCCGGGCGATGCTGGGATATAGCGGGGAAGGAGGGAGCCTCGGGCCCTATCCTCATGGAGCCCCTAGTCCCGTGAGGAGACAAACCAGTAGCCAGTGACAGCCCAGAGTGGGCTCGCCTGGGAAGCCCCGGATAGAGGCCACACAACAGGCTCTGAGGGCCCCGAGGAGGTGTCTGCCCTGGACTGTAGTGGTGAGTGAAGACAATATTTGTCATGAATCAATGGATCTCCTAGAGGAGGGAATAACTATGAACAAGAGAGATCTGCTTCTCGCCCTCATCGAGCTCACTGAGTAGAAAAACCAGTGGGAATGCAGGTGACAGCCCAGAGTGAGTGGTGCAAGCATAGGAATGAACAGAAAATAAAACATGTGAGAACCTTCGGGAAGAAAAACTGAGGCTGAAAGAGATGGCTGTCCTTCCGCTCTCCTTAGCCACTCACTTAGCAGTGGGACCTTGGGCAAGCTCCTCACTCTGCCTCCACCTTGCCTTCCTTCTGTGCAACGTGAGGATTACAAGTGAGCTTGCTTCAGAGTAGTGGCAGGGACTGAATTTTGCAGACAAAGCACTTAGCACAAGGCCTGGTACATGCTGGGCAACTAACCTGTGTTTCTTATCATCGGTGAGACTATGAGATAGGTGAGCATACGTGTCTGGCTCTGAGTCAGCATCCATATTGGTTGTTGAATGAATGAATAACTTTATGTATTACACCCCCACCCCCACAAGACCCTAGCTTGGTCCTCAGCCCCAAGAACCAAGCTTGTGTTTCCATTGTCCCTTTCCCCTCCCATCCCACATCTCCCCCAGGAGGTCCCATGGCAGGCCCCACACCACATCCCAAACCTGAACAAGGCACCTTCCATTCCAATAGCAGCATCTGCTTTTACCTCTTATTGTACTTTGCTGAGTAAGGCTCGCCCCCATCCTGTCCAACCTTGACCATCTTAGGACAGAAACTTCTCTTCCCTGCACCTTCAAAACCCGGCTTGGTTAAGAATCTAACATTCCTGCAGTTGAATTCCAGAACAGTGAAGTCATCTTTCTGTACCTCAGGTGTGTTTTAATTAAAAACGCGGCGATCCACTGATTCATAACAAATATTTTCTGAGCACCTACTAAATGGCTAGGTGCCGGGGGTTTGGTAGACACAGGGCCACTGCCACTAACTCACAGTCCTGCTAGGGTGCAATGCTGGCACTTTCGCAGCACCTACTAGGTGTCAAGCAACGTCCTAAAACTTTGTGAATATTTAACTTACAATCTAAACACACCACAATGAAGTTAAGTAAATCAGATCCCACTTATAAAACTCTTGTTATCAAAGACCCATAAAGCCACAGATGACCCTCGCAGGCGATGTGTTGGGCTTGTGCAACCATTAAAAAATATTGAATTAGTTGCCAACATAGGGAAGCAGAGGTATTTAAGGAATTGCAGGTTTTCAGCTTCACTTGAACAAAATCTGAAAACCTGGTAACATCTAGGTAGAATTCATGCCTGGGGCAGACATTCTGTTTCCCAGAGCCCATCCCTCCTAGATTCTTCCCAACTCTGAGACGGAGGGCCATTCAGGTTGCACTGGAATTTTCCTCGTAGCCTCCCTGTCCATCTATCTATCTCCGCAAATGTTGGCGCTTGGGATCCCAGTTTGATCCTGCTGAGCAGTCCGGGCGGAAGCCCACCAGTGCCCCCTCGCGGAAGAGTTCGGAATTTCATCATTAAGGAAGTTAGTGAGAACATCCAACCCAAGGAAAGTAACCAATCAAAAGCAAGAGATGGACCAGCATTTGACCAATAAGGACAGAGAGCGCTCGGAATAAAAGAAACTCTTTTATTGAAGTGGGAGACAGACACACATTGAGTCTTTTTTGACGGGTTTCGGGGTTCAGGGGGGTCCCGACTGGGGACAGCAGAGCAGGCGGGCAGCAAAGAAGCTGGTGCCCCGGCGCTGTGGCCTCGCATACTTGAGGAAGATGGCAGCACGGCCGGGTGCGGGGCCTCGGAGCACCGCGCGGGCCATGCACGGCTCCAGCGGGTCCAACTCCGCGGGGCTGCGGAGGAAAGACGGAGAAACGAAGATGGATGCAAGGGGTGGCGGCGGAGATTACCTGTCCTCGGAGCTGGGGCTCGAGGCGGAGAAGACACATTGACTTGGGCCCCCGGAAACCTTCCAGGGCACGTGGCCCATCGTCCAGACTAGAAAGTGGCTGGAGGGGCCGGCAGACCCTCGATTCTCCCCACAGGGCGCAGTTAGAGAGCGCCAGGGCCCTGGAGGAGGGAAGGACTGGGGCTGAAGATGGACTGGCATCCAGCTCTACCCGGTGGGCACGGCTGGGAACAAAGACAATTCGCCCAGCCCCTTGGTGGCATGGTTGACAGGGATAGGGGCTCTAGCAGCTAATGGGACACTTCATTTGCGGTTAGTGGCTAGCAGACCTCTCATTCTCAGCCCTGAAACACAGCTAGAGCATCTTGCGGGCTTGGGGAGATCCTACATTCCACCCTAGACAAGATTAAGGGTCCCCAAATCTGGACAATGCCCCACTCTCTCAGACCCGCCCAGAGAAAAGCAAATGGGATAACCAGGCTAGGCACATACCCCATTGTCTCTTACACCCAGAAAAATCAAGTCTGGGTGCCATCGTGCCCTCCCCCCCATAATTATTTCTCACTCTCTGAGACAGTAAAGACAACGATCAGGAAGGCAGATCCTGAAGCCACCACCTGTGTGTGTGTGTGTGTGGGGGGGGGGGGTGGGGGGGACCCTCCTCTGTGGCCATACCTGTAAAGTGCCGGCTCCAACCCAGAGCCCGCCTCGTGGAGCACACGGTGCGCCAGGCTCAGCGCCGCAGCTGCGCAGCGACTGGGCTCCCACCCAGCTGCCTCGACCTCCAGTAGAGACAGTTCCAGGAAGTAGGTGGCAAGAAGTATCACCTGCCAAATTGGCATCATCACCTGCCAGATCGTCAGGCCACGCCCCTAGCCGCGCAGGCCACGCCCCTGCTCCCCTCCCCGCGCACCTGGGGGTTGCTCCCGGCCAGAGCAGCCAGTAGCTCCAGGCAGAGGAGTGGACCTGGGTGGTGCAGGCGGAAATCCAAGCGGCTCAGGATTCGGCGCTCGGCTCGCAGAAGCTCGGCCTGGGAGAAGGAGCCAGCGCCCAGGAGGCAGAGGGAGGCGGGCTGCGGGTTGGGGAGACAGAGGTGGGGGAGTCTTGGACCTTGGCTGTTACTCCCTGCCCTGGGTTCGGGTCCGTCCCCGTTCTGGACCTCAGTTTTCTGGTCTGTAAAATGGGACCATTGATGTGTTGTGCGGAAGTCTTAGGGAATACGGGCTTCGGAGTCAGAAAAACCTGGATTCGAGTTCAAACCCTACCACGTCCGCACTGTGTGACATGGACATTCAGGGCGCTCTGAGACTCAGTTTCTTGATCTGTAAAACGGGGATATTGCTCCTACTTCACCAGGCAGTTGTGGTAATGCACTGAGTTCACACGTGCTAACTGTAACGACTCACTAAGGATTATAACTCCTGTAACCAAGTCCAAGTCCCAACTACTTGACTTTGGGCAAATGTCTTCCTCTCTGGGTCTTAGTCTCCTGTTAAAAGGACACACGGGCAGCCCCGACCTCATCAGAGCTACTGGGATTCCAAGACAATATGAAGCGTTTGCTGGGCACGGTGCTTGGCACACAGTAGTTCGGCCTGTGCCTGCGGCCAGGAGAAAGAGCGCCCTCTCCTGGCCCCGCCCCGGAAGTACCTCGGGAAGCACGCACTCTTCCATTTTGCACGCCACGAACAGGCAGGCCATGCCCAGCAGCTGCAGGCGGTGTAGGCGCACCCGGCTGGAGCGCAGGTAGGAATCGAGCAGGTGCACGGCCAGGTAGAGCGTGTCCCCCGCCAGGCCCAGGTACTCCTGGGGAGGGGTGCAGGTTACACTCAGGCTGCCACGCAGGCCCCGCCCCACCCCCTTCTTGGTACCTACGTACATGCACCTGGACCAGCCAGTCCACCACGAGTGCGCGCATCTCTGGGGTCACGGTGCGGGGCAGGGTCGTCTGCGGCAGCGCAGGGCACACCTGGGGTTAGGTAGGGACGGCCTAACTCTCCACACCTGTGCCGCCGCCTCGCTCCTAAACTCCAGCCCTGGGTGCGGCCGCCTCCTCACACCAGGTGGAGGCAGATGATGCGCTCCTCTTCTCGTCACCATCTAGAACCCGGGACTCTCTCCTGATGTTTCCCTAGACACCCTCCCAGTCTGCAGCGCCCTGCCACAGCACCTCCCCCTGCTTCCCAGGCAAATCCATCCTCAGAACACCCGTTTTCTAAAGTATAAGCCTGACCAAGGAACTCCCAGCTTACAACCCTTCCCCGGCTTCCAGGACCCTCAGGAGAAAATCCAATTCCTCTCAGACTCCCCCAGGCCCCGTCCTTGCTCCAACATCACCTCTTCCCTCTCTCTCCTCACACTCCAGCTGCCCCAGCCTTCTTTCGGCCCTGGGCTATGCCAACCGGACCCCTCCCTCAGGACCTATGCATATATGTACTATGCCCTCCACCTGAAATGGTCCCTCCCCAGCTCCTGGCACTGCTGACTTCTGGTCATTCATGCGTCAGCTAAAACGTCCCTGACTCTTTCCATACTCCTCCCTGTCCCATCACTTTATCTCCCTCATGTTACTTTCACTCTGGAGACGGCTATGTTTCGTTGTGTATTTTGTTTGTCCAACCAGGCTGCCGGCACCACACGAACAGGGATTTCTGTCCAAATCCCAGCTGTGTCTCAGCTCGTCACAGAGACCCTGGCCCCGAAGAGATGTTCACAAGACGCGTGTTAAATAAATTCATCCCCTGAGTGTTTCCTCTGACAGCGTGTCTCGGCCTGTTTCGGTCTTTATGGCCCTTCTGAAGTTACCACTACACTTGCTTGCTTGCCTTCCACAGTGAAGACAAACGGCAGCTGTTCATCACCACACCCCCAGCGCCTGGAGCATGCTCAAAAACAGTTGTTAAAGTTACTTTGAAACTCTGTAATTTGTTAAGGCACAGGGAGGATAGAAAAAAAACATTTGTTGATAAATTGCTAAATATTTGTTGAACGAATAAGTGTGAGGGACGAGTAGGAGGGGTCTGAAGTACCAGGGGAGGAACTGCAAACAGCCTGGGAGGGTGGGAACAGTCATCCGAAGAAAACTGTGCAGGAAAAACCAGCCGGGAACTTGGGGTGGGGTTGGGAAGGGGCGGACAGGCTGGCCGGGAGGGAGTTCAGAAATGCCCATCACACGGGCTCTAGGCGAGCCCGGCAGCTCTGGCCTGGGCCAACCCCCCCGCCCCCCGTCCGCTGCCCTCAGGGCTGGGGCGGCTTCCAGGGAGGGTCCCCATCCGCCTCACCATGACCTCGGCGAAGATGTCCCCGGCGTACTCGCGTTCTCCCTGCAGCCCCAGCGCGCTCAGAGCCTCCTCCAGCCCCGGCGGCGCGCACCGTCCCGCGGGCCTTTCCGGGGATCCTGGGGGGGCGCTCGTGCCCGCGGGGACGTTGTCGGGGACTGGGGCGCTCGCAGGCTCTGGGTCAAGGGAGGCTGCCGGACTCTGCAAGGGAGAAGGATTGGGGTCAGCGCCTGGAGCGCCCCGAGCCGGGAGCGGGACCCGGGCTCCCGTAGCTCACCAGCATCTTCGAGGCTGGCGTCGAGGGCGAAGCCAAGAGCCCACCTCTTCCTACTGGAGCGAGGATCCGCGCCGCCGGCGCTTTAAGCAAGTCTGGGCGCATGCGCGCGGAGAGTAAGCTTCACCTGGGCAGGCGGGCAGGTGCGTGGTCAGTGGCGAACAGCACTCCAGACCCTCTAAGGTCAGGCAGCTGGGGTCAAGCGCTCATCCTCCACTTACCGCATGACGAGGAGCGGTCTCCTGGAGCCTCACGCTCTTCTGCTGTGAAGTAGGGATTGTTTCCATTGACAGTTGTCCCGAGGGTTTTCTAAGATGGTGTTTGTTAAGTGGCCAGCGCGGGGCTTAATAGAATCAAAGCTTAGTCCATAGGAGCTACAAGTCACTTCACCACTGTGTAGAGAAGGCCTCTGTGCTCCGGGCAGTGGATTCGGGGTGAGCAAACCCCCGGTAGCCGCCGCCTGTAGGCCCAGAGCGGCGGGCGACGGGAAGAAGGCGCCGGCGGTCGCTGGGCCTGGCCTGGTGCAGCAGCTCCTCGCTGCTCTCCGTCCCGGACGGACATGCCACAGGGACCCTGTGCACACCCGAGCCAGGTCTCACTTGGCCTCTGCTCCGAACTCCATTGCAGCTCCCATCCGCTCAGAGTGAAAGCCCACGAGGTTCTGCGTTATCTTCCCACAGGGGAGCACACACCTGTGCGCTCATCTCCTCCCGACCTCCCTCCCTCCTCCCTCTCCCGCCGCACCGCCTCCCGGCTCCTCCCCAACCTCACCTCGGGGCCTCTGTTCCTCTGCCTGAGGTTCCCTTACCTCACATACCCCTCACTTCCTTTAAGGAGTTCACTCAGATGTCACCCTCTCCGTGAACAGCATCGCCCTGAGCACGTCCTGTCCCCATTCTCTATACTTATTCTCTCCCTCCTGACTAGAACGCGAACCCCATGAGAGCAGGCTGGTCTGTTTTTCATGGCTGTGTCCCCGATGCCTAGAACAAAGCTGGGCACGTGGTGCTAAGTAAGTATCTGCTAATGAATGAGCGGGAAGGCTGGGTTTGTAACTTAGAGTTGTCTGCAAGGACCTCTTGGAGGTGACATTGGAGCTAAAATCTGGGAAGGAGCCAGGAAAGCAAAGGCCGGGGAGATGCCCCAAGTGGAGGCACAGCCTCCTGCCGGGGGAGAGCTTGCTATCCGAGGCACTGCGGAGTCAGAGGCTGGCAACGCAAACAGAAGAACGAGATGCTGGACCAATGGCTGTACATACAGTGCAACCAAACCCCTCCCCCACAAGGTCCCGTTGGCCCTCTCTAACCTCATTTCCTTCTGCTCTCCGTCTCCTTCCCTCCACATGAGACACCTTGTCCTCTTCATGGTCCTTAAACACATCAGGCACCTGCCTGGCTCAGGGCTTTTGTGAGCTTGTGGTGAGAACCTGGGCATTTACATTCTCCAAGTGTCTCTGTACAATATACTAACTACAAAGAGGACGTTGTAACGTGACCGTGGAGACACCTGACCAACGCCACCTTAACCATGGGAGTGGTCACCCCGCTCATGGGCTGTTTGGAACCTCCCGGTAAGTTGCACTGAGAAGGGCACATCATTTCTGGGAATTCCTGTCAAAATAGCTTGAACATAGCCACAAGGAAGCATCAGGCAGTAACCCCTCATTGAGGGGCATTCTGCAAAATAACTGCCCATTAGCTTCAACCCTGACAACTGGGCTCAACAGTGAGCCGGGACTGAGTCACTAGCCAGGAAGTTGTTCCCTCTTTGGTACACAAGGACATTAGTGTGACCACTGCAAAGTCTGATGAAGGTCTGAGAAGAACATTGTTTCACTGTTAACTTCCCGACCTTGATCACTGGATTGTGGTTAAGACAATGTTCTCATTATAGGACAGATATGTAAATGTGGAGGGGGGGAATAGAGTAAATGTAAAACACTGTGGGGAACCTGCGTGGAGACAAGACTTACTTGTACTTTTTAAAATAAAAAAATAGATTTATGAAAAGTTGCAGACATAGTAGAGTTCCCAAGTACCCCACACCCAATTTCCCCTATTAACATCTTATACATCACTAGAGGCCCAGTGCACGAAATTCATGCACTGGGGGGGGGGGGGGAGTCCCCTCAGCCCGGCCTGTACCCTCTTGCAGTCTGGGAGCCCTCGGGGGATGTGTTCAGTCAGACATCTTAGCGCTGCCATAGAGGCAGGAGAGGCTCCCGCCACCGCCGCTGCACTCACCAGCTGTGAGCCCGGCTTCTGGCTGAGTGGTGCTCCCTGTGGGAGCACACTGACCACCAGGAGGCAGCTGCTACATTTAGCGTCTGCCCCCTGGTGGTCAGTGCGTGTCATAGCAACCACTCATTCTGCCATTTGGTTAATTTGCATATTAGCCTTTTATTATATAAAAGGATTAGTGTGGTAATTCGTCACAATTTAATGAACCATAGAAATGTTATTCAAGTCCATGCCTTATTCAGATTTCCTATCTACCTAATGTCCTTTCTCTGTTCCGGGACCCCATTCAGGATACATTACACTGAGTCTCCTTGTCTCCTAAAGCTTTTCCTGGCTGTTTCTCAGGCTTTCCTTGTTTTGAACCACCCTGACAGTTTGAGAACTAGTGGCAGGTCTTCTGTAGAACATCCCTCGGTTGGGAATTGCCTGGTGTCTGTTTTCTTTTAGACTGGGGAGTCTGTTCTAGAGGAAGGCCACAGAGACAGGGTACCATCCTCACTGCATCGTATCAGACACAATGCCAACGTGACTGTCACTGCTGTTGACTCCGATCACTGGCTGATGTGGTCTTTGTCAGGCGTTGCCCCGCCTCCACTGTACTCTTTGGAAGAAGTCGCTCTGCAGCCCACACCGGAGGGGCATGCTCTCCTGGAGGCAGAGCATCTACAGGAAGTTTGGGACTTCCGTACAGATCTGGCTGTTCTCACCACTTTGGGTATAACCAATACTACACTATTTTGGTGCTCGAATTGCATTCAGCTTTGGCCACTAGCAGCTCTTCCCATTGGCTCCCGTGTCCCTTTACATGCCATTAGTGAGGTTTTCTTTTCTTTTAGGTCCTTAATTCTGGACACGACTGGATGCTCCAGGTTCATCCTGTGTATTTCCTGCTCTAACCCTAGAGTCATTTTAGCACTATTTTTTAAAGTTTCAAAGTTTTCTACCAGTCTGAAATTATTTCTAATCAACGTTAGAAATACGTGAACCACACTTTTTTGGAAAGCTATCTGACACATTAAAATGCAGCAACCCTGGAATGTAGGCCACAGAAATAAAAGCACAAGCACAGTAAAAGGGGGTTGTTATGGTTTACTTCAGTACTGTGGGAGCAGCACAAAGCAAACAAAAACACCTGGAAACAAGTAAATTCTTGTCAACAGGGGAGCAGACTCAGCTGAGGTGTGTCCACCCTGAAGGACCCTGTGAAGCCACTGGAAAGCATCACAGCCATGTCCACAGGAGCGCCTCCAAACGAAGGGACTAAGAAAGAACCTCATCGTTACCGGTGACCCCACGTCCTCCGAATGAACACGAGGTGGTGGGAGTGTGGGTTCCATGTGGCAGGACACAGCCCAGGGGCGTGGCCGGACTACCTGGGAGGAGAGCTGTACAGAGAAGGAGGAGCCAGCCTTTGGCGATGCCACGCCCATCTGTGCAGAAGGTGACTGAGAACCTTCAGAACCCCGGGTCTGGGATCGGGTCATTTTTACTTCCTTCTGCACATTTTTGTTTTGTTGCATTATTCTTTACACACACACAAAACTTGTGACATTTTCTACATGCACATGACAAAAAACAGATGACTCAAAATTTAATTCTTCTAATTGGTAAAATTTTATTAAAATCTTTTCCCTAAAACTCCCAGTTTGGGAGAAGTCCCAGGAATAAGAAGCACCACTGCATCTAAGGACATTAAGTTCAATGGAGGAAGCAGCTGATTAACCTACAGGAATCCGCCCAAGGACTGCGACAGGTCCCCAGGGACAGACCACACGGAGCCGTGACGGTTCTTGGAAGGACTAACACCGGCCCCTCAGACTACGACTGGAGGGGAGAGGGGAAGGCTTTTCTTCTGAGGCCTGTTTATCTGATTCTCACCAAGGCATACTTTTATAATTAAAAAAATGTCCATATGAAATTAGGAAGAAATCCAAAAAATTCCTCAAGTCTTGGACGCAGGAAACAAAGACTTCCTGGACTCAACTTTTCTGCTCCCCTCACTTAAGATCTCAAACACTCCGTGTGGGAAGCCCCAATAGCTTCTGGCAAACCGGCCTGCAGTTCCCCTGTGCGTAGCATGGCAGCCTGGGTCCCGTCTGGGAAGAGTGACTCAAGCACGGGAACCAGCTGTCAGAGGACTCCCAGACGAAGGGGCTGTGGCCCAACCTGAGGTGCTCCCAGCTGACAGCCACCACAAATCCGTGGTATACCAAGGAATCTGTAGGGGAACTGGGGTCCTGGAGGCTCCCCAGTTTAGCATAAATGGGGGCTTGGGGTGCAGATGCACAGGCAATGCCTGCTCTAGGGCTCAAGCACCTCGGGAAGTGAACATGCTCCCTCTCACAGTCCTGCCAGGGCCCAGTGACCCCTCACATATCCTTTTTGTTCAGAGCCACCTGGCCCTCTCGCCCCTGGCCCTCCACCCCATCTTTTTGCCTAAGCAGTTCCTGAGCATCTGGGGTGACCTCTGTCCACCACACCCCACCACAGGCCCCGAGTTTCCTAAACTCAACAGCTCCCACTTCCAGCAGTCCCCTCCCTCTCCAGCCTGAGCTTGACACCACCTCCCCCCCCTCCCCGCCCCAGGACGCCTTCTCTGCCTCCACAACTTAAAGGGCCCCCGACAGCAATGGGAGCGGGAGGCAGGGGGCACTTGGGGCCACTCCATAAGCAAGGCAAGGCCCAGGTGGTGGGCCCGGTCTGAAACGAGTCTTTATTGCTTGTACCGTACAAATATGAGGAACAGGGAAAGGCCAGTGGGGAAGAGGGAGAACTGTCAGATAAATGACATACACACACAAAAAGGAGAGACCTCCCACCCCCCAGACCAGCCCCACCCACCCCAGATGTCTCTCTGTGAACTACCTAGTACAGGAGGTGGGAAGATCAAAACCACAAAAGTTACGTTCCAAACACCCGGAGATGCTGGTGGGGAAGGGGGAGAGACAGTGCGGCAAGGGGACCTCACGTGTGGCTCTCCCACTAGGCCAGCACCCCTCCCCCTGGGATGAAATGCTGGGGTCAGGGCCAGGGGCCCGAGTCCACACACATACGCACACACACCACACACCCGAGGCCGGGACACGCTTGCTCTCTCACATACATACCCAGCACACATGCACACACACACCCCATGTGCACTCAGATGCACAAGGACACCAACAGCACACAGTCCAAGCACGCACGCACGCGAGTGCCCATAGCACTGACACGTTCACCTTAAGGCTGCAGAACGTGGGGCTGGGGGAGGGGGGTGGCCTGGGGCCTCCTTCTCAGAGGCCCCACCCCAGTACGTACCAGAGACACCCTTCCCCGGCCCCTCCTCAACCAAGTTCACGGGGCCCAATACTGTCTCGGTGCGAGATGTGGAGCAGCCGAGGCTGGCACCCCTCCACCCCAGGCAGAGAGAAGGGGCAATGCTGGCCCCCATCCTGGGAGGGGCCGGGGCCAGGCCCAGGCCCAGCAGGAGGTAAGGCTGGCTGGAAGGAAGCCCTGGTAAGGCACGGGGCTCGGGGGTGGGCAGACTAGGCCCCAATGTTCCTCCTACTTCGTCCACAGGGTCAGGAGAGCAGCGTGGGGCATAGGGAGGCAGCGTCCATCCCCCTGGCCGCTCTGGGTTCCCCACCAGGTAACCGACCCCAGCCCGAGGGAGCCCTAGACCTCTGCTCCTGCAGCTCCCGAAGGCCCCGCCTGGCCCTGGACTTCACTGCTTTTCCGCTGCTGTGTGGGGAGGGGCTGGACTGTCCCCTCGCCAGGCCACTCGGAGCCTGAGGACAGGCACGGAAGGCTGCCCCAGAGCGCTGTCCGCATCTCTGAGGGCGGCACCGCACACAGCAGGCAGCCGCGGGCGCCCAGCCGATACTCAGGCAGGCCCCCGACTTCCGCTCCCACTGGGACTTGTTGATCAAAAACCAAAATCTTCCCAACTGCCCAAAGGCCAGGTCCTGGGGCCGCGGCACAGTCTCCCCAGTCCTGATCTGGGCGCAAAAGTGAGGGCAGCCAGGGTCCTGGAGGCAGGGCCACTGGGTCCACTGAGAGGAGTCTGGCAGAGGGCTGAAAACTAGAAATGGGGGGAAGGGGTGAGGGGTGGAGATGCAAACAAAAAAGACCAAAAAAAACCCAAAAAGACGAAGCCCCCGGCGGCGTCGGCAGCCATGCATGTCCGTGGTGGCGGCGGCGGCAGTGGGCAGGCGGGCGGCACTGCTCACTCGCGGATGCTGGCCGAGTAGGAGAACTGGGGGAAGTGAGTCCGCTGGTCCAGGTCAAGAGAGCCCAGGCTGTCATCTGCAGGGGTCAGGGGAGGTGGATTGGGAAGACGGGCTTTCAGAGGGCCCAGCACCCCGGCCAGACTCCCGGGGAGGGGGACAGAGGGGAATGACCCTCAGGAAAGACCACAGGCAGAAACTCCAGCTGGTGAGGTGTCCACAGACTTCCTCCCCGACAGAGACCCTGTGGTCATAGCCCTGGCTCCGAGCTGCTCACTCAGCCACCTCGGCATCCCACCAGCTCCCTGCTCTCCTCCTCCTCCCCTTCCACACCTGTCCACCTCGAGGTCTGCCCAGACCTCTTCTGCCCAGCTCCTGCCCTGGCCACCACTCCCACCCACACAAACCCTCCACATGCAGCCAAAGGTCTTTCTGAAACCCTGATGCAACCCTGTTCCTCTTTAAAAAGCCCTTCCACAGCCCCTGCACAATCGCCACTCCTCCCAGGGGAGAAGACCCTCCTGCTCGTCCACGCCCTCTCCTCTCCCCTCATCTACTCTGACCTCTGCAACACTCTCATTTCTAGACGTCCCACAGCCATTCCTTCTGCCAGGACTGAGTCTCACTGCCATGTCTCCCCCTCCAGGAAGCCCTCCCTGACCTGCAGTCAGGCATTTCCTCCGAGTTTCCCCAGTCCCTGTGGTCCTACACACTGTCCTGACCACTCTGGGCTGCCACCCCACCTGGACTGAGCGCTCCCTGAGGGCCAGGCCCAGGGCTACCTCCATCACTGCCTTGTCTCCAGCAGAGCCCAGCACTGGGCGGGTGAGTAAGAACTCAAACAGCTACAGAGTCAGTGAATAATCCGGCTCCAAAGACCTGGGTGGTCTGCGAATACAACTATGGATCTGCCATCTCGGTACCGACGACTCCCCAAGCATCTCCTACCCAGACCTCTGCCTGGACCACAGGGACGGGCTGGACCCAGGGCTGTGGTGAGCTCACTGGGCCCGCAGACGCCTAACAGCAAAAGCCCTGCGGCTTCCTCCTGGAGAACTGGGTCAGCAGCAGACGCCCTCCACCGCCCGGCCAGCCCACAGGACGCGGGGCCTCAGACACTCACAGCGGTCCGGGGGCGTGATTGTGATGGACTGGGCAGTGAACTCATCATCGAAGTACCTGGTGTCGACCTCAGATGTGACCTGAGGTTTGAAGGGTGGTGGGAGCTGTGGAGGAGAGGAGCCCAGGCTCAGGACCCGGCAGCCAGGAGGCTTTGGCCCAGGCCACCACAGGGGCCGAGCTCCTGCTGGAAGCAGTGGGTGGTGGCACTCACCTTCTTCTGTACCACATCCTGCCAGTTGATGCTGAGGAAGAACCTGTGCTCCATGACCTCCTTGGCATCGCTGGGCCCCCCGCCGAGCCTGGGCAGAGACGGCCATGAGCACCCGCCTCCCGGGGCAGCCAGGTTCTGGGAGACGCTTTCGGTGCAGGCCTGGGCCTGTGATATGCAGGCCCTGAACAGCCTTAACAAGCCTGTCCCGGCCACAGACCCCCGCCTCGCAGAGGAGGAAAGTGAGGCCAGGAGGGAACTCGTGCCTAGGGCCAGGGCCAGGACACTGCAACTGGGGCCAAGACCAGGATGTGAATTGAGGGGGCATTTGGCCACCTCACATCCCGGCTCTGCCACGTATGACTGGGCCACCCATGGCCAGGACAGGGTTGCCCTGCTCCTCAGCATCCCCATAAAACAAGGCAGTGCGGGCAGAGAACCAGGACGGCCTGACCCCAGGGAGTGCTCCAAGTGCCAGCTGTGGGGACCACACAGCACCCCCACCAGTGCGTGTGCCTGTGGGCGCTGCCCCTTTGGGCGGAGGGAGCAGCGGCAGCAGGTGGTGCTGGGCAGCGCAGGGCAGGCGCCAGCCCTCACCTCTGCTTGGGGTCCTTCTTCAGCAGCCCAGCCAGCAGGGACTTGGCCTCGGGGCTGAGCGTGCGCGGGAAGCGGATCTCCTCCATGAGGATGAGCTCGAAGAGGCGCTCGTGGTCCTGGTTGTAGAAAGGCAGGCGGCCGCACATCATCTCGTACATGACCACGCCCAGCCCCCACCAGTCCACAGCCCGGCCGTAGTCGTTGTCCTCCAGGACCTGAGGGGGAGGGGCAATGAGGGGCCAGGCCCATACTCTGGGGCCTAGGAGCTGACGGGTCCAGTGGGGACAAGGCCCTGCCCGGGGCTGGGGAGGCCAATCTAAGGAATTGGAGCCCGGCCCTCAGAGCGTCTAGGTGGGGGAAGCACCCGGTCCCGGGGCCCCGCTCCCTCAGCATCACAGCCCAGACACCTCGGGTGCCAGATATTCGGGGGTCCCGCAGAAGGTTTTCATGGTGGCCCCATCACTGATGCCCTCTTTGCACAGGCCAAAGTCAGTGATCTTGATGTGGCCATCTTTGTCCAGCATGAGGTTTTCCAGCTGTAGGAACAGTCAGTGTATCAGGAACATGTCTTCCCGGGCTTCCTGCCACCTCCCTGAACCCCACGTGCCAGCCCTGCCCTGGAAGGGGCTGTCACATCACGGGCTCCAGGCTGAGCTACGGGATACACCCCAGCACAGGGTTCAGCCCTCACCCTCTGAGGCTCACACCTCCCCAGTCCCTGGCCACCCCTCAGGGGAGCTGAGTCCTGCCCCAACCTGCCTCCCCTCCCCTCCCCCACTTTGGATGTGAGGGACAGTATCTCTCTCCTTTTTCCTAAACAGTCACACAATGGGCCATTTGGTGGGCCTTTATGCAACCTCCCCCAGGTCAAGACAGATCACCTCCAGTCCCTCAGACACCCCATGTGCCCCTTCCGTTACTAGCCATCCCCTGCTCCAGACAGAGAAGTAATTTTACTTCCTTCTCTCTTTTGCAGTTTCCCCTGCCTATACCTACACCTGTCATCAACACAGACTGGTCCTGTCTGTCCTGGCTTTCCCAACGTCAGCCTGTGAGACGTATCCACGCTGCTGTGTGTGGCTGAGTGTGGTCTCTTTAACTGCTGTGCAGCCCGTGTGCGAACACACCACCTGGACTTCATCCATGTTCCGACAGCGGACCCCTGGGGTTAGGATGACTAGTGCTGCGAGGAGTGTGTCCACACTTCGAGGTGCACACAGGTACCTGTTCCTGTGGTGCACACGCCTCGGGCACAATGGCTGGCTCAGTGCGCACACGTCCACTGCTGGTGGCTGCTGCAAACTGCCCGCTAAAGTGCCTGCACCAGTTTACACCCTCCACTGCTCAGCAGCCTCTGCGCACAGGAGGCTCAGAAGGGACCTGACGCAGGGCTGCCTGCTGTGGAGCCACTGCTAGGGGCCAGAGCAGAAGGGTTTGAGCCCCAGAGGGAGCTAGACACAGGCACGTGGACAGGACAGACCCTCCCTGGGGGGGAAGCTCGGTCTCCCTGACTCCCTGGGGTGAGTCCTGCATGTGTGCCCCGGGCCAGCCGGGCCCTCCACAGGAGGCGGCCACAGGCTCACCTTGATGTCGCGGTACACCACGTCCCTCGAGTGCAGGTACTCCAGGGCCGAGACGATCTCTGCACCATAAAAGCGGGCCCGCTCCTCCGTGAAGACGCGCTCCCGGGACAGGTGGAAGAACAGCTGCCGGAGGAGGGAAAGGGGACAGGGCATCAGGCCCCTGGCCCAGAGGAGGAAGGACGGAACCCTGCCTGGCGGTCCAGGGAAAACGTCAAATCTACTCCATGAACCGGCAAGTGACAACCAAAAAGGACCAACTGAGAGAAGAGTTCACGTGAAGGACTGGCCGCAGGGAGAGAGGGGACAGTCCTGGGCCATCCTGCATGAAGGGGACAGTGAATGAAGGAGTGACAGCAAGGAAGCAGAGGACACAGTCATGAGCAGGTGACCACAGCGGTGAGACCAGAGGGGCAGACGAAGCCCATGGTCAGAGGCAGAGTCACACCGTGAGAGAGGAGGAAGGGTCACGGAGTGGGTGCCAGCAAGGGGCTGACTGCTCTGAACAGACTCGGGAAAGCAGAAGGCCTGCATACGCTTTCTTTGCAGGTCATCCTCTAAGAACATCCTCCACACTGTCGTCCAACCTCCCGCACAGCCCTCTCCACCCCGCGGGACCTCGGTGTGTGTCCTACCCACTGGCTGTGTGAATCTGAGCAAGCCACTGACCTCTCTGAGATGTTTCCCCACCTGTAAAATGAAGATGGCGATGCCTTCCTCAAGGAGCGGGGGACGGGACCAGCTGACCCCCGGTAAGTCTCCCCCTACCCTCCATCTCACTCCCCCCACACTTGGGAACGAGACACCCAGAAAGCCAGGCGGGGCACGCAGCTCACCTCCCCACCATTGGCATACTCCATCACGAAGCACAGGCGGTCATGGGTCTGGAAGGCGTACTTCAGCGCCTGCGGGAAGGAAAGTGGCTGGGGCACCGCCGATTCAGCCTAGACACTCCCCCGCTGGCCTGGCCACAGGAGTCGGGCAGCGGGGTTCAAACCTCAGCTTCGCCTTTTGGGGTATGTGAGTGGGCTCATGGCTCTGAGGGCCGGGAGAGGTTACTAGGCTGAACAATCTGTCCTCTGCCTGCCACTGAGCTTCCAAGAAGCAAGGCCAGGAGAGAGACTAGTTTGAGCAAGCAGAGCCATTTCACATCTCTCTTCCTCCTCTATTTTACAGTCAAATGCATTAAGCGTGCGCACGCTCTCTCTCCCTCCCTCTTCCCGCCCCGCCACACACACACACACACACACACACACACACACACACACACACACACACGAGGTCTGCTGGCTGGGAGTTGGAGCTGATCTCGAGCTGGAGCTGGCCCCAAAGCCGGCTTGGACAAGCGATCTGCCGACGAAGAGGAGCTCTCACACCGCTCTGAGGAGCTCTAAAGAGGGTTGCTCAGAACCCTTCGCTGCTCCTCTGCTCACAACTCCACTGTTTCCTGTCTGCTGCATGGAAGTACGCGGAAGATCTTATTTGAACAAGTATTGTGGCTTAACAGAACACCTAGAAAGCAACTGAGGTACAGAAACAACCCATAAGCCATCCTCAACCTGGTCCATTTGACTAATAGCTGTAGCCCAAAGAGGCATCATCTGCTCAGCGTAAGTTGACAGGCAGCACAATGATACATCTGCTTCTAGCATTACATTGTAAAATAAAAACAAAAAAATAACGTTCCCACTTTGACCAGCTGGGCTAAGTGCCTCAAACTCATAAAGGCGGCAGCCATGCTCCCTGGGTCATCCTGCAGTGTCACTGCACCTGTCGTCTGAGGTGCTGACACGACGCCATTGTCTAGGAAGAAGCTGCCACCTCTGGGGTTTTGGTCCAGGCCACCTGGGGAGCCCAGCAACACCTGGCCCAGCCACCTGGCCAACACTATGTCTGTGCTTCCCAGCAGCAGGGTTGGGCTTGCTCCCAGTCTGTCCAAAGGGGCTGGCCTGGGGCTCCCATGTGCACAGGTCTGAGGGAGTACCACTCACAGTGAGGAACGGGTGCCTGGTGTTCTGGAGGACCCGGCTCTCGGTGACTGTGTGGGCGACTTCATCCTGCAGACAGACAGAGGCCAGGTGAGGGGTTGGTGGGCGACAGCACGCATGCCCCCAACCTAAGGGATGGGGCAACATCTTGGTGAAAGACAACTCCGTTCCTAGCCATTATGCAGAGCGAGAAGGGCAGGCGTGGCACGTCACCATCCACAAGCCCTAAGGAACAAGGGACCACGGCAAGGACACTCAGTGGCTTGCTCTCAAAACCACAAGGCGAGAGGCTGATGGGGACTTCACAATGAAGGGATCAGGCTGTCACCTCCCGAGCCCACAGAACAATTTTAACACCCCTAAGAGGGAGCAAGCAGACATCGTGAGATCCCTGAGGCATGTCACAGGCCCAGGAATCACCACCTGTAAATGTTCTGCCAGAAGAACTCGATCTAGAATTAGGACTCCAGGCTGTGGAGTAACGGTCCTGTGTGGTCCCCACAGGGGCAGCATCAGTGTCACCTTGGAACTGGAGAAAAGCGGATTCTTGGGCCCCTCCTCGGACCCACCAGAAACAGAGTGGGCCCAGCAGTGGTTGCATAGCCCTCCCGCTGACTCTAACACAGGCTCCGCAGTCACCAAGAGCTGCTGACAGTCCTGAGCCACCTACAGCCCAGACATGCCTCTCCCTCTGGGAAAGTCTATGCCCAGGGCACCATTGGTAACAATGGCCGAAGACATTTTTGATTGTTACAACTCAGGGGGAAGGGAGCTACTGCTTTCCTGGGTGGAGACGGGTCACTGCTCCACACCACAGTACACAGCATGACCCCATAGCAGAGAACAGTCAGCACAAATGTCTGAGGCTGAGGAACCCTGCCTTGGACAGTGACATTGGGATGGTTCATCTTGTTGAACATGGCCACAGTACCACAATTATAGTATTTAAAATCTTCACCTGTGGAAGATACCTCTCTAAGTACGTATGGGTAAATTACACGCTGTCTAAAACATGCCTTAAAATACTCCAGAAGAAGGGGGAGGGCGGAGCTAACAAAACAAGATTGACCAAATGTTGATCATTGTTGATGCTGAATGAAGGCTACATGGGAGTCCATTATATTTATTTTTCTCTTAAAAATTTTGTGTATGTTAGAAATTTTCCATTTAAAGAAAAAAAAAAAAAAAGAATAAAATTCCATTCCTGGCCAGCCTCCTATTGAGACACCCTGAGCCAAGCTCCCACCCTCACGGCCTATGGGGACACCTCCTTTCAGGCCTTGACAGTGCCTGCTGGATGAGGCCAGTCAGACTCTCCACATCCCTCCCCAGGCGCCCAGAGCGTGGGGTGGGGGCTCAGCAGGCAGGCCAGCCTGGGGATCTACAGGACTGAACCCAGAGGAATGGGTTGGTGGAGAAATGAGATGCTGGTAGCAGAAGGCACAAGTAAGTGTCCCGGCCGCGCGCGCGCCCGCGCGCGCACCCAGGCCAGCCAAGGGCAGCCTGGGAGGCACCCACCTTGGCGATGATGACCTCCTTCCGCAGGATCTTCATGGCGTAGTAGCGGCCGGTGGCCTTCTCCCGCACCAGGATGACTTTGCCAAAGGTGCCCTTGCCGAGGAGCTTGAGATAGTCGAAGTCATTCATGGTCTGCCAGGGATGGGGAGAGAGCAGGGCCATCAGTGCAACTTGGCACATGGCCCGTGGGAGAAAATTTTCACAAAGGAAAAGGAAAATCAAAGGACACTGTTGCCAAAATGCTCCAGCATGAGCAGGAAGGAGGCTCTGGGCAGCAACTGCTGGTTCTGAAGTGGCCTTCAGACCAGGGCTCTCTCTCCCAGCACTCAACTCTCCCAGACATGAGGCCCTGGGAGGGCTCTGATGTGGGGTGAGTGGGTCTTTCTTGTTGTTGTTAATCCTCATCTGAGGATAAGGATATTTTTTCACTGATTTTTTTTTTTTTTAAGAGAGAGTGGAAAGGAGGGGGAGACACAAAGAGAGAGAAACATCGCTGTGACAGAGACACATCAATTGGTTACTTCCCACACAAGCCTTAATCAGGGCCAGGGATAGAGCCTGCAACCGAGATACGTGCCCTTGACCAGAATTGAACCCAGGACCTTTCAGTCCGAGGGCAGACGCTCTATCCACTAAACCAAACTGGCTAGGGTGAGGGGTGGACAAGTCTTAATGACTTCTCAGGAGGAGGTGGGCACGGAGCAGCCCTGGGGCATCTACGCCGTGAGATCACCCATGCTACAGGGCAGTCATGGCAGGGCCGGGGCCCCTCACACTTGGCATGGAAACCAATGGTGACAGGGCCAACCTTGTAGGGGAGGCGAGCTCACAGACGGGCAGCTCTGCCCGCAAAGCACTTACCACCTTGGCCCGTGCCTTGCTAACTGCCACTTCCATCTCCTCAGCTGCAGAAGGGTCACTCGGGGAGCCACACTTGTATTCCATGGGGTCCTCGCCTGGGCCCCGCTGCTTGAGGCTGTTGGCGACCATCTGGATGGCCCGCATCCACTCTTCCCTGTGTGGGCACAGATCGGGGGAGCCATGAGTCCTGGGCAGGAAGGCCGGGGTCCCACCATCTCCAAACACCTTTGGGCATTTGGGCACAACCTGTCTGAGCTGGGGAGCTGACAGGACCTCTGGGTGGGAGAGAGCAAGAGTGCAATAAGGACAGAGACCATCTATGTCCCAGGAATGGCCACCCGAAGTCAGGCAGCCATTTCAAAGAGGAGCAACCACCTTCTTTCTCAGCCCCCTGAACATGAGCTGCCATGCCACCCTGAGCCCTGAATGAGGAAGAGACAGTGCTAAATTTCTTCGGAACAAATGACAAGCTCAAGTGTACAAGTGACCAATGTTTTGTTAAAGAAAACCAAGAGTAAAAGGAAGCATTCATTAGCCAGAGAAGCTAAAGATCTTAAAAGGCAAGAGCCACCGACCTAACTCCCTGGAGGGGGCTCTGCCAGGAGGACTGGTCAGGGCAGAGGTTCCCACTGGGGCAGGGGCGTGGAGGAGAAGGAGCAGTCCCGGCAAAAGGGAGCCTGGCTTCAGAGCAATTAGCTAGTCTGTTGTTCATGATTTAGGATTCACTGGGGAAGAGTTAGCTTTAGATATTTGCAAACTGTTCTGTCTGGAGAGAGGGGAGAATAGGTAAAAGTGACCAGAGACAAGAAGAAGAAGAAAAAAAGGAGGCTGAACGAAATTGTCCACACCCCCCATTTTTTACCCACCCCACAAATTTTCATTTTCACCCCACAAATTTTTAAGTGGCAGTATCTGTTGAAACCCCTATGGATTTTGCTTATGTCTATAACACAGCTACATGAGCAGCTGGAAAAACATAACATTTGCTAGGAATACGAGAATTCAGAGAGCACAAGCAGGCAACCTCCCAAATCACATCGATGTAAATAAGCCCGAGAATTGCCCTCCCTCCGCTCCCCCCACCTACGAGGCAGCATGTGTTACCGTTCTGTGCTCCTGAGGCCCCTGCCCAAGGTCATACCAGGCCAAGCCGGGCCACCCTGCTGTGCTGCTCGCCTGGGAGTCTCCATCTCCACACACACCGAACAGCACTGCAGCTGACCCCTGACTAACCCCCTGCGAGGCTGAAAATCCACTGAACTTTTTTTCTTATCCTCACTCAAGAATATGTTTTTATTGATTTTTAGAGAGAGAGAAAAGAAGAGGGGGAGAGAGAAAGGGAGAAAAACACCCATCAGTTGCCTCTAGTATGTGCCTTAACCAAGGATCGAACTGCAACCTAGATATGTGCCCTGAGGGGAACTGAATCTGCAAACCGAACTGCAAACCTTCAGTGTAGAGATGACACACCAACCAACTGAGCCTCCTGGAGAGGGCCACGTACTAAATATTAACTCCCCAAAACTTAACTACTAATACGAGCCTATTGTTGACTGGAAGCTTTACCAATAATATAGTTAATTAAAACCTATTCTGTGTGCTGTATGTATTATATACTATATTCTTACAATAAAGTAAACTAGAGAGAAGAAAATCATAAGGAATCTTGGCAACTGTATTGAGCTCACAGGGCTCTGTAAGGTGGAGAGGGAACATCCTGCAGCTGAAAGAATGAGGCAGATCTATTTGTGGACTTGGAATGACCTAAGATATCTTAGGTGAAAAGGGAAGGTGCGGACAGAGCACAGTACCATGCTATTGGAGTTAGAAACAAAACAAAAGGAATTTATGCACACACGCTCACATAAGCGCAAACACCTCTGAAAAGGATGGTCTTGATACAGGGCCCTGGTTGCCTCTGGGGAGAGCACTCACCCTTCCTCCTGCATTACACATGGGGAGCACACAGAGGCCCGGTGCACAATCAGAGGGAGCACCCCAAGGCCCAGTGCACAATCAGAGGGAGCACCCCAAGGCCCGTTGCACAATCAGAGGGAGTACACCCAGGCCCGTGCACATCCCGATGGAGCACACTGAGGCCCGTGCACATACCTATGGAGCTCACTGAGGCCCGTACACACCCCTATGGAGCTCACTGAGGCCCGTGCACATCCCTATGGAGTTCACTGAGGCCCGTGCACATCCCGATGGAGCACACTGAGGCCCAGTGCACAATCAGAGGGAGCACCCCAAGGCCTGTTGCACACCCCGATGGAGCTCATTGAGGCCCGTGCACACCCTGATGGCGCACACTGAGGCCCGTGCACATCCCTATGGAGCACACTGAGGCCCGTGCACATCCCTATGGAGCTCACTGAGGCCCGTGCACATCCCTATGGAGCTCACTGAGGCCCGGTGCACAATCAGAGGGAGTACACCGAGGCCCGTACACATCCTGATGGAGCACACTGAGGCCCGTGCACATCCCTATGAGCACACTGAGGCCCGTGCACATCCCTATGGAGTTCACTGAGGCCCGTGCACATCCCTATGGAGCTCACTGAGGCCCGTGCACATCCCGATGGAGCTCACTGAGGCCCGTGCACATCCCGATGGAGCTCACTGAGGCCCGTGCACATCCCGATGGAGCTCACTGAGGCCCGTGCACATCCCTATGGAGCTCACTGAGGCCCGTGCACATCCCTATGGAGCTCACTGAGGCCCGTGCACATCCCTATGGAGCTCACTGAGGCCCGTGCACATCCCTATGGAGCTCACTGAGGCCCGTGCACATCCCTATGGAGCTCACTGAGGCCCGTGCACACCCTGATGGAGCTCACCGAGGCCCGTGCACATCCCTATGGAGCTCACCAAGACCCAGTGTACATCCCTATGGAGCTCACCAAGGCCCAGTGCACAATGCCTCAGGCAGGCATTTCTCAACTTGTTTCACCCTGTGCCCTCTTTGGAACCAATTACAATATAAATTCCTGTGCCTACATTAATATTTCTGTATTTTGAAAAATAATTAACTTTATCAGATCATAACTGTTTTCTTAGAAAATTAACAATGCGTTTTAAAAAATCACCAATCTCCTAAGAGATATGTTGATATATATATTTTTAAATGTCTATATCTCATACACAGAGACTGTCACATGAAAAGCAGCAAGTTGCCGACTAAGATGCATAGCTCACTCTTGTCTTTGTTTCTAAGGGAGAACACTGACAGCCCATCAACAGCGGCCTGAATAAACAAACACGCACCCGCACCACAGGGGCTCTGGAAGCAGCTCCAAGGGACTCCTCTGGAGCTACCTCTCTGGGCTGCCGAGTTGCTGATCAGGAGCATGGGATCCAGGGCCACACAGGCTGGAGCTCAAGTGGTAACTCTGCCACCAGGCAAGCTCACCCCTCCCAGTCCGCCGCCCTGTGCGGTAGGCTGGGGACACTGCGATACTGGTGAGCTGCATGTGCAAAGCACCGCATACGTAGAAAGTGCTCAACTCAAGAAATGCCAACTACAAGGTGGCTTGACTCAGCTGCCCAGCCCCACAGGGATCCTAGAAACCCTCAGGGATACAGAAGGTTGGACGAGGGTAACTAGGGCTCTCCCAACGCCTGACAAGCTCCCCATCCTGTTCCAACTGGACCGAGGTTGCAAGGTTGCAGCACTCAGAATTCAGAGAAAAAGCAAGGGCCTTGGTCCAGGATATTCCTCAAGGGTTTGCAACATGGTGTCTGGGGCAGAGGGGAGCTCCCACCCAGAGTTGGAGCTGATGTGCCTTCCACGCCTCTAAAGCTCCCAGGGGAACCAACCTCCTTCCCGCCAAGAGACATGAGAACAATAACAGCTCCACAGAAACCACCTCATGCCATCTCTCTTAAGAGCAGTGGAGGAATGGGCATGCTTCTGATGTGGAAACTGAGGTGCACAGTCACCTTGGAGGGCACACAGCCAGGCTGTGGTGGAGCCACCTGGCTCCTGGCACCACCCACTGCTCCCTGATGAAAGCTACCGCTTCCCAGGAGAGGCCCAGGGAATGAGCAGGGCACTCTCCCACAGGCTCGGGAATAAGGAACACCATGTAACAGAACTCAGGAGCCGAGGGAAGAAAAGCCACGCCTTGGGACTTGACCTTTTCGAGAAGGACTCCCCCCCAGGCAGCAACACCAAGGCCCTCCACTCACACAGGTGCACTCTATTTCTTTAATTCACACCCCAAGATATATGGGTGTGTTTTTTTCTGGCCTGAAATTCACCAAGCCATGTTTTTTTTGTTTGTTGTTGTTTTTTTAGAGAGAGAGTAAGGGAGAGGGAGAGAAACATCAATGTGAGAGCACAACATCGAATGGCTGCCTCCTGCATGTCCCTCATGGGGATCAAACCAGCACAGTACGACGCTCAACCAACTGAGCCACACCGGCCAGGGCAAGATATGTTTTTATTTATTTTATTTTTCCCCCAGAGAGACAGAAAAGGAGAGGGAGAGAAAGAGGGAGAGAGACGGTGTGAGGGAGGGAGAGAGAGAAACATCATCGGCTGCCTCCCTTACACACCTAAACCAGGGGTCAAACCCACAACCTGAGTGTGTGCCCTAACTGGGAATCGAACCTGCCAACTTTCAATGTACAGGGCAATGCCCAATCAACTGGGGCTTCACTGTTTCTTTAATACAAGGTCATACACACACAGTGAGCATTTTAAAATTTGTAAAAGGACACTTTACCAGAGGTAACCCCATGAGACCTCCTGACTCCCCTATGAAGTAGGTATGATGAACCTCCTTCTATGAATGAGGAGGCTGAGACACAGCCAGCAAGCAGAGGCCCAGGGACCCAGGGGGCCCTACCACCCCCAAAGCACTTCTCCCCTCAGGGGAGCTATCAGGAGCCTTCCTATCCCTCACTTGGGCTCTGAGGCCAGGAAGACACATTTGGTGGATCCAAGCTCCCCCAGGCAGCACCAGCTGTGTGCAGCATAGACTCGGAACCCGGGAGCCAGAGCCTGGAGCTCAGCTCTGCTGCAAACCAGCTGTGCAGGGGGCTGAGTGGCCTCCCTTCTCCAGCCTCTGCCTGCCTCCCACATATGCTGGGCATCACACAGTGGCTGGCACACAAACTCTGGAGCCGGGTGGCCTGGCATGATCTTAGCTCTGTCCCTCCGGGAGGCAACACTGGGTAGGTGATTTAACTTCCCTGTGCCCCAGCTGCTGCCACGTACAGCAGGGACCAGAGGGTTGTGTAAAGGTGCAATGCCACTAGACAGAAAGCATTAGGGCAGTGCCTAGCACAGCAAGTACCTCAAGGAGTGGTTGTAAGAATTGGCCCAGCCAGCCAGCCAGCAATACTTCCTGCCTTCTGGGCGCCAGCCTGGTTCTGGGCACTGAGGCTGCAGCAGAAAACAAGCCCCATGGAGCTCCTAGCCTGATGGAGGAGATAAAGTGTATCAGGTTTCCAAGGCAGGGGCTAGAACGGGAAGCTCCTTCTCAGAGGGTGGTCTGGGAAGGCCTCTCCGAGGAGGTGTGTCTAAGCCAGGGCTTGAAAGAAGTTCCTGGAACATGGGCAATCCCAGCACCGAGAAGAGGCACTGGGCACCTGGCTATGAAATGAAATGGAGGGAAGGAGGCAGCCATGCAAAGTGAAGGAGGGAAAGGAAGCCATGTGGCCCTGAGCAGGAGGGAGCCGGGGTGTCTGCAGAAGGCCCAGCAGGTGTTCTAGAGCTGACAGAGAGGGGGCACGGAGCAGATGAGCGTAGGACGGAGGACAGGCTCATCCCACTGGGCTGCATGTGCCGCTGTGTTAAGATTTACATCTTAACATCATGGGAAGTCACTGAAGGTTTACTAGGGATGACAGGACCCGATTTCTGTTTTAAACCAGCAGCTGCTGTGTGGGGTACAGATTGGGGGCAGTGAGAGGGCATGAGCAGACCACAGCAGTTCTCCGGGCAGAGGAGATGGAGAAGAGAAAAGGTGCCAACAAGCAGGATTCCATGGGGCAGCCCCAGGCAGGCGCTTTCACATTTACTTCCTCCTTTGCTCTTCATGACAGTCAGGGAACTGAGCCCCGCTGAGAACGTGGCACAGTGCTGGTCTGACTCCAGAGCCTGGGCCGCAACCCCGAGATACCCAGCTGAGCAGGATTAAGTGCACCCCAGAGGGAAGCCCAGTAAACCGGAAGTGGCAGGTCTATCCTCAGCACACAGGCCTGTCCTCTTCACAGCTTCAGGAGTAACAACTCACTGCTGGTCTGATGACGGATCGGGGCCTCTCTCCCTCCCAGGCCGTCCTCTGACCCAGAGTGGTGTTTACAGCTGGAGGACATCTGAATCCCCCTCTGTTCACAGATACCCTCAGGTGGCTGAGTTGGTCGATCCAGACCCAGCTTTGCCTGGTGGCGAAAACCCAGGCCCTTCAGATCTTTCGCTTATTCTAGAATTCCCTGTGCCTCCATTTCACTATCATCATCCCTGTTTAACAGGTGAGAACTGCCTCCTAGAAATGTTCTGAGGATGAGTTAATATATGGAAAGATCTTAGAACAGGGTGTGGGCCAACAGAGAATTAGTTTTAGTTATCCTTTATTCATTCCACAAGCATTTACTGAACAACTATTCATGCTCCCAGCACATATAAACATACAGGTGCTATGGAGGAGGAAAAGCAGGGGAAGGGTAACAGAGATATGGGGCCGAGGCAGAACACTCTGAGAAGGTGACATCTGAGCAGAGACCTCATGGAGTCAAGGAGAGAGTCATAATGATATCTGGGAGAAGAAGACTCCAAGCAAAGGGAACAACAAGTGCAAAGGTCCTCAGGTGGAAAGTGCGTTTGGCCTACTTAAGGAACAGTGAGGAGACAGTGTGGCTACCGTGAGAAAACGAGTGGCAGGAAATATTCTGGAGAGGGGGCCAGACCATGAAGGGCTTTGTAGAATATAGTATTGACTTTGTAGTTTATTCCAAGTGGGACTAAAAGCCACTCAGCTTTCTAAGAAGAGAAATTACATTATAAGATTTACATTTAAAAGATCACACTAATGTAATACACTATTAAGCATACCTGCCAAGACCAGGGGTCTACAAACTTCTGTAAATCGCCAAACAGTAAATATTTTAGGCTTTGCAGGCCACATGGTCTCTATCACAACTATTCAACTATACCACAGTAGGGAAAAAGCATCCATGGGCATGGTCATGTTCTAATAAAACTTTATTTACAAAACAGGAGGCTAAGCTATAGTTTGCCAACCCTGCTCTAGACTTAATTCCTGGTTTACAGGAAATACAGGTAGAAAAAGACCAAAGTAAACAGTGCCAAAAGTCAGTAAGATAACATGTCCATAGTGTGGCATTCTACAAGACAACTAGCCTGGTTTACCTAAAAAAAAAAAAAAAAAAAAATCAATATCATGTGGGGGGAAAGAGAAAGATCTGAACTACATTAAAATAGGCCAAAGAGACAACATGTACCTTGAATAAATCCTGGTTTACAAAACATTTTGAGGACAATTGGGGAAATCCAAGTATGGCATGGCTATGGGGAGGATGTTACTAGATATCATATATAATAAAAGGCTAATATGCCAATCAAATGAACGGCAGAACGACCAGTCGCTATGATGTGCACTGACCAACGAGGGGGCGGGGGCGGGGGGGGGGGCAGACGCTCAATGCAGGAGCTGCCCCCTGGCGGTCAGTGCGCTCCCACAGGGGGAGCGCCGCTCAGCCAGAGCCCACGGTGGCAGGCGCCTCTCCCGCCTCCACAACAGTCGGACATCCCCCGAGGACTCCTGGACTGTGAGAGGGCGCAAGCCGGGCTGAGGGACCCCACCCCCCAAGAGTGCACGAATTTCGTCCACCGGGCCTCTAGTCCTACATAATAAAAGGGTAATATGCAAATCGACCAAACGGCAGAACAGCTGGTCCCTATGACATGCACTGACCACCAGTGGGCAGACGCTCAATGCAGGAGCTTCCCCCTGGTGGTCAGTGTGCTCCCACAGGGGGATCGCCACTCAGCCAGAAGCTGGGCTGATGGCTGGCAAGCGCAGTGGCATTGGGAACCTCTCTCGTCTCTGTGGCCATGGGGAGCGGGCCTAAGCCATCAGTCGGACATCCCCCAAGGGCTCCCAGACTGCGAAAGGGCTCAGGTCGGCTGAGGAACCTCCCCCCAGTGCACGAATGCCGTGCACCGGGCCTCTAGTATATTATAAAGAATCACCTCAGGCGTGATAATGGTACCATGATTCTGTAGGAGAACGTCCTTATTCTTAGGAGATGCCTGCTGAGGTATTAAGGAGGTAAGTGTCATAATATGAACAGAAGTTCAAGATTCAGCATGAGGCAAACATGGCAAATGCTAAATTGCTGACTCAGGGCACAGGAATCTGAACCTTCTTTTTTTTTTTAATCTTTATTGTTGAAAGTATTACATATGTCCCCCTTTTTCTCCCTGGACCTTTATTTATTATACTAAATGTGTATTAGAAATAAGTTGGCAGGGCGGGGCTCAGGGAATCCCTCTAGCTGACCAGGAGAGCCAACTGGGGAGCAGGAGAGGCTACCAGGAGCAGTGAGCAGGCCACTGCAGCATCTAGGCAAGGACCAGCCACCAGTGTGACCCCTGTCGGCTCTCTGTCGCCACCCCCCACCTCTCTCCAGGCTCGGGCCTACGTGGCTGGGGCAGTGAGGACAGCCCATAGCAGAGCAGGCTCCCTTTCACTGGGTTTCTGGCTCACGCCTCCCTGGGATGAAGGTCAGGAAGCTGGGGTTTGCTTTCAGAGCAGCCCCAGCCCCACCGCCCTATCCCCCAGTCTTAAGAAAGGGAATTCCCCACACTGAAGGGCATGGTATCTTATTAAAATGAAAACCAGAGCAGGTCTCTTGCCTAAGCAAACACTTCGCCAGCTCCCCACTGCTCCTTTCCCAGGCTTGCACACCGTGTGCCAGGTACCGCTGAATCAAGGGCTTCCTGTTTGTCAGCCCCCTGAACCTTTTAGCGACCTGTGACAAACTACGTCACCACCTGCCAAGCCCCCTGGGGACCTCCACCTGGAGTCCAGGCCCTGGCTGAACTCACCAGCTTCAGGGTTCTCCCCTCCTCCCGTTCCAAAACCTCTGGTGCTTGATTCTTTGGTGACACAAAACCCCCGATGTTCCTGGAATGACAAGGTGTCCCTCCTCCAGGCCTCTACATGTGCTGGTCCCTCTTCCTGGAGTCACCTTCTCCTTCCTACCTCTGTGGCCAACGCCTTCCTACCTATACTTCCAAAACTCAGCCAGCCCTCAGGTCCTATGTATTTATTGGTCTGAATCAGCTTTTACTGACAGTCTGTTTTGGTTCCCAGTTTTCAGCTGAGTAACCTCAGCTGGCCTGAGATGGTAATTCTGTTCCCCTTGAAGGGGCGAATATATTTTTGATCTTGGGAAGGTATGCAACAATAATTACAGTATAGATTGTGGTATATGTCTTGTGATATCATTTTGTGTATGCTCCAGAAATGCACTAAGAGTATAGCCACTAGTCATATGTGGCTATTTAAATTAATTAAATAAAATAAAGAATTTTATTCCTCAGTTGCACCAACCACATTTCAAATGCACCACGGGCACCCACTTGGGCACTGCAAGTATAGAACATTTCTATCACAGGAGACAATTCTCTTGGATGGCACTGTTTTAGGGTTCTCCGGAGGGTCGGCTGAATCCTCACCCCAGAGACAAGTTAAAGGAGTATTTCTCAAAGAGAGGCTCACAGGGACAAAGTGGGAGGAACATTTGCCACTCATTACAAAGGGCTAAGCTCCTAAAGCACAAAGAGCTTTCAGAAATAAATAAGAAAAAGACTACCCAATAGAAACATAGGCAAAGGATATGAGCAGGCAGTTCAGAAAGAGAAATTCACATGGCCCCTGAATATATGAAAGGAACTCTAACCCAGAGGAAAGGCCAATGAAAACCACCCTCAGGTGCCATTTCCCACTGATCAGATTGGTGAAAATCCAAACATCTGAAAAACACAAAGCTGTGGATTCTTAGACATAGCCTAATGGAAACATTTCTCAACATTAAATGCATATCCCCTATAGCCCAGCAAGCCTCCATCTAAGAATTCATCTTGCAAATTTAACAGCACATATGCCAACAAGACAAGCACAGGTACTGCACTGTGGCGTTGCTTGTACCGAGCCCACGGTTGGAAACAAGCCCAGTCACCATCCATAAAGAATTGCTCTACAAACTTGGGAGCACACAAGTGCAGCTGTTTGAGAAAACAAAAATGCAGCAGCAGCTCACTATAGACTGAAGCAGGAGCATTCCCAAGACAAGTTAAGTAAAAGAGCTCAAGTGCGTGTACAATGCTACCTTTTGTGTAACAAGGAAAAACCAGGGGAGTCGGGCGTGAAAAGCCCGATCGGAGTGAGCGAGCCCGTCCCCCTGGAAGAAGCTCTTGGAGGGCACATAAGAAGAGCAGTTAACCTGGGGGTGGGGGTGGGGCGGGACAGAGGGAGAAGGAAGCTAGACACCTCCCTTATACTGTGTGATTTTTAAACTAGGCAAACCTATATCATCTCTTCTGATTAAGTCTCTGACCGCCTGCCTCAAAAGCAAGGGAGATGCGCATTGACAATGTAGCTCCCTGACCCTCCACCCATCTCCAGATAATCAGAGGCCCTGATGTGGCCTGAGCTCCATCTGTTAAAAACTGGGGTACAGGGGAGTCTGTCCATCTGTATCCCTTCCCCTCATCAGGCCTGCCACTCTCAAAGGGCAGCCACACAGAGGCTCAGACTCGCCTCTCATCTGGAGAGTCTACATGGAAGGTCCTCTCGATGACTGTGGTCCACTGCAAGCAGCGTATGACAAACGTGTTGGGCCGCGGTCTCTCCGTCTTCATCAGCTGGCATTCTGTAGGCAGAGGAAGGACAGAGACGGGAGGGTAAGGGGACAGCCCTGCTGGCCTGCAGCCCACATCCCCTAAGCCACCTCCTGTGTGCCAACCGCATGCCAGATGGTGTTAAGGACACCTTAGTGACAGATAGCTCTGGACTTGCCTCCATGGGGCACAAGATCGTGTGTGTGTGTGTGTGTGTGTGTGTGTGTGTGTGTGTGTCTGCTAGACAATGACGGCTCAGTGGTCAGAACTGTGATGGGGGGACCTAGGGGCATCTTCTTCTGGAGGAAGGGGCATTCTACACTGAACCCTGAAGGAAGAGGGAACATGGTCAGTCAGACAGAAGGGTACGTTGTGTACAGAGACCGGAGGTGCCAGAGGGCCCAGCATACTTAGGGAATGGCAGATTCTTTTTTTTTCTCTTCATTAAGGTGTTATATGTGTACATATCTTACCATTGCCCGCCCCACCACTCCACTCCTATACATGCCCTCACCCCCCAGAGTTTTGCGTCCATTGGTTATGCTTATATGCATGCATACAAGTCCTTCGGTTGATCTCTTATCTCCCCCACCTCTCCCTAACCTTCCCGCTGTAATTTTACAGTCTGTTTGATGCTTTACTGTCTCTGTATCTATCTTTTTGTTCATCAGTTTATAATGTTCTTTATTATCCATAAATGAGTGAGATCATGTGGTATTTTTCTTTCATTGACTGGCTTATTCCACTTAGCACAATGTTCTCCAATTCCATCTAGCTTGCTGCAAATGGTAAGAATTCCTTCTTTTTTTATGGCAGCATAGTATTCCATTGTGTAGATGTACCATAGTTTTCTGATCCAGTTATCTGCTGACGGGCACCTAGGCTGTTTCCAAATCTTAGCTATTGTAAATTGTGCTGCTATGAACATAGGGGTACATATATCCTTTCTGATTGGTGTTTCTAGTTTCTTAGTATATAGGGAATGGCAAATTCTGCTCATGGTGTTAGGAGCAGGGAAGCGAGACTGGCTGGAGAGGTGGGTAGGGGCCCGCCTGCAGGGCTCAGGAGAATGGTGAGAATCTGGACTTTGTCCTGAGGGCAATAGGGGGCTATGGAAGGCTTAAATAGGGAATAGGCATGGATAGATTTAAACAGATCCCTCTAGCTGCCATGTAGAGGATGAGAGAGGATGGAGGCTGGGAGCCCAGGGAGAAGGCTGGGGCTACACAGAGTGGAGCCATGGAGGGGGAGGAAAAGGCAGATAGGCCAGAGGGAGGCAGAGAGAGGCACCTAGGATGAGGCCGAGGCCTGTGGCCTGAGGACTAGGAGACAATAGGGCCCTCCCTGAAAGGAGATAGGGAGTGGGAGGTTGGGGGAGGAAAGGGGAGACTAGATGGACAATTTGGGACATGGTGGACCTAGGGGACACCCAGGAAATGAGGAGGAAGCTGCTCAAGACAGGCTGGCAGTTCAGGTGAGAAGCCAGGACTGGCAGCAGCCATGTCAGAGTCACCAGCATACGGGGGAAGCAACCAGGACAAGGCTTAAGCAGGACAGAGGGGACCAGGACTGGGTTCCAGAGACAGTGGGTAGGGTGAGACTTGACAAGAGGCTGGAGCAGGAACTAGGTGGGAAAGAATGGTGGTCTGTGCTAAGGAGTGACAGTGGAGATGGGGGTGTCTTTGAAATGTGCTTAGGATGTGGTAACCAATCAGGTCAGCAGGGAAGGAAGGAAGCAGGGCGGGGGGGAAGGGGAGGGCAGAGAGATGGAGGCAGGACTGTGGTTCTGCAAGATCCAGGCAAGGGCTTTGGGCCTGCCAAGCTTCCACTGGCCAGGGTCCAGCTGGTAGGCATCACTTCGGATACCACAGAGGGGATGGAGGATGCGGGGTTAGCCCTGCGGTCAGCTGAAAGGGCGGCCATGGATGCCTCTAGTTTAGAGGGACAGAGAAACAGGCTGTTACCAGAATGCAGAGGCTCATGATACCAGCCAGACCCCAGGGCCTGGCCAGCAGCAGCTAGAACCACAGAGGCAGTGCTGCCTGGGGGAGAGGCTGGGGAAAATGTCTGGCTTCTTCCCTCTTCCCACTTTACCTCACCCAACTGACACACAGGTGGAGCAGGGGAAGGGGAAGAAATAGGGCAAACAGTCCAAGAACAGCCGATCCCCATGTGCCCGCAAGACCAGCCAGTCATCCTTGGAGCACCCAAACTCTGGCCCACCCATTTGCCCTAAGACGTACCCGCAACGGAGAAGTTGTTTAAAGGGGGCAGGGTCTGGTCAGGGGCCTCGGGCCGCTCCTTATAGCCAATGAAGGAACCATCACTCTTCAGCAGGAAGTACCGGGGCCTCCACGTCTTGATGTATTCACCTGAACAAAGGTAGAGGAGAGGGAGAGAGGTCAGGGCAGACAGTCCGGTGTAACAGCGCCTCACAAGGGGCACCTGGGTGGGAGGAGGGTGGATGAGGGTAGGCAGGAGAGTGCCTCTCCAAGAGAAACCCTTGAGGGAGCCCCTGCTGATGAAGGCTGGTGCTGGGCTGGGCCCAGTGATTAAGAGGTCATGCCTGGCAGGAAGGTGCCTGCTGCAGTGGCCCAGGGCAGCAGCTGCCTCAGCGTGTGGCCAGCAGCAAGCCATCCTTGCCAGCACGTGGCCCAATCCCAGGAGAGGCCCAAGCTTCCAAACACACATGCCCTGTGGCCCTGTAAGGCCAAATCCCATGGGCTGGTATTCACCAGTACAGCCGTGCAGATGGATCAAATGTCAAAACACTGTGCCAGGCCGGGTATAGCTGTTGCTGTGCCCTCCAAGTGTCCCTTGGCCTCTTCTATTTGTTCTAACCGTGACTATCCAAGCACCCTGTGTATATATGTGTGTCCATGTGTGCGCATCAAGAACCCACTCCTCACAAGTCTGCTGGAGAAAATGAGATGGGCTGCGAAATAGATGAAGGAAATTAAGAGGCACAAACTTCCAGTTATAAAATAAATAAATCATGGGGATATAAAGTACAGCATAGGAGATACAGTCAATAAATATTGTAATTACTTTGTAAGGTGACAGATGGTAACTAGACTTATCATGGGGATCATTTCATAATGTATGTAAATATCAAATCCCTGATGTACAACTGGAACAAATAGGATAGTGTAAGTCAATTATATGTCAATAAAATAAAGTTTTCAATAAAATAAAATGCTATTTAAGTCCTCAAAAGATAGAATAGAGATGGTGAAACAAAACTTGTACATAAATGTCCATAGCAACATTATTCATAATAGTAAAAAGTGAAAACAACCCAAAAGTCCATCAGCTAATGAATGGATAAACAAAACATGCCATATCCACATACTATAATACTATTCAATCATAAAAAGAAACAAAGTATGAACACACGCTACAACACAGATGAACCGTAACTAAAAGAACCACAGATTAGATTAGTACATTTACATAAAATGTCCAGATTAGGCAAATCCATAGACATGAACAGCAGGGTGTGACAGCCTCACAAGAGGCACGTGGCTGGGAGGAGGGAGGACAGGAAAGCAGGCAGGAGCACGGTAATAAAATGTGTTAATATTAATTGTGGAGATGGTTGCACACTCTGAATACTAAAAGCCACTGAACTGTACAGTTTAAAAGGCTGAACTGCACCCGGCTGGCGTGGCTCAGTGGTTGAACATCAACCTATGAACCAGGAGGTCACGGTTCAATTCCCGGGCAGGGCACATTCGCAGGTTGTGGGCTCGATCCCCAGTGTGGGGTGTGCAGGAGGCAGCAGATCAATGATTCTCTCTCATCATTGATGTTTCTCTCTCTCTCTCCCTCTCTCTCACTTTCTGAAATCAATACAAATATATTTTTAAATAAATAAATAAAAGGCTGAATTGTACAGTATGTAAATTATACCTGAAACTGTTAAAAACTATGCGATCACCAGCATAGAGCCTCCAGCTTAGGGCTCAGCACACACCGCAGGCACTCAATAAATGCTTTTATCATCAGCCCACTTTGCAAAGAGTGTGCCAAGCCCTCAACTCACATGGCACATGTGAAATAGGATGGCAGGGTGGGGCTCTGGGCTATATTTGCTGTGCGGCCGCCAGTTAAGTCACTTCACTTCTGAATCTTCGTTTCCTCTTAAGGGGCTATCCATTAAATGACACTGATGATGATGATGATATAAACATTATAGTGGTACTTCGTGCCACATACTGTCCTAAGTATATCTTACAGGTTTTAACTTACTAAATTCTTTCAAATTTAGATACTAAATGATTTCATGTACATAAAGTTCAAAAACTAGCAAAACTCCAAGTTTAACAACAATTTAAAAGGATTACACACCATGACCAAGCGGGTTTTATCCCAGAAATGCAAGGGTGGTTCAATATATGAAAATCAATCAATTTAATACACTTTAATAGAATGAAGGAAAAAAGACACATGATCATTTCGATTGAGGCAGAAATAGCATTTGACAAAATCCTACAACCTTTCATAATAAAAATACTCAGCAAACGAGGAATGGAAGTTCCTCCACATGATAGAGAGGATCTGTGAAACACCCGCAGCTAACATCATACTCAGTGATGAAAAGACCGAAAGCTTCCCCTAAGATCAGGAACAAGACAAGGATGTCCACTTTCACCACTGCTATTAAACATGTTATTGGACGTTTTAGTCAGAGAAAAATAAAACGATAAAAGGCATCCAATGTGAAAGAATAAATATAACTATCTTTATTTGAAGACTAGAGGCCCGGTGCACGAATTTGTGCACCAGTGGGGTCCCTCGGCCTGGCATGTGGGATCGGGGCTCTCCAACATCCCCTGAGGGGTCCCGGATTGCAAGAGGGTGTAGGCCAGGCCTAGGGACCCCACCGGTGCACGATTGGGGCCGAGGAGGGACGCAGAACGTTGGCCTGCCTCAGGGGGACCGCAGGAGGGCTCCAGGGCGTGTCCGGCCTGTCTCACTCAGTCCCGATCAGCCGGACCCCAGCAGCAAGCTAACCTACCAATCGGAGCGTCTGCCCCCTGGTGGTCAGTGCACGTCATAGCAACTGGCCGACCAGTCGACTGTCTGCCCCCTGGTGGTCAGTGCATGTCAATTGGTTGAATGGCCGACCAGTTGACCAAATACTTAGCATATTGGGCTTTTATTATATAGGACTAGTGGCCTGGTGCATGAAATTCATGCACGGGGGTGGAGGGGTGTCCCTCAGCCTGGCCTGCACCCTCTCCAATCTGGACCCCTAGGGGGATGTCCGACTGCCGGTTTAGGCCCGATCCCACCCTCTCGCAATCTGAGACCGCTGGCTCCTAACCACTCACCTGTCTGCCTGCCTGATCGCCCCTAACCACTCTGCCTGCCAGCCTGCTCGCACCCAACTGCCCCCCCCACTGGCCTTCTCGCCCCCAACTGCCCCCCCCACCAGCCTGCTAGTCCCCAACTGGCCCCCCTGCCGGCCTGCTCACCCCCAACTGCCCCCCCCACCGGCCTGATCACCCCCAACTGCCATCTGCTCCTGGCCTGATCACCCCTAACTGCCTCTGCCTCGGCCCCGCCACCATGGCTTTGTCTGGAAGGCTGTCCGGAAGGTCTCCCGGAAGGTCTCCTGGTCTAATTAGCAATATTACCCTTTTATTAGTATAGAAGACATGATCCTATATATTTAGAAAATCACAAAGAATCCACAAAACAATTACTAGAGCTAATAAACAAATTCAGCAAAAGAACAGGCTAATCAGTTGTGGTTCTATACACCAGCAGTAAACAACCCAAAAAAGATTAAGACAACAATTCCACTTACAATAGCATAAGGAGGTAAAAGATTTATGCATTAAAAACTACAAAACATTGCTGAAAGAAATGATATACCTAAATAATTCAAAGACATCTTGTGTTCACAGATTGAAAGATTTGATATATTTAAGATGAAAACACTACCAAAGTGATCTAGAGTCAGCACATCCCCTAACAAAATTTCAACATCCTTTTCTGCAGAAATTGAAAAGCCAATCCTCAAATTTACATGGAATTCAAAATCTCATGGCAAGGGACCCCAAATAGCCAAACAATATTGAAAAAGAACAACAAAGTAAAAGTACTCATACTTCCTGATTTCACTACAAAGCCACAGTAATTGAATCAATGTAGCATAAAGATTGACATATAGACCAATGGAATAGAATTGTCAAAAACAAACAACAACAACAAAAAAATCATGGTCAACTGATTTTCAACAGGAGTCTTAAGACCACTGAATAAATGGTACTGGGACAACTGAATATTCACATGCAAAAAACAAAACTAGAGTTGGATGCTTACCTCACACCATATCACAGATACAAAAATTAACTCAAAAGGATCTACTTAAATATAAGAACTAAAACTATAAAACTCTTAGAAGAATACATTGGGGTAGATCTTCTTGACCTTGGACCTGGCTGGGTAGCTAAGTGGGTAAGAGTGTTGTCCTGATACGCCAAAGTTGAGGGTTTGTTTTCCAGTCAGGGCACAAACAAGAATCAACCAATGAATGCATCAGTAAGGGGAACAACAAATCAATGTTCCTCTCTCCCTCAATCTCTCTCTCCCTTTGGTTCTCTCTCAAAAAAAATCAATCAATAATTTTTTTTTTAATTCTCACCTGAGGATATGTTCTTCATTGATTCTAGAGAGAGGAAGGAGAGCGGGAAGGGGCAGGGGAAGGAGAAACATCAATGTGAAAAGCATCCATCAGTTGTCTAGTTGCCTCCCCTACCAGGGATAGAACCCACCCACAACCTGGGTATCGAACCTGTGACCCTTTGTTTCATGGGACAACACTAACAAACTGAGCCACACTTGCAGGGCTATAAAAAAATTTCTTTTTTATCTTCTTGACCCTGGATTTGACAATGGATTTTTAGATATGACACCCAAAATACAAGCAACCAAAGAAAAAATACAGTAGACTCACTGAAATTAAAAACTTTTATGCAAAGAACAATATCAAGAAACTAAAAGGACAAAAAATGGGCAAAAATATTTGCAAATCATATATCTGATAAGAGTTTAGTATCGAGAATACATAAAGAATTCTTATAACTCAACAACAAAAAAGACAAATAGCCTGATTATACAATGGGCAAAGAACTTGACTAGACAGTTTTCCAAAGAGATAAAAATGGGCAACAAGCACATGAAAAGATGCTCAACATCATTAGTCATTAGGGAAATGCAAATCGAAACCATGAGATAACACTTCACACCCACTAGGATGGCTGCAATTAAAAAAAGAAAAGAAAAAGAACAATGTTGGTGAAGATGTGGAGAAACTCAAACCTGGTGGAAATGTAAAATGGTGCAGCCATATGGAAAAGTTTGGCACTTCTTCTAAAAGTTAAATATAGAATACACTGAAGATTATAAATATATAGCCCAGATTATTTACATCTACATGTTATCTAATTGTATAGACTTTTAGTATATAAATATACGATATTTGATCTAATTTGTGTAATTTACATAAACATGGATTATAAATATAGAACATATGACCCAGCAATTCCACTCCTAGGTGTATACCCCAAAGAACTAAAAACAAGTACTCAAATACTTGTACACAAATATTCACTGCAGTACTATAGCCAAAAGGTAGAAATAACTCAAATGTCCATCAACAGACATATGGATAAAATGTTATATATTTGTACAATGGAATATTATTTGGACATAAAAAGGAATGAAATACTGATCCATGCTATAGCATGGATGAACCTCAAAAACATTATGCTAAGTGAAAAACGCCAGACACAAAAGGCCACCAATTGTATGATTCATTTATATGAAATATCCAGAATAAGTAAATCCATAAAGACAGAAAACAAACTGGTGGCTGCCAGGGGTCGGAGGGGGAATGGGAACTGAGTGCTTAATGAGTACAGGGCTTTCTTTTAGGGTGATGAAAATGTTTTGGAACTAGACGGAGGTAGCGGTTACACAACACTGTGAATGTACTAAAGGCCACTGAATTGTACACTTTAAAATAGTTAATTTTGTGTTATGTAAATTTCACCTCAATTTAAAAAAAACAAAAACAAAACTCGAAAACCTCACTTATGCTATTGGAAATTAGGAGAGTTACCGCTTGGGAGTGGCAGGGGCTTCTAGAGACTGTCTTGTTCTATTTGTTGATCTGAAACTAGTTTGGGGGTGAGCTTATGATCGAGGCATTTACCTATAGTGTTTTATACTAAGAACAAGCTAAGAAGACAAAAGAAACCTAGAAGGAAAGAAAAAAACATTCCCACAACAATCCCAGTTTACAAATGAGGAAACTGAGGCACAGAGAGGTTCCATTACTTGCCCAAGGCTCATAGCCGTTGACCAGAATAGCTAGGATGGAGCCAGGGTTTGCTTTGTCCATGCTCCTGACCACCACACTGTCTGCCTCTAAACTGGCAGACAGGACCAGGCCCGGTGGAAAGGGGACCAGCACGGAGCATGAGTCACTCCAATAACAGTGCTCTCACTTCACCCATTCCTTGAACAGACCTTGCTAGGCAAGAAGCAGCCTGTGGGTCAGGCCTTGAAAGCACTGGTTCAAAGTCAGAGGACGCAGCGCTGCCACCTTCTCAATGGAACCTCCAGAGTCGGTCTTCCTGCTTAGCCTCAGCGTCCTGGTAAGACGCCTGCCTCACAAGGCAGCTAAGAAAATGCAACAAAATCAAGCTTGCCTACAGCACAGCCCATGCCTGGCACAGAATGGGCACAAAGTAAACTGGGACTGCTATTATTGTAACCACCAGGGGTGGGATGGTGCAGGTGCCAAAACAGTTGCAGTCAGCAGAAGCCACCTTGCCTTGCACATCTCTGCCAGCTGCTGCTCAGAAGCCCAGGAGTGAAACTATTATATGAGTGTGTGCAAACCCAAGGCAGGTAGGCCATCTCAACAGCTCATCTGGCCTCCCTGCAGCACAAACGAGGACAGTGAAGGCCTGAGAGGGGCTGAGGTCCACTTACTGCTATCAGCAGACCTGGACTAGAGACAACCCCCTACCCCCCCCACCCCCCCAGTCCTCCAGCCACCTCCAGGGCACCCATCCCCCAGCCCACACCCATGGGCCTTGGGAAAATCAGGAGCCTGAGACTCTGGCCCACAGACCACACTGGTCCCCTCACCCCACCCCACCCTCCACCCACACACACACAATCTCAACCATTCATTCAACAATCAGTTACTGAGCACCTACTGCATGCCATGTCTTTTCTAGGCACTGAGGCTACCACAGCAAACAAGCTGGATCAAACCCCTGCCCTCAAGGAGCTCACAGCGTCAGAGGCCTGCATTGTTAACCCGTTTTACAAATGTGCAACCAAGGCTCAGAGGTGACGGCTTACTCACAGTCACTCCAAGAGGAAGCGGCAGAGCCAGGGTTAGAACCTTGACATCTGCCCAGGTTCAGAAAGTTCCATCGATGGCCCCAAACACAAGGCCCAATCTGAGAGGTAGACTGACATGTCCTGAATGACACCCCAGTCTTTTGAGGGCAACAGGAATAGCTCTCCCCTGCTCAGTCTGATGGGGAAGGCCTGGCTCTGGGGAACTGCCCCTGCCCCTCATCACTGCGGTCTGCAGCCTGGGATAGGGCAGGATGGGTGGGCATTACTCCCTGTTCCCTAAAGGCCAGCCCCATCAGCCTCCCTGCCTCTTCAAACATGCCGGTCCACTCCCCTGTCCACTCACGGGCTGTCCCCTGCACCCTCATGCTCTTGCCTGTTAGCCATGGGATTCACTCCCTTGCCTCCGCCTCCCTCAGATCTTTATTCAAAAGGCCCACTCTCAGCGAGGCTCTCTCTGGCCACCCTATTTCTGACAGTGTTCACAGCCCCTCCTTTACGTGTTGCTTGGTTTTTCTCCATGGCACTTACCACCAGTGGACACAGTGCCACTGCCCTCCCCCTTAAATGTAAGACATGAACATGAAGACGGGGATTTGCCTGTTTGGCTCACTGCTATATACCCAGTGCCTAGGTAAGTGCCTGGAGCACGGCAGCTGCTCAATAAATGTCTGCTGAATGAATGAAAGTACACAAAGAGCAGCTATCAGCAGGCCTGAAACCCTCCCTCCCTAGAGGAAGATCCAGGAAGGGAGGACAGCCTGCCTCCTTCCTCCTCAGTCTGGACAAGCCAGCTCTCAGCACTGCTTCTTCCCAGCTGCACGCAGCAGCAGAGCTGGTAAGTGCCAGTTTTGTGGACAGGCAGCCTGGGATCTAGGGGTCTAGTCTCTTAGTCTTTACCCAGTAAATAACTTCAGTTCTCTGGCTTGGCTGCTCACCAGTACAACCAGATCAGGTCACACCACGATTCACAACCTCCTCGGCTTCCATTCACCTAGAGTTCCATTGTGCCACTTCCTCCTGCTCTCCCTCCCTCACTCTCTGCTCCAGCCACACTTCCACCTTTGTCCTTGCTGTCACCCTTACCCGGCTCCCTTACCTGCTCCAGCCTCGGTTCATCTCCTCAGAATGACTTCCCCTGACCACCCATCTCTCTCAGAGTTCTTATTTTCACAACAGTACTTATCACCACTACCATCACATGTCTGCATATTTGTTTATTTGTCTCCACCTCCCAATGGAATGGAAACTCCCTAAGGCCACCACACTGTCCCCAGAGCCTGGAACACCCTGGCATACCCCACACATTCGATGAGTATTTGCTGAATGAGTGTGTTACTTCAATTAAGTGACTTCCCTTCTCTGAGCCTCAGTTTCTTTACCTCTAAAATGGGGCTATGAATGAAATCCCTAGTGCAGAAGCAGAGCTCAAGGCTTGGCCTGTGGGCTCATGCAGAGTATCTAGGTAGACCTGGAGACTTGGCCCAGGCAGAGCCACAGCTCCCCTGCCCAGGCTGCTGCTGAACGATTTCACGAAATGGGTGGTAAAGAGCTACTGGCTGGGATGCTGGCTCTGGGGGGCTGTGAAGACCCTGCATCTCTGCTTCTCACAACATCAGCTGCCAGGAAGAGAGGGAGATGGAGAGGAAAGGGAGATGGAGATTGGAGGTGGGGAGATGGAGGGGGGGGGGGGAGAGAAGAGAGAGAGAGAGAGAGAGAAAGAGAGAGAGAGAGAGATGCACAATCCCACAGGCATAAGCAGCCCCTTACCACGCTTGTGGAGCCAGCCTTCTTTGATGACAGACACCTCGTTCATGGTGGCAGCGTGACACGCTGTCACCGAGCTCAGGACAGTTCAGGGCAGCAGGACATGCAGGAACAGAGCACAATCTGCAAGACAAGAAAGAAACTCATCATAGTTGGAGGGAGATTGGGCCCCAGCCCCTTCCCTGGGGACCTCCAGGCTCTGAGGCCCTTGTGGATGCTGTTTGTTCTGCACGTGGTGAAGCCAGTGAGAGTGGGAGAGCCCTGCTCCTGGGACCCAGTGGATGGGAGTGAGGGGGGGGGGATATGGCTGTGTCCCCAGGGACCCCAATCTGGGGGGGAGGGGGCAGTAAGGACACAACCCTGGCCACAGAGTCCTACTCTGCAGGGATCAGAGCTCCCTGCCTATGTGCAGGCCAGACCCTGAGCTCAACACCCACAACACCCACACTGAGCAGAGGCAGCCCACCCACCCACCCTCACTCCAGGCTGGGATGGTGGTAAGGGAGCTATGGCCCCGCCCCCAGCATCACTCCCAAGCCCCAACACTGAGGTAACCTGGATGAATCAGACAGCCCTGGGCACCTGAGGGAGTGCTCAAAGCCAAAAGCATCTGCCTGCCACCCCCCAGCACACACACACTTTCACTCACTCTCCTTTCCAAACCAGGCCAACAACCTGCCATCTTTAGCAAACCAAGTACTCCCACTCCCCTGCGACAGGCCACCACCCCGTGTCGCTCGCAGCCTCAGGTCCCTCCCTGTCCCTATTTAGAAAAAAAAAAAAAAAAAGAGGGCCTCAGGTGCTCCAGGAAAGCAACCTACTGTGCAGACACTTGTCTGGGGCCCAGAAGCCAGTCCTGGGGGCTTGATCAAGGCCCTGGTCCCTTCCCCAAGACCTCCCTTTCTGTCCTCAGGGACCAGCAGCTGATAGACTGACAGACGCCGAGGCTGCTGATTCTGTCTCAGGTTCCCAGGCGGGCGGGCGGGTGGAGGGGAGAAGGGCGGGAGGCAACCACCAGCTGGGCCCCTACCTGGAGCCGCAGGCCTGGATAGGAGCCATGAGCCCAAGGCGCCTTTTCGCCTTTCCTGGCCTAGGGTTATTTGCGGACAGCAGGTCAGGAGCTACGGTGGCCCCCAGAGAAGTGGCAGCTGGCTCTGGGGACACTGTGGGCATCAGCTTTCTCCCGTGCCCCAGGGGAGCTGGTGGGCCGGACACACGACTGCCTGGCATGTGACCGTGGCAGACTGCCGGGCCGGGCAGAGGGAAGAAGGTAAGTGGCAGGAAGCAGGGGAAAGACAAGATGAACAGTGACGGGGAAGTAAACAGCGGGCTGAGAAATCATGTTCTGAACTCCAACCTGCAAAGGCAGGGCCAGAAACAGCAACAGGGGCTCCCCTCACCAGCAGGCGTGACAGGCACCCCAAAGGACTCACACCCCATGAACCCAATACCCAGGACTGTCAGACCTTCAATCCTAAACATCCCACCAGTCTGTTTTAATCACTAATGTGGCCAGTTTCTCCACCCAGCCCTCCCTGAGTCTGGCTCAGGTCCAGCGCTGTCCTTTCCCAGCAGGGTCCCGCTATACCTGCTCCCTAGACTCCTCCCCTTCCATCCATCCCCCATTCCACAACGAGTAGGACCCTCAAACCTAACCCTGTCCTTCCCCTACTCAAAACCCTCCCATGGCTTCCCACTGGCCTCGGGAAAGAGACAAGTTCCTAGGCTTGGGATTCAAGGCCCTTCAGGACCCGGCCTCCGCCCGCCTGTACTCCACTGTCTCCTCCCCTGCTGACCAGGGTGGGCCCCACTGCCCAGCCACCCAGCTTCCTAACCACTTCTCCCACCGGGCCCCGCCTTCCCTCCCCTCCCATCACCTCCTCTTCTCTCCCTACCAGCCTTCTCCCTGGCTTCTCGACCTCTGCACTCAGCCCCTACGTTCCATCTAAATCCGGCCTTCTCACCCTGTAAGCCAAGAGGCACCTAGAAAGCCCTCAGTGAAGGCTAATGGCCATGACAATGATTACAGCTGGCACCACCTCCCTATCCCTCTCCCCCCATCCCACTCTCTGCCGGCCTGTCACTTAGGCCTTCCCTCTGGCTTCCATCCCCCACACCTTGGTGAGTTCTCCCTCCTCGAGGTCTCAGCTGAACAAATTCTTCCTCCAAAAAGCCTTCCTGACCTCAGAAGCTTCACTGGGTGCTCTCTGTGCACTTCCTCAACCAATTCTCCCCACGCCTACTGGTGCTCACACCGTGAGCCAGCACAACGTCTGGCAACTACTGAGTACACAATGAATGAATCCAAGTCTCCCCAGTAGACCCCCCTCCCCCAGCCCAGGACCAGACACAGCCACAGTAACACTTCGGCAGTCTAACCATGCCACCAATTTGTTTGAGGGTGTCCTAAGCTCTAGAGACTATCCTGGGTGCCAGACATAGAGCATCACTAAGACATAGCCTCCATGAAGCTCACATTTCAGTGGGGGAAGCAGACACAAAACAATGGCAGGTGGTGGGGACCCCGCAGAGAATAAAAATAAAGCAAGAGAAAGGATGGCAGGGAAAGGCGCTATGTTAGCCACATGCTGTGCGGGACATGTGAGCAGGCGGGAGTCCTCATATGTAGGGAAAAGCATGTCAGGCAGGGGAACAGCAAGTGCAAAGCCCCTGGAGCAGGAAGGAGCTTGGTGAGCACGGAGAACTGCCGAGGGGTCCACGTGGCTACGGGGTGGGAAGCCAGGAGAGGTGCGTGGGAGAAGACTTAGGGCCTGGCAGCTGTGGTGGGAACTCAGGGAATTCCTCCCCAACACAGGGGCCAATATTGCACTTTCCCAGGAGGGAGTTCAGTTTGGAATAGTTCCCAAAGGGCTGGGATGGACCCAGAGTCCAAAGGAAGGGTGATGTGGAAGGAAAGGACAGGGCCTGGTGTCCAATCTCAGCACTCCTCTCCCCTCCCCTTCCCAACCCAGCAACTTCACCTCAAGGAGCCTCCATGATTCAGCACTGACGCACCCGGTGTGTACAAAGGTTCAGCCCGCACGCAGCCGAGCCCCCGAGAACCCCCGAACACATGGCTGCCATGATCGGAAAGAGAAGTGAAGGCAGCCACGTGTGACCTGGAGTGGTCAGGGTTGCAGAGTCCGGGAGTCACTGCCAGCTGCGTGGCTGTGAGCAGGGTGACAGCGTTCCCATGGAGTCTCTCTTAAAGGCTCCCAACCACCCCACCAGAGAGGCAGTGACCACACCTAGGGTAGGCAGAGGCACAGAGAGGGAAAGCCGGTTACCTTGGGTCTCCCAGCTAAGCAGTGGTGGAGGCCCTGGCCCATGCTCGGCACACCAGAGTCACTTTTTACTTTCTCATTTCAGCGACTAAGAGCCGGCAGTAGCTTGGGCTAGGGCAGGGGGAGGAACTGGAAGATCCCTAGTCGTCCCGCCTGGATCCTGCCCTGTCCTCCCACTGAGGGTGGCGCCTCCGCGGAGGTGTCTGTGACGCAGTCCTGTGATGATGAAACACCAGGCACCTCAGCCAAGAGGGTGGCCTGCTCTCTGGGAGCTGCGATGGAGGTCAGCGACCAGCCTCCGGAGGCCAAGCGTCCGCACACAGGGGGCCTGCCCCGGCCAATGACTTGAAAGCAGCACGCCCCGCAGTGGGGAGGACCTGCACGGCCCCATCCCCACTCCCTGCTGCTCCCGAGGCTGTCCGGATCTGAGTCTGCGGAAGCCTGGGCCAGAGCAGTAGCTGTCAGCTAGAGAACCACCTGGGTGAAAAGAACAAGGGCACCTCACAGGAAGGGACACCGCACATCCGAGGAACGCTCCATCTCATTAGTTACAGGGAAACGCAAGTTAAACCCACTCACCAGGAGGGCTGACAGCCAAGTGCTGACAGCCATGTTAAGGAATAGCTGCTAGTCAGAGTATCACATGGTCAGCCACTATGGAAAACTGCTTTTCAGTAAGAACTAAAACTCAACATATGCCTGCACCATAACCCAGCAAGTCACAGCCCCCAATAGAGATAGTGTATTTGTTTACCAAAAACCATGCACTAGCATGTTCCTAGCAGCATATAGTGACCCCAAAACTGGGAACAGATTGGGTGTCCACCACAAAAGAGTGGATAAACAAACCGAGGTAAATTCATACAACAATAAAAAGGACCAAACTACTGACACATACAACAGGGATGAAGTGTAAGAATGATGCTGAATGACAGAAGCCAGACACAAAATAACACACCAAGTAAGGGTCCATTCATGCAAGTGCAGAACAGGCAATGTAAACTAGGGATGCCTTTCTAGCTTGTAAACTAGGCAGAAAGAAAATCAAGAACAAATATCCAAGTCAGGAGAGCGGTGAGATTTGGGAGTAACTGCGAGGGGGCGCTATTTCTGGGAGCTGCCGATGTTCTGTGGTGATCACAGCAGGCTCTGCTTTGCAGTTACTTGTTATACCATACTGGATAAAATGCATTTAACATATTTTTCTGTATTTCCTTGGGGATCCAGAAGATACAGGGGAGCCAGAAGTGGGCCTCCTGGCTTCCAGGACTCCCCTGACTCCAAGGCTGGTCTGCCTGGATTTTCCCCTGAAGAAGGCTGGATCACCAATGAGTAAGGAGGAGGAATCTGGAGTCGAGGGTCCAAATTTCAACCCCAGGCTCTGCAGCTTTTAGGCTATGTGGTTGTAGGCAAGTGCACCACAGTGCACCCATCTGTACAACGACCCAGACCCTGCTGGAGGAGGGACAGGCACCCCGGGAGGGAACAGGGAAGCCCAGAAAGGGGGGGGGGGGGTGCTGGAGTTTTAGGGAGTACATTTAACTTTGCACAGAAGAAAGCTGAATGGGAATGAGACTCACCGTACTCTATGATCAGCTCTGAGCAGGGAGGAGGAGGGGACTGAACAGGGGGTTCTGACTGCACTGGCAGGTTTTATTTTTTTATCTTTTATTTTTTTATTGATTTCAGAAAGGGAGAGAGACAAACATCAATGGTGAAAGAGAATCACTGATGGGCTGCCCCTGCACACCCCACTGGGGACCGAGCCCGCAGCCCGGGCATGTGCCCTAGCCTGGAACCAAATCGAGACATCCTGGTTCATAGCTTGACGCTCAACCACTGAGCCACACTGGCTGGGCAGGTTTTATTTTTTAAAGCAGTCACTGAGTACATGGGTATCACTCACTTACTCTATCATTTGGTCTCAAACACTGTATAATTAATTATTTTAAAATTTCTTTAAGACATTTTTACTTCCATCTGTCTTATTTCTCAATGGTTTCCAAACTGTAGCTCCTGCAGAAGCTGTATCTCACAGCTCTGGGGGTCAGATTCACGAGAGGCTCCATAGGGTGGTGCAGGAGAGAGGCCCTGGATGACGGCCGCGTCCTAGCTGCCAGCACTAATCTGCAAAATTAGCTGGGTGGTTCCTGCCACTCAGTACGGTTGTGAGGCCTAGATGAACTCTAGTGCTTCTGTCCTCACTCCTATCGTCTGGGACCCTGGGCCCACCTGAGTCAGAGCCCATCCCTCCTCTGCTCAAACCCTCTGGTGTCCCCATGTAGCCCAGCGTAAAAGCCCAAGTCCTTAACAGGAGCCCCAGGACCCTATGAGGTCTGCACTGTCACCCCTTTACTTCTCCAAACACATTCCAGTTCAGTGGTACCTGCTCACACCCCTACTTCTGGGCCCTCGCACCTGCTGTCCCTCAGGCAGGAGGCTCTTCTCCAGGCATCCCCACAGCCCCGGCCCACTTTCTTCAATCTCTGCCCACTGTCTTTGAGAAGCCTTCCTAACATCCTTAGACAAAAGTACATCCATCCTACCTCCCCTTAACCTTCACTTTTCTCCATAAGCGCTTATCGTCACTCACGTGGTTGTACATGTTTACCAGTGTATCAGTTTATTGTCAACCTTTCCCCACTGTGATGTCAGCATGGCAAGGGCAGGAGCTCTGGTTATCTTGGGCAGCACTGGATCTCAAAGCCTTGCACAGTACAGTGCAGGGTACACAGTGACCACTTAATATATATTTGTGGAATGAATGTGTACCAAGTAAAGCTCTGTGCCCAGAACAGGCTCAAAATAAGTTAAATTCATTTCTTTGCCATTTGTCAGATCCTTTTTCTCCCGCCTCCTCTTCCTGACCTGCTTTCTACACCAGGCAGGACAGATGGGATGAGGGAGGCAGAAGAGGAGGCTGAGGCTCTGCGTCTCCAGGCACTTGCGAGAGTAGCGTGAGAGCTCCTTCCTGGCGCTGGGATACCCTCCGGAGCTCCTTCACCTGCAGCTCCCAGAGGACTTGCTCAGGAAACAACTTCAAGGATCAGCATCTGCTTGCGGGAATGGGGAGGAAAGGCACGCGGTGGGCAGAGGGAAACGACTCCCTCCCTCACTCTCCATCCGCAGCTCTGCAAACTGCTACCGTGTTTATAAGAGCACTTTAGCAAAACTGATCATGTGGAAAACACGCATGTCCTTGGAGGAACTTCTGCAGAAAACGCTTATGACAGAGCACAGAGGTGTTTCTCAACCCCCGCAATAATACTGTTTGGAACTGAGTAATTCTGGCTGCGGGACTGCTCTGTGCACGGCAGGAGGTTTAGCAGCATCTCGGGTCTCTGCTTGCTAAAGCCAACAGCACACCCTCCCCTGAATTGGGACCATCAAAAACGTCTTCAGACAATACCAAATACTCCCTGGGTCAAGCCACCCCTTTGGAGAACTGCTCTTCTGAGAGTATTCTTGCTGGACTTGTAAAACCCTGGAAGCAACCTAATGTCCACAACAGGGGTCTAGTATTGTCATAATGGTTCGTATGATGTTAATACTAAAAGAGGGAATGCCTATATAGCATTTACCACATGCCAGGCACACCTTAGTGCTTTGGACATGCAAATTCAACCCTCACAGCAACCCTGTGTCCACCCCTTGGCAGACACTTATACTATTAGCTCCATTTTAATGAAAAAACTAAGTCACAGATGTGAAATGACTTGCTCCCATCACTGGACCAGAATGTATGGAGCTTGGATGGGACCCCAGGCAGCCTGGCTTCCCCACCACAATGCACCACATCATGGCCTCTGGAGTGAGGCAGACTCAGACTCAAGTCCCTGCTCCCTGACTTTACAGCCTTCCCAAGTCTCAGTTTCCTCCTCTGTGTAATGGGGCTGTGAGCAGTGCCTCCTTCAAAGGCTCATTCATGGAAATCGCTCAGCACAGTACCCAGCCCTCAATGAGGGTCCAACTGACAGAACACAACACAGCATCTCATGCACAAGAACCACTTGATGTGCTGACACTGACCATCAGCATTCAGTGTGCCCACCAAGCAAGAGAATATCCAACCTGATCCCTTTTCTGAAACAAATGTCACCTCAACTCTGACACACTTTTTTCACCTGCTGACATTACTGAGATTGACATGCATCTGACAATTCATGTATAAATTTCATCTAAAGCATCCTTTTCAGAAAAGCAGTTATACGATCAACAATGGAACTTATGGGAAACAGTATCACAGACTGGGGGGCAAGAGAAAGTCTATGTTTAACCGTCACATGCAGAGAAGGAATTGTGCCCAAGAGCCAATAGAGGAAGAGTAATAGGTCCAGCAGTCAGGGTGGCCTCGGGAACCAAATGCATTTCAACCTCAGTTGTGAGGTTGGGCTGTGTGACTTTGGACAAATCACTTCCCCTTTCTCTGCCTCAGTTTCCTCATCTGTATATTAGATATAATAATAGTACACACTGCCAAGGCTGTTGTGAGGATTAAATGAGTTAATTCACATTAAGTTCTTCAAACAGAAGCCAATACAGCAGCTGCTCAACACCTTTCCAGTATCACTATTTCCTCTGATGGGTGGAGACCTAGGGACCTTCACTTCCTATATTACACATTTCTGTAATATGTGAATTTTTTACCTATTCCTCCTTGGTAAGAAGGCAGCATTAAAGATACTTTTTTTCCTCTTAAACAGCACACACTCCCCCCAGCTGCCCCATCTGTTTACTTGGAGCAGGTAGGACTGGAGGCAGACTGCAGATGTGGGTGGGTGGCAAATGATACCGGGACAAGAATAAGTACCAGAGCAGATTTCTTCTCTTCCCTGCCACCCGCCCCGGCACCTACCCCCTCACCCTGCCACCCAAGGCCTTACAGCACCCACAGAAATTGTGTCAATTATTTGGGTCTAAACATGCTGAGAGCACCATACCACAGCCAGAGGGGCCCCACAAACACTCTGCCCCTGCCCCTCCCCTGCTCAGGGGTCACATCCCAGGCCTTTATGGAGGCCACACAAGTCCACCTGAAAGTGGCCCCTCCTGTTCTCCAGCCTCAGGGATCACTGTGCTTCCCCCACACACACTGTACCTCTCAGTCCCTGAACACTCCTTGCTCTTGCTCACCTGAGGGCCTGTGCACGTACTAGTCCATCCCCCCGCTGGCACACTGCTCACTCATCTCTACCTGCTAAATCCTCCTTTCCTCAGGGGAGCCTCCCAACAGCCCCCTGGCCTACAACGATTCAGACTCTCAGAGCTCAGCCTTCCTGTCCCCTCACAGCACTTACCTCTACTGTGCTCAGTCACATGTATGATCATCTGAGTATCGGTCCCCCTCCTCCCCCCCCCCCCCCCCCGCAATGGAGAGCTCCACAAAGTAGGGACAGGGTCTGTCCTGGTCCCCACTGTGTCCCTAGTCACACCCAGCACAGGGCCAGGCCCAGAGCATTCACTAATGCAAGGTAAGGGTGGCAAACAGAACCACAGCTTTTGAGCTCAGTGAAGGTGAAGCAAAAAATCCTGCTTCATTTATTTTACAAATAGGGCACCCATGCTGTGTCAACACTGCTCTGGTCACCAGGGAGGCAGCAGTGACCAAAAGCAGAACTCTCTGCCCTGGGGGAGCTTTCAGTACAGGGGTGGGGATGGGGATGGGGACGGGGGGTGGACAGGCATTAAAATAAATAAGTAGGCAAATTATACAGTATATCAGAAGTTGACAAATGCTATGGAGAATAGCAGCATATGGAGGACTAGGGGCTGGGAAGGGGGCGAGGGTTTCTGATTTTGTATACAGTTATCAGGAAAGTCTCATGGAGATGGTGAAATCTGAGCAGAAACCTGAAAGAGACTGGGCAGCCATGTGGAGACCTGGGAAAGAGTGTGCCAGGCCCAGGAAGAGCAGTGCCAAGGTGTGGCCGGCGTGAGACACAGTCAGGAGGTGGTGGAGGGGAGTGAGGCACATATGGCTACAGAGGAAGCTAGGGGCCTGGCTGGGCAGGAACTGGGAAGCCACCATAAGGGCCGTGGCTATTTCTGGTAGAGGGATGGGGAACTGTTGGCTTGAGGAGCAGCAGCAATGGAATCCCCTGACCCCAAGGAGGCAGGGGCTGTACCACAGCCTTCTTCTTAGGAGCTGACCCCAAAGGAAGCCCTGTGCACTGGCCTGACACTCCCACCACCTGGCTCACCTGGGGACCATGAGGACGTACTCTCTACAGATGGGGAAACTGAGGCTGGGAAGGATTCAGTGAGTACCCAAGGCCAGGCAGCCAGGACACAACCAAGAAGACTGGATCACACTGTCCTAGCGGAGACTCCTCTGCCTCCCTCTGCTCTCACTCCCAAGACACCAAGCCCTCCCACCTCCTAGCCAGCCCGCCCTTACCATCCCTGACACCCTGCAGACCTGGGCTGTCCCTGACAAACACATGTGCATACGTACTTACGCACACACACACACACACACACACACACACACACACACACAGCGCCCCCAGCCTGGCTGAGGGGTTCCTCCCTCACAGGCACTGTGCCACAGCATCACCTGCTGCCTCCCTGGCCAGGAGCTCTGAGGCAGGGTCTGGTGGCCGGCATCCCATCCATCAACAGGACACCTGGGAGCAAACAAGCAGGGTTCCATCCACAGCTAGCATTTCCTGAGTACTCACAACATGCCTGGTCTGGATTAATACCAACCTCACAGCAACCCTGAGAGGCAGATGCTGTTACTATCCCCATTCTTCAGAAGAGGAAACTGAGACCCAAATCACATGCCCAAGATCACAGGCGAGTGCAGCAGTTGGCTGATTTAGCCAGCAGAACTTCCTGTAATAATGAAAATGTGGCTGCTATGGAGCAGATTTTGTGGATGACCCGCTGCTCTCCCATACTGCCAGCAGTATTGGAATGAACACTCATATATGATTTTTTTTTAAATGTGGCTGCTATGGCTAGTACAACCAAAGAATTGAATTTTCACTTTTATTTAATTTTAATTATTTGAACTTTAAGTGGCCCCACATGGCTAGTGGCTAACAGATTGGAGATTCAACTCTGTAGAACCTGTGCTAATGAAGCAGCAAGAGCCTGAAGGCAGGAGGGGTGCGGGAAGGGGAGCACCATGGCGCTCACAGGCGGGAGGGGCCAACGAGAAGCACCCACGCAACGGCCCCCCCGAGTCCTGACACACTCAGCCCAGCGAGCCCAAACCCACACCGGAGTCTGGTTGATTCGCTCCCTGACTACTACTTCTAGGCTGCGTGAGTCACCTTGAACCTTAGCATCCTCATCTATGAAACGGGATCTTAATACAACCTGACCGAGGATACACATATGTTATTTCAAAAGATGTGTTTTCTTGCCCGGCCGGTATGGCTCAGTGATTGAGCATCGACCTCGGAACCAGGAGGTCATGGTTTGGTTCCTGGTCAGGGCACATGCCTGGGTTTCAGTCTCGATCTCCAATAGCGGGCGTGCAGGAAGCAACCAATCAATGATTCTCTCTCATCACTGATGTTTCTATCTCTCTCTGAAATCAATAAAACCTTTTTCTTTTTTAAGATGGTTTTTCTTAACAGCCCAGGGTCATCATGGGGACCCAATGAGTCATGCTTCACCCACAGCTGGGGATGAGGCCAGCACTTTGGAAGATAGGCAGCAATTACACAAAGGCGAACCCCAAAGTCAAGGGACCACCTGAGCCTCAGTCAGTCAGCGCTATGGCAGTGGCAGCTCTGTGAATATTGTCACTAGTAGACTAAAAGAAATTATCCAGGTGATTTACAACACGCCTATATTAACTTTTTGAAAATATCATCTAAATGAAAATACAGTTTAAAAAGTACACAACCTGCAAACACTATCTCAAATCACATGCTCAACACCTGCGCGGCCACCCCCAGGTCTTTAGAAACCAGACTGCACGCAGGACCTGTGCCCTGCCACCCTCCTCTCTTCTGCTCCAGCCACAGTAGCCTATTCCAAGTGTTACCACCATATCGAGGTACCTTTCCCGTGCTGTAGCCTTGCCTGGCCCACTCCTTTGGCCTTTCATGTTCATGGCCTGATGCCTCCCCTCAGGAGCTTTCTCCAAGCTCCCCTCCTGCCAACCACGGCCACCTAGATAGATCTCCGTTCCGTTCCTCAGCCACAGCCACACTGAGCACTCGAAAGGCAAATGCTACTTCTCTGCCTCCTCCACTAGACTGTGTGCCACTCCCTGGCATCCAAAACTATACAGGGCACATAACAGGGGCTCATAAACTATTTGGTGAGCAAATGGAATATACAAATGACCAAAAACAGCCAAGGGCAGAAGGTGGGGAGTGCCTCCCACCCTCACCCCTTCCGCCTGGCTCTGGGGAAGGAAGGGACTGGCCAAGGCCAGGGCTCCATGAGCATCAGGGGTGGAGAGAGGCTGCCGCATCCATCTCCTAAGCAAGCATCAAATGGAGCAAATTCAGTCATTTCTGGGACCACTGAGGCCTACTTTGTGCCAGCTCTACCTAGGAGAAAAGAAAGCAAAACGATCACTCAAAATGACAGAAACAACCCCAGAAACAGTGATCATGACACTGGCAAGAGGCAGAAAAGAGTCAGTCTGACCCCAGCCAGATAGAGTTGGGTTCAAATTTTATGCCTGTCACCTATGAACACTTTGGGCAAATTCAATCACCTCCCTGGGCCTTCCTGTCCTCACGGGTGAAATGGGGAGAACAGCTGTGCTGAGCTCCCTGGTTGTGGTGAGTACTGGTGAGAGCACCACATAAAACCTTGGAGCGGTGCCTGGCCTCGAGTACGTAGTTTTCTGTGCCACAGATTCCTATCTACAAAATGGAGGTGACTACTACCCACCTCACAGGCTACTGGGCGTCTGCGCTAACATGCACCAAGTGCTCGGAGCCATGTCTAGCTGAGCAGGGGCTCAGCAATGACTAATTTTTCAGTGCGGAGTACTCCCCAGCAGGGAACCTCAGCAAACTGGCCTGCCACCCCCTCCCAAGGCTCTAAGCACAAACCCCTCTGCCCACCAGCACGCCCAGGCTGGTGCATCCAGAGCCCGTGCTGCTCTCGGCCTCACCATCTCCAACCGCAGAGGCAGCTGCAGCTCGGCTCCATCAGCACCGTCTCAGGAGGCCCATGACGCACTCTCTAACACGTTAGCTCCGATTCCTCCCTCCAGCCCTGGCAGGAAGGGTCCCATTTCAGCTGAGCAAGATACACCTTAGAGCAGTGCTTCCCAACCTTTTTCTGGCCATGCCCCACCTAAGCATCTCTGAAATCCTGATGCCCCCTGTGACACACAATTCTTATTCAAAAAGTGAGCTCCTATTCAGTGGAGGAAGCCTAAAAGGCCATTAACTTGGTCTAAACAAGCTTCCAAAGAACGTGGCATCCATAAAAGAGAAAAGTAAAAAAATGAAAGGATAGTTGAAGGACTGAGGAAGAAATCACTAAGAAATTGTTTAAAAAAAGAATATGAAGTGATATGAAAAATAGCAAGTTTCAAAACATAATAGATAGAGACAGTAAAGCATCAAACAGACTGTCAAATTACAGGGGGAAGGTTAGGGAGAGGTGGGGGAGATAAGAGATCAATCAAAGGACTTGTATGCATGCATATAAGCATAACCAATGGATGCAAAACTCTGGGGGGTGAGGGCATATATGGGAGTGGGGTGGGGGGGCAATGGTAAGATATGTACACATATAATACCTTAATAAAAAAAACATAATAGAAAACTAAAATGCATAAATATGTCACAGTATATATTTATATACTGTATACGAGGCCCCTAGAACCATAAGAAATGCAAAAAGTTCACTGTTAATAACTCATTCTCGAATTGCCCCCCTTAAAAATCCAATTGCCCCCCTGGGGGGGGTGCCCCACGTTGGGAACCACTGCCTTAGAGATGAAATAATGTCCCAGGGATCCCCGTCAACCAAGGGGGGAGCCAGGAGTAGAGTGCACACCCAGGCTGGCTGCCCCAGCCCAGCCCACTTCACAAGGAGCCACCAGAAGAAGACCACCTGAAACCAGGCTGGGAAGGGTAGGGAGGGGGCAAGGGAGTGGCAGCCACCCCGTCCATTCGGAAAGGGCCCATGAGGTGACAGACCAAGACAGGCTTAGAGTTCTGGCCTCACCCTTAGAACATCTGTGGACGAGCTTCCTGGGCAGGACAGCTTCCCGCAGGGACCTCTGACATGTCGTCTCCCCTCAGCCAGCCCTGGCTCGCTGCTCCCTGCTCCACGAGCCCCGCACAGCTGGGCCTTGCTGTGGGTGCCGAGTTGGCAGTGGGTCCTGCCCCCAAGGGGGCCAGGCTGAGATCCCACCCCTCCGCCCCTCCCACACCCGTTCCCCCTCTCCCTCCCTCCTGGTCCTGCTCCCAGGGCTGTCTCCCCAAGCTGGGCCTCTCACTGCTTGGCTGGTTGTCCAGAAGAGCCTGCCACGGAACCACCCCAGCGTGCAGCCCAGAGGCCTGGTGGTTGGGAAGTCAAAGAGAGGCCCAGGAAGGGGTGTCCCCGGGTCCCCCAGAGGCTTGGAGATCAACTGCAAAGGACATACTTTCTCCATCCTCCCAATCCAAGGAAATTCTGAGATCCCAAGCATGTGCTCTGAGGGGCTCTACTCCTTCCGGGAAGACACGCCAGATCGAGCCTGGGGAAAACAACAGCAAGGTCTTGCTCACTGTGCTAAACCTTAGGACTGAGGCTCAGGTGCAGAATAGAAGCTCTCCTCACCCACCGTTACCAAGAGCCTTCCTGGGCCGGGGGCACTGTCCAAATTCAGAGCTTGGTCCCAATATCGCCAGGTTGGGGGACCCAGCACAAGTTGCCGAGACTTTCCAGGCCTCCGTTCTCACCACTGAGAAGTAAGAATCATAGCTAATGCCTCTTTGATCTGAGGGGTCCTCATTTAAGTCCCCCAATGGCTCCTTCACCACACAACAGTCCCTACCTACACGTCACCTCCTCCGGGAGGCCATCCTTGACCATCCCAGCTAAAACATACTATCAAAGAATAATAAAGAAAAAATTAAAAATGAAATCAATCAATAAAACATACTAATATACCCACACTCTCCTTCCCCTGACCCCATTCTCTTTGCTTTCCTAACACTGATTGCGACTTAACGTCCTATCACAGGTGTGTTTGCTGGGCAGCTGTCTCCACTAGAAGGTAGGCCCACAAGGCCTGTCTCCCAAGTTCTAGAGCAGCACCAGGAACAGTGCAGGCCCTCGAGCACAAGCTGAGTGGAAGGCAGAAGCAGCAAGTATGGTTTTTATCAGGTGTTACTATTGTTCTGCATTGTTACTTGATATTAGCCCAACTATCTGGGTTGGGGAGGGGTGGGCGGCAAATCAGCCCACTGAGCCTCCCCCCATCTGTCCCTAAAGGGAACAGCCATGGGCCCTGGGGAACACAGTGTGAAAACCACAGAGGGAGGCAACCATCAGGCCTTCAGCATTTCTAAGGCAATGATTCTACTCAAGGGGGAAGTAGGAGGCATGTGAAACTCCCTGACTGGCTCTAAAATCTATCCCTGCCTCAGCCAGAAGCCTGAGAACCTCTCTTATGGCAAAAGGCACCTGCTAACACTCTAAATCTGACCAGTTTGCTCCTCAGGGTGGGCTGCAAGGCTCTGAGTGACCCAGTCCCTGGCCTCCCCTCCCATTCCCTCCCTCACTCACCCTGCCCCTGCATCTCACCAAGCTTGACCACCCTGGGTCTGTTGCACTGTTGTCTCCCCCCACCCCATAACCCAAGGCTATACCTTCTCCGCATGTCTCCTGGTCAATCTCAGAGTCTTCCTGCCAGCCCAGCTAAAGCACCAGTCACACCTGATTTTAATTCACTGCCTAGCCCCTCTCTTTACCCTGCCCCTTGTTTTTTCACCAAGGGTTTGTCTCCCCTGACTCCATGGGGGTAGGGCCTCTGTCAAGTACACCCTGTATCTCCAACACCTGAAGCGATGCCTTTCCTCAGCTCCGCAATGCCTTCAGGATCAAATCCATCCTTCTCGACTAGACCTACCAGGCTCTACGAAGCCTGGCCCAAATCCATGAACACTTCTCCAACTCTCCCTACCCAACCTTCCACCTTACAGCCTTCAAAAAGCCTATTCTTCATCTGGGCCAAGGCCATCCCCACCACTCCTGGTGGCTGTGGTGAAGACTCAATAAAAAACACATGTAAGAAGGAAGAGGAGTTAGCAGAGGCCGACATCTGGAAAGGAGCTGGAATTTTTACTTCGAAGGGGCTCTGGGCAGCAACTATGTGGAAGATAGATGGGCCCAAGGCACTGCATTTGCCAGTTTTTATTTGATTATATGGCCCTCCCACTCCCAACCCTCATCTTGAAACTGGAGATGCTCATTTGGGCCAAGTCCTCCTCCTGATGTTATCTGACAAGGCTCTGTAACCTGAAAAGGGCCTTCAAGATTCCAGCAGAAATAATAAGACTTACAATTGCTAAGATATCCTAGGGCTCACCATGTGTCATATACTCTTCTTCGATATGTTACTTGTTATGCCTTCCCAATTATGAATGCTTTCCACAAATTAACCCATTAAATCTTCACAACAACCTATCAACGGAGAGTTATCATCATCTTATGACACAGATGGTAAAAAGGGCTCAGAAGGGTTGAGGAACCCGCTCAAGGTCACACAACCAGCAAGTGAAAGGGCTGAATTTGAACCCTGTGCTCTGATTCCCTTCAATGCAGCTCTTTATAGAGGTTACAGATCAAGACACCAGATTCTTGGATCCTAGCTGGGCCAAGCTGAAAGGCTGGATAGCAGGGTGCCAGAAAGAACTGGGAATAGGGGTGGGGGGTGCGGAGGTGGGGGGGTGTTTGAAGCCCTCGGTACTGCTGACTAAGCATTTACACAGTGCCAGGCACTCTTGGAGGAGCTTCTCATGAATGAACTTCATTAACCCTCACAATAGCCTGAGGTGGTTGCTGTTTTGAGCCCACTGCACAGAGACGATCACTGTGGCCCAAAGTCACACAGCCAGACATGGAAGTGCCAGAACTGGCATACGTGCCCACTACACCATCCTGTGTACAGACCTCTAACAAGGTGCCCTGGTAGCTGGGTCACCCCCTGCACATCACTCTGTCTTCCCCCAGTTCCCAGCACATAGCCTGCCCTGGTTAATAAATGCCCTGGCTCAAATCTGAAGAGGGACCAACTTCCACCAGCAAGCCAGGACCGCTGGACTGGCTGCCAACAGAGGTGCTCACAGTAGCCCTATGCAGCTGGCAGGGTCCAGGGCAGGAGCTTTGAGGTGACAGAGACCCACTCCAGCTTGGGACCCAGTGAGCTAGGAGTACATGACACCAAGGACAAGCCGACAGGCATTCAAACCCCGGCTTGACCCCCTAGGTCTGAAGGACCTAGGGCAAGGTAATTACACCTCTGAGCCCCAATTTCTGACTCTGCGAAATGGACAGAAACACCGTATTCACCCCTGGGTACAAATAAACCAATGTCCCAGTTACTTGTTGACAAGAGGTTCACTCTGAGGCCCAACAGGGCCAGGGATTCACATCCCAACTCTACCACTTCTGGCTGTGAGACCTGCGGCAAATCATTTCACTTCACAGCAACTCAGTTTCCTCACCTGTAAAACAGGCATCACACTTCTCCTTACCTCATAGGGATCTATAAAATGGACACAACCAATACCCAGCCATAGAAGTATTTTGAGATTTAAATTAGATCATGTGTGTAAAAGGCCTGTCACATGCCTGACATATGGTGAATAGTCAATAAACACTGGCTATTCACTAGCTCTGGAAATTATCTGCCGCTCTGTGCCTCAGTTTCCCCTTCTAAAATGGATCATAACAACAGTACCTATGGTTCTAGGATGTGAGTATTCAGCCAGTTAATCCATGTGAAGCATTTTAAACAGCATGTGGCACACAGAATGCTCTCCATAAATGTCAGCCATCAATCCCATGGTTATTGTTTTTATTGCTGCTGTTATCCCCGTCAGGCAAACCCTCTAAAATTAGCAGAAGGAAACCAGAGAAACTAACTTCTAGAGGAGAAAAATTCTACAGAGCCCCCACGGCCTTGAGGCCTTGAACAGCCTCAGCAACCATTCTCTCCCCAGAAACCACAATCCAGGAAAGCCCACCAGCTTCGAAGCCGATGCTGTAGACCAGAAGCAACCGCCTGTCCCTTCTGACCACATCACCAGCTCCCATTTGCTGGGTCAATCAGGGACTGCAGCCTGCCTTCAGGAACTCCAGACCCAAGTGCAAAGGTTACCAGGCAAGCCAAGGTCACAAGCTGGCCTGGAGAGAAGGGGCAGTGGCCTCCCGTCTGGAGTTGGCTGCTCCAAGCACCCACCCAGCAGCCACAGTGAGAAAGCAGAGCTGTGGGGAATTTGGCTGTCCCAAGTCCTTCAAAAGAGCAGTCTTCCTCCCTGGCTCGGGCTGGGCCAGGGCACCCCCAACACAAGTCCCCTTGGCTATGCAAAGAGGAACAGCTGGGAACACAGTGCTCAGCCTCATTGCTGCCTAACGGTGAGGCCAACTGCTATCACCTGGTAGGGAGCGTAACCACGATGGGCGCCTGGAATGCTAACCAGGGAGACACAGCCTCACTGGGGACAGAGGGGCCCGCTGTGTGGGTGGTGCCTGGTTCCTTCACATCCACCGTCAACCAAGGTCAGGCCCTGACTAAACTGCCCATGCTTGTCTGAGGCAGGAAAAGGGGACAAGATTGAATGGCAGCCCGTGGAGGACCTAAGTACTCCGGTCCCCGCCTCTTGCTGAGCCCAAGCGGCCTCCAAATTAGAGGAAGGGGATCCTCAGAATCCCAAGGAGCACGAGGTCCCCAGCCACCTTGCCCTGGGAGAGAGGTGTCCCACCAAACACTCCTTCCTCCAAAGCCTTAAGCAAGTCCAGGAGTACAGCTCCTTAAATCCAAGCTCAAGACCCCTTCTGCTCCCTAAATGAAGCCAAAAGTTCAGAAAACTTCCAACAGTGGCTTCTAAGACATCTCCCCACAACCCGTGGGAAAGATCGAACCTGCCCCAGAGGTGTCTGTCCCACACACCTTACCAGTGAAATGGTGTGATAATATGAAAGGGTTGTGGGGTAGACAGCAGTTGTGTCCATCCAGTTCCCCACCAAACTTAAGTTCAATAAAGGATGATCCTCCTCCAGCTCAGTGTAACCCCCAAGCCCCACCCACCAAACACAGAGGCAGAAGCCCCTCCTGATCACTAGCGTTACAGTCCTCCCAAAACACTGCCCTAGCACCCACCGGAGCCTGCCCTGGCCCTCACTCCAAGACGCTAAACATCACAGTCCTCCTCCTTGGATGTACGGCTGTGTTCTAAGGGTGGCTCCCCCGCAGCACCCAGTGGTATAACCCAGACGGCACTACCAGGACCACACTTGGTACAGCTCCCTCCTCAAAACCCCCCACCTCCCTCAACGCGTTATTGGAACTGTTCCCACGTCTCCGAGTAGGTACAGCCTCCTACGCTGGGTAGGGCGCGCCCCTACAATGGCTTAGCGCTCGCCCACAAGGCACGCTCCAACTTCACACCCCACGAGTTCAACCCCAAGCCCACACATGCTAGGGCGCGCGTCCCTAGCCCTTCAGTGGTTCGGTCCTCGCACTTGGGTAGGCGCCCCCCCCCCCCCGCCGCTTCAGTGGTACGACCCGCCGCCCCCGCCTCTGGCCCCTCAGGGCTAGAACTACCGCCCCCGCGCAGCCGCCCACTTGGTCCCGGAAGGCGGGGGGGGGGGGGGGGAGCGGCTCAAGGACCGCGATCCCCGCCCGGCAGGCACTGGTGGTACGGCCCAACACGGCACTGAGGGGGGGGACCGGACGAGACCACCGCGGGGGGGGGGCGTTCGGGGACACGCACTGGCGCACTCACCTGTCACCGGCAGCCGCCCAGCCTCTCCGGCGGGGCTCTACTCCCGCCCATCGCCGCGCTGCGCTTGGTCCCGCTCCTGTGTTTCCTGCCGGCGGTGGCGGCTGCGGCAGCAGCAACGCCTTCTCCAAGCCAGACCCAACGGCTCGCGCGGCGCGGCCCCCCCGCCCCCTCCCCCGAGCCCCCGCTTACCGCCCCGTCCCACCCTCTGGCCGGAAATACCGCCTTCTCCCGCCACAACAGGAACTGACGTAAAAGCGAGACCTAGACTCGGAGAGCGCTAGAGCGCAAGCGCAAGGAAAGGGAAGAGGCGGACTCAGAGCCGAGCGCCTTCGTACAATAGGCGAGTTTGGGCCGGTGTGCGTTAGGGATGTGCCTCGCGCAGGCGCAAGACGGAAAGAACGGATGGGAATGAGCAGGCGCTGTAGCTGACTGACGCCCGCTTTCCCCAGAGGCTCGCCGCAGTGATGTTTCCCGGCAGCCCCTGTTCCTTATTTGCATAGGCTTTGATCTCGTTTTACGCGGCGCTCGCTCTTCTTCCTGGGTTCAAGGCTCTTAAAGAGCCCTGGACTTGGGGGTCAGGAGAGGTTGCCTTTTCAGTATGTCCCTCATGGTTGAGCTTAGGCTCTGAAACCACACAAACCCAGCTTTGCATTTTCTTGCTGGGCAGAAGGCTGGACGGTTTTTTTTCTGTGCCTCAGTATTCTCATCTGCAAAATGGAAACAATCTACGTAACTGGGCTATTGGACTATTTTATGTAAACAGAATAGTTTATGTCAATTAGACATTCTAGGACTCCAAAATATTCTTATCAGATGCAATTAAATATGGGATATCACTTTTTTTATGGGGTAACTTGGACCTACAAAGGCCTTAAAATCACCCTGCAAGAGGAGAGTTGCACAAAATTCTGACCCATTTATTAGCTGTCTAGAGGCCCAGTGCACGAAATTCGTGCACGGGGTGGGGGTGGGGTGTCCCTCCGCCCAGCCTGCACCCTCTCCAATCTGGGACCCCTTGAGGGATGTCCGACTGCCCGTTTAGGCCCGATCCCACCAGGATTCATAATCCGTGACTGCTGGCTCCCAACCGCTCGCCTGCCTGCCTGCCTGATTGACCCTAACTGCTTCTGCCTGCCAGCCTGATCACCTCCTAACCACTCCCCTGCCAGCCTGACCGACGCCTAACTGCTCCTCTGCCAGCCAGGTCACCCCTAACTGCCCTCCCCTGCAGGCCTGGTTGCCCCCAACTGCCCTCCCTTGCAGGCCTGGTCCCTCCCAACTGCCCTCTCCTGCCGGCCATCTTGTGGTGGCCATCTTTTGTCCACATGGGGGCGGCCATCTTGTGTGTTGGAGTGATGGTCAATTTGCATATTACTCTTTTATTAGATAATATGTACCAGACAGCTGTGAGACATCTGACTCTCAGTCCCTTCTCTCGTACAGGTTGAATAGAGCATGTTAGATTGTGAATTTGTGTTCTAGTATACCACACAGCTTGGCAAGTATACGTTGGTTAGTGCATACTTCCCCTAGAAGGCCTGGTTGGGATTGAAGAATCCTGGGTTCACCTAAGTGTGAGAGTGTCTTGCACAAATCCTGCTGAGGGGTGAGCCTTAGATAAACCTAATGCTGGAACTAGCCCTTAACTACGGGTTTCCAGCTTGGAACTCACTGCCCTGTATTCCTAATTCATGGTGTTGCCCCATCACAGTGTTGATAACTCTGACCAATGCTTACGCCACCACAGCCCTAACCATTTCAGTCTTACTATCTGGTGACAGGCTTCTCTCCTTCACTACAGAGTCCCAAGACTGAAAAGACCAGGACAGTCTCAGTCATCGCTGTGTACTTAGCAAAGGGCCTGGCACAGAGTGGGCCCTTGGGGAATATTTGTTTCAAGAATTAGCCCTTCTGCTCCAATCTAGACTCAAGGTTACTGTGGCCTACCCTCTTTGCTCCTCTGCATGCTGAACAGCTCACAGCCCATTCCCCTACCTCTCATCTTCTTGGGCAACGCAAATCCCAGCCCCTCCTAGTGCACAGGATGGATTATCTCACTGAAAGCTCCAGTGCACTTGTGTATAAACCGTTGAAGTCCTAGTAGTCAAAGGTAATGACTTTCAAACTATTTTAAGGCCTATTTTAATATAGACATATGTGTACTGACAGTATAATGAAACAAAAGTCACCAAATACTATTTACCCTTATGAATGATGCTCTCTGATATTTTTTTCCAGTGCTGTTTGAGACCCTGTTGAACTGATTTTTCTGACCCACTATTTGGTCATACCTTGAAGTTTGTAAAACCACTAGTCTAAAGGTGAACAGTTCACTGGCTTTGGAGATGGACAGGCCCTAGTTCTAATCATGCCTTTCCTATGTCCTTGTCAAAATAACTTCACTTCTCTGGCCCGGCTAGTGTAGCTCAGTGGATAGAGTAGTAGCCTTCAATTCCTGGTCGGGGCACATGCCCAGGTTGCGGCTCGATCCCCACTTGGGGGCGTGCAGGAGGCAGCCGATCAAAGATTCTCTCTCGCCGAAACCGGTTTGGCTCAGTGGATAGAGCGTCGGCCTGCGGACTGAAAGGTCCCGGGTTCGATTCCGTTCAAGGGCATGTACCTTGGTTGCGGGCACATCCCCAGTAGGGGTTGTGCAGGAGGCAGCTGATCGATGTATCTCTCTCATCGATGTTTCTAACTCTCTACCTCTCTCCCTTCCTCTCTGTAAAAAATCAATAAAATATATTTAATAAAATAAAATAAAATAAAATACATTGCACTAAGTAAACATTTAAAAAATACGTTAAAAAAAGATTCTCTCTCATCATTGATGTTTCTATCTCTCTCTCTTCCTCCCTTCCTCTCTGAAATCAATAAAAAGTATATATTTAAAAATATACATTTTAAAAAAAAATCACTTCTCTGAGCCTACCTTTCCTCATTGCAAAATATCAATAGAATTTATTTAGCAGTTGTTCTGTTCTTAACATAGTCCTGCTGGTGCTATCCTGTTTCTATCAACATAATCTTAGAGGTTCGTGCAGCTGTACTCGTCCCAGGACCAGTTAGGGGTAGAGGTGGAATTTGAACCTGACAGTCTGATACAAGAACCTGTGTTCTGCACTTATGTCATGCAGAACAATGGGAAGTATTGGCCCTACTCTGGTCCCCTGTGTTGCTTTGGGAAACCACTTAATTAGCATACTCAGCCTCACTCTCTCAATTTCCACATCAAGGGTGATTGAGGAGAAAATTCCCTAAAACCACAAATTGTTCTCGACCCTCTAATCTGTCCTGTGAACTTCCCTCCCATAGCTATAAATATGGACTGCCTGTGCATTTTTCTGGGGAGAAGGGTTGGTAACTTCTCATCTGAAGTCTACTCAAAGGCCTCTTAATTCAGAAAAAAAATGACTAAAGGATCCTGCCTTGAGGGATGAAGAAGGCATCTCTTCAAAGCCCCCTTATGTCCCCAGGGAGCAGACATCAGCCCCTGGAGTCCATTTCAACCCTTCCCACAAGAATTTGGGCTCCCAGTGGAGATTGGACAAGCTGCAGGGACCGGACCAGCTCTTAGGCTCCCCAAGTGGGGAGGCTCCTGCTCCATTCCCAGGAGGCCTGGGGGTCTATCCCTGGCAGTGGTGGAGGTGGCCATGAGGCGGGAACCCTCCCTGACACGTGGACATACAGGAGATGAAAGCAAGAGGAATGAGAAGTCCCCCTTTCTTCATCCTACACAGAGCTTTTTCAGGAGAGAAATCCCATGGCATTGACCAAATTCTCAAAGTCTGGCACTGTTAAGAAAAAGTTTTTATTTAAAAGCATTTCCTGCGTTATACAGAAATGTTGAAATATCTTTGAGTCCCCAGCCAGAAGTTACTAAGTTCCACCCTGGATGCTACTGTTTGGGGAAGATCCTTTAAAGTCATTTTAAGTGTTTGGCAGAAGTACAGATAAGGCTCAGGGGTTCTGTAAATGTTGGTTCCAATGTTCTTTTCATGAAATATGGTTCTCTTTCAAAAATTGTAATAGAAGACATCATGCACATTCAATTTTTTAACACATAGGAGATTCCTAGGACATTTTGGTGTTTGTGCTATGCTAATGCACTTGGGGGCCTACCTTAGAGTAAAATTCTTTCTACCCTCATTAAGACTGAACACCTGTGGATCTGCTCAAACACAGAGATGGCTTCCCCTCCCAGGTGGGATACGAGCTAAAGACTTCACCATGGCCTTTGGGTTCCTGTGATCTGCTCCTGCCTATCTTTCTAACTTCATCTTAAGCTACTCTTACCTTGACCACTATGTTCTAGGCACACTGGCCTCTCCTATGCCCCTCTAAGAAGACAAGCTTATTCTCACCTCAGGGCCTTTGCACTTGCTGTTCCTTTTGCATGACTGGCTCCTTGTTTTTCAGAACTCAGTTCAAATCTCACCTCTGGACTTGCCCTGGCCATCCCAAATCCAAAGAGCCAGGCTATCACTATCTCTTTAGACTTTCTGAATCCCCTACCTAGCATTTAACACTAAATAATTTTTTTGTCTATTTTATACTTGTCTTCCCCCAAACCAGAATATAAATTTTCCCAGGAGGACAAAGACCTTGTCTTGGGCACCACTGTCTTCCCAGCTCCTAGAACAATGCCCAGCACATAGTTAGGAATTGGGGATCCAGAAATACCTGTTCACTGACTGTGGTTTTTATTAGGAAGGTTAAAGTTCTGAACTGGGGTGATTTTTACTTCAGGTCTGAACTTATCTACTCACAAAAAGTTGAACATATAGTAATAATCTCTTCACCTTCATTGAAGAACTCCTACATAGTAGGCACAATGCTAGGAACTATACATGACCTTGTTAAATGTTCCTGCAGGTAGACGTCTCTGTAAAGCCTATTTTGCAGAAGTAAATTTAGGCCCAGAGAGGCCAAGTATCCCACAGCCAGAATACTGTGGCGCCTAAATCCCCTCCCCAAGATGTCTCAGGCCAAGCCCACACTTTAACCCACAGCACTGGACTTAGCCTGTGTGGGTCCAGAGCTGAGATACAGTAAAGTCACTTTATAGTAAGCTAAAGTATGTGGATTTGAAACAGCAAAGTACTTAAAACACAGTTTCCCAATTTATTAAGAAAAATTGAGACGATATGAATATCATCTCTTTTTTTAGGTCATCAGGAAGGGCATCATCGTCATTTTGTTGGAGCATCATCCTCATACCCCAAGATTGCCAGTTTGATCCCTGGCCAGGGTACATACAAGAGCCAACCAGTGAATGCACAAGTAAGTGGAACAACAAAACAATGTCTCTCACTCTCCCCCCCCCCCCCACTTCCTCTCTCTCTCTCTAAAATCAATTAATAAAAATAATGCCCAGCCGGGGTGGCTCAGTGGTTGAGCATCGACCTATGAATCAGGTCACAGTTCAATTCTGGTCAGGGCTGTCAGGGCACATGCCTGGGTTGCAGGCTTGATCCCCAGGAGGCAGCCGATCAATGATTCTCGTATCATTAATGTTTCTATCTCCCTCCCCTCTTCCTTCCTCTCTGAAATCAATAAAAATATATTTAAACAAACAAACAAATAAGATTCTTTCATAGCGGCTCTAGGAGGTGATTGATACACTCTATTTGAGCTGTTGCCACAAGATGGCACCACATGCACTAGTCATCCTGGCTGGAACCCCTGCTGAGTTGTAGGTTGGCGGCTACCGCAAGATGAGAGGCCTTTGCACTGTTATTTAAACATTCACTCTAGAAAAGTAAACTGAAACCACTCCTACAAGCACCACCACCACGTTTTGTTGGCAGTTTCTTTTGCTGTGCAGAAGCTGTTAGTCCCATTCATTTATTTTTGCCTTTATTTCCATTGCCTTTGGGGTCAAGTTCATAAAATCTCTAAGACCAAGGTCCGTAAGTTTAGTTCCTATGTTTTCTTCCATGTAATTTATTGTTTCAGATCTTATATTTATGTCTTTGATCCATTTTGAATTAGTTTTCATACATGGAGACAAATTGTAGTCTAGTTTCCTCCTCTGACATGTGGCTTTCCAGTTTTCCCAGGACCATTTATTGAAGAGGCTTTCTTTCCTCCATTGTATGCTTTTGGACCCTTTATCAAACATTATCTACCGTATACATGTGTTTCGGAGGTTTTTGTTGTTGTTGTTAATCTTCACCTGAGGATATTTTTCCATTGATTTTTTAAAATTTTAATTTTTTTCCCATTGATGTTTTTAAAGAGAGGGGGAGAGACACAAGAAAGAAAAACATTGATTGATTGCCTCCCACATGTGCCCTGACTGGGCCCATGGAGACTGAGCCTGCAACTTAGGGATGTGTCCTAGACCAGAATTGAACCCGTGCCCTTGACCGGAATTGAACCCAGGACTCTTCAGTAGCAGGCTGATGCTCTATTCACTGAGCCAAACCGTTGGTCTCTGTGTGTGTTTTTCTGCCAGTATCATGCTTTTCTATTACCGCTGCTCTGTAGTATAATTTGAAGCCTGGTAGTATGGTACTTTCGGCTTCGTTCTTTTTTCTCAGGATTGCTTTGGCTATTCGGGGTCTTTTGTGGTTTCATACAAATCTGATGATTTTTTATTCTATTTCTTTAAAAAACGTCATTGGGATTTTGATGGGATTGAATTAAATCTGTATATTGCTTTGGGTAATATGAACATTTTAACTATGTTGATTCTTCCAACCCATAAACACTGAAACAAAAAGGCAACCAACTGAATAGGAGAAGTATTTGCAAATAATAGCTCCAACAAGGGGTTAATACCCAAAACATATAAAGAACTCAGATCCCTCAGTATCAATGGGCAGAGAAAAAAAAAGGGGCAGAGGACCTGAAGAGACACTTCTCCCAAGTAGACATACAAATGGCCAATAGATACATGCTCAACTTCACTCGCTATTAGGGAAATGCAAGTCCAAATCACAATGAGATACCATGTCACACCTACTAGAATGGCTATCATCAATAAGGCAAGTAATAACAAGTGTTGGAGAGATCATGGAGAAAAAGGAACCGTCATTCACTGCTGATGGGAATGTAAACTGGTATAACCACTATGGAAAACAGTATGTAGGCCCCTCAAAAAATTAAGAATAGAGTTACCATATGACCCAGCAATCCCTCTTCTGGGTATCTACCTGAAAATTTTGAAAACATTTATTCACAAAGATATATGTACCCCTATGTTCACTGCAGCATTATTCACAGTGGCCAAGACATGGAAACAATCCAAGTGTCCTTCGATAGAAGATTGGATAAAGAAGATGTGGTGCATATATACAATGGAATACTACTCAGCCATAAGAAAAGATGAAATATTGCCATCTGTAACAACATGGGTGAACTCTGGACATATTATGCTAAGTGAAATAAGTCAGTCGGAAAAAAACTAAGACCCATATGATTTCAGTCATATGTGGGATATAAAACTGAAACTCATCGACACAGACAGCAGTGTGGTGGTTACCAGAGGGAAGCGGGTGAAGGGGTAGTAAAGGGTAAAGGGGGCAAATATATGATGACAGAAGATGATTTGACTTTGGCTGGTGAGCACACGATGCAATATACAGGTCATGTATCATAGAAATGTACACTTGAAACCTATATAATGTTTTAAAACAATATCACCCCAATAAATTTCATTTAAAAATTAAAATTGACCAAAAAGAGCAACATGTGATCGCAATCAGATTCTGAGCCAGAGGGAAAAATGGCAATAAGGAACATTATTGGGAAAATTAATGAATCTGGGGTTTAGATAAAAATATTTTATCCGCCCTAGCCGGTTTGGCTCAGTGGATAGAGCGTCGGCCTGCAACCTGAAAGGTCCCAGGTTCGATTCCAGTCTAGGGCACATGCCTAGGTTGTGGGCTCCATCCCCAGTGGGGGACTTGCAGGAGGCAGCCGATCCATGATTCTCTCTCATCATGGATGTTTCTATCTCTCTCCCTCTTCCTTCCTCTCTGAAATCAACAAAAATATATTTTAAAAAATATTTTATCCATGTTAAATTTCTTTGTTTTGATAGTTGTACTATGTTTATGAAAGAGAATGTTCTTGTTCTTAGGAAATATGCACTGAAGTATTCTGAGGTAAAAGGGCAGGATATTCTCCAACCTAACTCTCAAATGGCTCAAAAACACAACATATGTATATGTACCTATGTATGTATGCATGCTTACAGAGAGGAGGAGGGGAGAGGAGGGAATAAGGCAAATGAGCAAACAACTGGCAAATCTGAATACAAAGTAGATAGAAAACACTTGTACTATTCTTGCTACTTTTCTATAAGTTCACAATTATCAATATGCAAGTCGACCAAACAGCAGAACGACCTGGTCGAGCGGGTGGTGCCAGGCCAGCCAAGGCAAGTGCCAGCAGGCAGAGGGAGGGGATAGCGATGGGGAAGGGGGTGGCGTGGTGATGGAAGGTGGGCTGGCCACTCACTCAGAGGGAGGTCAGACTGCAGCTTAGGCCCGCTCCCTACAGGGAACAAGCCTAAGCTGTCAGTCGGACATCCCCTGAGGGCGCAGGCCGGGCTGAGGGACCCCCCTGAGTGCATGAATTTTTATGCACCAGGCCTCTAGTATAAAAATAAAGAGTTACCCAGCCCTGGCTGGGTAGCTCAGTTGATTAGAGCTGAGGTTATGGGTTCAATCCCCAGTCAGGGCACACACAAGAAGCAAACAATGAATGCATAAATGGGTGGAGCAACAGGTCGATGTTTCTCTCTCTCAAATCAATCAATCAATAAAATAAAATAAATGTTACCCAAAATGCTCTTTTTTTGTAGCCCATGAGAATGTCATAAAAGGGTTTCTTATGTGGTGGTTCTAATTATTGCTGGTGCTGAATATCTTCCCTGAAAACCATCAATTTCAGAGATAAAATTAGATAACACTGTACCAGGCACTGTTTTAAGCCCTTTAGGTGAACTGACTCATGTAATCTTCACAATCACCCTGGGACGTAGGTGCTACTATTACTCCATCTTAGTGAAGCGGAAACTGAAGCAAAGATTACACAGCTGCAAAGGTCAAGCTCTTAATCCTAACAGATCATCAAGAAGGCCACACGATCTCCAGGACATCTATGTTGATCACTTAGGAGCAAGCCCTGTGCTAAATATGAGGAGCAGAAAGGCAGCTTTAGGGGATGATTTTGGAACAATGAATTAGGTTTATGTGTTCTGAACCCCTGCCTCAACCTGAAATCAAGTCTATGCAAAAGTAACCAAAACAAAATAAGAGAAATAAAGTGGCCGCTGATTCTGATGTGACTGAACCTGCTAGATGTTAACACTGGAGGGAAAATTAGAATGTTCTTCAAACAACTCTGATTATTCTCAATATTTACTTTTAAGTACACAAATGGCATAAATTCAAACTTATAAAACATAGGTACTCCCTTTTACCCTGCAATTTAACTCCTAGGTATTTACCCTATGGATATGTTCACACATGAGTAAAATGTGGTATACACGAGAGGCACTGTTTTAGAAAAAGACTTAGAAACTACGTGTCCACAAAAAGGGACTGGTTTGATACATCAAGGTGCATACACACAAGGGAACACTACGCAATTACTTTAAAAGTCAGCTCTTTCCAAAAAGCACAGTAAAATAAGTTTAACATGGCCCAGGCTGTGTGACTCAGTGGTTGAGCACTGACCCATGAACCAAGAGGTCACTGGTTTGATTCCCAGTCAGGGCACATGCCTGGGTTTCAGGCTCAATCCCCAGTAGGGGGCATGCAGAAGGCAGCCAATTGATGATGTTTCTCTCTCATTGATGTTTTTATCCCCTTTCCCTCTCCCTTCCTCTCTCTCTAAAAATCAATTTAAAAGATGTTTAACATCATTAGCCATCAGGAAAATGCAAATCAAAACCATAATGATGCAATATTATTTCACACCAACGAGGATGGCAGTAATAAAAAAGACAGGTGGCAAGAATATGGAGAACTCAGAACCCTAATGCACTGCTGGTGGGAATGTAAAATGGTGCAAACACTTTGGAAAACAATTCAGCAGTTCCTCAAATGATTAAAAATAGAATTAACATATGACCCAACAACTGGACTTCTAGATATATACCCAAAAGAATTGAAAATATGTCCACACAGAAGTTCACAGAGGCATCTTACCTAATAAAGAGACAAACATGTAAAGTGACCGTACCTCCGCTATGCCCACAGCCAATCAGAGTGAGCATGCAAATTAACCCAACAAAGATGGAGGTTGATTTGCATACGTACCTGGGTCCCGGGAACATCCTTGGCACCCAGGTCACTCTGAGCCAGCCATCGGAGGGGAAGGGGGGGGTCCCTGCCCAAGCCTAAAGCCTGGGCGGCCCGAGCCGGCGATCAGAGGGGCGGAGCGGGGGTTGGGGGGGCCTCCTGCCCAAGCCTAAAGCCTCCGGCTAAGGCTTTAGGCTTGGGCAGGGGCCGAGCCTGCAATCGGAGGGAAGGGGGAAAAAAAATCAATGGAAATATATCCTCAGGTGAGGATAAAAAAAGAAAGAAAGAAATGTCATATCCTATGAAAGACATATCTTGAAAATGCCTAAAGAAAGTTGTCATTTTTTTCATGGTGAAGGGACTGGAGTCTGTGTTGATGAAAATACCTTGGCAGCTGCGGTGACTGGCAGTGGCTGCAGCAGCGGGGAGATGGGGCTGGTGCCTTCCCCTGATCAGCCCGGTCACCTAAGCCATCAGTAGGACAGCCCCTGAGGGCTCCCAGTATGTGAGAGGGGGCAGGCTGGGCTGAGGGACCCTTCCCCCAGTGCACGAATTTCGTGCACCGGGCCCCTAGTTATTCATAATAGCCCCAAAGTGGAACCAACCCAAATATCCATCAATAAAATAAAAAAACTATAATCCACACAATGCATTATTATTCATCAATAAAAATGAAGTACTGACACATGCTACAACGTGAACCTTGAAAACACGCTAAGTGAGAGAAACCAGACACAAAAGGCCACATATTATATGACTCAATTTATAGAAAACATCTATAAGAGGCAAATCTATAGAGACAGCAGATTCGTGGTTGCCAAGGGCTTGAAGTGGGGGGCAGAGTATGGGAAGACTTGGGGAATGATGGTTAAGGAATGTGGGGTTTCTTTTTGGGGTAAAAACATTTTCTAAAATGTAGTGATGAATGCATAATTCTGTGAATTGTGTCCTTTAAGTGGGTAAATTGTCTGGTATGTGAATTATATCTCAAGAAACTGGGCTTTTTGTTTGTTTTTTTGTAAATCCTCATCCGAGAATATTTTTCCATTGATTTTGAGAGTGGAAGGGAGGGGAGAAACAGGGAGAAACATCAATGTGAGAGACACATCGACTGGTTGCCTCCCACATGAGTCCCGACCAGGGCTTGGGATCGATCCTGCAACTTAGGTAAGTGCCCTTGACTGGAATCCCTTCAGGCTGCAAGCCAATGCTCTAACCACTGGGCAACCGGCCAGGGCTTAATAAAGTGGTGTTTTATTTTTTTAAAAAGCTCTTTCTGCCCTAGCTGGTTTTTTTCAGTGGGTAGAGTGTTGGCCTGCGGATTGGAGGATCCCAGATTCGATTCCGGTCAGGGGCACATGCCCAGTTTGCAGGCTCGATCCCCAGAAGGGGTGGGCAGGAGGCAGCCAGTCAATGATTCTCTCTCATCATTGATGTTTCTATCTCCCTCTCCCTTCCTCTCTGAAATCAATAAAAATATACTAAAATTTTTTAAAAAGCTCTTTATGTGGTTGATACCACCTGACATTCCTACTGCAGTGTACATACTCCCATTACTCCACATCTTCCCCAACACTGAGGCTTGGAATATCCTGTCAGTCTACTGGGCACAGAACAGTCTTATTGTATATATCCTTTTGTACCTTTGATTTTTGTACTGTTTGCATGAATTAATTTAAAAAGCATTTAAATGCTAATAAATTATTGCTTTTCTGTTTTAAACATGCTTCCTATAATGGGTTTCTATATTAAATCTCATCCATAGATCTTGGTTTCTAATACTATTCTACAATAAAAGGCACTAAGGCTCCTTGTAGAAATGGCTCACTTTCTAGGACCAGGCCAGGACATATACAAGATGAGCCTGGAGTACCTATAGTGCCAGAAACTAAAGAAGTGCCAACAAACAAACTCCCCCCCCAAAAAAATACCCACTACCCAATGATGGAGGTATGTCAAAGGGACACAGGAGAGAACTGAAAGAACTCCCAATGGCCACAGCTGAAACAATGTAAACAATGAAATAAATAAGGTAGCACTGGGTTACAACCCAAAGTCTAAAATAAACATCCATAAGTCCACACTGATGGAAAAAAAAAGATTGAATAAATTAATACATAGGAAGAACAGACAAGTCTCCCTGGCAGAAGAATTCCAGATAATTCATGTGGGTTTTTCCTTCAAGGAGGTAGAGCATGAGCCCCCCAACTCCTACGTGAGGGCTGTGCGGACTGACTTCCTTTCACAGAGTCCACATGGAGAGAAAGAACAACTTTATAGTGTAGATATCTGACAAATAAATGGTCGGTAATCAAGTCAGGTGATCAAGGTTAATGGAAACAGTGGTAAATCATGTTGACAGTATGCACCCTAGACACGAGGTGACAAAATGGCACTTTACCTCTGAGCTCTTCCTCTGAGCAACATGTAACCCCACTATAATCAGAAGAAAAAAGTCCCTATTAAGAGCCATCCTATAATATACCTGACCAGTATTCTTCAAAATGTCAAGGTCATACAAATAACAAAAAATAATAATAAAGCAAGAAAAGATTAAAAAAAAAAACAAAAACTAAATGTCAAGATCATAAAAAACAAGTCTGAGAAACTTCCACAACCAGGCGGAGACTGAGACACAACAACACCTCGTTTGCCAACATAAATGTAACACGGTATCCCAGAACAGAAAACGGTGTTAAAACTAAGGAAATCGGAATAACTATGGGCTTCAATTAACATTAAGGTATCCATATTGGTTCATTAATTATAACAAATACATCATACTAATGTAAGATATCACTAATAGGGGAAACTGGATGTGGTGTACATGGGAACTTTGTACTAAATGTACTCTATTTTTCTGTAATTCTACTAAAACTGTTCTAAAAAATAAAGTCTGTTCCTGTTTGATGAAGTTTGCAAAGGCCTGGCTTGGAGTTCACAAATTAGATCAAGTTCAGGGTAGGTAATGGTCAGGCCTTCAAAGTCAGGTCTATAGGAGCAGAGCTCACCAAACTAAGTCAGCTGAAATCCCAAAGGTCACTGTGACCCAACTCCTTGCACATCTCACCAAACCAGGCTCAGGCCCTGGAGGAAGGGTGTTGGATCTGGCCAAGACCTTGTCGCTGCCGCAGCACTGCAGATTCCCATCTTGCTTTGCATCCACTGGTGGGAGCTGCCAGAAGAGGTAATGTGTCCAGAGGTAACCTCATCCAAAGACCACATTCAAAGACAATCACCCGCCTGCGCTGGCTCAGATCTGGCTTTGTGATTTAGCC